>NW_027286985.1:28443178-29643178 GCF_022747635.1 Hetaerina americana | reverse complement strand
ATGATTAATCCCTCTCTATAAATAATCATATAAATATATATAAATATATATATATAAATATATATATATAAATAAATAAATAAATATATATATATATATATATATATATATATATATATATATACACACACAGTAACAGAAAGCGTTAACCCCAAAAATTATTGATTACAAATGCCTGTATATAAATTAGAAGCCTATCTCTCAAATGTCTGCAGCATTCTCGGAAAATTTGCCTTTGAATGCATCTTTGAATTTAAAACGCTCATGAAAAATATTTGAGGATACACGAGTGAATATGGTTTCCCCATTTATGGGTTCGCAGATGACTCACGAAAGGTTTTATTTTTTTCATTGCGAAAGTTTTTCTCGCCATTATATCTCCCAGACACTCTTGACGCCATTCCCCTGTCCGAATGATAAAAAACCCACAAAACACGACTCCCCCAACCCCGCGTCACTTGGATTATTTGCGACCATATCCAAACGGGTGAAAATGGTCGCATTCACGCCTTTTGGGAATCTCTCTTGAGGAATTTATTATACGAAGCGGCAGTCGCGTATTTCGTATGATCAGACAAGCCGAAAGGAGGAGGAGGAGGGATTTATACAGGCGTTCCTCCTCGACCTTCCGCCTCCCCCCCGCCTAACTCTCCTCTCGACCGCAGCTTTCTCACCGCTATCGCGGCGCCTCATTCAATGTAATGTGTACGCGGAGATGAATTTTTTCCCATCTGACTCGCACGTGCGCACCCACCCACGAAGGCGCAAAATAAACGCGCATTCATGCTTCTTTTGTGACATTCCGCCGCGATGTCATGAACCGTGAAAAGTTTTGGAAGCACCTGTGACACATGTACGTAATGTATCTGTAATTTATCAGAACCTGTTTGTGGGAAACCTTTGGTCCGCACCGTGTCTTCGTACACCGTGTTTCTCCATCTATCTCTCTTACTCTTTTTGTCGTAAAAATCAGTTTGTAAAACCTAGAAGCCAAAATTACTTTGTTCTCGGGATACCCTCGGACACGAAAAGACCACGGAAAACCTTGCTTTGCCACCTATACGGATATCACCATCATTATCGTCTTCAGCGTACCCATTACGAGTATCGCGTTAATGCTCTGAATTAATTGAAAGTTTTCGTACTTACTCACATTTTGTAAAATTTTGTAAAATGCGAATCAATACGAATAACACAATGAAAGTGTGGCATAAAGTACGTCACCTCCAACTCAATAAATCATCATTGGCGACTTTACAGAATGATGACCACTTCGTACCATTAGACATCAAAATAAATATGAGCGCAGACGTGAAGTGGATAATCAATATTGGTAGTGTACATGTTTTGTCGATATCCAGTGCGCATTTGAAATAGACCCATCTTTTTAACACTCCTCCGGCATGATTTGAATATATCCTGTTATTGAATATTCTCGCATGCAAGTATCTTCTTTCGTGTGACTTACTTTCCTTCAGTGCATGATCGAACAATATATTTGAGTGGAGATGTCATAAATGTGATTGTGCACTGGGGCGACCCAACAACCCCCGCCACACGCCCTTGCGGCACCTTGTGGGGTATTTAGTAGATATAGATAGATAGATGCCCTATGACGGCAAATATTGGGTTTAGAAATGGGATATAATGCATGATGATACTCTAGTAGTGAGAGCATGAACGTGGAATAGAATCAAGATGTCTAGGTGTTTAGTGTGCTTTGAAAGGCGTTTGACACAGTGGATAGGGCAAATTCAGCAGAAATATTGAGGAATATAGGAGTTATCAGACTTGAGGGATATTAACTTATTTGAAACTAGCATGTGAATCAGACGGCACAAGTAAGGGTGGCAGGGAGAGAGTCGAGATTGTAAGTGATAGGCACAGCACTAAAAGAAAATTGTTCGTTATCGCCGGAACTTATTTTCATAGAAGCTGAGGAAATGATAAAGATGGCATAGAAAGGGCTTAAAAATAAAAGTAGGTGGGAAGATAAGTAAGTCAGGTTGATCAAGCCAGGGGAGTAAGGCAGTCAATGAATTTAAGTCAATATTGAATGATTTACAGGAGGAACACGAGAGATATGGGATGGATATTAGTTACAAAGAAAATAAAATTAATTGTAGTTTGAAGAAGTAGGAAAGCTAAGTTACACATTGAAATAGAAGGGAATAAATTAGATCAGTTTGAGCAGTTATTGTTCGAGCAATTCAGGCAATATTTATAAGAGAAATGGACACGGAAGTAGGTACATTGGGAGAATATTTGTGTTAGCAATCTAAACGCATGCAAAAAGAAGAGATTTGATATTAGATACCCCTAGTAATAATTCGAAGAAAAGACTGGTAAAGACTTGGTAAAAACATCTCACTGTATGGTTCTGAAACCTGGTCTTTGAGGCAAAAATATGAGCGTAGATTGGAAGACTTTGAAATGTAAGAATGGAGAAGAAAGGATCAAATAAGCTGTACAGAGAGGAAAAAGAAATATCGTTTAAAATAACGTGAGCGAAAAGAGAAATTTGCTAGGGAAAAACACTGAAAATGTAGAAAAAATGGACTAAGAAAATAATAAAGAGCGGTAGAAAATGCGAATTATAATGAGTATATATCTGATAAGACTTCTCATTTTGAAGATATTTTGTCTTAGTATTATTATATTGTATTAGTATTACTATTACCATGCAATTCATTTCTTTACTACTCAGTTTGATTCAAGTCTTCTAATCTCTTCTTGACCTTTAAGTATCCTAAATATTTTTCATATAACCTCGGATTTCTTTAGGTATTTCATGCCATTATCAAATATTTCAACAGATTTCAAATGGCATGTTGGCCGCAAGTCTTTCTCTTTTTACTTTTATACTTTAACTATTATAACATATCCTCTATTAAATTAAATGTACACGGCCATTATATTTCCCATTAAGATAACAGAAGGTTTCCAGGGTCATTTTTTTGAGCTTCCGACTTCGACTTCAATGCCATCAAGTATGATGATGATGAATCAGACGATATTCGAAAGACAAAATGGATTTCTTCTAAAGATATCTCTGCCGATATGAAAAGCTCGAACGATTTTACATTTCTGTAAGTTTAACATACAAAATATTGTGTAGATTAACATACAAAATATTGTGAAGATATACAGTATTAAATGAAATTTAGATAGAGTATTGATTCATCAGAATCGATTAATTCTTCTCACTGTAATCATATAGATCAAATACGGCTAATTTTTAAAGAATGGCGTTTCGATAAAAAAAATTACACATTCACTCAGGAGTTTATTTAAATAATTTAGATATTGCTATATAAATTGTTAAGTCCCGCACAAATGGATTAAAAATTACAAAAATATACTTCTGAGATGACCGCATCAATTTATTTGCTCGATTTCACATTTACGTCCATCAAAAGGAGATGAAAGTTAAACGATCATCTCCTTAAACCTTAGGTTTTCCAATTTTATTTTTTAAGAATTTTAAGACCTGAAAATGATTATTTTTTAGTCAGTGGTAGCCTATGATTTTTACCAAATAATTTATTCATAGAAGAGAAACATTGAAATATATTAGAATAAACTCTGCTATTGAAATCTTTTCGTAAGAATAGGAATGAGGTCGAACGCAACTCTAAGGAGACACCTGGCAGAACATACTGATATACAGATGCAGAATTTCAATGCGATACACAGTGCAATTTTATTTAATCGATTCTTTAGAGTAAACAGCTATAATATGAAAAATGCCAAGCAAAAGGTTTCCCTTAAGAGATATGTATTACCATCATAAGTCATGCATAATATTTTTTACTGCCCGAAATCATTTGTCTAAGATATGTGCGTTATACTTATTTTTAATGGTGGTAACATTTTTCAACGGTAGAAAATTACCAATCATCGTTGCAAAAAGCCCAAAAGAATGGTTAAAGCATATAATAACTGATCAACCCTGAATTATACTGATGATGGAGGAACGACTTCCTTGATGGAACTCAATATGAGCATAATAATATTCCACACTTTAAAAACTTTTATTGCATATTTGAAACACTTTGATTGCATGTTAGCATAGTGGATAGATCGTGCGGTTCTTGACTGGAGGGACTAGGTCTAAATTTAGGTGACATCAGGCACCTCAGCTTTGCAATTTTTCGAGCAGTAGATCTTAGGAAGCCACAGGGGGCACAGGGCAAGGATTTGGCCGCCCTACCCTGATGTGCGAATTTTACAAGACGTAGGACTTGGTAGCATGTGATCTTTACCCTCACAAGTCAAACTAACCTACGATCTCATTATTTTTACTGCAGCTAGGTCCTACTAAGCATGCTATTTGATAATTTGGTGACATCCATAACCTTTTTTTATCTCGAATCAGCTTAGTACCTTAAATGATATTAATGAAAATAATTTTTTCCTGAGTGATGCATTGCAAAAAAGTTTCCTTTTTTCAATTACTCTACGGATACAATAGGTCTAATACCTTGAATAATTATTTCCTAGAATGGAAAACATTTCAGTTCTCGCAATGACATTTGCTTATGAAGGCCTAACTCTCAGCATTTATTAATTTTATATTTTTAAACTGGAAATAGTAAATTCTGTATTCTATTATTTTATAATAAATATTTGGAAAATTTTCAACAAAAGTTATAAGTTTGTTTAATTCTTATATATGGATTAATTAAATAAAGTAACGCCGGAAACTTAAAAACATACCATATATACTTGACAAATCAAAATGATAAATAGATTTGATACAATGATAATGAACTATTAAGGCTCAGTTGTGTATGATAACAAATTACCTACGCTTTGCAATCAAAAATATACGTACATGCCCTTCCTGAGGAACAAAAAACTGAAATTTGGATGCCAAAATTAATGAGCACATTCACAAAATTGTGCATTTTTATCCGTCTAACTTGGCGACATCAGTTAAAAATCCCGATGCCGCTTTACCCATAATTAATCGATGAGTTTTTTTTGAGGAAGGAACACCATTACACATCCAAACATCTTTCGCTATGAAATCCGTTATTTCCCCCGGTGACAAACGATCGAGTTAAACTGATGATTCGCATTTTTAAGCCGAGGTCGTACAGGCCGGAAACTCATCATTAAAAAAACGGCACTCTTAAATTCGACACCGACCTCCAATTCCCTCTCTCTCTCTCCCCCCCCCCCACAGTCAGAGACCGTGCTCGACACAAAAAACCGGGCTCCTTACGAAGGGAAACGAGAGCAGGCAGCAGAGATAACGTCACTCGTTTGCTCCCATCCGAAATCCATGCCGCCAATCGAAGGGGATGGACCGCTGATTACTTTTCATTTTATCCGCACGGAATATCTTCATATTTACCCCCGCGGAAATCCTAATCCTTGTGCGATTTGATAAAAAAAATGGCAAGGAGGGTATACAAACGAGACGGTTGGCGAGGAAGGAAGCTCGGAGTCGAATCACTTCGACGGTCTCCCGCCGACGAAAGATAACGCACGGGGTGGGGGGAGAGGGATCGGGGGTATTAATCTCCGGATGGAATTAACCTTCTCATCCTCCTCATCCAACCCGCGGCCATCAGACAGCCCCGCTAATTCCGTCGAATAATTAAAAAGAAAAAAATCGCAAAAGGAACGTGGGGGTTAGGAGGATGGCGCGCGCGAGGGAAAGGGAAAATAAATTCATTCGGAAGTCGGGAGGTGGACTCCATACTGAAGGGGACATAAATGAATAAAAAAAAAGGATCTTCACTGGTTTGAAGAGCTCCAACCGGGGTTTCTGAATCCCCTCCCCTCCCCCACGCCCACGCATTGCCACTCCCCAACCCGCTGCCCCACCCCAACGAAAGCACGTCGCGGCACAACGCACAGCTCGATGCCGTACAGACCGAATCCCAAACGCTCCCTTCCTTTTTGTTCATTTATATTTTTCCGTAAACTCATCTTTTTCGGAGGAGAGTACGTCCACGTGATAACGACTCCCAAATCCCCCCCTTTCTCTCTCCCCCCCCCGCTCCCTCTCGGAACAGATTCGTTTGGTCGTTCCCTCCTCCCATACGAGCGACTCTCGCTCACCCCTCTCCGTCCGCCGATCCTCCTCGAAAACACGGGGGAATGAGCGCGGGAGCACCTCTCGCCTCCAATTCTCAATTCTCGACTCGCCCGACTCTACTCCCGGAGCGGAAGAGACGGCACCCGGGGGGAGGAGGGGTTTGGGAAAAGGGGGGGGTTGGAAATAAAAACAAAACAAATGAAACGCGAAGGACGCACGCATGATATTCAGAGAGAGAGAGAGAGAAGAGAAAAAAAATACGTGTGTACATGTATAAATAAATAACAATAACGACGCGACTTCAGGCGGAAACGCGTGGGAGGACTGGAAAGCGTTCAAATAAACAATATCGCCGCCTCTATCTCTTTTCGGATCTCGCGTCCACTCGGGAGAGTGAGAGAGAGAGAGAGAATGGCCGTTAGCCGCGTCCAAGTTGGTGACGGAACGGCTCACTCGGTCCCCCCTTGCCTGCCCCTCCTTCCACTCTCTCCCCCGCCCCCTAGACGGCCTCCCCCAAAACTCCCGCATCCATCCCTACTTGCAGCTAAATGGCCAAAACATTCGAGAGCATCACTCATTCCCTCCATCCCTCGCTTGCGCTCTTCCCGTCAATCCATCGCCCATCTTCTCTCCCCCACCCCCACCCCCCCTCTTTCCCCCCAGTCCACGCATCCCCACTCCGCAACGATTCCCCTTTTGTTTTCCTCGCGCTCTCCATTTTCGCGTGGTTTTTTTTCCGCAAATCTTGATCCACATTGTTCCTCTCTCGGGCGATGTTGTAGTTTTGGGAGTACCATGGAAAACGTTAATAAATACAATGTTAAAAGCTTGCAAAATGTACCTACACGAGACGTTGTGGATTGATTTCGATCAAGGCCATATAGAATTTGATTTGGAGTGAAAAGATTCTTTCTAGATCAGTACTACACAGGCTTAGAACTATCATGATAGGGTAATTATGGTTCACATATCCTCCTCGATGGGAGATGACTAAGGGAAATTTAAAGAAGATTCATTTGCCGAGTGAAGAAAAAGGATAAAATTACTATTAAATTTAATTATGTAAGTGAAAGAAGGGCAGAAGTTGAATTCATTTTTCAAAAATTGTTAAATTTAAATATATTAAGCGCAGTTTTAAGCATTCAAAATCACACTTTTATGCAAATTTAAAAAAATTGCCATGCAATTATTGGAATGGATATATAGATATTGTCATTAAAGGGAACTAAAAGGAACTATTAGATTGACTTATCAGGTTTGAGAAATGGACTCTATGAGTTGAAAACATACGTTTTAAGTAGATCAAAAATTATAATATCCGACTACGTTTATATACTAACCTTTAAGAGGCATAATTTTTCTAAGGATCGTTCATTATCCACCTTAGATCGTTAAGCAACTTGAGCGAAGAGAGAGAGGGTTAAGGCCAATAATATTCCCTATCACCACATAATCGCTAACAGAAGGTGATGGGGCTCAAGAGACACGGAAGAATTAAAAAAATGAAAGGATTTATAATTGCCCAAGTAGCGATTTTTGAGAATCTCAAAGATATAGGGACAGATTTTTATTTGGAAAGACTTTGGAAATTAGTCCACTACCATCCTCTCCCTACCTTATCTCACCGTAATTTATATTTAATGCGATTAATGCGTATTAATGTGTATTAATTTTTGCTACCATAATGTAATTACGAAAACCGTAAATAGAAAACAAAACATGTTAAAAACATTAATCAAAAACATTCTACTATACTGCATTATTATTATTATAGTTAATATAGGGACGAAGAGTTTGCAGTCTCAACGCAAAATTATTTACGAACTCAACCACTTTGCCCTAAATTCTGATATTTACTTAATAATTGCGGCAATGACAGCTTCGTAAATGTATATAAGAATGAAATTTACGGGTTTTTTACCTTTATTTTACTATGATACGTATTTCATAGCAGATATTTGGGAGTTTTTATGTACGAGGGTGGTCTGAAAAGTTTCCGACCAAAGAAAATTTCAGAAAAAATGTCTAGTCAGACCACCCCCCTCGTATACGTCCATCATATGCTAACAGAGTCAAAAGTATAAAACGGTCAGGAAGAACGACATAAGAGCAGTTAGGAGCGGGGATCAAGGTGGTGGTTCTCTGGATTTGGGTTATGCTAAACGCTAAGTATTTGTGCTATTGTTTATAGCGGTAATCATCTTGGAATTCAACGTAAATAAAATTGATGTATCAAATAATAGAGCAATTTTATGACCTTAAAAATGCAGGTCTACCTCCGTAAAACATATAAATACGCTAATAAGGCTGTGAAAATAATGAAAAATCGTGAAACAATCTCGCCATGTCTTGTCAAAGAAATGTTTTTGTTATTTTCCCTGCTACATCAAGGTGACAGTCCAACGCCTTTCCAACACCAATCTACTAATGTTGAAAAGTGCTTTAGCCTTCTCAATTTATTAAAAATATACTTTATTCGACCTAATTTTCCAATAAAAACTACACACGACCCTGGCTTAATTTTTCATGCATTAAAGTTTTAATATGCTTTGCCAGTATATTGGTTAATTCTTTGCGTGTTACTTATTTACAAAAGTATTTCCCTCTACCCCAAGAGTCTTCATCTAAAATGCTTCTTTTCCTTTTATACCCTTTATCTGTCGATAAAAAGTTATTTTGCATTCGATTTAGGGAGTGAATCCATATTATTTGGTTTTTTCCCCCAAACTTATCTTTTTTGTCAGGCCCACCACAAAATGTGTTATTCTCAATACAAATTTTTCATTTAAAATCATTTCCTAAGCAACAAAATATATTGAACTTATAATCCAGGTTTGATTAAGGAAGAAAAATCTTCAGTTGATAATAAACCTATCATTATTATTAGTTTAGGTAATCTACCGGCTAAGATAGGTTTTGGATGGGAACAAGTTCGCAAACGGTGCAGCGACAATTTCCTTCCCTCTCGCTACAAAACACAACCCAATACCCTTCACTACAATAAGCCCCTCATCAATTTCGAATACTTCCCTTTCTCTCTTAATTCCTTCCAACATCCCTATCCCATTCCCCGAAAGGGAATTTTGAAGGCTATGGTAGAGGGGAGAATGTTAGACAAACGAGGACGGGCTACCCCTTCCTCGTTTGCCTAGCATTCTCCCCTCTACTATCGCCTTCAACATTCCCTTTGCCCATCAAAACGCTCTGTATCCATCTTTCCTCCCGCCTTTTGATTTCTCTCGACAATCCTCTCTCTCCTACCTCACCACGCCTGGCACCACCTCTTTTGTTTTCCTTTCTGTCCACTTCACCTTCTCCATACTTCTCCACACGCACATTCCAAAAGCCTTCAATGTACATCTATCATCCTGCTTCAATGATCATTGTTCCGCACCGTAAAAAACTACATTCTATATCAATACCTTGACGGGCCTTTTCTTAACATTTTTGCTGAAAGACCCGGTTATCTACGAGTAGGCACGTATTCCATAAGTGTTGCTATACGTATTCCCTCCCCCCTAGTGAAAGCTTCTTCGCCTAATCAAATTCTTGTCACTACTGCGTTGCCTATTTTGGTACAAAAACCTTCCGAGAAAAATTCCACCAACCCTATTTTTTCCCTTCTATTTTAACGTTTAACTAAGCCTTTCGCTTTGGGTAAAACTGAATAACCTTTGTTTTTTAACATTAATCCTCATCCTATATCTATCACAATGACATTTCAATGTTTTCAACAAGGTTGGCTATTGCCATTAGCTGACTGGCAAATTAAACCTTGATCATCAGCAAATCTGAAAGATTTTATGAAATCTCCGCCGATTTTCATGTATATTTCAAATTTGTCCATGCATCTTAAATGATTTCCTCTACCAATGTATATGTTGAACAACACAGGGGATAATGGATGACCCCTTTTCCTTACACTACCCATCGAGACTCTCCATCCCCCACTCGAGCCTGAGCTACTTGTGTATGTTCAAGTTACGGATAAGTTCCTTATCCCTGCAATCTACTCCTATTTTCAGTATGACTTTCATTAGTTTCACTAAGTTTAATCTGTCAAAAGCCTTTTCGTAATCCACGAAACAGACATGAACATTCTGGTTAAATTCTGTATTCCTGCCTAATCAAATGCGTAATCAAAATAGCGATGGACGAAGGAGGAATTTCCTGAGTTTGCTGCTAGAGTGAGTGAATACATAAGGTGTAGAATGTCGTTGAGAATCGTTAACTTTGTTGAACTTTCAAAATGTCTACCGGTTCTATATCAGCGGTGGATAAACTACGGCCAGGTCTTGGAAATCAGTCCACTTCAATCAATCCCGCCCGCCGAGTATTGCTCGATATACCCTTTGATTTATATTTAAATAACATTTTTCGTAACGAAGAAACGATAATTTTTGCGAGCACGAGCCCCTGGCTTCCTAACACCTCAGAAATTACGTTTGTCTCATGACAGAAAGGCGCATCGACATAGGATTGAACACAATCTCCGAGAGATGAAATGAATATCATAATTGTACTTCGAAAAAATGTCGTGTGGCACTTGTGTGGGCATATATTAAAAAAAAGATAATATGCTCTTGGTACGATATTCCCTCGTATTATTAAACCAATGGGTAGTGCTCTGCGTACATATTTTCATTTTTTTTACCACTGAAGATCTTGTAGATGCGATGCACCCATCAATTTTTTTTGTTCTTCGTGCTTGATCTTTTGGTACTTGTTGGGTTTAAATACATGGACTAAATTTAAATGTTTATCACTCTTTGGCAAGTTTAGCCGCCGTAGCCCTTAATCACAACCATTTTCATAGTTTACTTCATTTAGCCCAGGTACCGTAGTATGTTTTCGGCTTCAAAGCACATTCATTAGCCATTAAAATTTCTTCCTATAAATAAATTTAATCTGCAACCGTTTGAGCAAGTATTGGATCAGATAGTTAAATATACCTAACATGCACTAAGGTTGCAACCTTAGGATTACCACGAGTTCAGAATTAGAAATTTATGAAACATTTTTATTCATTCCGCATATTATTAAAATTCCGGCTAATTACTGGTAAATTTTCGATTTATTTAAAGTGGGTAAATTAAGAATTGTATTTCTATTTTGCAAATTTGTATTATCTAATTCAAAGTGGCAAGATACGTTCTCTTTCCGCACAAAGTGAAATCATATTCATGGTAATCAACAACTACGAAGTAACTTAGCGTAAATTCCAAAGAAACTGCGGGAGATGCCGCAACAGTAACTTTTAACGGAGTCATCCGCTAATGTGCATTTCAATGCAACAATTTCAGAGTGTAAAAATCATTCGCCTTTAAATCATTAACTTAGCGCAATTCTACGGGTTGATTAGTAATAAGAATACTTATTACGACCACTTAGAATTGTTTTCGGTTAAACGTAAACGAAAAACATGTTTATATAATCGCACCGATGCATCATGCATTGGATGAAAGTAGGATGTGTCTTGAATATGGTAACATTAACAACATCGATCCATGATTGACGGAACGTTCCTCCAAGTACAAATATCACTCCACACGGTTGGTCAGCAAATGTTGAGCGCAAAGAACCAAGTTCACAACTCTTTCCACTTTTGTACCTGAGCTATTCGAGGCATATCACTGTATCGAATTTGGTAGGACTGTTTCCACCCCTTCCCTTCCACCTAAATTACGCCCGAATTCCATCTCTCCTCCTCCCTATCCAATCCTCCACGTTCCCTCTTCTAGCCCCGTTCCGCCCACACCCTCGCCACCCTCCATCCCCACCCACACCCCACACCCCCCCCTTCTCCCACTTCCCACAACCTGCCGTTTTGCTTTTCAAATCACGTCGTAATTTTCGGCGTGCCCTGACAGCGTAAATCACCGGCGAGAGCGCGTCAGTTTTGTATGGCCCCTGGCGTCGTCCACTCCCTTCCCGCCCCACTCCCTCCTTCCTACCTCCCCCCTCGCATCTCGCACCCTTTTCTCTCCTCCCTCTCCCCCAAACCCTTGCCGCTCTCCCTCCCCGCCCACCCACTCTCTCAACCCTTTTCCCCCCGTTGCGTTTCTGACCGGACCGTCGTCCGGGATAGGGTTAGGAAGCCTCGTGACCTTATTTTGCATTTATGCACGCCCACCGCCCCCGACCACCACCCTCTTTAAACACGGTGCCATCCCCCACGCCCAATAAAACCCACCCCACTCCCGAGCCACCGAATAAACTCGGATCCTGAAGCGGCTGTGCGGTATTCTGTTTTACATATCGACCCTCAAATATAACAACACATCATAGTGTTACTGGAATAACTCGCCAAGTCAACCTTGACTACAATTTTGGCGATTGACCATGCGAGGTTCAATTGATGATTGAGTAATATAGTATTTCAGCCAAACCAAATAGGGTCTCCTTCATAAAAATTAAATGTTTAAAATCCACAAATGATAGGAGAAATTTTATTACATCAGGCTTTCTCTCTATTTCATAACACCACTCATTTTCCCCCCGATATGCTCTCGGGTTCTTTTTTCAACAGCTTTGAACTATAGTGGTGCATAGACTTAACAGCATTTACAGATTTCTGCGTAGAATACATCAAGAAATCATATTTTCTCTCTTTAAAAACAGTGGGAATATCTGGGTCTATACTCCTTAGATTTTCACTTTCCGAGTTTGCTGCCGAGCTTTTATTTACTATTTTCCGTACTCTTAGGTAACAAACTTTCCATGATGGAAACAAATGCCATTATTAATAGTAAAGAAACTTGTCTAAAATTCATGCTGACAGAAAACTTTCTTCCATAGTTACATCTGATACGTTACAATTGTGAGGCTTGGAATTAATTTGTGCAATAATTTTAGCAAAGCTATATATCGGGTACTGCTCTTTGTTTGCCAAAATTTGGTCAATTGCGAATATATTAAATAACATAAAAAAGTGATGTGTGCGTTTATTAAATTCGTGATAACGAAGGCGTTGGATATTCTCCAATGTATTATAACACAGAGGTTAACACGGGAACATTTCAAAAACCGAAATGTGAATTATGTTGCCATAGCATTAAAATACTGATCGTGTTATGGCTTATACCATTGGATGAAAAAAAATTTACAAATAAGGGGTTCAAATGTTTTGATGACGAAATAAACCATCGAAATGTCGGCAGCTGAAACCCTGACCCGGTGGAAAACCTACGATGAGTTTACCGCAATGTACTATCCGAGCTTCTCAGCACTGCCTATTACCATTACCCCCATCATTTCAATCTTTTTCCTTCATCAAAAATCTTCTCAGATATATTGCGTACACATGAAAATCCTATTGCTACAGGATTGAGAGGAAACCTTTTTTACTCCGAAACGGAGATCGGTGTCGGCCTCATGGCGTTTGCAAGTACTGTAATAAATTAATGGTCTTAATTGCAATACGTTCAAGATAGAAAACTTCTTACATGTACATTTTGTAAAGCAAACCAAATTGTCCATATTAAATGAAAATATGTCATGTTGCTAAATAAGAAAAGTATGCTAATTAGAGAAAGTAAGGGCTACAATATCAACATTGCGGTATAAAACGAGTATGAGCCTGATTTTCAGGTCATTATATTCCACCCCCTTGTGCTTGATCAAATCTTGATCAATTCACCTCCCATTCCACGAGACCTACCACTCCGCGGAGAGCACTCTACGGTTCCATAACCCTCCTACGGCATCCTCCCTCCCCCTCCCTCCTTAACGGAAGCGACGGCGAGTGTGGCCCACTCCATTTGCACTCATATACATACATACATGTATGTGTGCTCACTTAACACACAAACACTCGTCAATCTCCATCCCTCCCTCCTCTCCGTTCGAAATATTTGCGTGCGATTTGGTTTGCTGGCCGGATGGAAGTAGGAGAGAGAGCGAGAGAGAGAGAGAGAGAGAGAGAGAGGGAGAGAGAGAGAGAGATGGAGCGAAGTGGGGAAGGAGGGATGAAAGGGGGAACGAGGAGCGAGTCCCTATTCAGCAACGCGGAGGGGGCGGGGGGGGGAAGAATTCATATGGATGGAGATGGATGAGAGCGGAGGGCGATGACGGCTGAGAAACTGCGGACCGCGTCATGCTTTTGTCATCTCTCACCCTTCCCCCTACCCTCTGCCCCCCATACGAATGTGTCCGTGTTGTTCCCAGCCCTCATGATACATCCAAGCACACACAAAGACACACGCCAAACACACAAACAACCACATGTACGGATTCATACGTGCTGCTACATTCGTCTGCGCGCGATGTAGACCCTGAAGGTACGGCCAAATATATCTTCGCCCATCGGTTGAAATTTCTCTCTCTGTGCGAGCGGAAGTAATATGTAATTGTGAGAAGGATGAAGTGCCGTGAACGTGATCGAAGGGACGTGGTAAGGCACAAACTATCCTCAGTTTCCAGACGAAAAGTGGGCTTTGGGATTTTTTTCCGAAATTCCAGTATCATTTATTGCGGGTTATGTGACAGAAGTGCTACGGAGGGAAAATGAACACATTCGATGTTAGAGTAGCGAAATATTCGATTGCTGGGTGTGCATTAACTAGACTTGGAGATTTAAAAAGGGTGCTTATGTTGAATAACGCATAGGAAATCGATAATTTCAACGATATCGCGTTTGATGAGAGACTTGGGCGTAATATAAATCATTCGAGTTGTACTCATTCTACGGCGGAAAATAGCTGAGGCATTTGATGCATGTAAATTCAATCATGGACAGTCCGTCACATAGACAAAAGTTTTAGGTGGCTCCTAATCATAAATTACATATTGTGGGTGGAATCAGAAGTACTTGGACAAAAAAATTAATTATTCTCTTATAATACTTTTATTTTAAATCTTCTCATTATTGTAAACGTACAGGACAACAAAGCAAAAATTTTATCCTAAATTAGTCACGTAGACTTCTGTACAGCGACAATTTCCTTGCCTCTCGTAAAGAAACACAACCCGACACCCACAACCCTACAATTAGCCTCTATTCGATTCTGCATACTTCCTTCCTCCATTCATTCCGTCTAACATCCCTATCCTATTCTTACTCCTTCCTCATTTAGTTTTAGATGGACACAACTAAGAAATAATCATCTTGTCTCTCCTAAGAAAACATGAACCAACATACTACTCTACAACAACAAGCCCTTCTTCATCTCCGTATACTTCCTTTCTACCTTCATTCCGTCCTACATCCCTATCCTATTTCTGCTCCTTTCTCGTTTGCCACAAATTTCCCCCCTATCGCAGTCTTTAACATCAGACTCATATTGCCAATTAATATTCTTTGCATCCATTTTTTCTGCCTCCTTATGATTTCTTGAAGCAATCCCCTCTCATCCCCTACCATACCCAGCACCTCCTAATTTGCATTCCTTTCCGTCCACTTCACCTTCTCGATACCCACATTTTAAAAGGGTCCAATCTACAATGCAACAACTTCAGAGGGTAAAAATCATTCGCCTTGCCCGGGATCCGAACTCGGATCCCGCAATGTCCGGCCGAGTGCTTTAGCCAATTTAGCTATCGAGGCGTCCTCTTGAACTCTGAAATTTTCTTTGGAATTTCTCCAATCTACGCCTATCATCCTATACCACTATCCTACATCCCTATCCAATGACCATGTTTCCGCGCCTAACATAACTACGCTCCATATCAAAGTTTTAATGAGTCTTTTCTTAACAACCTTACTCAACATCCCTGTCATCAACTCCCTCCTTGTGAAAGCCTCTTTGCCTAGCGCAATTCTTCTCCTTACGTCCCTACTACTTTGACCGTGTTGGTCGATAACACTTCCGAGATACGTAAACTCTTCTACTTGCTCTAGTTCTTGCCCTCCCATTTTAATGGTAACCTTGGTCTTTTCTTTTCTGAAAAATCGGATAATCTTTGCTCAATTCATATTGATTCTCATCCCATGTATATCGCGATGGGATGCTTGCAAACCCTTGGCTGACTGAAAAACTAAAGCTTGATTATCCGCAAGTTTAACTGATTTTATGAACTATTCACCGACTTTTTTTTCATCCCCATCTCTAATTATCCCAATGCCCCTGAAACCATTCCCTCTGTAGATAAGTTGGTAAGCACGGGGGATAATGGACATTCCTGTCTCACCTCTCTTCCTTGCACTGCCCTTTCTGACTCCCCTTCCGCCACTCACAGCTGAGCAATTTGCCGTATGAGTAGGTCATCGATAAGTCACCTACCCCTTCAATTTATTCCTATGTTCCGCAATCAATTAATTAATTCTACGCAATTTGTACATCAGACTTCATCCAGAAATCTACAAAATAAATAAATGCAGCCTGATTGTAGTCTTCGTTAATTTTTATAAGTGATCCTACCTCGTGTGCCTCTCCATTTCCTGAGCCCAAAACACATCGATCCACGAAGTAATCATTAGCCTTGCTCTCATCCTTTTGTTGATGATCCTGAGAATTAATTTAGTAGCGAGTGAAAACAGAGTTATCGTTCTGTAGTTCTCATATGTTGCTACCTTCCTCATTTTTAGAATAGGAACTCGCTGATTTGATTTAGTCTTCCGGCCGAATTCCTTCCTCATCAATGCTACAAATTAATCCATGAAAACTCTTCTTCCCACATTTTCCTAAACTTTTATGTAGTTCCGCGGGTTGTTGTCTAGCTCCACCGCCTTATTTCATTTCAATTCACTTAATGCCCTTTCTATCTTGCCATAGAATAAGCCTGGGTCTAAGCTATCCTCATCTACGTCACATTTTCTCTCTACAAGTATATCTAATCTCACTGGTCTAATTTCTTAATTAACCAGTTTCTCTACATATATATTCCTTTCACCTCTTTTGGATGTAACCGGATCAGCCAATATTTTTCCTTACTTTATGTGCATTTATAATTAAATTTTTGCGAAGGTTTCCCGGAATCATATTGATGAATATATTCCAAGGAACTGCAGGAGATGCCGCGACTGTAGCTTTTAACGGAGTCATCCACGAAGTGTGGATTGCAATGTAAAAATGTCAGAGTGTAAGAATAATTCACATTAACCGGATTACGAACCCGGATCCCTCGATGTTTGGCCGAGGATGATTATAATTGTAACCTAAATTTCCTCCATGTATAACGTTTATATAAATGCAATACTGGCTAAAAATGTTGTCTTTATAAACATTAAACGCAAATGAAAAATATGCTTATGTGTAAAAATTTGAATATATTTATATTTTGAGACAAATATTGCGCCATTTACGATAGCGCGTTCCTGGGAGTCATAAACGTCATGTAATATTTGACTTCTGCATCATCATAAAAATGTATTATGCATTCACAGTTTTACACTTCCACCTCCAGTCTGTATATCGACGATTCGGTCAAGCAATTGAAATTAATCGACTCGCTGTTATCTACTTTAGTCTTAAGGAGACGAACAGTTATGACTCGGTTTAATTGCAAAAGATATTTTTTTTCTTTAGATTAAAATGGATTTTCAAGTCACAATATAAAGACTTTAATTTAGATGAGCTATGATACAAATACGCGACGCTGCGTTTATTCTTTGATGTCATTCGGCAAGTGGAGTCGGAAAAGACGCCATTCCCGTCGTTCAATTCTAACAGTAAAAGATAAATTTTAGAAAGGCCCGCAGGGTATTTATACAGGCGAGATTTATACAGGTATTTATTCAAACGTTTCCAAGAATTTATGGAATGAAGAGGTTTTTGCAAAAAAAATATGTTACTGAGTTCACATTATTCAATGAAATATTTTAGCCTTAATGGTCCACAGGCGACGTCTAGGAGGAATTAAGAGCCTTGACCTCATTTTTCTACGTTTTAGTGCTCTTTCGGTACTTATTTCACTTGAACAGATAAATTAGCATTTCACCTACGTGTCCCATCATCCGAATTAATATCCCACCCGACTTTTTTTTCCCATCGGTCCCTTTATTCCATTTAATGGTAAAGGTTTCTTCTTGCAGCCAATAACTCCTACCATTTTGTGGTAATCGCCAAATGCGTTTCATTATCGTCAAAGATTTATTAATCCATTTCATTAGGATTTGGGTTTGACGTAAAAATCTGATGTGGCCAGCACTCCAATATCTTTGATAGACGTTCAATTTAAGTTGACCATAATGTGTATTAAATATACCATTACTCATTCAAATTTTGATGGTCCCTCTCAAAATCGTCTTCATTGGATGCAAGATACTAAAATTTTTTAAATCTTTTTTGGAAGATATATCCACTTTTTAACAGGTCCTTCAAAATGACCCTAACTACCTTGATGACTGTTTCGGATGATGATAAACGCTTTCCACCAAGGTGTTCCTTCACACTACGGAACAGGAAAAAGTCATATGAGGCTTGATATGAACTACGAGGATGGAGGATGAAAAATACCCTTCACATTAATTTTATTGGAATATTTAGGAGCAAAAAGTTCTCAGAAGCACATTATCGTTGTGCAGCATTTGCTTAGAAAGTTGCTTAAAAATGTGATCTACAGGTATAGCGGAAAATTTGTCCTTGGAGAATTTTCAGCACATCGACTATAATATGTTCCATTCACAGTTATTTGCGCTGGTTACGACATGTTGATGCAATTTTCCCTAAATATCGAAAACTAACATAACCATAACTTTCCCAGCACTGTGGCTTTCATTTTTGGTGTTGGTGATGCTTGAGATTTCCGCAGGGGGCATCGTTGTTTCTCAGGGTGAAAATAATGTAGCCAAATTTCATCTGCTGTGACAGACTTCGGAAGAAATTTCTCATCTCCCTACGTAATCTTCTTCAGCTGCGAAAAAATGTGCACTTGAACGTCCTGTTGTAAGAGTAGTCTCGGAACTCATGGCGCACGAAAATATCTCATGGTTAAATTTTTTTCCATCGTATGGGTAGCATTCAATCAATATTTAATGTTTCTTTGATAGATGATGGCGCTATGAATATCATTCGACGATGCACACTAAAAATTGTGACAGCGGCATTGTTAATGTTTACTTCCGCAACAGCAGAAACTGGAATTCCACTTCCACATTCTTTTGAAACTGGCCACCATTTAAACATTTTAATCCACTTTCTAGCTGTGATATAGGAAAGTAAAAGTCTCTTCTCCAAGTCTTCTATGTCATTAAGTAGGTCACCGATGACAATTTGTTCAGGAGAAAGGAAAATTTCAATTCAGCGTCGCACATTACCTCCATCTCTGCTTGAGGCAAACTGGACGAATCAAAATGAAACGGCAGCAGCTGACGCAATACGAGTCTGCAATGCTACTGGAGTCATATAAATGAAACTTTTACCACATATACATAACATGTAATAATATTAATATCACATAACGTTAAATATATACGCTATAAATTGTAAGTATAAAATTCTTAATCATCTGAATTAAGCATTCCTCGTACATAGTCTTTACTCTGTATGAACAAAAAATTACCACTTGATAAGAAATTACTAAATAATGGTATTTCATTTCATTGCACAGGTCTATTGAAGGTTTTTATTTGTGCCTGCAGAAGTAGAATAGAATAAACAGTCCTGACATTGTCACCTGTTACAGGCTATTTTAAAAAACGTAGTTTTAAGAATAGTCTTTTTTCCGGGTGGAAATGGAATCGAAATTCGTCCTATTCGGAAAGAGGTGCTGGCACCTAAAAGGACATTTCTGTGCTAGCAACATTTATAGAGGTCAGAAAACATTAAAAAATCGCAAATGAACGCTGTTTTATTTGATTTTTCATGCTAGCTGCAATCATTGGTGAACAAAATAAGTAAATAGTGTTTCAGGGCAATTTGCATAAAGATCAGTTTAAATAGTTCATACTTTCCCGATCTGTTTGATCGCTCTTTTTTAGGATGTGCGTCACTATTCACGTCGGGAAAATAGTTTTCATGTCTCCCGCTCTTTGTAAATTATTATTAAGGGCGGCGAAACTGACGCACGATGAAAAAAAGTCGGAACGGCCATTTCCACCGGGTGGATTTTAGCCAAAATATACGTGTAAACAGTTTATCAAATCTTAATAAAAATGTTTAATAAAATATTTGGTGTTGGGTTTGGGCGCACTGAAAACATAACTTAATCACTCATTCACAGACAGACACTAAATCATTCAGAATATCTTCATATTTATTGCTATTAAAATCCCGAAGTTATGTTATTTCCATGACAACAAGACTATCATGCATGTATACTACATCTGGTGAAGGAATAATTTACACTTTCTGACGCAACGTCACCGTTACTGCCATGGACACCGATGGAGGAAGTTGTTTTTGATTTATTTTTATAATTTGAACCACAAATTAAATGGCCACTTGATGACTTAGAGCTTCTGAGCCCCGGTTACCACTTGCAACTGGGAATAGCGCTTAGATTTCCTGTGACTTGGGGATTCTCCTATCCACCCAAGCCATCTGATTTGTTGGATAGGAGATCTTCCTGGGAAAGCATAGGCGGCACCGCAAAAGATACTGCATCCTTATTCTAATTTTGCACGCTGTATGGGAATTAGGAAGAGTTTAAATATATCCTACTAAACCAGTCTTCGGGTTCATTTTGGAAATGAAAAATAGTAACTTTGTGATTTCACAGAAAATTTATTCATACGACCCAGGTTTCGGCGTTCAACGTCATCTCTAGGTCACAAAGTTACTATTTTTCATTTCCAATGTGAATCGATGCCATAAAGTAACGCCGGAAATCATCAATTATATTCGGGTTCATTACTGTAATTTTATATCAGTACCATAGTGTCTTCCGAACATATATCTCGTTAACGATTTCTTACATAGCCTCCTTCAACTTTTTAAGTTGAAAAACTGGTAACATATTAATATGAGATGTTTTTGGATAGTAATGCCAGTACTCATTGATGTATAAAAAAATATGCATTAAATACCGTAAATGACAATATTTATTTTCTTCGAGGCAAAACAAACCAAGCTGTACTCTGGATTCTCTGAAAAATATCGTTTATTTCTTTTAGTCTAAAAAATTGGCATTTGAAGTCTGTCTGCCTGTCTACCTCTCTTGACTTTTTTTTATATTCCGTTCCATCACTCACGAATTCCCTATTGTGCGTCGCTTTTCACCAACCTAGACTTCAAGGGGACGGAATGCTGTTCAAAAGGGGACGACGCGCTGTCAAAAGAGCGTCGGTCTGCATCACTCCAACAGCGAGCATTTATGCAGTTAACTGCCCATTCACTTCATCGCGATGATTACCATAATCATCGAGCAGCGGCCTTATTCGGTAGTGCGTAGGGATTTCTTGACGTCACAAGTGCTTCTCCGCAGACATCAGCGTAATATCCTCTCAATTTTGTGAAACAAACCGTCTTCCCTTTTCATTTATGCTTCGAATTAGTTGATAATGATGAGTTGTCACGTAAAGAAAACCCTGAGTTCCCTTGAAGGGACATCTTTGTGCTTAAATCCATTTATATTGTACTGCAGGATTGTTAACACAAATTGGGAATCGGTGTTTGAAATATGAATTGGCCGGAAAAAGTGGGTCAGAAATATAGTATATGGAAAGATGATAGTCCCTTGAAAGATGCGCTATAAATTAAAACAAGATGCGGGAGACTTGGATATGAACGTAAATAAAATTATCACTAAAACATTTTCTGAATTTACAAATCTTTAATCGTAAATAAATTATGTAAATTTGTATGTGCCGCCCACTAGTGGCGCTGGTTGTCTGAGACCCAATGAGTCATCTGTGCTTGGCTGATCGTCGAGCTGTGCGTATGGTACCAGTTATGTTAGTTTTTGTTGCCCTTGTTTTTACTCTTTGTCGAAAATGGAAATTGACGAAATCACGGAGCAACGAATCAAATTCAAGTTTTTGGTTAAGTTTGGTAAAAGTTCTCAAGAAATTACTGAAATGTTGACAGCTGTTTAGGGTGATGACGCTCTGAAGAAAACATCTGTTTTCAAGTAAATTAAATCAAACCAAAAAATCAAGAAAAAGCCGATCGAAAATCAAAGTCATGCTACTTTTTTTCTTTTATGTCAAAGGTGTTGTTCATCATGAATTATTTTCTGAAGGACAAACAGTAAATGCTGAGTTCTACCTTACAGTTCTCAAGCGTTTGAGATATCGTGTGCGACCAAATTTGACTCAAAGCGATTTTAATCTGAAGAATTTTATTCTATGAAAAATAGAGTAGATTAATCTTCGAATTGGATTGCTACTGTTTAACGCAACTAATTATCTCTTACTCAGGAAAAATGGGTGAAAATGATTATCGCAAAAAATCTTTCAATTGTACCAACTATACTTTATGGTTAAGTAATTTTGTTTTTGAAATCACAATCTTTTTTAATCGAATTACTCGAATTAAAATTTGTTCGACCTCATTTTATATGCATGCTGATATCGGAAAATAAAAAAGAGTTGGCAAAGTTAGCCATTATATTTATCATGACTGAAATTCTCAATCCAGATCCAGGTCAATCTTTAGAATTGAGAAACATAAACCAAGCATTACCAATTTATTTCATGTTAAAATTATAGTGTACTCAAGGAAGTACTATAAAATACGATGTGCATAACCCTAAGGTTGATCAAAGTCTTTTCCAAAATTCCCATTCCCACTAAACAACGGCAAAAGCGACGAAATGAAACTCTTTGCGAAAGTCGAAGACATGAATCGGCCGAGCGCCATCGAACCATCGACGTCCGCCTCATCGGTAAAAATATACGGATTACATCCGATGTGTTTTCAGACACGAAGGTCCACGGGGTGGATTTGAGGCTTATGCGCCCATGGCAGGGAGTTAGTTCGTAGCCTAGCAACGCATCTCACCGATGACGAGATAAGCAGCCATCTCGCTCTCTCACTCTCTCGCCTACACACGGCCACCTCCCTCCCACTCGATATCCAATTTCCGGGGTCGCTTTTGTCACATATAACGCGGGACGAACGCAGGCTTTACGTTTGAGAGAGAGAGAATGGGAGACAATGGGGATGTCAACGAGAAGCTCTCCGACGACCGCGAAAGGACATGTAGGCAGCGAACCTGAGATAATGAGAGTGGAGTGTGGATATACGTAGTGTGAACTGGGTGCTTCAACCGCTGAAGAAGTGCGTCATTCCAGCATTCATGATTAGATTGTTACAAACATTTAACTACGGTTAAAATCCAACCTTGGTTTTCAACCAAGGCATAGTTTTAATAGCCAAGGATAAATCTCGCATGGTAGTAATGTCTAAGGCGTGCGATATCCCATCTAGAGCAAGGGAGTCGGTTCCTTTGCTGCTCTGCCTGTAGTTCCCCATCCCAAGGTACAATACCCGGAATAGCACAAAGCTTCGGGCGTGTACGTATGGGCATCACGCGGTATTGAAACCAAGATCCTCCTGTCTATCCCAGCGCTCTGCCACATAATTGGAAATAATTTAATACAACCGAAGTTTTTCTTCCGATTATTCATTGCGTATTTACTAGTTAAATAACTTCATTCTCAATGGCTGATGTATTTAATCAACTTTGGTCAGGTGGCGTCATGCGGTCTCTATGTGTTTTTGTTTGGCAGTAGAAAATCTTGAAACGAAATTGACGAGCCTATTTTAAGAATGTCAAGGATTCTCAAGGAATAGATGGAAATTCAACTGTGCAGACTTAAAGGGATAGAAAATCATAGGCTAGAACTATTATTAAATGGACACATGGATGCCACTTGCTGATAGTGGGCCGACACGGTGTTTGGGGACAAAATGATATGATAAATGATACACTCGACGAATAAAAACTCACGGGCAGCGCATCAGCGAGTTTGTAGGGTACGTATAGCAGTCCATTCCTGGCTTATATACCTAGTAAATATTAGGAAAACTATTGGCCGTAGCAACGTGAGTGGTCGCCGCTAATAAACTACCGTAAACAGTAAACAGCAGCCCCACCGCACATAAGTGAAGACCCAATATTAATTTTAATGCATTCGTTGTTGAAAATACCTAATCGGATGTAGTACTGCAAGGCCGAGGGCAACGAAAAACTCCCAAATCATTATTACGAGTACCAGTCACTAACGTTTATTTTCTCTGGGGTTGATTTAGGAAAAGATATTACGTGACTCTCTTGAATAATATATATTCCGCAGGTAAGCTAGTCTCATATTCACTTCTCGAGTCAGGTAGTGCATAAAAGATGGATTTGGAATTATACACTCAATATATGATGCAACATTTTATGATTAATTCCTGGATGTCAGATCACTTACCAGCTGCATTTCGATGGGAAGCGTGAAAAAATGTATGAGAAGAATAGACCTAAACGTTTAAGGGATAAATTAAATGATAAGGCCTGAAGAAAGAAACTATCGAATGAAAATGTAATTGAAAAAATAGCAGGAACACCGAACTGAACAAATATCCCAGTCAACATTGAAACTTGTACAAGATCCCTCTCAATTATTTAACAAGTTTTCTGAACATTTACAAAAGAAATTTATTGTTCATTAGAGGTTGCAAGCAATGATTTTTGCAGAGAGGGGTTTACCAATGCTTAGCCTGAAGAGACATGAATGCCACCATGCCTAATGATGGATGTCTGTAGTACATGGAGAAACACTGCCACTATTGATTTCCTTTCATTTGATCCAAGGGTGATAATGTTAAAGAGGCGAAGGATTTAAAATTAGTAATTGTCAAGTTGTTCCTGGATAACAGAACTATTGAATGTGAGGTGTGCTTAGAGGAGTTGTTGACGTAGACAGGATTCCAAGGATCTCTTGGAGACCTTATCGTTTTGGAATCGGTATCGGTTTCAAATGAAGCTGATAGAGCTATTGTTAAATATAATTATTGGATCTGGTATTTTTTCAGATTTTGGGAGGTAGGAGGAAGAGAAAATCATAGACATGCTGTACAAGATGGCAAGAACACCGTGGAAAATGTCTGGGAGATATTTTATAAATGTTCACCACATCGTTTAGATAGGAAATGTGGAGAGAAATTTGATTACCATGCTTTACTAATGGATTGTCAATAATGTACGCAATTTTCGGATGCATAGTTTACATAAATGAATGCATTAGTACGAAGCATACCTATTGTATGTTTTTAGGGATCATAAAAAATATGATTAAATAAGACGTTCTAGATATTTTTTGGTTTTCTTGCGTCGTTCACTTACTCGGTTAGTCCAAAGGAGCAATCTGAACGCTCACGGATGTTAAGAGTCCGATACGACCAGTGTACCTTTAGTTGGAGCTTGAGGGCTAAGCCTACGCTCCGGAATAAAATCCAACCCTCAGCGAAAGAGAAATAGTCTATGATTACTGATTCAGTCGTCAGGAATCCCGAAATATGTATAATGATATGCATTAAGATCGAGAATTACTACTGATCGTACAACTGTAAAAAAGTCATTTCGTTAAAAAAATCCTTTTCGAAATTATTTTGGACTTAAGAGTAACGAATTTTCAAGATGAGATGAGACGAATTTATATAAAAAAATCAATTTAGGTTGAATTTTCGATCCACTATTGTGAATTTCAACCGCGTGATCCACTGCATCAAAAGGAACATTCTGGTAAAACCTCAATTAGGCGATGTTATCGTACGAGTGCCGTAAAGTATTTTATGCATAATTGTTGCCGTTAATTTTAGTGCATCCCTAAAATATAGTCAATTTAAAGTCGTGTGTGCAGGTACGGCGTGATGGCACACCACTCCTTGAATATCAAAAATGAAATGGCCATGAATTTCCACACAGAAGCCACCACTTTGGTATTTTCGATCTTGACGACTCCAAGATATCCTCAAAGAGCTTTGCTGTTTGCTATCAGGATGGAAATGATGTTACCAAGTTTCATCTGCATTGATTGCCTTGTAAAGAAACTCCCTATCTTCCTGTAGCATCAATTTTAACTACGAACAATTAATTCTGCGCGTGAGCGTCCTGTTGTTTGGGTGTGTGCATTCTCGGAACACACAGAGCACAAACGCTTTTCATATGCATTTTTTTTGCAAACGTGTACGTGGTACCAAATAAGAATTTCTAAAATTCAGTTAGTCATCTCAATGTTATTCGACAACCATCTTTCACAATGGCAGCATCGGTGTTGTTTTTCCTTCGATAAAAGCAGAGACTACGGGTAGACCTCCCACTGAAATTGACAGCCTCCCTTTTGAAACAAGGAACCATTTTACATCGTCGCTAGAGAGGAGAACAGAATTGTCAGAAATCTCCTGCAGCATAACGTATGCCTCGGCTGAGGACTTGTTCAGGCGAAAGTAAAAATTAATTAATTTTATTAAATTTTGCATTTTAAATATTTGCATATTATTTGCATTCTACCATTTACAGGTAGGTTAAGGATGTAAAAACCCGATGATCAACGGTGCAACGATACATTTCCTTACCTCTCCTAACAAAACACAACCTGACAACTGGCACTGAAAGAAGTCACCCCTCACAAAACCCCTCTTCCATTTCGGATACTTCTTTACTACTTTCATTCCGTTTAACACATATTACTTACCCTATTTCTACCCTTTCCTCGCTTGCCTATTGCCCTCCCTCCTAATACAGTCGTCAACATAACATCGCCAATGGAAGCACTTTACATTCATCCTTCCATCACCCTTTGTATTTCTCCCGAAATTCCCCTTACTCCTTCCTCACTTTGTCCAGCACTTCCTCATCTGATTTCCTTTCTGTCCATCTCACCTTGTCAAACCTTCTCTACACCTACATTTCAAAAACCTCCAATCTACCACTATCACCCTGCTTCAACAATCATAATACCGCGCTGCATAAAATCACGCTCAACATCAAAGATTTAATGAAAATTTAATAAACATCCTTAATTCCCTCCTTGTGAAATTTTCTTTGCGTCACGCGCTCCTAATATCTCGACTACTTTAAATACTTTTGTCCAAAACACTGCTTCACCTGCTCTAGTTTAAGAACTCCTATTTTAATGTTTATCTTAGCTTTTCTCTTTCTAGGAAAACGAACGACCTATGTTTTGTTTATATTAATTTTCACTATTACAATATATTGCCTTCGGTATAGAATCAAAGGAAAACAAGTTGTTCGTTAAAAAAATTTTATTCAAGCCTATTCTTCTTTTTTTGGTCCTTTTTTTATAAAGAATTATTCTATGAGGAATTTAGAAGCACTAAAATAATTTCAAACGTGAGATCAGTCATCATGCAGTCCAATAACTGGTGGAGACACACATGATGATGCGAGTGAAAATTTCGGAAAAAATAATATGCCATTTTTTTGATATCATGATCCAATACCAAAATCCCGAAGCAAGTTCAAATCTTTAGGGATCTCGTATCGAAAGTTGGGGAGCGTTGGTGCAATGGTTATCTCACAGTGAGCGTGAGCTTTCGCGATGGATACGTATATACATATATATTGTCAAACGGGTGATAATCGTCGCGAAAAAAAAATACCAGAGAAAAATAATTGAGAATTCTCGTAAATTGGTGCGCTGTGCAGATTGAGCGAACGCCGCAAAAAAAACATGCACCGTTCGCGCAGACACTAAACGAGAGTGATAGGTGATGGGATGTGTGAGGGCGGGAGAAAAAGGACTCCGGGTGTACGATTCGGTTCTAAAACCCCCATCGGTGCACTCCTACAACCCTCCACACACACACGACTTGTCCCGCCCCCATGTGTCACACACCCCAACATCTCCCCGCAACCCTCCGCGCCCGCTTTTCCATCTCACCCCTTCTCGGATCACACGCGCACACACACCGCGACTTTAACAGCCAGAGCAAGTGATTTAACTGCAGTTCCGCGCGCGAGACCAGTGGATTCATCACCGATGCCAAAACAAAAACGCCAAGAATAAGAGTGGAGGAAGGAAAATGAAGCAACAAAAATATCGTACAAACGAGCGAACGGCGACAAAAAAGAAAGAACGAAGTGGAACACGATTCCCTCACCCTCCGCGGAAAATAAAGAGATCGAGCCCGCGCATCCCCACTTCAACCCGGACGGACCCCACCCCCTCCCTCACTCCCCTTTCGACGCAAATGCCGACCGAGAGGAAAAAAATAATAATAATAAAAAATAAAAACGGAGTCAAGCAAGCTCCCGAAATGAAGAGAGCTCGAAATATCGGATCGCATTCCCTTGTTATTTTTTTCCCCACACTAACTTTTTTTCGGCGACTGTTCTCCACACGTTCCCCCTCCCATTCATCCCCTCCTCCCCCACAACACCCCCTCCCCACACACAGACACACACCCCTCCCAAAACCCCCACCCCACATCCTCCCCGCGCATCGAATATCACCTCCGCCCCAAACACCCGCCCCGCCGTCGTCACGTACATATTTCACGCGAGGAACCTATTACGCATGCCGCTTCATGCTCTTGGATCTCTCCGACACCACCCTTCCCCTCTCTCCCGCCCTCTCACCCTCTCCCTCCCCCCCTCTCCCCACCCACACACACCTCGCTCGCTCGAACAACCACTCCCCCTGGCGCCCCCCTATCCCTGGAAGTCTACAAAAACTCTTTGATGGGGAGCAACCCTGGTGCCGTATCACGCCATCGAGTCCCCCGCTCTCCCTCTCCTAACCCAGGACCCCTTTATCCTGCCGCTCCACCCCCTATTACGCGTTATGGTCCCGTACATACCCTTGATTTGAATCCCTGGCTTCCCGGAATACCGTTGGGCTCCCGATTAGAGGTTTTTTTCCCCGGGAGTAGTTCTGAAAAGTTAAGGAAATGAGCACGGGGTTTCGACGGGATTCTATTGCGTTTTCCGGAAAATTCCCACGATTATTCATGAGAATTATCATTCAATTGGGAAATGCACACACAACCGGGAACAATGCAGGGGATGGCAACAATTTAGGATGCATAATTATTAAGGAAACAGTACTGAATTGGATAAATGTTCACTGTACTAAATTAGGAACTTTGATTGAAGCAGATCAGATTTCTCACGACTGGCTCTACTGGAAAGTTGAAATGATCGGCCGGCCAGGATACTTTACCTAAACGGAGCTGCTCTAAAATTGCCAAAGGAGGTAACTGAAGTATATAGTCAGTAAAATCTGAGAAATCCCCTGGTTCGGTGCTTAATAAGCTGATTTAGTGGGAGAAGATATGCGCTGTTTGTTCTTGAGTGCACATTCATGACACTGGAGGCCTCGGCGAGGGACGAAAGAAGGATAATCAGTTCAGGAAGACTAAAAACAGCCTTCTTCTTCGATAAAATCCATGATATCCGATAAAAACTAATACCTACTCAAAAACTTAGGATTGGGGCCCTTTAAAAAATACGTAGACTTTCAATGCATATATGGTGCAATACCATGCCAGATAACATGAAAATAACGAACAAATTTTATTTTCCAGACTTGAAAACTTATCATTTTCAATTGATAAAAATCGCAGGTAAAATAAATGCTACAAATAAAAAAATTACCTTAGCTGATCCGTTCAGCTAAGGACTGATTGTTGCACATAATCTGACGTCTACATCTATTTTGAATAATAAATTGATAAGAATACGAAATTTTAGGAAGAATGTTTTGGGAAATAGATGCAGGAAGACAGACATGGACAATAAGTAATCGAAAAATATCATCTAAGGTGGGATAAATTTGTGTACGATATTAACAATCAGTTTAGAACAACAAACGGAAAGAGAGTTAACTTATCCATACTAAAAAGAAAGACTTGTACTTTTCCACAGATTTTATTATATGGAACAACGCGTTTCACCGACTTGCGGCATCACCAGGTACCTTTCTTTTTAGTATGGATATTAAATACTTCCACGAAGTGAAGCCTGAAACAATAGAATATATAAGTTAACTTAAACATACAACGTCGACTGTACATCTCTCAAAATTAACTTTCAACGTCATTGATGAAAATATGAATGCGTACTCTGTTGATTAATCTGACACAAGTTTTGAAACCGTTCGTAAGTTATAAATCGATTGATAACCCTTTAATTTTTATGGTTCCCATTCCTGATGTTTGGTGTCCCTAAACATGAGTGCCCTGAGAAACCGTTCCGCACCACTTTGCTATTGAACCGTCCCTGAATGATAGACAGACCATGTTTACGCAAGAATTTCTCGGGACCCTAACGTAGATTGTTTGCAAAACGTAGTGAGAGGGTTGGTTGATTGGGAATGGGGGAAGGGATAGTAAGGGATAAATTTAGGGTTTCGGGGGTGACGATAAGGGCGGGGAGGGGGAGTTTGTGAGGGCGGGTGAGTGGTAGGTAATGGGGTTTAGGACGCCAAACCCTCCCCCATCTCTCCCCTCACCCCCGCTTATTCGCCGACGGGAGGGTCATGTGGCCTTTGGGTCGGGGGAGGGGTGAGAGGACTCGTGGGGGCGGGCGGTTGAGGTTGGGGCGTGGATAGAGGATGATTGGCGGCACATCCGGTTGGTGGCAGGATTCGGGGGGTGAGAGGCGTGGGCAGGAGTGGTGCGGGTTGATGGTGGGGACTGGGGAAGGAGTGTGGAGGGGTGTGTGTGCATGTGGGGAGAGGGGAGAAAGAGAAGGGAGATGGATCGGAGACCTGTGACAAGTAAGATGTCCTCGTGATAAAATGGCCGCCGGGAGAAGTCAAAGTCTTCTCTCTCTCTCTCTCTCCCTCTCTCACCCTTCCCGGCTGCCTCTGTCGAGATATCGAGTGCTTCGCCGTCTCTCCCCCGTCTTTCAAGCGAAAACTCGACGGAGTCCCACCTCTTGTTCCTCACGAGTGAAGCTGCCCGAGTCCCCATCGGTCCCTTATCTCTTCCTCCGTCACTCCCGGTTCTCCCGCGACTCTCCCTCTCTCACTCTCCCTTCTCGTTTTCCCAATCAATCCTCGTCTTCTTCCGTCACCGTCGCCAGATTACTTCCAAGGTCGGGAAGACGAAATTAAATCGGGGAATAAAAATTTTTCGTCTTTGCGGGAACTAAAAACGTGTCAATTCCACCTTGACAGGGCTTTCCACCTATGGTCTTACACGCAGACAAGAACGAGGAGATTAAAACGAAAAAATAAGGGTCAATTAAGAAAATTTGGAGCAATTAGTGAAATTCAAAACAAAAAACTAGTTAGCAGAAGTTGTGGAGCCCTAAAATGTATAGTTTACACTCCGTCATCGTCTTTTTTAGCGACGCATACACCGTCGTCTTCGCAGCCGACCAAACCTGCACACTAGTTCGACCAAAGCCGATATCCGTTTCGAACTATGCAAGCACTCGTGAACGCTCTCACGTCGTGGGCTACGGCTCTCTCTCTCTCTATTATATATATGGAGCACAAGCCATCAAACGCTAAACATGCGGCCCAATGTAGTAAACACAAAAAGTCCCAGCTTATAACACTGCTTTAATTGCACAAATTCCTCGAGACTCTGGCCAAATGCACAGTTCCCTAATAAAGAGTTACAAACTACAGGACGCTCGCCCCGATCAGAGAAAAATACAGATCGACTTGCTCGGCAGGCGTAATCTTACTCGCCACTCAAATAACAAGTCTTACATACCTCATCTGATTTATTACCATTCATGTTCGATCATGCAATATTTCTCGTAGGCATAGGAAAGAATTCTTTGATATGTTGGCATCACTATTTGCCCTTTTATTTTTCTCCCGTAGACAAATAGGTAATATATATATATATATATATATATATATATATATATATATATATATATATATATATATATATATATATATATATATATATATATATATATAATCTTCGAAATGGAACGCTCTTCAGCGACGCACAAATATACAAAAACACAGATGTAGATTTTTAGAATATAGAGACACAAAGAAAGGACAGTCACAATTTGTTATTTGACGTTTCGACAGCACGGCTGTCGTCTTCAGATTCTGAAGACGACAGCCGTGCTGTCGAAACGTCAAATAACAAATTGTGAGTGTCCTTTCTTTGTGTCTCTATGTTCTAAAAATCTACATCTGTGTTTATATATATATATATATATATATATATATATATATATATATATATATATATACATTCAAACACGAAATCCCGCCAAACGGCGAATAAATACTCATATATACAGAAACAGATATAAGGAAAAGGGATAGGAACACATATAAAGGACGAACACAATAAAGGTGGGGAAGGCGGAATCGAACGGATCACAAGAGTAAAAATATTTCCTTGACCGGGACTCGAACCTCGGATCTTTCCACTTGCCGGGCGGATGCTCTAAACCACTTGAGCTATGGTTCAATTTATTTTTATTCGGTCTAGTATGTTACACTGCTAGTGTTTACATTGTACACATTGTCAGCTTACAGATTATGGCTACAGAATATTTTTTTCTTATTATGGTTACACACTTACATAGACATAAATTCATATACATGGCATAAAACAATTGTGACCATGAACAATACTGTGGAAGGAAATAATAAAGGCAGTGTTCACAAAATATAGAAGGAATTATTTGGATTAGCGACGGAACATTAGATTTGGTTGGAATTATTGATGGCTTTGAAGCACAGTTATTCAGAAAAACAACTTTTTAACCACGGACGAAGTGTGTCCGGTACCGGGGGCAGCCACATCCGTTCCACCAATGCTTGCATGCCTTTAGCGGAATGTTTATTCGCGGTTCTCATCTGTGTGAATTCCACGATTAGGGTGGTCATTATGAAGGATTTGAAGCTCGGAAAGAGCCGAAAGTTCAAGGTGATCAGATTCATGTCGGTAATGGCACCACCACCGAACACGTCCCAGGTTTTATAGATCTTTTTTAGAGCTTCCCATTCTCTGATTTTATCGTTGCATCCAAGGATGAGATGTGCGACGTTGTCTATTCGACCGCATGACGGACAAAGGTGCGAATCGGCTAGCCGAAGATGGTGCCTCACTTCCCTCGTCATGACTGTGTTCGCGATTAGGTTAAACATTCCACTACGTGCCTCATCGTTCGCCCTGCTGGTCGCCCAGTTTTTCCAAGAAATCGTTCTTTTGGATGTATTTTGTTGCTGCTCGGTAAGCGCTCTGACATACAGGGTCTTCACCCGAATTGCTTCTCCATCTCGCAGGAGAGAAGCGACTTTTTTCGTTTCATCAAATGCCCTCCGGTGGCATACGTCGCGCGCGAGTTCCTGCCACGCGTCCTTGAGGAGTGCCTTGCGCCACGCGTCGTCACCGCCGAGGATGCGCAGGCTAAGCTTCGCGTAGACCACCTTCGCCTTTAGAGCTGTATCGGTTAAATTGAGACCACCCTGCTCAAACGGGCCATAGAGCTGGTTTCGGGACACTTTCTTTACGTAGCCATTCCAGATCATTTGGTTGGACACTCTAATAAAGTATGCGTTGTATTTAGTGGGTAAGGGCCATAGATGGGCCACATACCATATCCTTGGGAAGACAATCTGGTTGAGGAGGCGGACGCGGGTCACGATCGGGAGGGAAGGGAGTGAAAGCTTTCCAACACTCCATTTTACATGATGGTCAATAATTCCCCAGTTTCGCTCAATCGTGGGAGCCAACTCCCTCTCCCACCAGAACCCCAAGATTTTGAGCGAGGGCGCTTCTGACCAACCGATGGAGTTCGAGGGCCGGTCGCCCTTCAGCAGCAAAAACCCGGATTTCCGGTTATTGAGGAAGATACCACCCTGCTCATATGACTTTAAAATGTCGTGGGCTAGGGCCATGTGGGACGGGTCGTCTACGAAGAGCGTTATGTCGTCAGCGTATGCGACGCCCAGGCAGACGGCGCCGTGACGACGTACCCCGATTCCACTGTTCTGTAGTCGTCTGAGTATGGGGTCTAAGGCAAGGGCGAACAGCAGCATTGACAGTGGGCAGCCCTGCCGAACGGAGTTACTGACGGGGATGGGCGGCGAGGTGGCATTGTTTATCCTAATTATAGAGTATATTCCGTTATACATCGTTGATACGGCACGAATGAAGTACTCGGGGAAGGCCATCTTCTTGAGCACGGTGAGAATCCATTCGATCCGGACCAGGTCAAATGCTTTCTCAAGATCGATAGCCACGAGTGATAAAAAACGATCACCATACAAGGGGGCGGAAAAAATGATGTCACGAATTAAAAGTGCTGCATCGAAAATGTTTCGCGTTTTCGACACGGCGTACTGGGATGGATAGAGGACGATGTCGGCAGCAGCCGTCATTCTACATCGTAGGACGTGCGCCAATATTTTATAGTCTGCGTTTAAAAGGGCGATTGGCCTGAAGTCGTTGAACGACTTTGGCCGCGTCTTCTTTGGTATAAGCGTTATCACGGCGGTCCTCTGACTTGCAGTCAGAGAGCCGCTAGCTAAAATACAGTTAAAAAGGTGGGTTAAAATAGGTTTTAAAACATCCCAGTACGCTAAATAAAATTCAAAGGGTAGGCCGTCCAAGCCGGGTGCTTTGCCCTTCGGGAACATGGACGAGACGCAGTCCAGTTCGTCTGAACTTATGTCTCGACAAAAATCGTCTTTTTGATCTGTAGGAAGCGTAGGGAGAGGGGGGAGAGGGGGTGCGTCTCCCTCCTTCCATGGAGGATACCTTTTAAAGGTGTTTTGAAAGTGCCGGCCCGCTTCCTTAAGGAGGTCGGTGTCACCGGCGGCAGATTCTCTGACAGGGATTCTGTCTATATCGGAGCCAGAGTTGGATTTCATCCAGCGCCGAAGCTCAGATAGCGTTAGGGGGCCCCCTTTATCCGTGTCCAGTTCTTTTTGCCACTGTTGGGGAGCGTATTTTTGGAGCTCGTGGCCCAGGATAATTTTTTTTAGGGACGAAACTTGGGCGTGGAAACCCTCCGGCGCCACATCCTTACGCAGGAGCTCTTCCAGCGCTCGGCGGTAGAAGGAGATGGTGTAGTTCTTTTCCCTACGCCACTCGAAAGTTTGCCTTTTGATGTGGGTGACAATGCGGGGTTTGAAAACCTCGTCCCACCATAGAGCGAGGTTTGCACCGGGACGGAGTGCCGCGATCAGTGCACACACCCGGGTGCGGATAGAATCACGACGAGTCGCGTCCTCCAACACGCGGAGGTCCATGCGCCACACGGAGCCGCAGCGGTGGACGTGCGCGCCCGGGGTTGTGTCCGGGCACGTAACTCTCATGATCACTGCGCAGTGATCAGAGAAGGACACCGGGAGGGTGTCCACTGTCTGGACATCATTCTTTAGGGATGTCGAGACGAAGAGGTAGTCAATCCGCGTCCGAGAGTTAGGCCCTGATCGCGTGAAGAGGGCGGGACCGGCGCAATAAGAACGCACTGCGTCAATCGCTCTAATGGAGTCGAGCATCAGTGAGAGCGCCCGGCTTGGATAGTATGTCACGTTATCCCTGTTCGAGGCACTATCCTCTCGGCGGTAGATAGTGTTAAAATCTCCGCCCAATATGGCCTTCCCCGAGAAGGAATACAGGTAGGGGAGGAGAAGTTCATTGAAATATGTTTCGCGCTCTGCCCTCGCGCGCTCACCGGAGGGAGCGTAAAGGTTTGTGATATGGATACCATTCACGATAACGGACGTTATTCGGCCCGAGGGGTGGCGGCAAACATGAGAGAACGGAATGCCATTTCGGACTAGGGTGGTGGTGCCAGAATGACTTTCGGCGAAATTGCCGATAGCCTGAAAGATGTTCGCATCCCAGACTATGTCCTCCTTTACCTCTTGAAGGAGGATTACATCAGCCCTAAGGTCGCGGAGAAAACGTTGGAGGACTGCAATTTTTAAAGCGCTATAAACGCCAGCAATATTAAGCGAAACAATATTCATTGGTGGAATGAGAGGACAGCTATGGGCACCGGACATCACTTACCAGAGTCCTGGTCATGGCTTACGTCGCTTCGGTCGCGGCTCGAACCCGGTCGACGAGTGCTTCGCCGCTTCCCGGGACGCTTCGTCCGACGGGTCGACGATCGAGGTCTCGAGTTGCCACCGCATACCTCCCCTCCGACCTCGTCCGAAGAGGAAGACCCAGCCGTGGTTTCTACGAAGAGCGGGTTACTCGGCGGCATTCCACGGGGGGCCCTGTTCGAGCGAGCAGAGCTGTGGGCCGTCCCAGCCCAGGAGGTGGCCTCAGGGGGGGGCGGGGTGGCGGACTGGTGGTCTTCTGCCGAAGGGGCCCCATCGGGAGAAATTAGAGGAGATCGGTCGAATTGGTCCGCCTCTAGAGGAGCCCTGGGAAGATCGTCGACACCTTGGCTGTCCTCAAAGGAGAATGACGATGGAATGTCTGGGATTGTTGACGTCGACAAGGTTTTGCTCGTACATGTGTCAACTTCCGCGGCCGGTGATACTTTCTTGATTTTCCGTGATACCATAATGGAGGGGCCCGCCGTCGACAAGGTTTTGCTCGTACATGTGTCAACTTCCGCGGCCGGTGATACTTTCTTGATTTTCCGTGATACCATAATGGAGGGGCCCGCCGTTGAGGAAGGGGGACAGTCGCAATCGGATACATCCTCCCCCGCTGTCACCCGTGATTCTCGGGGAGGTAGAAGCCCGTGAAGCAAGGATTGCGGGGAGAACGCATCGTTGGCGTGGCCAGAGAAAGGAAGGACGCAGGATGATCTGTCCTCTTTTGACGGGGTCACGGAGATAGGAGCCGGTGGTCGTGAGTGTGTATCCGAGCTGGTAGGGACTGCAGCTTGATCGATGTTCGAAATCAGCAGTGCAATGTCGTCCGTCCTCTTCTTCTTCGGATCCCTTTCTTCCGTTGACGACTTTCGCTCCCTCTGAAATTTCCCTCCAAGTGGAGGGGGATGCGGGGGTTCGGCGGGAACAGCTGGGGGCGCACCCTCGATAAGTATCAGGGACCGCGCCCTCTCCTCCACAGCCATCTCGGGCTCATCTATCTCCTCGGCGGTGTTCGGATTGGAGGCCAAAAACATTGCCTCCGCATAGCTCTTCCCTCCCTGGTTCCGAGGGCAGGTCTTGCGCTCGTGGCCTTCTTGGTTGCAACGGGCGCAGGTGCGGCGCTGACCCTCGTAGATGATGATGGCCCGGTTGCCGCCGATGTGGAGGTACGAGGGGATATTTCTTTCGACCGTCATCCGCACCACTCTCGTACCTGTTAACACGCGCGCCAATTTGTCGCCCTCCCACCTGTTCTCCCACGAGCGATGGATTTTTCCAAAACGCTGAAGCTCGCCTGTTATATCTTCCAATGGGGTCTCCACGGGGAGACATAGAACCCTGACATTACAAGGGCTACCGGAGGTCTCGTCAATAGTAATCGTCGTCCTCGGATCATTTTTGGATGGAAACGGTAGTTTTCGTGGGATAAGATCTAGAATCCTCTTCATAGTAGCTTCAGTTGCCAATTTCAGGAATACCAAATGGCGGTTATATCCAAATTGGATCGCCACAATCTCTTCGGGTGTGAGGCCCAGCGACTCTAGTGTAAAGAGGTGGACCTCCAACGGAGTAGGGGGTTTCGCCTTCTCATCAACTTGCAAGGCGAGCGTGTTTACGCGACGTACAACCATTTTGAAAGAAATCAAATGGAGCACGCCAGCGCCAAAAAAAAGAAGAAGAGCGCACTGAAAGCACTCCAAGAAAGAAAGAAAGGAAAAAAAAACACTCGTGTGCACTCCCTCCCCGCTACGCGCACCCGGCGGTAGCAAATAAAAAGGAGCCTAAGCTCTACACTAGGAGTCAAGGTCAGTCTTGATCCACTAAACAAAACAAAAGTACGGCCTTCCCGGCGGAAGAAGTCGAGAGTCAAACTGCACGCTTCTTGATGAACTAGGCGGTCAACCGCCGCTCGAAACAAAACACGATCGGAACCTCGATTTCCGAGAGAGTCCGGCAGTGCCGCTCTCCAAACCCCGGCGGCCGAAGCCTCGGACGCCGGCGAATTTTAGACACTCGGTGAACACAGGCACGTCCTGCTATCGAGGCAGCTATCGAGGAAACGTAATTTACCCTGAGATCCGTGGGTCCAACCACTGTCCTTTCCTCTTGTGTATTGTCTATTTCTCCTTTGGTGGGTGAAACAGTCCCCTGACGCCATCTCTTGGCTAAAGAATCGGGGCGCTTGGCGACATATTAGACCCACGGATCTCAGGGTAAATTACGTTTCCTCGATAGCTGCCTTGACAGCAGGACGTGCCTGTGTTCACCGAGTGTCTAAAATCGCCGGCGTCCGAGGCTTCGGCCTCCGGGGTTTGGAGAGCGGCACTGCCGGACTCTCTCGGAAATCGAGGTTCCGATCGTGTTTTGTTTCCAGCGGCGGTTGACCGCCTAGTTCATCAAGAAGCGTGCAGTTTGACTCTCGACTTCTTCCGCCGGGAAGGCCGTACTTTTGTTTTGTTTAGTGGATCAAGACTGACCTTGACTCCTGGTGTAGAGCTTAGGCTCCTTTTGTTTTCTACCGCCGGGTGCGTGTGGCTGTGCGCCGCTTAAACACGCTCGCCTTGCAAGTTGACGAGAAGGCGAAGCCCCCTACCCCGTTGGAGGTCCACCTCTTCACGTTAGAGTCGCTGGGCCTCACACCCGAAGAGATAGTGGCGATCCAATTTGGATACAATCGCCATTTGATATTCCTGAAGTTGGCAACCGAAGCTACAATAACAAGGATTTTAGACAATACTCCGCGGAAACTACCGTTTCCGTCTTTAAGTGACCAGAGGACGACAATAACAATTGACGAGACTTCCGGCAGCCCGTGTAATGTCAGGGTTCTTTGTCTCCCCGTGGAGACCCCATTGGAAGACATAACAGGCGAGCTCCAACGCTTTGGTAAAATCCATCGCTCGTGGGAGAACAGGTGGGAGGGAGACAAGATGGCGCGGGTGCTTACTGGCACCAGGGTTGTGCGGATGACGGTCGAGAGAAATATCCCCTCGTACCTCCACATCGGCGGCAACCGGGCCATCATCATCTATGAGGGTCAGCGCCGCACTTGCGCCCGCTGTAACCAAGAAGGCCACGAGCGCAAGACCTGCCCTCGGAACCAGGGAGGTAAGAGCTATGTGGAGGCAATGACGATGCCCTCCAACCCTAACGCCGCCGTGGAGATGGACGAGCCCGAAGTGGCTGTGGAGGAGAGAGCGCGGTCGCTTCTACTCATCGAGGGTGCGGCCCCGGCTGCTCCCGTCGGTCCCCCGCATCTCCCTTCAATTGGAGGGAAATGTCAGCGGGAGCGAAAATCATCAACGGAGGAAAGGGAACCCAAAAAGAAGAGGACAGACAAACCCAAGCTCCTGGTCTCGAATACCGATCTACAAATGGCTCACGTACCTACCACCTCGCCTAATATCACACGACCTCCAGCCCCCATCTCCGTGAGCTCGTCAAATGAGGAGGGATTGTCTTTCGCCCCCCCTCCCCCCGCTCACGCCATCGACGCCCTCGCTACGCAATCCTTGCATCACGGGTTTCAAACACCCGGAGAACCTCTGGTGACAGGTGAGGAGGATGCATCTGATTGCGATGTTTTCCCGTCCCCAACAGCTCATCCCTCGACCCCTTTATCATTGACTGTAAAGGAAGCGTCACCGACCCCGGAAGTCGACCCGCATTCAAGTTTCCCAAAGTCAAAAATCCCACATACCCCATCTTCTTTCCCCATTAAGGACAGCCAAGGTGTCGACGATCTTCCCAGCGCTTCTCAAGATACGGACCACAAGCAACTATCGCCCCTGATTTTTCCCGACCACAACCCTTCCGCAGATGAGCCCCAGCCTGCCACTCCGATCCTCCCCGAGGGTACCTCCTGCCCCTTGGCGGCCCCCAGCGGTGCTCCTTCGAAGAAGGCCCCTTGTGGAACGCTGCCGAGTTACCCGGTCTTCGTGGGGACCACGGCTGGCTCTTCCTCTTCGGACGAAGCCGGGGGGGAGGGATGTGGCGAAATGCCGCGTCCTCGCTCGTCGACCCGTTGGACGAGGCGTCCCGGGAAACGGCGAAGCACTCGTCGCCCGGGGTCGAGTCGCGACCGGAGCGACGCTAGCCACGATCAGAACTCTGGGAAGTGATGTCCGGTAGCCACCCGGTGCCGGACACATTTCATCCATCGTTGAAGAGTTTTTTTTTCTGAATGACTGATTGAATCGATAATTTCAACCCTGCCATTGATAATTTCTTACAATACATAATTTTCCATTGCTAGCTAAAATCTCCCTCCTAATATCTGTGGACCTTGTCTTCCTTTCTTTTTTCTTTCTAAATGTTAATGGTCAAATGTACGAGTATGCGTCTGTATGCATATGCTTATGTATGTGCGTGTGGATGTGCATGTGTGCGTATGTATGTACAAGTGGATATGTATGTGGGGTATATGTATCATGTATTTATCCAGGTATACACTTATACTAAAGAAAAACATGATGTACCCATAATCTGTGACCTGATATTATGCATAATGCTAACAAACTCTGTAATATTCTGAGCCGAATAAAATAATTTATATCATAGCTCAAGTGGTTAAGAGCATCCGCCCGGAAAGTGGAAAGATCCGAGGTTCGAGTCCCGGTCAAGGAAATATTTTTTACTCTTGTGATCCGTTCGATTCCGCCTTCCCCACCTTTATTGTGTTCGTCGTTTATATGTGTTCCTATCCCTTTTCCTTATATCTGTTTCTGTATATATGAGTATATATATATATATATATATATATAAATATATATATATATATATATATATATATATATATATATATATATATATATATGTAAATTTGGGTACGAATAACTAGGCGTATGATGTGACCATGGCCGCTAAATAATATACGTTAATGGCTAATCTCAATCTACGGGGTCGCACCCAAGAGTGGTAGGACTGATTTTCTCTGGCGCGAACGGAGCGGTGGAGGGGAGTCTGTCTGGCAGGGTAAGGTGGAGGGGGCTCTTAGCAACAGACCAACACCAACCTCAGTCACCTGCGGGCTGTCGTTGAGTGAGGACACCGTTTTAAGTGAAGCAAGTTTTTTGTCCACGTCGAAAAACAAAATTAATCTGCATTTAGAGCAACGTTATTCCGTGAAGTTTTGTGCGAAACTCGGGAAGACGGCAACTGAGACCCTCGATATGATCAAGCAGGCTTATGGGGACACTGCCTTATGCCGTTCCACAGTATTTGAGTGGCACAAGTTATTTAAAGAGGGTAGGGAGCTCGTTGAAGACGACCATCGCCGACGACGATCAGAGAAAAATACAGATCGACTTGCTCGGCAGGCCTAATCTTACTCACCACTCAAATAACAAGTCTTACATACCTCATCTGATTTATTACCATTCATGTTCGATCATGCAATATTTCTCGTAGGCATAGGAAACGAATTCTTTGATATGTTGGTATCACTATTTGCCCTTTTATTTTTCTCCCGTAGACAAATAGGTAGTAAATATATATGCAAATTTGGGTACGAATAACTAGGCGTATGATGTGACCGTGGCCGCTAAATAATATACGTTAATGGCTAATCTCAATCTATTATCAAAGATTCAAATCTGTAAAGATTCTCAACCCAGGTTCGTAAGCACTACTATAATTATTTCTATTTCATTAAGTCAGTTTTTAAATAATCAAATAGCTCCACGTCTATCTTTATTAATGTGACAAATGAAATCTATCTTTCTCGCTCGAAAAACTATCTTATGTCCCTTAATCTGAATATCATCTGATAAAGGAGAGGTTTCAAGGTTTCCTAGTGTATTACTCCTATTAAAGCAAATTAGATGAAACCTAGTTTCTGTAGCCCTCCCATTCACTGTAGGATAATCCGAGTTATGTTCACCAAATATCTATATCGATGAAAATTCTAGCAATATATGCCTAGATAGTGAAATTGTATACTGATTTATAGATAATTCTAAGCAGGGTATCAACCAAAAAACCTCTCATGAATGGAATTTTATCCTCGTTGAATAATTTGAGGAACATTAGTAGTTTATGCAACATAAAGTATGAGGAGATGAATGGGAGCTGAATTGATTGGATGATAGCATTGATCGATCGAGGGAGACATGAATAGGACTCTTTTTCAGAGGATTCTGTCCCGTAGGCGAAGCGTGACAAATGGAGTCAAATGCTCGTATGATTTAGGAATGCCTGGGGTGGAGGTCGGCGGCAGGATGAGGATTCGAGAGATGGGAATGGGAAGAACTATCACATGTTGGGTGTGAACTGATTTTCAAACGATGCACAAGCACCGAGCAGTCTTCCACTTTTACACTGCGGCTACGGTATATTTGAATCAAAGCGCATACTTTTTCACCACCTGAAAATGGATTCTGACGTACCTAAGTGATAAATGTTCATATTATGACAGATATTGGACTATCCGAATGGGATTTTAGTAATGGTGCGGATAATACAAAAAAACAGATTTAGCTGACAGTAGTAAACTAAGCTTTTATAAATGCATATGATTTTTCGAGCTCAAATCACAATTAGAACTCAAAGAAGCAAATTACTTTTACGATTGAAGTAGCTTCTTTGTCTAATTTAAAAAAATACAATCAATAGAAAAATGGAGGTCGCCTGTATATTAATTTTCTACACGCATAAAAATCATATAATATTCAAGCAGTTGAAATGTTGATAAATTTTAACTTAATCGTAGAGACTGCAGTATCTGCATCTACGATATCATTTCTGAAATGATTTTGTCTTCCCGGGATAAGATTCTGAGTAGTAATCTGATTTTCTTTAGCTTAATCGTCCGGAAGAAACAATGACAAAGAATACTCAGATAATAAAAGAATTGGTTGTGATGATAGCCACGAAGTGGTCGTCCTATCGACTAAATAAAAGAATCAGTTTTGAGCCCAGTTATAGTGAATGACCTCCTGTGACATTTCACTTACACATGAAAAGCGCAAACTTTGACATTCTCTGTATACAGATCTAACGATTTTTTCATTAAAAAACTGCCATATTTAATTTCCTTTCCCAAAGTGCTTAAAAATTCCAATTATTATTTATATCTGCTCGACAATGTCGTAAACGAAAGCATAATATTCACAAAAAAAATTATTTTAAATGACAAAAAGGACAAAAAATAAAAATGAATGGAAAAATTAGTTCTAAGCCAATTGAGTCTTCGGCAGCCTCTGTTGATCCTCAGGCTGTTAGGACGCGGGGTCGAAAGACGGTATAAGTGCCATGATTGGAAAAATTAGTCTTTCGATTCAGCACACCTGAATTGAGAACATTTTAACACTTAATGAGGAATTTCCCAAAACGATGTGTGATACTTAACCACCCAGTTCGAATTCTATTTAAAAGACCAGCAATATTCATTCTTTCTCCGTTTCTCCCTTTGTCAACATCCTACGTTTTCGAAACTGCATTTGTTAAAAAATCAACCTGTCTTAGATATTTTTGTAGGCGTTTTAAGTGGACACAATAGGTACAGCTGATTCACAACAATAGATAAACATTCATGACATTATTTTCGGCCCCCCACAACTGATTGCTACCAAATAACAATAAAAATTTGCTGGACCATTCTATTTATGATTATATTTTTATAATTACCTGTGCAATCTTGAGTATAGACATCGGTAACCTTAGCGGGGGATCTACTCCGAATAGCACTGTTTACGGGTGTAAGTAATGTATGGGGTGTTAGAGGGGTTTAGGGATGGGTAGGTGTTTCGGGAGTGGCGGAGAAGGGCTCTACGGGGAGTAGGAGGGTAGTGGTGGGAATTGCGTGGGCGGGGTTTGCCAAGGGGCGGGAGTGTTTGGGATATATGGTGCCGCTTCCGGTTTTCTCGTTTCAATCACGATCGACATCGATCCATCAACCGAATCATTCGATTCCCCCATTTTGCCTCCTCCCCGCTCCGTCCTCCCCCCTCCCCTCCTCTTGCTCACCCCCCCTCCCCCCTTCCCGCTCATCACAACTCCTGCTCTTCTCCAATCCAATCTCGGTCTCAGCACTCCCGAGACCCATCCCCGACCCCTCAAAAATGCCAAAAACTCACTTTTCCAGAGGTAGCATTTCCTGCACTACTTTTTCCAGTTCTGTATGACCGATCAGCATTGATGCGCCTCCCGCTTTTCTTAAGTTTCCCCTTAGAGCGTTTTCAAAAAGAGATTTGAGAACATTCCACCGCATCAGCCTTAAGTAGAGTTAGTGGGCACATATTTAGATACAATCCTTTACATAATTGAAGAATTGCCTTCTCCATGTCTAGATATTGAACTAATTTCAAGTGACGAACTTTCAGTTTTTAATTCTTAGTCTCATCAAGAGGCATATACTAATCAATGCTTATTACTTTAAGAGTCTACTAATATTAATTGTATGGAATTGAAAGCAATAGCACACATGTAATTGTATGGGGGCCGTTCAATATCGAATGATCATAATTTTTGCAATCAAATAACTTTACTTTACTTTGGAGAATTTAATTTCATGCCATATAGTATATTATCAGTTTAATGTGTAATGTACGTATTATTACACGTACATTACACATTAAGTGTTACAAAGTGATACAAAATAAATTGATTTGGCTCTAGTATTGCGTCGTCTGCTTCCATCGCAGTTTGAAATATGATTTAGCACCCCTTACCCAACGATGCTTAACATGCGACGTAGACAACGACGTGGCATGAGACACTGCATTGAAAATTTGCTTCAACTTAAAGAAATCGTCAGCCAAGGCCTATCTAATGCAACCGATGGTCCATAGAGAGTCAGTTATTTCAAATGACACAACAAAATACTCAAACGAAAGAAGGTAATCAATTTAAAAGAAAGGTTGATCCGGAGTTGCAGAGAGTTCTCTTACGGAAGCAAGTATTAACACTTCTGCTGTCGCAATTTTGTGAAAACATTATCGGATAACGTCAACAGCATCATCAGACATATTAAATATAATATTTGATGCCACCCACACGTTGGTTAAAGAAAAATTTGATACGGATGTTAGCACGTAGGATTCCGCAAATCGCTATTATCTCGCGATTACCATTGAAAAGTATGCCATAATCCTTCTACAGTCTATGCCTATCCTCATATGGCATTTTGCTGTTTCCCAGGGAGAATAAATCTTTGTGGAAAGAATTTTCCATCATCAATAGCAGACGTAGAAAAACTGAATATATTTCAACTTGCAACGGATGCTACTGAAGAAATAATTGAGTCAAATCGATAAAAATTTGATCACACGTACTTTAAAAATCAAGCTGACGATAAGAAGTAAAAATAATAAAACTTTTCTCCAATGATTTATCCGAATAAAATTTGCATGATTAATTTTTATTGAATAGCCTTTTTCGTAGTCGCTGAAGAAATAATTTCCTTTCCCAAATTGATTTAGAATACCAATTACAATTTTAGCTAATCAACTATGTCGTAAACAGAAGCATATTAATCATAAAAATGTATTTTAAAAGACGAAAAAAGTAAGTAGGTCACTGCAAAGACATAGTTTTTAAGTCTGCTCTTTCAAATATCCTCCTACAGAGTTGATTTTAATTGCTTAATTCCTTCGTTCTGGTGTATTTCTCATTCCACTATTTTCTTTTTTTTTTCTTTATCCTCTTACTTTGCTATCTACTTTGTTATCCATGGTTGGATAATTTTTTGGGTGTGTTGCTTCGCAATTGGTAATATATTCGCACCTTTTCCTTAAATTTTCAACCCCTCATCTCCGCTCATAGTTTTATTAACAATTTTCTGGAAATATACCCTCTCTTCTTCCAATTAAACACTACAAATTCTACTTTGGCAGCGTACGTTCTCCTTCATATTTGAAAATTTTCATAAACCTTAAGTAATCATTAAGATCTCCATTCATCACCAGGAAATCATTAAGGGTTCTCGCCTGACGTTGATTACTGTCTCCTGAGTTGGTTTCAGCCATAGTATAATTAAAATTGTATCACGATGAATCTTCTCGCATCATCTAACGCACGATATTATCACAATTCTGATGATTTTAGAATCATGTTATGGTAAATTTTTCCAGTACAATTTTGTCTACCTTTTCAAGATCATTTATTTTTAATACACCAGGTGCAAAAACCCAGATGAGTAGTTTGCTTGCAGGTATATACCAAATTATTTTCTCTAGTTGTTGTATCAACCTTGTTGTAATTGTATTTCGCCAAGTTAAACTGAAACCCATCCATAGTTGATAAACCCGGTTGTTAACCACGCACTAACTATTTTATAATTAGTCTGCTATTTTCTCTCCCGATGTCCTGCTTAATATTATAAATACTCTAGTTTACTCTCCGTTGTTAACAATCCCAAGTTTTTAGCATTGGTCCCATAGTTTCCCTACCTTCCCATTACACTTCACAAAAACCAAATATTGCCTTCCTTAATCCATCTCTTTTTTGAGGTTTTTAAATCTCTCTCCCATCAACATCATTTTATCCTCCTATAATAACCGCTTAGTCCTCCTCGTATCTTCTTTGAAACCTTTCTAACAATCTCAAGGAATTATCTTTGATAGTCATATTCCCGTTTTCTCATAGCTGAGGTGGTCTCTCTGTACCATCCTCCGTGCCGGTAGTGTCAGGTCTCTTTGTAACCTCCTACCTGAGCAACAGAGTCACGTGAACCGCCTTTCATCACGCTGCTAACAGTCGATTTATACTGTATGGGCAAACAGGAACAATCATCACGTCTCTCACCAGTAAAGCTCATGGGGTCATCGGAACTGGGAAGCCCAGCCATCATTAGGTACTCAAAGGGAAAGGGAGGCCCTTGGTAAGCACATGAATAGATCGTCAACTGCATAGCTGAGCGTATAGTGCTAGGGTCAAGCAGCCGCTGAATTTGAATAATGTTCCATGAATGATTTGGAGTTTTAGATTGAGAAAAAATAAAATAAAAAGGAATGCTTGTACCTGAAGTATGGGCTCGTTACTTTTCGATAGGTTTTATTACCCTATTAACGTGTAAGCATATATTTCATCTAATCCGAATTAAATGTAATATTCTATATTAGAAGAAAGTCTAATTAGATTAAACTTTTAATGAATAATTTCCTTAAACCTTAGTTTTGCCCTCAACGGACGTGCTTAGCAAGATATTACCTTTTCCTTCTTCAAATGCAACGATTAAGTAAAACACGTAAATTAATTCAAACAAAAGTCATTCGATAAATCTAATACAACCACAAACAAGACGAACAAGTAAACAACCCGAAGGATTTGGTTTCATAAATTTCCATTGAGAACAAGTTTAGTTTGGTAACTTCAATTGCATTGGAAAGGGGGAATGGCTCCCTTCTAGGAAGAACGGTATATCCCTTTAAAAGAGGATGCCACACAGTTCTAATAATACGTGAGAGAGAGAGATAAAGAGAGAAAGATTGCAAATGTCATCGTTAAGGACTAGAAAAGTCAAAAGAAGAAGAGTCGCAACAAGGCAAAATTTGTCCCTCTTTTTTTTCCAACGGGCAATCCAGACAGATTCTTTCTTTTCGTACAACTTGAATACTCACGCGAACTCCATAAAGGAAAATCAGGAGCGATATTGAACAAGAGAGAAAATTTTCCTTCTCTTATCAAGCAAGCCCCTTCATTGCTTTTTTTCAACTCCTCCTCTCCACCCTTCCCTCTTCAGCCGCCACTCACTTTATCTTCCCTCCCAAATCACTGCCCGCCCCCTTCGACTTCCGCTTCCGTCTCCCTAATTTCCTCCCCCTCCTCCCACCCATGCCGGAAGTGACGCCTTGGCCACCCGCTGATGACGTAGTGGATAAGAGTTGACCGAAAGAGAGAGAGAGAGTTCTGTCCCTAAAACCCAAAACTCTCCCTTGACATACCTAATCCCCTCCTCCCCTCTCAACTGTAGCAGACGCGAAAAACTTTATTTCTCATTACCACTTCCATCATTCTCGCCTTATGACCCTCCAGCCTTCCTTCCTTCCTTTATCAGGACATTAACTCAAGTTTCCTTCTCCATCGACTGTGCCAAAACATACGGCTCTTTACTTCAAATAGTTTAAATTACACCAAGAATGAGCCTCTGTTCATTCGAAAAATGTCACGCAGAACACTGCTGTACGATGGATATATTTCTCGGGGAAATATTGTTACTCTCTCTGAAAATAATGGAAATATTGTGGGTATGGGTAAGAATAGGTTCTCAGGAAGTTAAGACGGTTGCAGAAAATAAAAGAAGCCAAAAAATAAGCGTGTGAAAGGCAAAACATATTCATATTGAGCAGAATTGTTCCAGAAGCCCTCAAGAAAGAATTTTCAGAGATTGTCCAAAACCTACATTTTCACAACAGTCTGTTGTGATAATAATTAAAAATAATAGCCACGTAATTGGCAATAAATGCCAGATAATCATTTGGAATAAAATAGAATAACCTTTGACCTCATATTAGTTTTCTTTATTTGAAACACAAATTAAAAGTAAGTCTTTTGAGTCTTATTGTTCATGGATAATCACTGGTAGCGTAATATCTCTCTAGCCTTGATCTCTTTCCAGAAAAAGCTTTTTTATCCTTGACTTCCAAGAAATATTGAATCTAAAATGGTCTTGCTCAATTCTGTATCAGAAAAATCTTTTTTCAACACATATATTTCTTTCGCACACGTTTGTCCAACCACTACCACACCCTAATTACCTCTTTTTCCCTTCCTTACTTTTTAAATCTGGTTTCCTGTCACTATTTTCCGGCATTAAAGAAAGTCTGAAACCAGCTAGATGAAATCAGTTCCGATTTGTAAATATTATTATTATTATTTGTTTTAATTATGTAGCGTAAGTTTGTAATCATGCTCTACATTAGAGTTAGTGCTATGAATTTCACGCACAAAATGAAAACTTAACAAGCCATTATAGTTATCATGAAGATTTGTCTTTCCTATTGAATTACTCATAATTACGGAGTGTATCTTGACTTCAGGGTGTACCGAAGCTGCCATGCAGGAAGACGAAATCCTAATAAAAAGTGAATTAGTGAATACATACTGACATGCTCGTATATTCTCATCAATTTGCCAATACAGAATTACGTAACTTTTGCATGAAATTGAAATACATATGACGATTCGACAAATATGTTGATTTAGATACTTATGTATTCAATAATTACCTAATTGTTTCGCTTGGTAAGTCTGTCTCTGTTAGCCTGTCAGCATATCACAGGAAAGTGTAGGGATGGAGAAGTGGGATGCAATTTTTCTGAAAGAGTTAACCGTCTAATTAAAACCTTCAGATTATCAAGAGTTAAACGCATGTTCGTGCCAATGATATTATTAAGTATCAGAATTATCAACCAATTTCATCAGAATCCTCGATATTGGTTCAATTTTGAGGTTGGAAAAATAGAAAATATGTATAAATCAAGAGTAACGATACCAGAAATTGAAATGCTGCCCTGAAAAAAAAAACAAAATTATTTTGACAAAACTTTACGCAATCAATTGTCATTTGTAAATATGCCTGGCGAACAAAATAAATGACCCACGCCCTAAATAATAATTTCTGGAGTTGTTATTTTTTCAAATTTCCTTTAACTACAATTTTTACTTTATTCAGCATGATCAAGGACGTAGTTGTATTTTCGTGCTGTTATTCCAAATACATTTTTATAATTCTGATGCCGTTCACAACGATGTGCAAACTAAAACCTGCACAGGCTGTTGCTGATTGAGGGCGCATGAGAAAAATGGCGTATGGTGTATGACTCTACCGATCGTCGATAATGAAACATGCAAATTATGGTGGCGGCACAAAAAAAAATAGTCTCAAAACACTTCTTAAACTCCCTGACCGATTTAGTTATTGAAGTATAATTTAATACAGTGACAAAAATCTGGAATATCTTCAGAAAAAATCCCTATGACCTTTGAATAACTTAAATTTTGGCGACAGATTTCTGCGACGCTCTCTATTTCTTCAACCATGCTGTACATCTTAGCCAAAAGAGCTGGATAGGTAGGACTGAGAAAATGGGTAGATTATAGCAAAACTTGGAATTGGAAAGGTAAGGGATAAGAAAGTTGACAGTAAATAGTACATGTATGTGCTCCCTGCCAGTAAATAGTATATGATCCCCGAGCGGGGAAGAGAGAGAGGATGGAAGGGATGAATCCTTTTTCTGCGTGACGGAGGGGCTAGAGGGGATGAGACGGGGACAAAGAGGAATGGTACGTACTTTCCACGAGGAGGTTAAAGAGGGGAGGACAAGAGAGCTGCCGTGAGCGGCAAAGGAAAAGAATTATCTCCCCTTCGGCGAGATTGTCGGGTGGTATGGCAAAGAGCAGTGGGGTTGCCAGGTTCGCCTTGCGGTTTTTCGGCGCGAGGGGTTAGAAATCTGTCTGACGGGGTGAGTAGAGGGAGGGTAGAGGGACTGGATGGATGGATAAGTCATAAGGGGACGAAGAGAAGACGTATAGGGAAGATCTCAAAGAGGAAGAGGGCAGAGAGGAGAGAATAAGGATTTGAATTCGGCCTCCCTGACTGGTCCCGTTTCCGGTCCTGGCATGCGACTCGCACAAAGAGACTTCCGGTTTGGGGGGGACGCAACGCCTTCCTTCCTCTCTCAACCATCCCTCCCCTCTCGCTCATCATGGTCTTGGGGACCTTCCTTCATCGTCATCACCACTAAGATCGGGCGTTGCCGCCCCAGCGTCCCCCCTTCCCCCTCAACCATTGGATCTGCCTCACGCACCATATAAAACGTACTCGTCGTGCCCCACCCAAACGCGCCCGCCCGTGTCACGGGGGCGACCCCCTCGGAGGGACTCCCGCAGAGCCGAGGGCACCGGCCGCCCTAGCTCGAATGACAGTGGGACTGAGTGATTTGGCGATATTTCGACTTCGTCGTGAGGGGGGTCCCGGTAAACTTTGATGCCGTCAACGACGAGATGCAGGCGAAGACCTGCATCGGATTTTGCTGGTAAGGAGCAAGACAACAATGATTCACGAGTTCACATGACCCTGTCTCTCTCAGCAATAGACGAAATGAAAGGTCGTGGTAGCAAGAGCATTATATAATATGAGCAATGCTAAGTTAAGTGTTTTAACACTGAACGATCTATTCGTCTACTGCCGTCGAAATTCATTCACAACGTTTAAAAATAGTCAAAATATTTGCTGTTGGATGGTGATACTTCTTGTTTGATTCTACAGGAATTCTAACACACTAAATAATGGATAGAACAGTAATCACTGTGTAATTAAAAAAGTACCAATCACCCGAAAGTTACAATCAAATGGAGCAAAAAAATACTTCCTTAGTGTAGCTGGAAATGTCCATCAGCTTTTTCGATGCGTACCTCATTGATTAAAGCTAATTTGAATACTTTTGGGGATGTGTTAGTCTAGTGGATATATTTTCCGTTACACTTTGGACTCAGAATCAATTTCTAGTGATTTTGGACTCTCACAGCATCGCAAAAGCTGTGTAAATTTTCAGTTACCAGATCACTGTGGGAAACCACATCTACCACTGAAAAAGAAACTCTTCCTTTTCCCTTAAGTGTGACTTTGACGTTTCATAGGGTTTGCCACTAGTACAATTTAACTTTACCAGCAATCGCCAAACAACCTTCCAGTGGGTCACTGTGGAATGGATTCGAATGAATGTTTTCGCTTTACTACCGCCAGTAATGAGACTCTTGAGAAATTTTTAACTCAAACTGCAAACATTCGGGTTCGAAACTCACAGCCCTGACAGAAAACACACTTGGAATTTTTTTTATGTGCGTGACGAGGTAGAGAAGTTTATTCAATACAAATGTCAATGTGATAATAAAGGACCACGATGGTGTAACAGAGAGGTTAGGGCACCGTTAAGGAGATTGTAAAGATTCATTCAAATTTAAAATCATGCGAAAAAGTAATTACGGAAATGTAGTGAAGATGTCAAAAGGTTAAATAGTAGAATGTTGAATAAAACGAAAACAGATTATCCATAAAGCTTTACGTATCTTTAAAAGAAAAATGATATGCAAATACTCGGAGAATAACCCAAAATTATTGTGGCCGAAAGTCATGGAAATACAAGGGACATGTCCGAATATATGTTCTCTAAAGACAGAAAATAGCGAAATTGTTTCAGATAGCACGAATTAGGCCAATTTTTTTAGGACATTCTTTCAGAACATCTGCACCAAAAATATTAATGCACATTTTCCAAAGAAACTGCGGGAGATGCCGCAACAGTAACTTTAAATGGAGTCATCCGCTAATGTGCATTTTAATGCAACCATTTCAGAGTGTAAAAATCATTCGCCTTGACAAGGCGAATGATTTTTACACTCTGAAATGGTTGCATTATTAATGCACGTATTGATATTCTAAAAAGAAACAGAAAAACAAAACCGAAATATGATCAAAATACAAAACCAAATAAAACCCCAGGTCCTGAAGAAACGCCTGCTAGAATACTGAATGACCTTGCGGAATACATTACACCTTATTAAGGGACAGTTCTATCGAAGCCGATAAAAGGAGGTTCAATAACTCGTGAGTGGTTGCTAGCTAGCATTACCTCCCTTCCAGAGGGCGACGATAGTGAGGACTTGGGACCGACTTCTATAGCATCAATATCGCGCAAAATCTTCAAAATATAATTGTTGACAATATAATAGTCTTTCTCCAAAATAGGAACATAATCTGCCGTAACTAGCACGGGTTTAGGAAAATAAAATCTATAGAAGTACAGTTGGGCAATTTTATTCATGATATCGGAGTCAGGGAATACCCGAATAGTTGCTGTAATTTTGAATGTCAAGAAAGCCGTAACGTAACTAGTCTATCCGTAAACGTAGTCACCTATGGGTTGAGTTTATAAGAGGTAGGCACAACTCCAGGTGTATCACAAAGGAAACATAATATAAGAATATGTAATATAATTTTAGACTATTAAAATTAACGAAAATTCACTTTGAATCACCGATTTCTGATATTTGGCACTCAATAAAAGGAGTAAGATAGCACTATTCATAAGGACCTACCTATGTGACGAACCACAACCACTACGTGACCTCATTTACTTAGAAAGTCCGCCCGTTACCCGCGTACTTGGGATAGGTTAGGTACAAACCTAGCTTTCGGGGTAAACGCGGCGTGGTCAGTACCGGGGTAACCTGAGACCTTCGGCGTAGACATTCTGCCTAGGGTCGTCTAGCAGTTACTCCCGCCATTTACCCGAGCCTATTATTCCTTATTTCAAATTAAATCTTTTGAATTTAACGGCAGTTATGCAAACTGAAGCAAGTATTTCAGTGATTTAATTTAGCCAAGACAGATTCTCCATATAGAGGAAAGAGGATGGGGAACTGCCTCTTCCCACTCGTGTTTAAGGATTTTGTTTAAAATCTGAATCTGTGACATACTTGGAGCGAGTACAAGTATATGTATGTGCATTTCAAATACAATAATAAATAAACACAATAACAATAAATTTGATAGGTATGGATAATTTTAATTTCCACGTGCATAGGGATAGGCAGGGGTTAGTTCGACTACGCCTATTCCAAATACATCTTACCCGTTAGTTAATACAATACCGTTAGTGAATATCTGAACTAGAATGTTCAACATCATATTTTTTTCTTTCATTTACTATGCTCGCTACTTAAATGCAATGGAAATCCACTATCTTATCACTAAGTTATCTATTCTTGTTGAAAATGTATGTACAATATGTAGGTATCATAAAATGTAAATGACAAGAGCTTAATTTGAAATGAGGAGTCACGTAATATTAAAAATATCTCAAGATTAATTCCTTCGGTCCTAATGAGTAAGCCTCCCATTTAAAAGTTGTAGGAAAGGTAATAAGTATAACTTCTGTCCCTCACTGCTTTTCTTCACAAGTAAATAGACCATTCAGAATGCAGAAATCTTTAAAAGACGCATCGATCAAACAGAACATTCATGGAAATGGTAATGCTAACATATGAAACCTCAAAATGACTTATTTATGCTGATATAAACGGTGTAGTTAGCAAATACGATATATTCTGACGCATTCAGATATTCTAAGGTTAGATATAAGAAACATAGTTTGTTTTGATTTGCATAATAACCGTTGAAATAGCTTTGTAATATGTACTTTCATATTCATACTATGTGACAAAAAAAATTGTTTCCGAACAATAAGAAAATTAACGAAAGATAAATTATGTAAATACCAGCCCTAATGGATTCCAAATGCGCAGTAAAACTGGGAAGTTTGATCTTGTATGCTTGATTCGGAAGCGCAGACATTATTATTTCAGTCATTAGACGCTTAACGTAGTTAATTGAATTCCTTGGTAGATTTTACGAAAATGCCACTGAAATTATCCCACTGCGCGTAAGTACTTGATTCGTGTAGAGGAGAAAATTCGAGATGACGGAAAATACCTTGCATTAAGTGGACACACATAATACCGAATTCGGCTGATGAATCCATATTATTGCCTCAATAAAAATGAATACGGCCCTCGGATCCAATTCAAATTATATTGTTTTCCTATGCTAATCTCCAAGAGTTTCTCCTCCCTATTTCCTCAGCTTTTCTCTCGTGGCTTCCTCCTCCATTTCCATTTTATTTTCCACCCTTCACTCCCACCTCTCTCTCTCTCTCACACACACACACACACACAAAGACTATTTCTCATTCCCTCCACCAACCTCCCTCCCTCCAACCCATTCGGGTCTTTAATAATGAAGGCTCTGTGCCTGCCCTGCAAAAGGAGCCGATCGAAAAGGGCCCGGCGCGATAAGGGGACGAGTGGGAAACAGAAACGGAGAGAGTTGGTAACGAGGGAGAAGGGAAACTGTTGGGAGGAGGAGGCAATGATGAATATGCAAAACTTTATACTGCTCCCTCTGTCTTCCCCCCCTCCCCCATCTTCCCTTTGCCTCCCCCACTCCCCAAACCGAATCCTCAAAACCCCACGCCACACCCCACGACGCTCAACTCAAAAGGGATTACGCCAACCCTCCCCTAGGAACCCCTCCTACGTAGGCACTCCTCACCGTCTCCTCCTCCACGGAGGCGAAATAATAATCCAACTCAGAGAGAGAGAGGGAGATAGAGCTCATTTCGCCCTCCTCACACCACGCACCAATCCCAATCCTTTGGCCTCTTCCTCCCTTCCCCTCACTCTCTCTCTCCCTCTCTCTTCCCACACTCCCCCGTTTCGACTCCTTCCTCACCCCATTCCGCACCCCATCCCCCCACCAATCCCCTCACCCCGCTCACTCCAAAACACTCGCACAACAAAAACCCTTCCTTCTCCTCCTCTCTCCCGCCCGCACTCCCCCTTGCGGTAGTTACCCGAAGCGAGATTCGTGCGAATAATACAGAAGACAAAAGACGACTTCGGAGCGATAAGGGATCGCGCTCTCGCTTCTACCGCCGCCGCCGCTGCCTCTTTTGGGACGAGAGGGGGAGGGCGGGAGGAGGAGTGTGGAGGTGGAGAGGGGCCTATTCTACCCCGACCGACTCCTAAACTCGCTCCCACCAACCTCCTTGTACCTCTCCTTCCTCTCCCCTCCGACCTTTGAAAAGGAGCGTTCAAACCGAAACTCCCCTCCCCCCTCCCAACTCCTGCCTGCCGTCTCTCTCCTTACTGCTTGCATTCTAGTTCCTTCTCCCGCAACTCTTCCGTCGCGTACCTGCCCTAAATGATTCCGTCTTCCTCCTTCCAACCCCTCCACCCGGACGGCTCCGTTTAGCGTCTTTCGTCATCTCCCCGAAGCCTTTCTCTCCTTCCTCCCACTGCGCCAAAAAGAAAAGATTGGTTAGGTGGTTTGACGTCGTCATCAACTGAGGTGAAGAATTGGATGAAAAATGTTGAGGGTTAATATTTATTGATTGTCGTACACGCATGCTTTCAAAATACGTGTGTTCGAGTAAAAATTTTGGTTAAATATCTAGTCCGTTCGCTCTTGTAGTAACATTCGAATGTGAATCGTTAAATCTGCCTCTTTAAAGAAGTATTTCAGGCAACAGATTATGATTTTCTTCTAATATGGATACAACTATGACAAAGCTGGATAGTGAATGAAGTCACACATTTTTCTAATGTGAAAGTTACATTCAAATTAACCCTACAGCTCTCAAAATGACTCAGTACCTAAAGGACGCAGTAATCGTTTTACCATGACAAGTATATTAGTTTATAGCTGCGTGGGTTTTCGCGGCGGTGGTTTGAAGTATTCTGCATTGTCGGGTTTCACCGCGTCGTTGTTTGATTCAGACAACAGTTTCGCCGAATGCAACTTCGGCGAAACTGTTGTCTGAATCAAACAACGACGCGGTGAAACCCGACAATGCAGAATACTTCAAGTATATTAGTTCATCGAAATTTTCGGAGTTAATGCAGTCCGGTTTTAATGGCATAATTTAACGAGAATGGTGTTTTTACTTCTTAAAGGCGATCATAAAACAATATAAAGTTGATTTCCAAATTCGGAAGTAAATTTTTATTTTTTTAACCAAATCACTTTGTCTGATACAACTCGAACAATTCCACTGGCATTGAGACATTGATCTATCATAATTTGTCTCTTGAGTTACTTCACCTTTAAACTTAATTTTTATCACGTTTAAAATTCAATTGGTTAAACATTTTGGATTTAAACAAGCTAAAATACTTAATTACATATTTCATGGACGGATGGAATAAACGGATTCTTTTACAACCCCAAAATCAATAGATTTATGTTAGGATTTTGTGCGAAATTTGGTTTGGTGAACCAATGAGATGGAAATTTGAAAACTTTTCGGTGCTTGTTTCGTATGAAAAAGATACAGAGAATTGAATGGGAAGAGAGTTCATAGAATATAAAATGAAAAAAATGGCCTATTTTTTTATCCATTGTGCTGTTTAAGGAGTTATCTGACGTGAATTATGACCGAGTTGAAAATAAAATCTATAGCTTTAATATTTCGTGAAAAATGTTTATAATGCTCTACAAACGACACATATTTCTTGAGATTTAGAAACATATACTTATCCATTGTTAATTAAATCCATTTTATACTGATTATAAAAAAAACTCCACAATAGTTCTGGTGAAAAACCTTGGGTTTCATAACAATTCAAAAATTGGTTCCTTACATTGGCTTTACAAATTGTTCCTCACGTTGTTCCACCAGTATTTTTGCTTGGCGTTTTCATGCATGGTGTCAAAATTGTGAATTGTAAAATACTGGCTAAATACGGTAATTACAAATATGAATACATGCATGGCGCCTGCCTAAAAATAGTACGGTATAAATATTGCTCCCGATCTCAACTACCAGTTTGCTTCAATACTTCTGCCCGATATGTGATAAGAGTATTTCTTGGTGGGTTCTCATTTAAGGCCATAAGGCTTGGCAGATTACAATATATCTTAAATGTGTTCTTAAACTAATAAAGAAATTACAATAATCTTTTTTGTTTGAGCATAATAAATTAATGTGTAGACATATTTATCATTTATAACTTTCAAAATTTGAATTGAAACTTCATCACTCACAATGAACCTATTGTTATCCGAATTACCCAGAAAGCATGTTACCAATAGAAGAAAGTTGAAAAGGCTGCTGGGAAGACAAAAGAAAACTGGTAAACCAAGGATTGGATTTGAAAACTATTCACTGACGTAAGGGGTGGGCGGGAAAACGAATGAAATCTCATTTTATGCGGTAGAACGTAGATGGAGTAAAACAGAGAGTTTAAGAAGTCATAATATTGGGTTTAAAAATATCTATTTGGCCCCCTCCCCACAAACTACGTGAGTTTCCATTTGGTCTTGATACAACCGAATCTTACTTGTCGCCAGACAGAATGCTTACCTAAAGGAAACAGAGGTCGATGTCATGTGGCAGTAAATGAGGGTGAGTATTCATCTTGAATTAAAATCTACCATTCATGAGCTTAGCAAGGAATTTTGTTCTCTAAAAATTTCGACCGTTTGTTAATAATTAGGGATGTTCCAAACAAAACTTTTGATACTAAATATTTATAAGGATCCTTAATACCGATGTTACACCCCAAGTCTCATTACAAATACATATTTTCCGAAGATAGCGGACACAAAAACAGATTCCATAAACAGAGGAAAACCCACAAAAGTATTATTCGGTCCATGAAGCTCTACATTTAACAGTGAATACGGGTCACTAGAAGACAACTGACATTTTCAACTTTATCATTGATGACTCACGAAATTTTTATTTGTGATGACGCGGTGACGATACGGCTAATTATCAACACCTGAGTGCTGGTTTATTGTGAGTCATGCATAGGATACAGATTTTATGAAGTATCTCCAAAAATCGTAACTAGTCATTAGTTTCATTGCGTCATGACCGTAGGTAAGTTCATTTTATATTTACATAGTCTATCACTTGCCGCGATAGGTTCGAATTAATTATTGCTACTATTATTTCACTACACTCGATATGAATAACTCCTCTCAACGGCAGATGAAACTTGGATTTTTCGTCCTCAATCGTCAGAAACGGACCCTCAGAGTGTGGGAAGGGTTCTCTCCCCAAAGGAAGGATTTTATCGTGGAGTTTTGTACATAACGGCCGGTTTATTGCACTTGATGCTCAAAGCGATGGATTCGTTTTGCCCTCGGAGCCGAGGGGAGTCGACGGGGAGGAGATTGGGAAGGGTGGATCGTCTGTACAGCCGCTGCCGCGATAGTAATTACCGTTTCCGAGTCAACTAGCGTGAGGAGCTGCTGAGGACGCTACGTCTCGGAGGATTGTGGGGTGGGGATTCGTGGAGAGACGGCCCAGTGTCGAGGATGAGGGTAAAGGGCTTTAGGTGGAAGGGTGGCAGCACAAGGAAAGAGCAAGTTAGATGGACGTTTGTTGGGAGATAGGGCGAAACGTTTACCGCCTTACCTCCCCGTCCCAAGAAACCTCCGCGTTCCGTGTGATTATGCAATCGACCTACGCAACTTTCCACGGAATCCGGTCGAAACATGAAGATTCACGCGAAGGAAAGGAAAGGAAAACTAAGGTTAATAACGGCGCGGTAACCAAAGAGTACGTTAAGCACACTTTTAGATAACTCTTTATACGATACATAAAAAAGACTAAAGCGCATACCACTGTGACCCTAGTTTTAATATATTTTACCAATCGGTTTTTGATAGTTTCTGTGAACAAATGTAATACCCATTAGCCTAAACATATAGACCACAAAGAAATATAATATTAAATATTATCAGACTTGGGGAACTCGGTTTGGGAAATGAAATCTATATTTAAACATAGTTAAATGTCAACGTTTGTTAAAATTATTCCGTTCGGTTAAATCAGAACTATCTTTGAGATTAAACCTCAAAATTATTTTGAAAAATTATTTTTGGTTTTTAGATTTCAACAGGATTTATTCATTATAGAATATTTTGAGGCTTTAAATTTGCTGGTTTTTTTCGTTCTCAAACGATTTGCCTTCTCTTTCTGGGGTATCAGCATGAACACAACAAGAATTTGGTCTCTGATGGGCCAAGCAATGTCGGAGAAAAAATAAATTACCTCCTAGAAACGAAAATATATTCTAAGGTAAAAACTTGTTTTACTCCTGCAAAAACTGATGCTAAAAATGTGTGTACTCGAAAAAAATAACCATGAGGCTGACTAAGTTCTATGTAAGGTACGTAGATATGCCCTGATGAAGTCCTCTCGATCACCATCCGTTTGCTTTGCTCTGGTACCAACCTCAAATAATTGTAATAAGAATACCCTTTCGACAAATTCATTTTTAACACTCAAGTTATACGTTATATTTGTAATAAATTAGACACCTAACATAAAAAGTTAACACAGAAACAAATTAAGAGCTCAGTTTAGAGTTACTCGAAAACGAACTTGTCTAGATATTATCGCTTACTTCATTACTAACCATGTCTGAATATGGAATTTAATTTTGCTTGAGCCCATATAATCGTAATTACGGGGAGAGTTTGAAACCGGTCGCTCTAAATATGTATATTATAGCGTGGTTCAGAATGCTTGGAAATTTGATTTATTTTGGCATAGACGGGAGGATACAGCTTGTCACATAGTTTTCATGGGTCGAATACTTATGAAATGGAAGTTATATTTACATATATAGAGACGGTAATAACTTCGGTTTTTCCTATCAGATATAATTTATTCGATAATATTGATATTTTTATTAATTAAAATTGCTCATAAATTTTTTTAATATAGTACAAGGTTCTTGCGAAATATTTTATTGTGAAGATAAAGGATCAATCCTGGAAAGTGTTTGGCAATCGGGTAGCCAATAAATTGGAATCAACATTTTAAATTACATTTGTTTATGCTTCCTTCTAATGTATTTATTAATTCTCAAATAATCTTTAAAAATATCCTTAAATTTAATAAAGTTCTCATGAAAAACTATGCTCCGAACCCCAAAAATAGTAAATTAACGTAACGCTGATCAACTTAAGGGCTAGAATAAATTAGTCAAGAACAACATAGAAACGCTACACTCTTTATTCATATCTGCACGCCATCAGCTTTAATATGAGGATGGAAATCAGCGTAAAATGATCCACACGTGGGTGGCCCTTTGAACAGGCGAGAGGTAAGGAAAGGGGGAGAGGGAGAGTGGAAGGAAGGGATTGGGCGATGGTTTCTAACGATAAATGAAGGAGAGCGGGCGAAAAAAAATAGTGTAACAGCAGAAGGCGTTTGTAGCGTGGGGATATATAATGGTCTGACCACCGCGGGGACTTTCGGGGAGGAAGAGGGATAGGAAAAGGAGGATTATAAACGACCCTGGCTTGATTCAGGGTCTTTTGGTATTTCTGGAGAGAGGAATAGAAAGAGAAAAGGGGATGGGTGGGGGAAAGAGATGGGTTTGAAATGAACAAGGGCTGGAAGGAACGGGGGGATAAATGTGTGAGGGACTGAGAGGGGTAGGAAAGCTTATTCGAGGCGTATGGGGGTGAGAGACTGTTATAAGAGAAAAGGGGTAACTGGAGAAGGCCAAAGCGACTCGCGATGCGGGCCTCTAGTCACGAGACAGTGAACGTCCTCCGAAACAATTCAAAATACTCTTCATACTTTTTGATAGTACTTTTCTCCAAACTGCTCTCCATTTAAATTTCTTAACTTTCATATTTTACTCAGTCTTACTCCCAAACCCTTTTCCTCGTTCTATCTCCCCCCTTTTCCCATTCCTTCTCTTCCTCCTTTGCTCCCAATTCCGATTCCAGCCACTGTGAACTTTGAAAGGTGACCCGCGTTGAATTATGTACATCATATTATCTAAGCCGTGGAAGTATAATACGACGAATAATACCTCACTCGCTTCAACTACGAGTCATGGCACGTAGGAACTGAGAAGTGCGATTGTCATTCCTACTCATTAATTACTGGCGACCAAAAATATTAAAATGGCAACGGAGGTTGATTTTTCTTACCTCAAAGATATATGCAAAAGACCTTGGAATTTTTATTATCTCCTTTTGTGGGACGATCACTTTCAAAAATAACCATCTGTAATGCGAGAGTTAATGAAACGTATTATAAGTAGCTTGCCAACACATAGGAAAGAGTATATTTTGCATTCAGTTAATGACCTGATATTAAATATTTTTAGTGGAAGTACGAATATTTCATATTCGCGAATAGTTACAGTAATAATTTTTATTGTTGCATCAGATATATAAAAATATTTAGCGCATACATACTTGAATGAACTTAGGAGTTTCAGTGAGAGAGTGTGAGTTATGACAAAGTATAAAGGTATCACAAATTTGATTGCAGGAATACATACGTATGCTTCTCTATTAGCAGGATCCTCTGCCTGACTAGATGTTACAAAAAACAACGGAACAGATATGAAACAGAAGTAGATGAAAGAAAAATGAATGATTTAACTATGCATTTAGACTCGGAAACAATCATTTCAGAGGTAAAGTTCTCTTAGTCAATAACAGATGGCGTTGTTTGAATTTATACTCGGAACTGTTAATTCCATTTCTCTAAAATTCTTATTCAGGGTAGTCTCTTCACATAAAGCAGATCAGTAAAATAATTAACGGTAATTGAGATACTACTACACAATTACTCGTATTTTATATATTTTGTCACTGTACGATGACAATATTTGAAAACATAAATTCCAACATTTCATTTTCAATAATGGATTAAGAACATTACATCGCAAACCCTAAAGACGTTAGAAAACTATTAATACAAATAAAATCTACAACTTTTAATCTGTGCATGGATTATGTACATGTTTTTAATTTTTCGGGGTGGTCATATGAACACAGACCACGAGAGTTGATACTGACGCTGAACATTCTGGACTTATAGTTAAGCTCGACACAATTCATTTAACCCGGGAAATGGTGAAGCGTGATAAAAGAGTGAAGATGCAATAAATTGAAAATGCTGCAGATATCTCGAGTGGAGTATATAATATTAGTTAACATTTGGGCATGAGAGAGTTATCCGTAATATATGTTTACAATAACACAAAAATATAGTATATTCCAAGATTGTTTTGTAACTGTCTTAGAGAAATTCACAAGACTTAGGCATCTTTCGTCACCGAGAACGAAAATCATACACACCGCTACATGCCAAGGAATAGTCAGAAGTTGTTTACCGGCGGTAAATCCAAGCCAAAAACTGCGAAGACAGTCCCTGGAGTTGGGAAGGTTATCGCGACTGTTTTTTTTTTGAATTCGCAAGGTATACTCTTCATTCACTCTCTGTTAAACGGTCAAACTGTTATATGTGCATTACATTAATTATTACTAGATCGTTTGAAAACCAAGGTGTAAGTACAACGTCTATGATTGGCCCAAAAAAAAACGAAATTTTGCATCACGACTACGCTCCGCTCGCTGTTCTTGTAGTTGTGGCTTCAAAATTGATAAAAATTACAATTTCTACCCTTCGAACGCAAAACTTCGCCAGATTTGGCTACTTCCTATCCTCCAATATAAAGAAATGGCTGGAAAGGAGAAAATTTTATTCGAACGATGAGATAACTTCGAAAACAAAAGCCAATTTCCAGAGTTTGAACAATTGCATTATTTGGAAGGGATCAACAAACTGAAGCAACGTTGGACAAAATACATAATAAGCCTAGATAAAGACTGTACTGAAAAATAAAAATGTTGTATCTGGAAAAAATAAGTCATTTTCATCTTCCCTCTGACTCTTCGAACCTTCCACACATTTAACTATGCGCATTTTGTGCGCATGGGTATTCCGGCACCACTCGAGTACGGACCTGCAGGCAAGGGAGTTAAGCAATAGAAAAATTATGGGAAATAACTATTGCAAAACACCGTATTTTTTATATAACCTGTAAAACCAAACTAGGGATGAAAAGTTAAAGTAGGAAATAATATTCAAAAAGGCATAAAATGAATGTAAACTGTTGTGGTCATGAAAATTGTAATAAATCAAAAACAGCGAAAACGAATTGTCACCAATGTGTTTTACCCGTTACTCTTCCCACTATACGTATGGTAGCCTTTTTCTTGCCTCAACACCCTCCTGCTCGAAATAATAATAACCTAGCACCAACATTCGTCAAGACATTCGAAATTCCAAACCCTTATACCTACTCATACGAACTCGTATATTTTGAGTACCTCAATATTAATACCCTCCCGACATATATTTTCCCGTTTCTCGCTTGTTTCGCTACGCTACCCCTGATCCCCTTCCAAGCTCGAGAAGTCAAAAATATGTTGCGGCACAAGAGATGATTGTATTTTAATTTTAAAACCAGGTTGTGTGTTTTAATTTGTTTTATTGGAAGGTTTAATCGATATGATTTTTGCGAAATACGGACGAAGATAAAGTTGTAAAAATTTATCCGAGTTTTTTTTTCCATTTCACGTGAATGTTACACCCGCATGATACATTTTTCATCCGGCCGACTCGGTGAAGGATCCGTTCAGTGAAAGTGACATTTTGAGATAATTAAATTAAGATGTCATTGTATCAACAAATTACGATGAATTGAAAAGCCACCCCCGAAAAAAAAGTCAAAAAGAGACATTGTATGAAAGACTCTCCATTCTCGGGATGTCACCGCGTAGGTTGTTTTTCTGGCAACAGTTTCGCCCGTGTTCCAACGAGCGTCTTCAGGTCGAAGTGATTGTTGTCGAAGACATTGTATTGCATTACAGCAGCCATTCAAATCACCATGTACCAAGATGAACTCCGAAATGAATAGAAATACGTGAAGGAGCTTTTGAAGAGATTATAATGAAAAAGAAAACTGAGGGTTTTTCACATTGACCGAAAAATAAACATTTGTTTCCTGTATAGGAACTAATTTCAACCCTTTCAAACTAGACAAGGTAAAAATTGCGATATATTTCGAGCCTTAGAATTAATGCATGAATGATTAACTCACAGTATTTATTTCCTCGCAACCCAAAATGCTGGCGCAGAAAGTTAAAAAACTCAGGGTTTTTCGCGAGGGTTATTTACGACCATTATTAATGGCCAAAAAAGTCACTGCCTGAGGCAAGATTGTAAGCAATGCATTCAGATTTATTCAAATGCAAAATTGCTATCTAACCCTTTAAGCGTTCGAAATTTTTATAGGGAGGAAAAAGAAAGGCGGGCCAAGGCTTAAATGAGTCCCTCCCTTTTCCCTTGAGATTTATGGATCCCTCACATATTATAAAAGGCCCGCACAAAATTATAGTAGTTGGGAGTTGATGTAAAATTCTTAGGCGAGAAAAATCAAAGCGTTTCTTTATCTTCACACAACAAGCACGCGCGCGTGCTTGGTATAATTTTCGCTTGATAAATAAAATGGAACTGTGTTACTGAATTATGCATATACATTTGAAATTGTAACGGGCATTTAAATATAGCTATTTTGAACTTAATTTTTTACGCAGGCGTCAATACATCTATTCACCTTCACTACTTCGTACTTGTATTCTGAAAATGTATGCTCAAGTGTATGTGAAAATTAACAATGCTTTTGATGTACCCTATTACCATTTTGTGATAACTTGGATGTCTGGATTTTTAAAACCCGTGCAAAAAAAATAGAGTATTTATTTTTACTCCCTGCACTCCAAGTAGGTGCATAGTGAGGTATTGAAGCACTCATAAAAAAATGAAATTCGAGATTTCAACGTAATATAGCATTATAGAATTCCCCGTTCGACTTCTATCTTTAATATAAATTGTGAAAAATTATACTTGCTAAATTGTCATCGAATTTTTTTATAATTGATGTTAATGCATCGATAAAGAATCAAGAAAAACGAAAGGGTTTCGCTATGTAATTAAACTATGAAATAAATAAACCAAGAAACATTGAGTTTTGTTCATGTCAGTTGATTTTGCTACTGAAAATGAATTATCTTAGGCACGAAAAATTCATCTTCAGGCCATTAGATTTTTTTAAATAAATGTTCATTCATTTCCATTTCAAATCGCTTAAAATCGCAATATGCTCCATTTGGCCATTGAAAAGATAACTGTATATCTAACGCCAGTTCTGAGACCATTTCGAGTATCGCTGCCATGAACTTACCTGTCTGTGACTTGCCTTGACTTTAATTTCTATGACTGATTTGTTTTAAATAAAAAGTAAAGCTAAACATTTAACTGTAACAAAACGAAAACTTCAATTCTTATGACGGTATGTGTGCCACATTTTCTGGATAACACATTAAAAATCCACTAATTTTAGCAATACCTAGTTTAAAGTCAGAAGTTCTTTCCCACTTTACAAATTAAAGTAACATTTCAACATTTCATTCAGCTATAGTTTGAGAAGAATTGGAAATTGTATGCAGTCAATCACGCAAGGTAGCTACTAAACATGATTCCTGACAAACAAACACACATTGAAGTATCTCATAATTAAGAAACACGTCGTAATATTCTCAAGGATTTCCGCAATTATTTCCTGTTAAAGTGAAGAGCAACTATGTAATTGGTTTCTTAAATACTATGGTTTGGTTTCTGGAATACCTAATACCACACAATAAATCGTTTTAACCGACAAAATGGGCGAATTAACAACTTCTTGAGGACTACATTCTCCCCGTCGTCCCGGCCGGCAAGCCCGCTTCGACCGCCAACTACCTTGCCGAGTGACCGGAGTGCCAATTATGGCGAGGAGAGAACGAAATTATGTCCTCAAAAGAGCACGATAAAGAAGTGTGAGGAGGTTAGGAGGAGAGTGGAGGGCGGAAGGGAGAAAGGTGGAGCAAAATAATTTCTCCTACGATGTTTTAAGGCGGCCAGCGGTAATTTGTGACAGCTGCGGCGAGTTGAAAAATATATCTTATCATAATTATTGTTTCAAATGGATGGGGAAAACGAGGAGTGTGGATGACAGGAATGAGGAAAAAAACGATGGAATTTCGCCATACAAATGTCCTGCATTGTGGGGCTGTGTCGGAGGACGAGTGAGGGAGTGGAGGGTTGGGACATGGTAGAAAAATCGCCCCGTCTAATCTTCACGCACCGAGATACACGCAAATGGTACCTCATTTTTTCTCTTCCCCTCACCGCCTTCCACGGCAGTCGAGCACGCGCGCATATGCCACCGCCCTTGCGGAATCATTTCATACGGAACGCCGACAAAACACACACGCCCCGCGTGCCAAGCACCGTGACTGTCATTTATTTAAATTCTTCCGACGTCCAAAATGGGACACTTGATAACAGATGTCTGATTAGCGATAAGATCCTGACAACTGCCACTTACCGCTTGGGAAATACGGGCATTGTAGCCCACGTCCGTCATTACCAATTGAAAAAGAACAAGACAATCAGAAAATATTTTGAAAACCGTCATATAGTTTTAGGGTTACATTATTCACTACTTAAATCATTATAAAATTAACCAAACAAAGGAGTATTTAATGAAGATCAGAAACATAATGAGGCAGTGTCCTTCCAATAAAAACCTATGAGATCCTAAAATGTTAGTTTAGTTTATTTAGTACCCTGTGAGCCACCGCTAGGGTGTGTGGCAGGGGGTGATTACACACCAGACCACCCCCGACCCAAAACCCCCTTCCTTCCTAGCACGGTCGGACATTTTAATTTATTTCTATTATGACTTTGATTTCTTACTATTATGTTCTTACTTACTATCAAAACGTTCTCTATTATTAGGTATATTAACATAACAAATAGCCCACCTAGTCGGAATAGTTATAACCTTTGACAAATTACGAATGCATTTTACACTCTGAAATTTTTGCATTAGTTTTAACCTGTTTTCGTAAAATCTATGTCAAATTTATACTGCCTCTTATGCTCTGTATCCTTTTGGCAAAGAAAGGACTCTATCCTTGATGTAACTAAAGCAAGGTACTAAAGCGAGTATCCACAAAGTAAAACAGAAAGTTGGAGATCGGCGGTTGAAAGTATGCAATAAGGGACTCAGGCGCGACAGTAAAGAAGGTAAATTTATAGATTCATAACTCTGGATGCACAAAATAAACAGGTTGTATGTTAGAAAATAGTCATTCAAGAGATTAAACCGATATCTTTTAAATAATAAAATGGCACGAATAAAACGAAAATAATCATTGGTTAGTAAAGCAAGAAATTCTGTACTTAGCTAGTGTTTACGATTAATATTAATAGCATTATTATGACACAGTTTCAGAGAGTAAAAATCATTCACCTTGACCGGGATACGCACCCGGATCCCTCGATGTCCGGTCGAGGCGTCCTCTAACAATTCCGGTCAAGGCGAATGATTTTTACACTCTGAAATCGTTGCATTGTAATGCCCATATTGCGGATGACTCCGTTAAAAGTTACTGTCGCGACATCTCTCGCAGTTTCTCGTAATTTAAATATTTGGGTGTCAAGTCCAATTCATTCCTCGAAAAGGCTTAGAAAATGTATCACGCACAACAATACGCAATGGATTTTGTCACAGCCTGTGCAAATATTCGTGCCCATATTTTTGGCATCGCTCAGACATGCCGTTTTGATGTCAAGTCTATGGGTGGGAACATAATTCCTGCAATTGCTACCAGCAATTCAATAATTGCTGGTGTAATTGTCTTGCATGCTTTGAAAACCTTTTTAACTTTTCAAATGTTCATCCTCGGCTGAGGACTTAAAAACAGAAACGTCTCCATTGAAAATACTCCATGTGATGAATTATTTGAGACTCCAGAAGTCATTGCCACAGATCATTTCGTGTGACTTGCCTCGTCACATTTCTTCCATAAGAGTAGTTGAGACACCCTTGTTCATTGGAAAAATCTACGTATATTTTCAAAGATCTTCAATTCATTTTGTATTTTTCATTTACATAGTTCAGAATACATATTACTACTGGCCTGTGTTGCATTTGTAAATGTTTAAACTATTGGCTGGTATCCAGTTTCATTTCCACATCATAGTGATTATTACTGATCAGGTTAGCAGTATTTTAAAATGTAAAAATCAAATATAACTAAAATATATATAATTATTAGATTATTATTTCTTTAAATTATCAATGAAAGCTTGGGAGAAAATTCCACGCCAAACTTCTTAGAGATTTCATACTCCCTACTATGAGATACAAATTAAAACAATATTTTGAAGATTCACATCTATTGTCTAATTTCTAGTTATGTATGTGAAAATATAGTGTATTTTACTAGCGATATGAAAATATAGAAAAGATCAAACGGTCATATTGCTGTTCAATGGTATAACTATGTGAACATTTTTAATATAGATATTAGTTGTAACTTGTCCATCCTGTACCTAATGAATGCCATGTTTCGCTAAGTATGAAAAACAGGGAATTTCAAGTAAATTTATCATACTACCTTGATCAAAAATTTCCCGGAATTTATTCAGAAAATTAAAAATACAAGTTTATTTATCTAAATCTATATTGTCCCCTTCAAAGTAATCCCCATCGACTGCAACACACTTATGCCAGCGCTTGATCCAATCCTCGAAACATTTTTTATATTCGGTTTTCGGTATGACCATCAGTGCTTCCTGCGATTTTTCCATTACTTCCTCTCGGCTGCTAAAACGCGTTCCCCGTAATGGTTTTTTAACTCGATTGTCACAGAAAGAAGTCACAGGGAGCCAAATCAGGTGAATTCGGTGGCTGTTGGATGGTATTTGTTGCATTTTTCGTCAAAAAATTACGAATAATGATAGCACTGTGCGACGGTGCGTTATCATGGTGCAAAATCCACGAGTTTTCTGCCCACATCTCTGGTCTCTTTCGGCGAATTGCTTCACGCAAACGTCTCATAACGCCCAAATAATACTCTTTGTTTACTGTCTGGCCTTCTGGCAAAAATTCATGATGCACTACACCGTTGTAATCCATGAAAACCGTCAGCATTGCCTTCTTTTTTGACTGAAAACGACGTGGTTTTTTTGGTCTCGGCTCATTTGGTGAACGCCATTCACTTGCCTGATGTCTGGATTGCGTGTCGTACTCATAAACCCACGTCTCGTCTCCAGTAATGATCCTTTTGATGAATGTGGGATCGGATTCAGCCTCGCAAATCATGTCTTTTGCGACGTCAACACGGTCTCTTTTTTGCATGAAATTGAGGTCTTTTGGCACCAACTTTGCTGCTACACGACGGAAACCCAAATCATTAACCACAATGTCTTGGGCGGATCCATAGGCAATGTTCAAGTCCTCCGCTATTTCTCTGATGGTTAATTTGCGGTTATTGACCAACATTTCTTTTACTTTATCAATTTTTTCACCGACTTTCGATGTCGATGGTCTGCCACTGCGTTCATCATCTTCGATTGACTCACGACCACTTCTGAACCGCTCGTGCCACTGGTAAACGACCGTTTTTTTAGAGAATCGTTGCCGAAACACTTTTCCAACATTTCCAACGTCCGTGCGCCACTAAATCCGTTTTTTACGCAAAATTTAATACAAGTTCGTTGTTGCAAATTTAAATCCATTTCTGCAATTGTAAAAAATCGCCAACACACACAGAGATAGATGTACTCTTGGCTACGTAACTTTTGCAAATGTCAAGTTATGACACTAAGATTTAAAGGGAATATCAACAACAGATGTACCAATTTAACAAAAAAAAACAGAACTCAAATCGGAACGATGGGAGCGCCACACGGTGGCTATTCCGGGAACTTTTTGATCAAGGTAGTATGGTTGTAATTCGTGCATATCGACTCAGAGAATTTATTTCGAGGTGCATTCAAGATCTGAGATATCGCATTTTTTCTCAAGACTCGAAGTAGGTTGAGATGGAGAAGTGAGTGAGAAGTTTTTCAGCACTTAAGATGGCGTAAAGTAACAAAAACTAATCTAAAAGAACTTTTAAACCAGGAAAACTGGTAATCTAGAAAAACTTGTAAACTACAAGAACTTGCTCTTCACAAAAACTTAAAACCGTTTGATTCATTTTCGATGTTTAAACACCCAACAAAATTCATCGTCAATTGAGTGAGGCCTTCGATCTAGGTGTAATGGTTGAGAAAAATGTGCGTTCGGGGTTCAAAAAATCTTAGAAGGTCGAACGTAATAAAATATCGGGTCCAAGAAGCCTCAACCATGGACCATGAGTGATTTTCCAGTAGGGTATATGCAGATGGAAATATATGCAGATGTCACCTCTGCGGCCGTGGATTCATGGCGTTGACATTAAAAACGTGTACGCATACTGGGGGATTATATTTAGATGTACCAGAATTTTAAACTTCCTTGTTTATATAGTTCGTAAATTTCATAGAGTTGAAGGAGAAATCTAAGAGGTGAACAATTTTTCGAGAACAAACTGCAATACAAATCTTTAAAACATAATGAAACTTTTGCGAAGTCCCACATCAAATGCACAACTTACCGTCTAAAGTAATTTGAATATGTACACAGATTGATATTAACATGTTTTAGTCTTTCAATAAACAGGCAAAATTGGTTTGCTAGTCCCATGTTTTCAAAACGACTGATGGTCACCAAAATAGGTGAATATTTAGTTAGGTGAATGAATTAAGCAGTTGACAGGACTCGAAACACGAAGGCACTTACTTACTACTACATAAAATACCGCAACAACTGCTTATATCTCCCCCAAGGAATATTTGTATGGCAAAAAAAGTGATTTAAAGTTTTTTCTCCCATGAAAAATGTATACTCTCTTGTAGGGGGAGATAATAAGTTTACCCAAGTCCCTGTTTCGGGTAAATGAATATAAAATATTACAGATAGTTCGTAGGTTTTTAGACGTGGTGTGAAGTTTGGGGAACGATGTCAGTAAAATGTGCGTAAAGACAGCACAGCGCAGAGTTGCTATTGTGTATGTTTATGGCCAAAATAAAATGTCCGGTGAGGTCAACGGTGGAATTCAAGATTCAAGCTAGAATATCTTACTCCAGATTTCCAGTCATGGAAAAAACCGTACGATTTTTATCGCCTCTACACCCATTTTATATTTTATAACTTCAGGGCGTGACTGCATAAAACTCCCAAGTCGTGATGCTTCCCGGAATTTATTGGAGATATTTAATTTTTCTGCAGCACCCATCTCAATCGTTCTCGGCTTTTGACGCAAGAAACGAGGCAACGTCCGTTCTTTGCACTTCTAAATCAATGCGAGGAGAGCGAAAAAAAACGCCTCTTCTCCTGAGCCGCAATCGTTTCCTTCCACGAGAACGGAATGGCGTCGTGGGCTCAGACACCTTCTCCCTCTCCCTCCCTCCTCCCACCCTTCCCCTCCCAGTTGGGCGGAACAATTAAAAAAAAGGGAAGAGGGACGAAGGCCGCGTGGACTGGGAACTGGAGGACACTCGAGGGATTTCCTCGACTCTACTTTCACCTGTCTCCCTTCCCCCACCTCCACTCTGCCACCTCTCGATCCACGTCTCCTCCACCCTCTCCCGCCTCCTTGGTCGACCTTTTTTCACACCGGTTTGAACACCCCCGGTCTTCCTTCACACATCTACACACACACGCGCGCGCGCGACGGGCCGACACTCCCCATCTCTTACCGGGCTCTAGTGGCCGTCGACGCTTCCGCGACCCGGCCGCACATTTCCGCACTCTCTCCTTCCTCTCTCTACTCCCTCCCTCTCCCCCCCTCCCTCCCAAAAACCCCCCTCCCCGTCCCTCTCACTCGGCCCTTACACACACACGCAGACACCCCCGCCTCACCCTCACTCATTTCCCCGGAAACGGTGCCCGCCCCTCCTCCCTCAACTGTTTCTTTCTTCCTCTCTCTCTCTCTCTTGTCCCCGCACAAACCTACCCAAAGACCACTCTCAATCCCCCCCACACACACACACACACATATCCCGGACCCCATATTAAAAAAAAGCAAAAAACGCTTTCCCTCGTTCCTTCCTGAATCCGGTGGCGGTGGTGGACTCTCCATTTCCCCCTCCTCCCACTCTCCCGCCCACATCCCTGTTCGCTTTGCATTTTTCACTTCCACGAGCCATAAGTTGGCGTGACAAGAGAGGCGACGACATGCCTCGGTATATTCCGTCATTCCTCCTCCTTCCTCCCGCTTCCCGAATACTCCCCGACCACCTCCGACCCGAATGGAAAACTCTCGCTCCCAACCCCCGAAATTCCTTTTCCGTCCCCTCCCTACTCCGTTCCGCTTTCCTCCGATGCTCTCTTCAATTATTTTTCATCCATCCTCCATCTCACCGCCGATCCCCCTCTCCTCCCGTCCCAGGAAAACTGATTCCCCCGCCCCGGCCGAACAACGCGAGAAAATACGCGACCGTCCCGGGGACTGGGAAGACCTTCCTCTTCCCCTCCGGGTTCCGACGGAGTGGATAATGTGGATGTTTCCTCCCTTCCCGGCGGCGAGGATGACTCGGCGGTTTCAAGTCTCTCTCTCTCTCTCTTTTCGAGTTCCCATTCATTTTTTTCCTCTATTAAATAACTCAGCCGATCGCTTTTTATTGAAAGGCCCCCTTCGCACGAAACCGTTCGCGTTCTTTTTCCGATCGACGCTCGAGCTTTAAAAAAAAAGACTGTCCCGCCGTGTGTATTATATGCATATATATTTTCGCCCTCCTCCTCTCCCCTTCCGCTTCGAGAAAAATATGGATTTGAATGAAAGGGAAGCGGATGGAGCGAGACCGCTGACCCGTTTCTCTTCCTCCTCGGGGGCCGTAAAAAAATAAAGAAATGGTTTCTGGCCATTGCGTTCGACAGATTCTTCGGATTGAAAGTGCTAAATGCAAATCGAAGAAGAGGTCTACATCTTGAAGTGTTTTAAATTTTGGTATATTTGTTATGTGTAAAAACGTATTACTCTCATTGTTCGTCGAATTAAACAGATGAATTATATTGTTTCATGCTACATCAGGTACCCAACGTGATTGTAAGACATGGATAATGGTTGAAGTAGTTATTCATGGTTGATAACCTCCAGGTAATATTGTCAGGGTATCTTAAGATATTTGGTTAACGTAATCATCTAGCATTTCTAAGAGTGAAGGAAGGGTGGAGAGAAACCTAGCTTCTACAATTAGCCTTTTATACGAAATACACCAAGATATCTACACGACCCATCCCACAAACGGAATATTACACTTGATGGAATCTTTATACTCCTATGCCACACACCCTTGCGACAGCTTGCGGGGTAATATGTAGATGTATACTCCAGACAAGCAAGATTTGGAATACAATTGAAAAATTATTCCACACCGGGATTTGAACCGGGCCGGGGACGAAAAGCAAGCATTCTATCATCCACGCCAAACCATCTTTGTCAACGCTGACGGCAATAACGATTACCTTTCATTACGCATTCACGTTGAGTGCCTCAAATGAATTCCAGCATGCAATTTTGCTATACATGTGAGTGGTAAATCGAGCCAAATGCGAAGGTTTCAATTTTTTTGCGCTAAACTGCAGCAGAGCCGGTATTTGGGAGTGGTGCGATGACAAGGACACTAATTTCAAATTTTGGAAGCAGTGGCGAATTTTTAATTAGTGTTCCGATCTCTAGGAGTGGGCTAGCAGGGCGATTAAATTAAGGGCATTTCTCCTTCATTCCTCCTGCCATTAATTTGTGGACCCTTAGATGTCTATGTTTAGGTGAAGGTTAATACCGACAACGAGATTTCTCTCCTCCCTTCCTGCCCTCAACGCTCGGATAGGAAACTGGACAGAGACTGGGGAGACAAAGGAATACGATAATCACTACGCTTGATATGGAAAAGGCTATTCGGGTCTTCCACCGGGTCAGCTCCTCCATCGATGAGTCTTTTTCCATCCTCAGGGCTGACGATTTTCTTCATCAATCCTGAAAATGAAAAAGACTTGTTTTCCGAAACGGCGTCCCGAGTGGAGGACCCAAATAGCCTTTTCCATAGCGATTCGCCGGGAAAGCACAAGATTATACTTCAATGCGGTTGATGATTTCCGAGGAAAACATTTGAAGATAAATTGGAAGGCAAATTACCCCATGGGAGAATCTAAAGGATAAATGACTAGGCCAAATAAAGAAGGGCTCCAGTGGAAAATAATAACAATAAAATTATTTTAATTGGTTCAATAAACATACCTCACACAATTTGAAGGCCGAAATATTTTATTAGTATCCGATTGCTCTCAGAACCTATCATCCCCAGCAAATCTAGATATGCAAAACTTGAAATTGCGAATGTAAATTCTGATGAAACTGGCCTTAAGTCGATATTTTCAAGTTATGGACTTTTTCTTGCTAAATATTGGATATCTTTTTCACCTTAATGTTGTTCCCAGTATTTTTGTTGAGAGCTTCGTATTCTTTCATTTTCGCATTTGCAAATTGTGAGTGGCGGAAAACGTAAAAATAAATTTCATTCAATTTTCCTAAAAAAACCGCATACCAAGTTCTTCCATCAGTCGCACAGCTATTTCATAAAGATAGAGATGCAGAGGATGCAAACAAAACATGCAAATATTGTATGTTTTCTTTGCATTGCATATTGTATTCAATATATTTCCCAGCAGTGATAAAATACCCGAGGTTGAACAACCCACCACTGACTCGCTCCCAGAGAACTCTGTTAGACTCTCACTAATTGGGAACACGCTGTGTCTCCGGACACAATAAAACAGCACTCGTCCGAGACGCACAATGAAGGGTTGCACTCCAATGATGGCTTGGAGGTCACGTGAGGGATGGCGCAGTGAAGAGAGCACAGTGTAGGAGAGCCCTTGGAGAATGAAGTCCCTTTTGCTCAGCGAGTGCCATTTGGGGATGGAGGGGGTAGGAAGACAGAAAAGGGCGGCTGCTCAGAGTTGGAGAGAGAAGAAAATGAACAAGTTGAAGCCTCTGCGATAAACACATTAATTGGAAGGGCCTACAAACTCGTCCACGAGCTCAGCGCACTCTCGCGGCCCTTTTACGAACCTGTTACGCCTCACTTAAAAGGCATCCTACCCCTCTCGACGCAGGGCATCACGCCCCCACCCTTAAACACATATATAAGCATACATATATTCTTTTAATGCCCCTTGGGCGCCGGGGCAGGATAATGGGGAGGGCGTTCGCTGACTTAATGGTGTTACCGGCGGGGGGGGGGGGGTAAAGGAAGAGAGGCGCTCACTATCGCCCTCCATTGAGGACGAGGAAAGGTTAAGATACACGAAGGGACTTTAAGGCCTCTCTCTCCTCCATTCTTCTTTGCATAGATGGATGGTTGGATGTGTTCTTTTCGCCGAAGTTTGTGAAGAGTCATGACGTCGGTGGATGAAATTATTAATGATATTTCGGTGCTTCGTGTGGACGGGAGCGTGCTCTGTTCGAGAGACGCGCGACGTGAATAGGATAAGGGGATGGAAGAGGGTTGCGAGATCATTCACGGACGTCTGAGGAGGGATTTAGTAGGCGAGGCACGTGAGAACGGTCTGAGTTAGATGTGGCGTGGGCCGATCCACGAAGGCACCTTTTTTTTCCCACCCTTCACATCGCATCACTCACACGCATCGCGTTTCGCACGCGTTGAACTACGCGTGTTTAGTTTCAGTTCACGCAATCAATACTGGGTCATGACTATTTTCTCGCATGGTAAGTTGCTTACTCAAACAGAGTTCAATGGACTATGGCGGTGATAACATTTACAATTGAAGTCCACGCAAAGAGAAAAATATGGAAAATTTACAGAGAAAAAAAGTGATTAAAACCGACCTAGTTTTTAAAGAGCACATCACAGTTTTGGTCATTGAAATGCACAATTGACAACGCAGAATAAGCGGTATAAATCAAGACTCAATATCTGTCATAACAGTATCGCTAACAGCCATCAGTCGGGAGTTTAAATTGCTGGAAATGCACAATAAACGTAGAGTTGGGCACGATATTGACTAAGTTCCCCTGAGACACTCAAGAATATGAAGAAACGTTTCCCAAGTTTACATTGTCTTGAAATATGACAAAGTTTACGTCTAGAGCGCGGACAAACGCGAGACGTATTGCGTGTTCGTAGAAATGGGTTGTAAAGTGCGGGTTATGGTAGCTGGCCGTTAAAAGATGTTATGAGGATCGGAAGTGCTATTCGTTTCAGCTTCGGGAAAGAAAAATCACTGTAAAAGCTCCTACAAAATGATAATCACGAGGGTACAGAGGGGGATAGGATTCTCTTCTCCCAGAATCCTCAAGGCAACCTGGTGAGTGCGGTAAAATCGAGTTTACCTGCAAATTACCTTTCAGTTTTAAAAGATAAGGAGAATCCCTATTTCAAAAAATTCAATGAAATTTGAAATTAAGAATTAAGTATATCCTGATTATGTGCGAAAATGTTCATAACTTGGGAGAAGCTACCTTGCCTAACGTTGTTCTCTGTTCTCTACAGTCTTCAACATCCCACTGCCGATCAACACACCCTTCATCCATTTTTCCTGCCTCCACAGGATTTCTCCCAACAAACCCCTCTCTTCGCCCACCATACAAAGTACTTCCTCATTTGTTTTCCTTTAGATCCATTTCACCTCCTCCATTCTTCTCCACACCCACATTTCAAAAGCCTCCAATCTACGTCTATCCTCCTGCTTCAATGACCACGTTTCCGCGCCGTACATAGCTACGCTCCATATCAAAGTTTTGACGAGTCTTTTCTTAACACCCTAACCATCCCTGTCATCAACTCCCTCCTCCTCGTGAAAGCCTCCTTCCCGAGGGCTATGCTTCTCCTTACGTCCCTTCTACTTTGACCATGTTGGTCCAAAACTCTTCCGAGATACGTAAACTGTTCTACCTGCTCCAATTTTGGCCCTCTTATGCTGTTTGCCCTCCTCTTTAGCTTAGCCTTTTTGTTTCAGGAAAACCGCATAACTTTTTTTTATTAATATTGATTCTCATCCCATATATATCGTACTGACTTTCCAATTCACTCAGCAATTCTTGCAACCCGTTGGCTAACTGATAAACTAAAGCTTGATTATCAGCAAACCTAACTGATTTTACGAATTCTCCTCTGACTTTTATTTCTACCCCCAGCTTTTCCCATGCTTGTTTAATCATTTCCTCCACATATACGTTGAACTGCACTGGTTATAATGAACAACCCTGCCTTACACCCGTTCCTAACACTGCCCATCCAGACTCTCCGTTCCCCACACGAACCTGAGCAGTCTCAGACATGTATGCACAGGTTGCGGATTAGCCCCCTGCCCATCCAATCCATTCCTATTTTCTGCATTATACTTAAGACTTTTTCCCATTTCACAATATCAAATGCCTTTTCGAAATCTACGAAACAGGCAAATACGTTCTGATTGTATTCTATATTCCTCTCGATTATTGATCTCATTACTGTAATGGCATCACGCGTACCTCTCCCCTTCCTAAACCCAAACTGATCATTCCATAAGTAATCATTTGCCCTACTCTCTATCCTTTTGTTGATGATCCTGAGATCAACTTTAGCTGCATGGGGTCAAATTTATTGTTCTGTAGTCCTCACATTATGTAGCCATTACCTCTTCCGGAATAGGAACTAACACTGATCTCACGAAGTTTTCCTTCCTCATACATGTTACGAATCAGTCCTTATAAATCATTCTTCCCCCATTTTCCTAAACCTTTTAGTAGTTCCACAGGAATTTTGTCCACCCTCATGGCCTTATTTAATTTCATCTCCCTTAATGCCCTTTCAATATCATCGTCGAGTATACCTACAGCTAAGCTATCTTCCTCTACATCACGTTCTCTTTCTATGTCTAACCTTGCTGACCTAAGTTCTTGAGCATTCAGTTCTTCTATATATTCCTTCCATCTCTCTTGGATCTTTCCTGTGTCAACTATTATCTTACCCGCCTTATCTCTAACTCTTAGCATAGATCTCCCTTTCTTACTTCCCGATAGCGACTTAACTTTGCTGTACAGCGCACCAATTTCACCCTTCCTCTGCAAACTTTCCATATCCCCACACTGCGTCTCCCACCATGCTTCTTTTTCTTTATCTGTTGCCCGTCTCAATTTATTGTATAGCTCTTTGTACTTCATTTTGCCGAACTCTGTGTTTACATTCTTCCATGTTCTTCTCTCATCCATCTTTGTAATCATCTCATCCATGATCCATGGTTTCCTAGTCCTTTTAGCGTCAACGGTTCCAATAGTGTCTTTTGCGGCTTTCGAGAACCCTTTCTTGATCCTTTCCTATTTTTCTTCGATAGCACTTAGCTCTTTGCCATCCTCCATGATATCCTATACCGCCTGTTTGTACTCCTTCCTTTTCAAACCATTTAATGCTTCTACGTTCCATTTTCTAACCCGCCGCCCCTGGCTTATCATTTTGAAACGGACGCTACATTTCATAACAACTAAATTGTGGTCTGAGTCCGCATCCGCTCCCGGGAAGCTGTGCGAATTTTTCACACTGTTCCTAAACCTGTGTCTAACCAGCATATAATCTAGCTGATACCTTCCTGAGTCACCTGGCATTATCCATGCATAACTACGTCTTTTTTGGTGCCTAAACCAAGTGTCGGTGATGACTAACCCCTATCTCCTGCAGAACTCAATTGCTTTCTCCCTGCGGGCATTCCTCGGGCCTAAACCGTAGTTCCCCTCCTGATCACCATCTCTTCTTTCGCTCACCGTCACATTCCAATCCCCATCACTATCATATGTTTCCCTGCAGGAGCACACGCGATTATGTCCTCTTACGCGCGATCGTCCACGCGATCGTATATCCTATCGACTTCTTCCTCCTTGTGATTGCTCGGTGGCATGCATACCTGAATGAACCAAGTTCGTCGGTTCTGCTTTAACCTCTACTCGCTATATTCTATCCGTTTCTTGTTTTATGTTTACTACGCTTCTTCCTAACTCTTTATTTAATAACTATTATAATGTATGAAAAATATTATAAGAATATGCACAAGTCTCTAGTTTAAATGGTTTCAAATATCCGTCTGACTTGTCAAAAATATTACTGATAAAAATAACATTTATCAAAAATGTTTATGCTTCCACTTCTTGGTATTTACTAATTAAGTAATTGGATGTTATTCTCCATGGACATTTTCCCTCTAAAGGGTATTAAAAATAAACTGCTCACTTCTTAGTGAATCTAACCTTCTAAATTGCATTGCAAATCTATTTAAAAACTTCAATTATTTTCCTTGATATTTGAACTAACAGGCTTTACCTCGAAATCACAATAGATGGTTCTACTTCATCCGTTTTACTGCCTGTACGGAGAAATTCCGATATGTATTTTAACTTAAAATTATGTATCAACAAATCCGTAAGAATCCGAATCCGAATGTGTCAATGAGCTGCCGCTGTTCCCAAGGCAAAAATAGCCGCTTGTCTTCGTCATTAATTCTCCCCCTGCTCCTTCCTCTCCCGCAGCCACCACTCCTGTATATGTGTGTGACGCAGCGGCCGTAAAAAGAGCACGTGACTTGCCCGCGCGCCGACCGAATCCACCATTCGTTCCGCCACCATTTCCCCTTCGCTCGGCAACTGCGAACCATGGATAGCACACAACCAAATCCATCTCCCCCTTCATCCGATACAACACCACCATTCCCAGTGGTGCCATAAAGCACCCATACGTCGATTTTGCACGCCGGAATCCGACAGCAGTCTTAGTGTAAGTAAGGGTTCCATAGTCACGCCATACGTTAAGGGTACACAGAGTAGTGAAATAGTTGCGAAAAGCCCAGGTCCATTATGTCGTGTTCAAGTTGAACTGTTAATTACGCATCGACTGCAAGCCTTTTCTCCGCGGGGGGACCGAATCGGTCTGATTACTCACTTGGCACTTTCAAGAGCTTTGAATTTGACAATGATTGAACACCTTTCCTTTTCAAATTGTTATTTGGTTTTATCTGTCCTATTTTAATCAATCGGAGGTGAATAACTGTGGCGTCTCGTAAAAAAACTAGCAAGAGAATTACGAGGAAAATATGTTGACATAGTTCATCAGCCCAACAACCCTGCAACAAAATTTGATTATCGATATAGGAAATTAATACATGTACCAAAGGATGAGATATAGAAACATTCGTGTGATTCGTTACACATTGGAGACTCATAATCACCTGTCGAATAATGCTAAGCTGAAACATCAGTCATTGAATCTACCTACATCTACACAATGTCCCGTAAGCAACTGCAAGGGTGTTTGGCGGGGATTGTTAGGTCACCAGCCATCCCAATCATGTCATCTCTCCACAAATATTAGTCATGCACTCTAAAAATATTAACTACTTGAAATAAAGTACTAAAGTAAAGTCTATTAAATAAAAAAATAGCATAGAGGATATCGAAAAAATATATACACTATCAAATTTAATTTCTCCTTCATCTCTACGATCGTATCTATGAGTATTTTGATCTGGAATCGTACGAGGAAAAAACGACAATTTTAAGCTATCCGTTCTACTATCTAACTCCATGATTTTACGTTGGTGATGTGATATACCATAATAGGTTGGGGCCTGTAATATGTCTGTAACATCCTCAGATAAGTAACCTATCTAAATTTAAGCAGTAAATTTAATCTGTATTTAAACCTACTGTAAGCTAGTTGCTCCAACCCTAATTCTTCTACCTAATGGTGTCGGGGTACTGCTACCTTGTTCATAATAACTTTTCACAAACCTACGGTGCTCAACGTTGCACTCGATCTAGTTCAAAAATTAATTCTACCTCGTGAGGATCCCATACACCTGCAGCATACTCAAGGTGGGGCCAACACCCTCCTATTACAATTCCCAACTATCCTTTTTATGAATCCTATCTATTTATTTGTTATTCCGCAAATTTCACTAATATGTTTTACCATATCCTTAGTTATCGTTACACTCAAGTATCCTACCGATTCTGCGTTTATTATGTCGATTCTCTGTATGGTATTTTTTCGTGTGAAATACTCTTCTTCCAAAAATTTATTGAAAAACATTTATTCAAATTTAATTCTTGCTCCCATATTTCTAACCAGTTAGGATTGTATTTAGGTTGATAGCTAATTATACTCTATCTTCATGAATAGATATTTCCCTATATTTCACTGCTTCGTTAGCAAAAAGGCGAAGTTTACTGGAAACCTGGGGTAAATATTTCACTAAGAATTATTAAAGGAAAACTTATCAAGTTGAAACCAAGTCCAAAATTTTACATTTTCAAAATTGTGAAAAATTGCTGCATGGTACATTTTATCGAGAAAAACAATTTAATTCCACGAATACAAACCGGAAACTTTAATTTTAAATTTGCAACGACGTAAGTCCTTCGGACAAATCACACAAGGAAATAGCATTCAAAGAGAACTTAAAATAGAGTATAAAGCCCGTATAATGAAAAACACAAGAATTGCGCACAAGGTGTTGCGAATTATGTCTATTTTTTGTGAATAACTACGGTTGGCATGTCTATATACCAAGAGACAGGTGATAAAAATTGCGTCTAAGATCATCCTTAGAGGTCAAAATTATTGTTGAATTATTTTCAAACATGTCAAATAAAAAAATAAATACCTACATATGTTTTCACTTTCTACTTTTCTCAAAAGTTTCGAGCATCGTGCTAGCAGAAGTAAATTATAGGAGAATATACTAATACTTAGATAGATTGCTTTCACAAATAAATATTTTACGTTAATATTAATGTCAACACATTATCAGTAGCTGAAATGTTTTTGTAATAAATGGTACAACCCCCTAATATCTTTCCTATACCCATTTATAATATCTATTGCGACTATTTATTAGTCACTGAGTTTAGTACGAAATATATATCTTCAATGAAAAGTGCTATGAGATGTCAGAAAGTGTATAAATTATGATAGGCAAAATAAATACTTCATTTCTTAGATAAAATTTATATTTTAGATTTATAGAAGTATATGTTTTTTTGTCTTGCACCCTTATTACTGCAATTACCATCATACTATGTTTAATATGAAAAATAATTAGCCTTTTTTCATTTTTTTCTCGGCTGTCAACACTTTTGTTTAGAATATTAACATCGGAGCCTAATCCCTCAGAGATTCCGAGAAATTAACTTTGTTTTCAAGTTTCTCTGGGGGTCAAAGTGTCAACGTTTTCAGGAAATCGCGTGTATGGGGTGCCATGATTGAATACAAAATTCATAGGTTAACAGAATTTAGTCAGTTTCATGGGTGATTTCGAGGCGGAAGGGTAATAACCGTTCTACCGTAGGAGAATTTAACGACGCTCAAAAACTTACAAATTGAAGTTTGCTGAACTAATGGTATTCATTTGTTAGTAAATGATATATATCTAAGCGCAACTATCAGGGCCTGGCAACAGTATTAGGAATACATGGTGGAGATTAAATACCATACAATACCATTTACGAGCCGTCGTATGGTAGCTTAATCTCTCCTCGTAGCAATGCAACAATTTGACTCCGTTAAAGGTTACTGTTGCAGCATCTCCCGCAGTTTCCTTGGAATCTCTCCCCGTAGCTTTTTCCAGTGACCAACGATCTTCCTTCCCTAAAACTCATTTTTTCGGAAAACGAAATAGCTGAGATCGTAAACTTGATTGGCACTAGGTTTGTTTAGGTAGGTAAAAAAAAAGGTGAAAAGTAAGAGGAAGATGGGAAACACATCCTGCGCATTTTTTTGTCGCCATCTTAGAGGCTTTATGCAACTACTCACGTTTTGCATGTTTATATTTAATTTCTATGATGACATATTGAACCAAAGTATTTTTTGATGCCTTAAAGTCTGGGAATAATTAAGCAGAGAAAGTTATTAACGTTGAAAATGGCATGGTCGACCCAATCAATACTATATTCCATAATCGAGGAACTATTCTCGCTCGGATATACGAGACAAAAGAATACCCGCCTTCCAAAAACTTTGCAGATTAATGACGATGCGACGACTGCCAAACCTAACTCCACTAAGAGTTCCCACGGGTTTTCACCCGAGCTCCCATCACCCACCGGGGGCCCCGGACTTCAAATTGCAGCTCAACACCCGTGAAGATTTCATAGACTCCAGTATCTCTCTGGGATAATGGGCCCAGAGGACCCACTCACTCATGCCTGACGATGTGGGGGAACGCCACCAGCGGACCCCCGGCGGTGGGCCCCGGCGCACCGGAACCCTCCCCACTCGAGCGATCCCCCAACCGCCCGCGCGCGATGGACGGGCCCCGACCGAATGGGACGAGGGGAAGAGCGTGAAGAATCTAGAGTTCGCCGTGACAGACGCGTCTGCACGACGCGTGCCACGACCGCTCGGGTGGGCAAAGGGAGTAAGGATTCACGGGCCCCGGCCGAAATGGAGAACCGGGTCGAATCGACGCGACCGCCGTCGGGTGGGATCGCTATTGAATCCATTCGAGTGGCGTCGATTGAATGGCAGCGCCCAGTTTAACCCGTGATAGAGGGGGAGGTGGAGAGAGAATCGAAAAGCTTTGCATGCCGATTTCACGAAGACTCGTGTCCTGATCCCTTCCCCTCTGCTGTTCCCTTGGTGATGAATGTTCTATATGGCTGGAAGGAAAAAAATGAACTTTTCGTGTGGAATTTTTACCCACGCTCAAGAGTTTATTATGTGACATCGTGCTATGGCCATCCTCATCGTACATTGTTCATTCTTTGTTTTTTTTAAGCCTATAGATTGAGAACACAAAAAAGCCTCTTAGATTGGCTGAAATTATACACAAACGTAATTCACTAATGACAAAATAAATATTATTGCGAAATCCTATGTTTTCGCAGAAAATATTAAATGAATTATTTATTTTACAAAGTAAAGGAATCCGAAAAGTGAAAAATGTGATACCTATTAGGTATTTTAGTGAGGAAGTGGAAGAGGTCCGTAAGGAAAATAGTTCCAAAGAGAGATGTTTTGCGAATTCAGAGGTAAAACATTAGGGGTTTCTGAAAAATAAATAACTCTGGGACGAGAAACGTCAGAATTTCTAGACGTGTGAAAGCCTTACTTGTTCGATGCGGGATTTACTTACTTGTACAGGATCAGGGATTTTAAATGAATGAAGTTGGTCAATATCGCATAAAATTTATGAAATTTGTTGTGAGAAAATTGCTATTTGTGAAAATTCTAGGAGACAAATGGACGACTCCGCATAACTGATTACCCATAATTTTTTTCTTCCACTTCATATTTTAATAGGTAACTTCACAAAGCCTTAATTAGACTACGAGAAGAATGCAACTAAACCGGGCCCGGTGGCGGCGGGGTAACGTCCTCGTCTACCAACCCAGATGTCGCGAGTTCCATTCCCGCCAAGGTGGTTTTTCCTCCATTTAGGGCTTTGTCGTATGTAATTGTAAATTTATTATATCAATGTTCAAAGTCCGATATAAATTTCGAAGGGCTGTTTTTGGAATGATGAAAAATAAATAAATAAGGATTGGGGGAATCAGAATAATGTTTCAATATGAATCGTACCAGCAAACGTCGTATTTAAGAGTAAAGTAAACCAATGTTTGTAATGAAAGTAAATAAATTGTTGACTGCCAGAAAAATTAACACGAAGAAAAAGTTTTCAAGTATTTATGGTGTATGGCATCATACGGATGAGAGATATGAACATCAGAGGCAGAAAAAAGGAGATGGCTTATCATTTCAAATATAGTATTAGAGGAAAATTTTGAAAATACTGTGGATTCATAAGGCCATCAATGAAGACGCGGAAAGACACATTTGGAAACATATGGTAAAACAAAAATGCCATCATAATTTAATTTCTATCAAAGGAGCATGCCAATATAATGTAGCATCTTTCCTTTACTACACACTCCCTTAATGAACTTTTACCGTTTCCGTCATAACGCAGGCCGTGACCTGCGTTATGAGATTTTTAAGAGTAAATAGAGAGGAAAATATGCTGGAAAACATCAATACTTCGGCATAACAATACGATGGTAGGCTAAAATCTAATGCACACATGCTTGTAGACCACAAACAAAACGACCTTCAGAAGCACTCCTTGTGGCATGTGGAAATAACATTCCCCCTCAACACGCATGAGCAAGTTTGAGGTCGCTACATTCATTCAGTGTATTTTGAGAAGCGGAAGTATGGAGGCGTATTCTAGTTCAAGTGGTAGTTCTAGTGTCAACGCGAGTTAAACAGCGTGCTGTTATCGAATTTTTAACTGCTGAAAAAGTGATTCCTACTGAGATTTATCGTTTTTTAGGGGCTGTTTATGGTGACGATGCTGTTGGTAGGTCTACTGCAAATCGATGGGTAGTAAAACTTCGTGGTTGGGAGCCTGGAAAAGCCATAATTGTTGATGAAACACGCATCGGACGTCCGATCACTGCCAAGGACGATAAACATCGCAAACTAGTCGAAGATTTGATTCAAAATGACCGGCGAATCACTCAAAAGTGTATGGCAAACTATATTGGAATATCCAATGATCGTGTGGGCTTTATTATTGAACAATTGGGATACCGCAAAATATGTGCACGATGGGTACCACGCCGTCTCACAGACGAGAGCAAACAGCGTCGATTGGAATTCTGCGAGCAACCCTCATTATTCCCCCGATCTTGGACCTTGCGATTTTTATTTTTTTCCTCAAATCAAGAGACACCTCAAGTGTAATCATTACACCTCGGACGATGAGTTGAAGGCAGCTGCCAAGTCCGGAATTCGAGAAAAGTCAGAAGATTTTTTTCAGTGACGGAATGAAAAAACTTGTTATACTTTGGGAGAAATGTGTTTGCCTTTACGGTGACTAAGTTGAAACGTAAATATATGATTTTAAAACTTAAGAATTGTACTTTAATGTACTTTCAACCCGATCATGCTATTTGTTTTTGTTCGCGCTCTACAAGCATGTGTGCATTACATTTCAGCCCACCCTCGTATATTACGTCTACTGCATATACAAGAACGATCCATATCGAGACAATCTACAAATCTCTGTAAGGATTGAAGACCAAAGCAGAAAATTTATAGAAAACAAATGGTGGAAGATAAGGCAGGAGAAGTGAGGGATTTTTTCGAGGCATAGGAAGATTGGATGGAAAATATATTGCAAAATGGTGGGATATTGAAAGTTTTAACAGAAAAGAGAGGAGAGGTGCAAAAATGGGAGTAAAGGCTACCATACTTTTTAAACCATAGAAATGAAATAGAAAGTATAAGGAGCTCACAAAAGAAATAGATAACAACATGAAGAGGGTTGAAATTATTAGTTGCTTAAGTAGGAAATAGCATAAGACAAAAGATGTTATCTAATACTATTTGTATCTCTTGTATAATTATTGTCTCTCTGTCTTAAACAATTGTTTTCTCATAATATTTATCCTAAATATTTCTACTACTAATTTTGTACGGAAGGCAAGGATCTTGAGCAATAGTTTTAATGGCATATGAATAATTTCCTCTTAATATTAGATTAACTCTGATGGTTAATATACCTGCCAACTACTAGTAGTGTCTTTCTTAAAATACATAATTATTCCAGGAAACTGCGGGAGATGCCGCAAGAGTAACTTTTATCGGAGTCGTCCGCTAATATGCATTTCATCCGGGTTCGAATCCCGGTCAAGGTGAAGGATTTTTACACTCTGAAATTGTTGCTTTGAAATACATAATTATATGATTGCCCTTCGATATTTTTGACATCACTCTTTCCTTATAAATAGCCTATATGTTCCTAAAACATTGATATCGGGAAATATTTTCTAAGAATGATGGAGACTTTCATGAAAAATATTAAGACCCTATTATTTAGACTTAGATGAGAAGTACATATTGCCTTGTATTTGTTGAGAAAAAGCGTTCCTAAATAACGAAAGATCACCCAAAATACCAAAAATGCAAAGTAATGAATACTGTAATGTGACGGTGTAGAGGGCGGCTAGTTAATTGATTTATAGTCCATTTGGCAGGACACACCAGAGGAAGTTATTAAATCTATACTTATCTACATGTATATCTCGTACTTTACATTAATTTCCCTTTTCTCAGGTTTTTCCTGGATATTAGACCTTGACTGAGCCACAGAAGCACTCGAATAGCATACTAAACAGGATACCGTAATGGTTAGATGCTCCCTTGAAATGCAGTGAGGAGGCATGCCAAATGGGTCTCGCAAAAATGAGTTTGACCACCCGTAACTCAGTGGATATGGTGTATATTCAAAAAATAGATTACTGAAAGCCTTTTTTCCAAAAGAATGTTTTAAAATCTCTACTTTCTGAGAGTTTTATACCGAAGAGTGTATTTTAATGCAAAGTCGAGTATCGATACTGCACTTCATTACTATGTACCACGAAAGCGTCCTTCAGTGCAAGTCTGACACACCATGAGGGATTTTTTTATCAAAATGAGTGGACATGAGTATTTTAATGAAAAATTCAAGGCCACAATATTAATGAAAGGGAAATAAACGGATTAGACTCCCAAAGAAATGATGTAATACATCCACCAGGTCTTGATATTGAAGAGAAATTAAACTGTTGGATCCCACAACGTAGCATGGTTACTTGCAATCGAAATTGAATAAACGCTTGTCCACGGAAAGACGGGGTACCCGATGTTTATGAATACTAAAGTAACAGAATAAACAGGAGAGAAAATTTGATAGGATTTCGGAAACATCGAAAATGTTGACATGAATGGAAAAATAAACATGAACAAAGATGGCTCAGGTACTTTTCCGACGGATAATGAAAATGAATTATTCATATCATTAACAAAGGTGAGGTTTGTCACAGACGATGTTTCAATGAATCACTCGCCTAACGTCTTCAAATAGAGGGGTTCATTGAAATGTCCCGGCAGGGAATAACATCACTCGGTGTCAGACCCGAGAAACATTTTTCTTTACAAAAGAGGACTTGCGAATACAGAGACTAAAGATCTTCTTGGGAATGCTAAATATGGGCTGAAGAAGAGATACTAGAAAAATGCAAAAAGGGGAAAAAATTCTAAAAGTGAAAAAGAGCAGAAGAGGAGAAATATTGCAGAGTAAGAAAAGAAGAAACTGGATTTGATTAAAAGTACCGTAGGGAACTATTTTTTAAGAAGTGAAATGTAAGGAAAACTAATTGGGAGCCAACAGAAGAGGATATAAGAATATAAGAGAATAGAGGTGTAATGGCAATATATAGATTTTCTCTGAATGAAAATACTATAAAACTAGTCACTCCCATATCAATCATCTATCCTCTTACTGATGATCCTGAGAACCATATTATCTGCGCACAAAATCAAACTTATTGCTCTGTAGCCCACACATGATGCTGTCTTTTTCTTTATTGGAATAGGAAATAATATGACGGAAACAAAGCTGACAAAATATTTCTGCCAAATGACTCCCTCAGAAATATTATTATATCTTTCTCCTATACTCTCCTAAATCTTTAAGTACGAGGACTGGCCAATAAATACGCGAAATGGTGCAATATGTCGGCCATGACGTGGAAAATAGGTAGAGGTAGTAGTTTTGAGGGGAGGCGACCGACAGCTAAGGTCATTTGCGCCATAGGGGATGGACAGAAAAGGATGAAGGGTGGAGAGAAACCCGGCGTCGGCATTAGCCTACTCTTTACGAAAGCCGGCAAGGGGTCCGCGGTTTAACGTCCCATCCGACGGACGGCGTACTCACTCAAAGTGCCCTCCACAAAGCACCTCAAGTAGGGATCGAGATACCTCTGAAAAATATTCAACACCGCCGGGATTTGAACCCGCACCCTCAGGGTAGGAAGCCAGTACGTTAGCCCCCGCACCATCTCGATCCCCATGGAAAATAGCCCCATCCACTAGCAACGCTACTTGCCTGAGACCCAATGAGCCGTCTCTGCTTGGCGGATCGTCGAGCTGTGCGTATGATGTCAATTATTTTAGTTTCTGTTGTCCTTGTGTTTACTGTTTGTCGAAAATGGTAATTGACGAAATCACGGAGCAATGAATCAACATCAAGTTTTGGGTGAAGTGAGGTAAAAGTTATCAACAAATCATTGAAATGTTGACAGTGGTTTACGGTGATAATGCTCTGAAGAAAACATCCCTTTTCAAGTGGATTAAGCGTTTTAAAGATTGCTCTAGTAGTACCCTCACCCTCTACCTTTCTATTTCAGCTTCCACAACTCTAAAGCATATTTATTTACTCACTCCATTTCTCGCATTATATTCTTTTATTTTATTGCAGTTAACATCATCCTAAGATACTACATCCTGACTGTTTTTTCCTTACAAGTATTCTACCTTCTTTTCCTCTTCTACTGTCGATCCTGCATTGCAAGGATTTGCTGAGATAACGACCACAACATCTTTGCTTCTCCCGCTGCCAGGGAGGACAAACTTGACACAGCTGACCTATTCCTGTAGCTTCTGGGACTCGTACCCAGATCTGTCCATCATTGTAGCGTGGGATAACCATTTGAGATATTTTTCCGCTACTTTTGTCATTTATATTTCTTAAGTGACACCATCCCTTACATAGTCGCACCACTAGAGTTAGACCCCTTTTCGGCCGCCTCACTGAGGAACAGAAGCTGCGCGGACTACCTATTGTCTGGGTCCAATGCTTCGAACTATCTGGCATAGGTGAGTCTACCAGGACCAATTATCATTGCACCAGCCATCACAACTCAAGGTGGTTACAAGAATGAACAAGCCCGTCCACCACGCCAAAATTTTGTTTTGTTTGTTTCTTGGGGAGGGGGGTGATTTCCGTGATAATAAATTGACTGACTAAAATTTAAAAAGATGCATTTAATTATTAATTATATGTTACATCTATTTTTCAAACTTCATTTTGTCGAATTTATTTTATTAACAATGCAATTGGTACATCATCATAATTTTTTATGGTATTCTAACGGTTAAGGTAGGTTTTTGATGGGCACAACTACCAAAATACATATCTTGTCTCTCCTAGCAAAACATTACCCAATATTCTACTCTACAACAAAGTCCTTCTTCATCTCCGTATACTTCCTTCCTCCCTTCATTCCATCCTACGTCTTTATCCTTTTTCTGCCCCTTCCTCATTTCCCTAACATTCTCCCCTCTATTACAATCTTCAACATCCCTTATATGCTTTCCATCCGTTTTTCCTGTCACTTTATGATTTATCTCCACAAACCCCTCTCCTCGCGACCATACCCAGCACTTCTCATAAGCCTCTTTACCTGATGCAATTCTTGTTCTTATGTCCCTACTTCTTGGAATATTATGTCCAAAACACTTCCTAGATACGTAAACTGTTTCACCTGCTCTAGTTTTTGCCCTCCTATTTTAACCTTTAACTTAGCTTTCCCCTTCCTGAAAAATCGCCTTTGTTTTATTTATATTGATTCTCATTTCATATGTATCTCACTGAATTTTCGATTCACTGAGTAGCGCTCTGAAACTCTTTGGCTAACTGAAAAACTAGAGCTTGGTCATCAGCAAACCTAACTGATTTTACGAATTCCCCACTGACTTTCATTCCTATCGCCATTTCTTCTCAATATGCATAGCAATCGATTACACGATTAGAGGCGTACAACTTGTGATTTAAATTCTTTATTGAAAATTAAATGTAATGAGGGTTTACACTGGTACCAATATTCAAAAGCCTAAAAATTCAATTTCTTATTGAAAACCCATGAATGTTAGTTAAAGTAATGAAATGGGAGAGAATGAAGGAACAGCATAAATTAATTTTCTAAGTAATGTAGTTTTTTACTAATAGATTTTGGACGATTATGATTGCAATATAAAACAGAAAAGAATGCGGATAGAGAGGAAAAACAATATTTAATCTATTAAACTGTTTATCTGAAGAATAAATAATATTTCAAAAAGTTATTTACATCGCATATTAACGAAGGAAAAGGGGCTCAGTTATTCGGAAAAGCATAATGTTACGTAATTTACGAGTTTAAGGCCCATCGAAAGTTTAATTCAAGTAAGTAGAATTACTTATTATATTCGAAAAGGAAAGGCTTCTTTCTTATTATTAAATATTGGCCTAACAGAATAATACTGTAAGCATTTAACGCCATCTGTTATTTCCGAAACCACTTAAGTTATCCTATTGAGTCAGTTGCCGTTTGCCTGTCGATGAATGAAGATAAACAATGCCCATAAAAATCGTTGCTCCCGGTAGTTGCAAAGGAAGCACTGTGATTTCATTTTTGTAAATAAAAAGATCAACAGCTACGCAAATACATCGGGAGTTCCGGCTGGCACATGGACCTACAGTAATAAATAAAGTAAAAGGTTAGACAGTGGTACAGAGACGAGTCCAAAATTATCGCGCTAATGTCCATGATCAAGAGTGGCAGCTCAGTATCCAGACCGATGAAATCGCATGACCAGAAATAATATGGTAGCTCTTATCAGGAGAAATTTTCAACGCTCCCAGCAGCATAGCTCTGGGGTTTGTCGGGACGGAAAACCTCTTCCACCATGTCAAGGTTACACTCAATTAGGATGGCATGAATATATAATATATCTTAATATATAATATATATTGAATATTTTTACATATTAACTTCGTTTACATTTTTGTTATTTTAATTGTGTTATATAATAGCCGCCAATAAATATTTACGCAATTTTTATTTAGCAATCAGCCAGGTGGAAAGGTACAGCCAAACATATCAATATCAATCAGAGGAGCATGGTTTGGATAAGATTTATGTTTTCGTATATAACATACGTTTGCTGATAAAAGCTTCCATTGCGCAAAACATGTGTGGAACTTTTATTCTGCCTAAAATTGCGAATGCCGTTTCATCACGTTAGAATATAAAATGCGAGCATGTAGCAAGAGTAACACATTTGACAAGAGAGACAGTTTCGTCTATTCTGTGAATGCTATTACTTAAATTTTTATGATTTAAAATATGATTCCGAACCACATTCACACCTCTATACTATTGAATTCAATCCCTTGAAGAGACAGAAAGAAGAAATAAAAAATTAGATTTTAATCTCAAAGCATCTCATATCATAATGGCCGATACCACACTTAATTCAACTGAAGTCATGTGAACTGCCTTTTTCCATGAATAGTAATCACTAAATACAACACAATCAAAGCTCCTGCACAACTAACTATACGTACTCAAACCAGAACGAAAATTGCTTTAGCCACCGATCCCGAAATAACTGACCCTTTTGCTTGGGGGGGTGGGGCGCGGATGGGGGTATAGGCGGTTGTTATCTCATCGCGGCAAAAAACGCAGGGACACACTGCCATGGGTTACCGACTCGTTTCCAGTCCGGGGCGCTTGGTGGTCTTGACGCATGCATTGTACGTATGTACCTGGGCGTGGAAAGGTTCGACTGTCTCGTTCCGCTCGCACATGCCAGCCTCGGACAGCGGTGGTGCGGAGCGTGGCCCGAATGCCCACCAATTACTATATGCTCGCACTAGACGGTGCACGAGACCCTTCCAAGAGACACGTGAGCCTCAGTAATTTCATGCTTCATTTTTTTACGGCTCACTTATCGTTTCCCGCTAAATTGGTTACTTTGTTTGGAGCTGACAGTAAAAATCTTTGCGAAATAGTAAACTTGAAAGAACGAAAGACATCCCTCTTAAAAGAGATAAAACAACGAAAACTTACTTACCTATTGATTGTTCCTCGACCGTGAAACATCGAGAATTTCGTATTTTAGAAAGATATCTCTTACCTTGTCGTTTATAGACGATTATTTTGGTTAGTCTCAATAGGGCCATGGTGGAATGAATGATAGAAGGAATAAGTCCAGGAACATTTTGTTTGGAAGCTGTTAATATCTACTAATTATTTTCTGCATTGATTTGCATGCATTATTATTAATTTATATAAAATAGTATGGATTCACTTCCAAATAGTTACATAAAACTAATAATAATGTCATGAATAGAGCTTGTTTAGCGATTAGCTTCAATTAATTTGTTATTTTTTATCCTGACGTCTCTGGTTGTTCTTGCGCCACTTACGGTAACCACCTTGGATTTTCATAAGGTTTCCTAAATGCCGAACAACCATAGTTGACACGACACTTATACTCGAGACGGAATTCGAGCTAACGATCTTTCGATTAGCAAGCTAGAACGTTACCACTTGACTAATCTGTCTGGCATGATTAGTGAATTTTGAATATTTGAAAAATAAAAATTTTGAATTGATTGGTCATAAATAAGTAATTATAATCGCGCATTATTTAAACAGAACGAGACTATTTGCTGGTTGAAACTTTCCATAATGTTATATGTATCCACTCAGGAAGAAATATCTTACAATTTAATGGTTTCGGAAAAAGTGGGATAAGATGTACGCGGAAATAAATTTCTAAAATAATTCCGACTATTATTCAGTGGAATTAAAAACCCGATACATTCGCTACAGAAAACATGAAGCAATTTCTATTGAAAATATGATGAGAGTGAATACAACTCCATCTAAAAGGTACCCTGCAAGCCAACGCTGGGGTGTGTGGCAGGGGGTTGAATACCAGGCAATCGAATCCAAAATTAAAATTTTCTTAATATTTAATTGCAATACATATGTAAAATTATTCAATTAATTAAATCATTAAAACCGCAGGTACGGATGCTATAGTATATAAGTGAGTATATACAACTATAGTACTTGTATATAAGTGAGTATATACTTAACGCATAACATAGTAACTGTTAGTAAAAAGATGGGCATTAAACTAAGTTAGAGGAAACAATGACAATATACTGGGCTCCTCGATGTTGATTTATTCAGATATAATATATAGGAAACCTCTCCATTTTAAGTAATACTGACTATTTAATTCTATTTCTACCGCCAACAAGTACCAGATCTTCAATCCTTTAGTGTTTGGACAGATTTTGTTCGAGCTTTACCCACGAAGATCCAAAGATAATCTTATCCATACTGTCAAGTTACTAATAGTTATACGTCAATTAAATCTAGAATGAAGACTTCACGACCTTAACCGCTAATTGCCCATGATTTTCAATTGTTACGGGATGATTTCAATTTTATTCTCCTCAACAGACAACTAAATTACTATGTACTATGAAGAATATGAGGCTGAATATATTCCACGGAAGCGCTTTTCTTAATATTCCTCCCTAACATTCGCACCTCTCGATGCCCCCGCCTCGGAAACGTGTCCCTTTTCGCCGGCGGTGGGAGGAAAGGAGGAAGACCAGGAGGGGGAGACGTTAAAGACAGCCAACTTGTGCACTGCACGCCAAGTTGCCTCTTGGTGGACTTGGGTGTGGGCAGCGGCGGGAGGGATAACAAGGGGACGGGGGAAAGGGGTCGGCTAGGGTGGAGAGCGCGGTTGTGAGCTTGTGGGGCGAGAGAGAGAGGAGTTGGGTAGGTGGGACGCTAGGGAGGGGGACGCGGGAAAGGTGAAATGGAACGAGGGAAGAAAGGAGAGTGTGCGGCACCACCTTATATTGAGCTGTGCAGCCGAGGTGCTCTCGGACCCTGTGGGGAAGGGGGATGTGAAAGGGGAGGGAGGGTCTGGCTTTTGTCGTGTGTTAGTGTCTGTGTGTATGTGGGAGAGACCGGGAGGGTCGTTACTCCAGAGGGTCGTTAAACGGTTTAATGGCGGCGCAACGTCGTCGTCTGAAGTGAGCGCCGCGTACTCGCTCCCTCGGCCGGTGAAATTGCAGTGGAGTGGTGTGGAGGGAGGAGCGGCCGAGGGACTGGGGATTGGCTTTTGAAAATTGGAGATGAAAAGTGATCATGAGGGCGGGGAGTTTGAGGGGGGGGGGCGGCGAATCCATGCGTGTGTGGCGAGGGATGGGGGGGAGCGGGAGACGACCCAGCTATCTGATTAACCGTCCGTCTTTTCTCTGAAAAAAGGAGGTCGTTGGATTTGGTGGGTGGGTAGGTGGGGGGAAGGGTGACCGGACGTCGAAAATCACTCGCGCTTACGGACGTGCGTCGAAATAAGGCGGGGTTCCAATTTTCAGACGTGAGGGACGCAGCTTGCCTCTAATAAGTGATTCGTCGTATCTTTAATCGTTGCTTCCATCCCCTTTTTGCGAATAGTCCGTTTGAGGGTCAATAAAAGATGGAGGTGAAAACTTGACCAACGAACAAACTAGAAAAGTAGATGAAAGAAAACATTAATCTTATATTCCTTTGCTAGAAATGTAGCTTCAATTTCGATTCAATCTCTTGGTTGGTAATCGATTTAGCCTAATGATTGATATCTGGACACCCCTGTTTTTTTCAATTTTATCTAGGGCTAATTTTTCAAGGAAAGTAGGTACCTAAAATTATTTGCCTAGATTCAACAGAGTGCTATACATTTACAACAATATCTTAGTTTAAGATCGAGGTGTATCAGAATGTAGATTTGAATATTGGGTCTAGAGCAATGTACGACTGATAACTGGAAAAGTTTTATTTATAAATTCCTACTAATGCAGAAGCAAGAAATTTTAAGGCTGTGTTAACCTAATTCGTGATGAGTACGTATAGGCAGTGAGAAAGACCATCAAAGACCATCATCACCCCTGTGATGTAGAATTACAATCAACATCGGCTTTACCATTCACGTCTTTCTCGCCCGTTTCATCTTCCGCAAAACCTCCTGCAAGCTTCGAGGCGTCTCTGATGACCTTAGTTCCTCCGCCCGCTCAACTTCCTTCAAATTCTTTCCTCGCTCTCTCTCTCCCTAGTTGTGCTTAATATATATTCTTCCTTTGCTCTTTCTCTCTCTCCAATTTCTCATTCCCTTCCCTCATTGCCTCTCTTCCAAACCTTCCCATTCACGATTTTTCATCCTCTTTCAGCACATCCTCATAATCACACATCAATCAAATAGTTATAACAACATACATGAAGGAAATTTTCCAAAAATGCACTTCGATTTCAAAGTTTCAATGGTTGGTGTACTTAATGAAGATTATTTCATTATATTCACCTAGTAAATATTATATTCCAAACACATTATTTTACAAATTAATATCTTCACAACAACTAATCACTATTTTCATTAAAAAAAACCCCTCCATTAAGTTTCCTGAGTTTCAACGAGTGAGGCCTGGCAGTATGACTCGTTCGCTCACTAGATCATTAATACATAAACGAGTCAATCCGTACATACTAGTTTTTAGATTCCTGACAGCGGAATATTTTTTCTCTCTGTAAACTTATAATGTCATTCCTCTTGCAAAAGGAAATTATCCCGGAATGTCCCGATGTTCTATAAACCTGCAATTTATGTCTAAAATTTCATATAGTTTATGGAATAAAATGGAGAGCTGAGCATTGGTATTTGAATTTCAAGTCAGTGCGGTAAAAGCTAGGGGAAGAGATTGGGTTAGCAGATAATAGGGTTTAGTATTAGATGAAATATTTTATAAGAAAAGTGTTTTGACGGTCAATTCAGCTAATGATGTACTGCGCCTTAAATGACCTTCACGATATATCCTTGGAGATGATATTAGCATTGGAAAATATGCTCGCGTTTCATAATTGACCCTGGACTCAGGTCAGTCATAATTGTACCAATTAAGCAAATCAAAATAAAGAATATAGTTTTATCAAGATAGTGGCTAATTCTGCCATGGAAGGTTCCAAAATGTTTGACAGTTAGTATAATAAATCATTATTTGAAGGCTTGTTATCTTGATTCTGAAAAAAATTTTCATGAAATAATAGTAAATACAATAAATTATATGAATTGCAATAAGCTCAGCCTGAGGTACGTGAACTGATTTTAATCAAGTATTAATATGTATTATTAACAGTATAGGCACAAGAACTATATAACCATTCTTTAATCTTCGCGCGTAACGAAATAACATAACCACTGCACCATCCTTGGTCCTCCAATGATCACATTTATGGACGCAGTAATGGTATTACCCTCTTGAACTCGAGTGATCAAAACGATTCCAGGATTCTTCCCGTCGTTTATTTTTCCTTTCTATATGTCTCTATCTCAGCAAAAAGAAACAATCTCATTCACTTTAAACCGTTTACGCCCTTGCTTCCAATTGTTTCCTTGGCACTTTCCTCCGTACTTCCTTCCCCTGTGCCATGTTTGTTCCCTCCTTCCTATTCTCCATCCTCTGAGCTTCCCCGTATCTCCTCCCTTCATCTCTCATCTTCTCCTCTAGCGGTCCTCCGTCCACACCACACCCCCCTTCCCCTCTACCACAAAGTCCTCCCGCACCAACCCCTGCACACCCGTCTTCTCGAAAAACTTTCGTTACATTATCATCACATGCCTTCCTACCACCTCCCTCAAGTCTCCCTTCGTCTTCAAACTTTTCCACTCACTCCACCCACCTTACTCCTCTCTCCGTGCTCATCTTAATCTTCCCTCACTCCCCAGAACCAACACGCACGCATATACCCACACACACACACCCAGCACACACACAAAGCTCCTCGGTAACCTTACCCTTAGTTCCAAAATCCCACTCCGATCCACCTCCCATATCCCTCCCTCCCTCTCTCTCTCTCTCTCTCTCTCTCCTCCTTGGGTGCCACTTCCTTCCTCCGCCACTTTCTATGCCGCTGGGGTGTGGGTGCACAGATAGCTAGAGGGAGGGAGTGAAAGACGGAGTTTGGTGTGCGCAAGAAGGCGGCAACTGTTAAGGGAAGATAAAGAGAGAGAGAGAGGAAGAGACTAAGAGAGGGAGGGATGGAATGAGAGAGCCGAGAGAGAGAGAGAGAGGAAAGCCCTTGCGGCAAGACTTCTTCTCTCGGACTCCTTCCTTCTTAAAGCTTCCGCTGCAGGAAACTCCTACCTTCCGCCATCTTGTTCATCCCCGGCCGATTCCACTCCTCCCGAGTCTCCACCCCCAATCCCTCCCTCCCCTCTCCCCAACGCCCCCACATCTCCCAACTCGCGCTCCTACTTACGTCATCCCCCCAAGCCGCACAAGGGAAAGGAGGAAGAGGGGGAGGGGTGGTTTAGGCGAAGACATTTAAAACGCCCCCTCACCAACTCCCCTAACCACACACTATTCCCCCACCCGCACAGCACCGTCTTTTCTTGAAATACCCCGTCCTCCAAACCCAACCAGCCTCCCTCCCTCGGGGAACCTAAGACAAACTCTTCTTCCCCCTCCTCGGTTCTTAGGGTGGTTGGTCGGCCGGCCCTGGATTGGAGGATGGAATGAGTTGCGCTCTCCCACAATCACCCCTTTCCCCTTCCCTCCCACATCTCACCCCCGTGAGCAAACGCTCGGGGAAGGGAAGGGAAAAGGAGTCCGAGAGATCAGATCTCTCACGCCAAACTGCGGAATTCGCATTAAAGTGGCCGGCAACTCCCTTTTTTTCCTCCTGCCCCCCCCCCCCCTACGCTGCTCAAGGAACGGGCTTCCTTACTCTGAGATTCTCGTTAGGGAGGGATCTTGAGGGTGGGGGGAGCGTCAGTGGGGAGATGAGGAGACGATGGGACGTGGGGAATGGTCGAAGAGAGAGGGTTTTGGGCCAGTGTAAAGGGGTGAAGAAGGGGGCCAAAGGCTTTGTGTGCGGGAAGGAGTCTATGAAATGTGGAGTGAGAGGTGTGTGGAAAGGGTTGCGATGCTCGCTCCAGGGCCAACTCCTCCTCCTGCTGCGCCGCTTCACTCCTGAATAATTTCCCGCCGGCGGGATATCGCGAGTTTGGGCGCCATTTTAACGACGTGGCTTCCGTTCGAGTCCCTTATCCCTTCCCTTCCTCTCTCTTCTCCTGCCCATTGCACGTCCTGCTCTCCCCTTGGGGTATTCCCTCCACCCCCTCTTGTGCGAAAATGGCTGATTGACTTCGGAATAACCTTAGCCGGCGCGATAATCTTGTTAAGGAGAGTGAATTGCAGGGTAAAATGTATGGCTTTCTTGGCCGGAGAGGGTTTCTTGTTTGGGAGAGGGCGATTTCTCGGAAATGCAGCCCTCGCATTCCCTTAAGAGGACCTTCCACGTTAATGAACATATATGAAGCAGGAGCGTAAACAGATATTATCGTTATTACATTTCGAGTGGGACGGCTTATTGATAATAATTTATTGCTGAAAAATTTACAGACCTCTGCTCAGATAACACACGGTCCGGGTTTCTAAGCATAAGCATCATCATAATTATCTTATGATGATGTCCATGCAGCAAAACCTGGGTCAATTGTCATTTAACAGATTCCGTAAATGCTTCCAGTAATGAATCAAATGTAATGGAGTGCTAAAAGTTTTCTATGGCGTGAGCATAATCATACTTTTATGCTTAGGAAGACAATACCACACGATTGCGGCATCAGTATTTCCGAGCATGGATATCGTAGGGTTCTTAAGAAATCGCCGCTTTTTTTAATAGTTGTTACTTGACAAATTCCAAGAAACTTCTGGAGATGCCGCAACCACTGCTGTTGCGGATTCTCCCGCAGTTTCTTGGAATCTGTCAAAATTGAAAACAGCCTAGGTGTTTAAAGTTGGCTTTTACCCTGTGGACTGTGGCGCGTCGCGCACGACCACAAATGCCTGTGACATTGTATGAACGGAATTTCGTCACAACATATTGTTACTTTAAAGCCCCCAAAATTTCATGGTTTAAGAGGATGTCTCGATAGCTTAACTGGCTGAAGCACTCGAAAAGGTATCGAGGCATCCGGGTTCGAATTCCGCTCTAGGCTAGATGCTTAGACCCTGAAATTGTTGCATTGAGTTAAAACTTACTTGTTCAAAATGTTACTTTTACTGCAGAAAGAAAGAAGAAAACAGAGTAAGACATACAAAACATAATAATGCTAATGAATTTTCCTGTTAAATATATGTTTTGATTCGTTCCTTACCCTTATACCCTTACATCCGTCTCGAAATGTCTTTGGGGGATTTTAGGCAGACGAATGTCGATTAGAACGGGATAAGTTTTTGAACTAAATTTTTCGTTTAGTTACGCATACTAATGACAGTGTATAATGTTTAGTAATTCCATTTATGTCCCTCCCTTAATTCACCCTAAGCTCTTAAACATTTGAGTGATCGGGGTGGTGAGGTGGATAATGTATTGGATTCCAACCCAGATAGCCCGGGTTCCTGGAATCCTGGAGACGGCAGATCTTTTTCTGTGGTATCCCGATCCCTATTCAAGTGCTTTGTGGAGAGCACTTCAAGTGAGTGAGCTGTCCGTCAGATAGGGTGTTAAACTATTGACACCTTGGCTGCTTTCGTTACAAGTACGCTAATGCTCATGCTGGTTTTCCCTCCACCCTTTCTTCACTTCCACCCATCCCTATAGGCGCATATGACAGCTGTCGGTCGTCTCCCATAGTAACTACTACTTTTACTGAATAAGTTGTAAAATTTGGTATTTCACATTGAACTCGGCAAAACGCCAAAGGGAAAATGTGACAAGACGTTATTCCTTAGATATAGTCCCGGAAGGACGGGATTGTTTTTATATCTCAATATTTGCTATTTGCAAAACATACCGCTCTTTTCAAGTGATGTGATAAATTCTCTTCTGGAAAAATGAAAAATTTGAAAAATAAAAAAGAGTTTTATCGTTTTCAGTAGGGTATGATTACCACTAATGGCGTTCTACTTGGGCACTGAACCATCAGGTAATATCAGTAGCACACGTCTTTCCACTGCATTTGAGTCTATTTCTAATTCTCTTCCAACTTGCACCATTACAATGTCTAATTATTAACCTCAAAGTGAAAGTGCTCCTACTATGGTTAGAGTCTTGCAAGAGGGTACCGATATTGCGCATCGTGACTACTATGACGTGGAACATTAGAGACTCATTTAATATGGACACCAAACAATTTCACGAAGAGAAGCCTGAAAGTGTAAAGTAAAGTCGTAAACCGCTTTCGACAATTTGAATTAAATGGTAAACATTTCGAGGTTCTGCCTCCTGCCACTTAAACTGTGAGTAGAAGACAGCACAAATAACAGCGCTAGGGAGATAAGGCATTGGCCAAGTAATAAATGATCCCATTGCCCACCGTGAAATCGCATTTTAACTGTGTGTACACATCCATGTAACAGTATAATGTATGTACATGTACATTACGACTGACTATCAGGTTGATAGGCCGTACACTACTTAGGGATTATCAAGAATCTTTATTAGCTTAATTGTGTTCGCGAGATTTATTTTAATTTGTGGCCCATATTAAACTTGGACCAACTGTTAGCTGTCTAAAAATGTTATAGCTCATCAAAGAATTGAATCATAAATTCACCACATAAATGCACCAATTCTCGAATTTAAGTATCGTGGGCGCATGAATTCATGAAAAATCATTATTAATCAATTCCTTGAATTTTACTCTGGCGAATTTTGACTCATAGGATATCTTAGCTGTGATATACGATGAAGACAAGTAAATGCCATATGTTCACCCACATAATCTGGCCACCGTTGTTAATATAGGATGTAAAGACACTCTACAACCATGCAATTTACCAATACCATCAGTTTCGTCTACAAAGCAGCTTCGAGTGATTGGCACCGCACGTCGCTGACCCCCCCTAAAATCTAGACATATTCCAGAGAGAAAGCCCTGGAAGCCCGTGGGAACGTGCCCTTGTCAAAAGCGTCAACCGAACCCCCAAGCCCTCAGGCATGCATGTGTCCATATCACGGAGCCTTCAAACCTCGTTCCTTATCGCGCCGTCCCATCTCCTGTGGCTCGATTCCACCCTAATCCCTCCCCCGCACAGGACACCCTAATTGAATCCCCGTGTGTGCCCATCGGATGATGATCATCTCCCGGTGCTCCGGGGAAGCGCAGTCTGTCTCCTCCTCCCCCTCTCCCCCCAGCCCCGTCCCGCCTCGCCCACACCACGCCCGTGGAACTGGGGCCGAGATGCGGTCGTCCATTATGCTCTAGTCGTGGGGGAGGAAGAGGAAGGGGTGAGAGTCGGGGAGAGGGGGATGGAGGGGCGGAGGATAGGAGGACGAGACCGCAAACTCTGGAGCCGATCCTGCTGCCAATTACCCGGGCGGAGATAGCGCCCCGCTGAAGATGTTATCTCTATTGTGAGCCAGTCATCCACGCGTCGGAAAAAAATCAACGCACGGTATCCGTCGAACTATTATGACTGTTTTTTTTTCAGGGAAATGGGACGAGCCAGAGCCAAAGGAAACGAGAGGCATATTCTGAAAAAAATGACGCGCACATGTTTTATGTAATTAATTATTTTCTTTTTTTTTCAATCAAGGGAATTCCGATGATACGTTCACTTTAGCCATGCATCGGCCATGATTGCATTTAACTCAATATAAGAAGAGTGAGTTTAAGCTATTTCCCACGAAGGCGTTCAAGTTTGTGAATGTTATTTGAAATCTCTTATTGTTTTTGATGACGGATGGGAAAATGTTGGTGCTCATTCAGAGAAGATAAGGCAAGCTTTCATCTTAACTAGTATACTTTCATGAAATTAAGCTCAATGTTTTGTAAACGCTTTAGAAAGTAATAAAAAATCTCTTTAATACAATACTTAATATTTTCTCAAAATAAGTTTCAAATACATGCAGTGTTTTAAGAATTGAATAATGAATATTGAGAGTCGCAATAGTGCTTGTTCAAGGAATTAACTAAGTTCATATATTGAAATGCATGAAAAATGAAATCAATGCAGAAAATTCAAATCGAGGACTATATCGATTGATCAGAATCGATATAAATCATAAGTTTGGAAAAAATTCCTCCTCCGTAACGTGAAATTTGAATGAATGAAAGTTCATATTAAAGTACAGATTCGACAGTACATTTCCACGGAGGAAAGGTACGATTGTATCGGTTTAATAATGTGAATATTGAAAACGTCTACGAAGTGAAACATAAGCAGTTGCGCTTATTCATCAATGAAAATTCTGCCTTGGTCCAGTCGCTGATATTATACTTGTATAGTATACTAATTAGCATTGTAAATGTGTGACGAGGGATTAGTAGGTAGAAGACCTCACCCTCACCCTCAGCGTCTAAAAAATAATTAGTTGTATTTAAATGCATGCTCTTCCACTAACCTTATGTGTTTTGCTATAATAACCCATTCTTTCCGAATGACCTCATTCGTGTTCCGTTCATCTGTTTTTAAGTCTCTTTCCTTTCAATCCCTCGTCCCTCTCCGCGGGGGGAAATTCCTGCTACCTGCAACGTTGGGTCGCCTTTTACAGACTCTTTGGGGGTAGAGTGTTTCGTGGTGCATTTTCATGCGGTAGTGATGTCTCAATTTCTTGCTTGTTTTGTCCTGGCTTCCGTGTTGTAGGATGGCTTTCGTGCTGCATCACGGGGTGCAGTTTTTTTTTTTTTTTTTTTATACGTAAGTTGTTTTGCGGTATATGTGTTTGCATGAGTATTGGATGAAAGGATTTTTGCATGAGTGTGCGCGCTGCTGTGGGTGTAATTTTCCGTGTTGTTTTTTTGCATGTGGTATTTTTCCTTTTTACGGTTGGTGACCTAACACCCCCCGCCACACGCCCTTGCGGCGGCTTGCGGGGTATTATGTAGAGGTAGAGGTAGAGGAAGAGATGCCATATTCTCAATCTCGTCCCAAAATAAAGAAGTCTATCGATCTCTCTACTAGTTCTTCCTCTATATTAAAGCTTACTTAGGACATATATTTTCTGAGTCTTCAACCCTCTACGACCTTAGTATTTCTTTACATCTTTCTAAGTCCATCCTACCTTTTATGTTCGATAACTTGCAAATGCTATTTCTTCTTCTTCGCCTTTTTCAATTAGCCTTTCCTTTAGTGGTTCTTCTTTGTAATCAGCCCTTTCTCAATGTTTGTCCTTGTTGCCCTTTTTCTTATTGCTATGCCTTCCATCAATATTTTTTCCTCTAAATTTATTAATCCTTTTTTGTATTTTCACTCTACTTTCAATTTACCTTCTCTATTATTCTCCATAGTTACTTTTTTAAATATGAAAGTAGGTACTTTTTTTCCTTCGTGGTCCTTACCTCTTCTTCACACAAAATTACAAGCTAAAAAAGACATTAATTGAACCTTTTTCTCTAGTCCATTTGTATTTTACTCCTTGTAAGCAATCCTTGAACCATTAAAAATGCCGATTTTCCTTGGTTAACCCTGCTCCTAAACTCTTGATTGCCAACCAATGGAGGTAATTACTCTTCCTAGGTGTTTAAAATACGTATTTAAATTTATTTAAATGTTCAAATATTTGCTTGTCTATCTTCACATATCTATTCACACAAGTTTTCAACCTATATATATTTCCATCCCAGATCACGCCCTACTGATATAATTATTTTCAATAATACGTGTCGCTACTATCTCATCCTCTTGTCTCTGCTTTCAGTGTATGGCCGTTTTTACATTTAATTGCCTTAATACCTTCTCCTCATTCTCCCTTTGTCTATTCTAATACTTCTCCTTCAAGAGTCTGCTATAAAATCTGCTGATGAAATGCAACATCCTTATTTCAACGCCTCTCCCGATGTTTTCCTCCTCGGTTTTCCGTGTCCTCAACTTTCTCGGCAACGGTTTGACCACTATCCAACTTAGCAATGTATCTTCGATATTTCCAATCGATTCATACTTCTACAATCCCTTCCAACGGTATGCTCAAGTCTACTACGAGGGTCATCCGGAAAGTAGTACCCGTTCGTGAAATAAAGACACAAAAGTAAATATTAACAAACATAAAAAAATTTATTTGAAAGAGGATACTTTAAACTACTTCTCAACATAATCTCCAAGCAAATTAAGGCATTTGTCATAACGTGTGACAAGTTTCTGTATTCCTGCTGCATAGTCCTTCGCCGCCAGCTCATTGAGATACGCGAGGGACCCATCTTGCACAAATTTTTGCATAATGCAGATGGTGTTTAACAATTTCATGAACAATTGTTCGAGAAACATTGGGAAAATGCTCACAGATGTCATCAATTGTGACGCGCCGATCGTTCCTCACGAATTCGTCAACTGAGCTCACCAGTTGGTCTGTAATGACAGACGGTCTCCCCGAACGCTCATCGTCGTGTGTGTTCCCCCTCCCCATGTTGAAGTTGCGACACCACCGCCGAACAGACGACTCGTCCATTACATTGTCTCCATACACCTCCTTTAATTGGCGATGAATATCACATGGGCGAACGTTTCTTGCATTGAGGAATTTAATCACTGCCCTCACTTCACAACTGGCGGCGTTCTCAATTTTTTTAAACATTGTAAACAATCACAGAAACAACACAGGCAATGCTAGCGTCACGCAACTTGGCTCAGAGAAGGCAGACAAGCCACTGAAGCTATCTGACCTCGTCCAGCGGCTACTCGCGTCGTCAGCACTTCATGCGGCACGAACGGGTACTACTTTCCGGATGACCCTCGTATATCATATTCTTATTCCCAATCACCACAACAAATGTACACTTCTAAGTTAACATCGTTTTTCCTAAATCATCCTTAGAAAAGCATTAATATACAAGGTATGATCAAAAAAAGACAGGACTGATTTTATGCCTTGTTTATTACGACGGATACAGCTTAATCAAACTGGTCGCCCTCAAAGTACATGCCTTGGCTGACGGCACACCTTTGCCAACGTTTCTTCCAGCTCTGAAACCCTGCCTGGTAAGCCGCCTTAGGGATCCTCTGCAGGTCCGCCGTACAATTAGTTTTAATGTCTGCAATAGAGTCGAATCGACGCCCTTTCAATCTTGATTTTAATTCTGAAAACAAAAAAAATCTGGTGGAGCCACGTCTGGAGAGTAGAGTACCCGCGGGATCACGGAAATTCCGGTTCTGGCGAAAAACTCTGTCACGATCAGCGCCTTGTGAGCCGGCGCGTTTTCGTGTTGGAAACGCCATGCATTGTTTCTCCACATTTCTGGCCTCTTTCGGCTCACTGCGACCCTAAGCCTCTTCATAACCTTTAAGTAGAAATCTTTGTTGACGGATTGACCTTGAGGGACGTATTCTTAATGAATCAGCTCTTGCCAATCGAAGGAACATACCAGCATGACCTTTACATTGGACCGGGATATGCGAGCTTTCTTTGGTCGCGGAGAAGACTGGGCCTTATCTCAACATCATAACCGTAAATCAAGGTTTCGTCACCGGTTACGATGGTTTTAAGAAACTCTGGGTCGGCATTGGCTCGATCCAGGAGTTCCTGAAAAATTTCCACACGTTTTTTTCGTCTCTGTTCATCTGTCAGCACCCGCGGGACGAATTTTGATGTTACGCGCGTCATTCCCAAAATGTCGGTCAAAATTGTCTGACAGGATCCAAAACTAATGTTCACTTCTTCGGTTACCTCCCCAACAGTTAAACGGCGATTTTACAGCAGCAAATCGTTCACCGAATTGACATGGTTGAGGCCTGTCGAAATGGAAGGCCGCCCCGTTCGAGATTCTTCATCTGTCGAGGTTCTGCCCGATTTAAAACGACTGCACCACCCAAAACGCTGGCTTCGATTCATAGATTCATTAACAAAGGCTTGCTGAATCATTTCAAATGTCTCCGCAGCACTTTTTCCAAGTTCGAAACAAAATTTCACGCACACACGCTGTTCCTCTAGCTCCTTCATTGCTGCTGTTGCACGCGCCGACGAACAGGTTAAGACACGTACCGCAGCTGCTGTGTAATAACTCGACGTAAACAAACTCAACGCATATCGTTTTAGTCGTCAAATGTGTCGCTAGATGGCGCACTTTGTCTCGTTTCGATTCCGTTGACGTTTTGCGAGGAATAAAATCAGTCCAGTCTTTTTTTGATCACACCTGGTATACATATTCTTAGTTTCTCTTTCTCCTTTGCTCTGGTTTCACTAAATCAAAAGGGATCTTCTCGTATGTTTTCTTCGATCTATCCTTCCATCCTTTCCATCATTAGTTATGTTATGGAATAAGTCACATGACGTATTATTTATTAATCCTAGCACTGTGTGGCATTCATTTTCTTTGGTATTGCTTTGAATTCAGTGTTCTAAGATCAAAGAACCTAATTGTCTTTTCAAAAGTATGTCGTGCGATGGCGTGTGTCGCGGTGGATTAGGGTTCAAAGAATGCATTAGGCATTTTTAATTTATACACACACTTGATTGTGTGTTAGGTCATGGAAATGCACATTCATGCACACCTGCATATACAAATCATGCAATAATTACTTTGCCGAACCATTTAATTAAAAACTGGTACTCAAGTTAACTTTTTGAGGTCTTGGGTTCGGTTTTGTCAGATTGCTTATCGTGAATGGAAAAAAAAACAAATATTTGAATCTATATATTCAAGTACAGGTTTATCTCCCTTATTTTATTCTAGTAGTGGAATCTACCGTCATATTTGGTGTCATAACGATTTCCTTCAGTTTTCTCGAAGAAAACTCAGTTACCCTGAATCTTTCTTGAAATCTTAGGCATGGCTGATCTCTTCGCGGGCCATGGGGTTAGCCTAGACTCTCCAGGATACTGGTGCATGCTGGAGTATTCTGAACATGAGAAATAGTAAGTATTTATTTATATCATCAGTGGATCAATTCGAGTCATAACTGCCAACTGTAAAATGTTTTGACAGTTAGAAATTCCATGGAATTAAACATCTGACGGAATTAACTTTCAATAAAAATGAAAAGGATGTCAAATATATGTATATACTTGTAGAAAGTGAAGGTGAATAAATACAACTTTCTTCAAAAATTCATCGCAGGAATTTAATGCTAAAGTACACGAGTGGAGTTAGTCGCAGTTCCACCAATATATTCTCCCCAGCAAGTATCATTGAGAATAACAGCATAAGTATTATTCAATATCTAATAAGACTAATTCAGTCTTTTGAAATACGTTTGGTGACCAAAAAATCAATGCTAAGTCCATTTTACTGTAAATGAAATTCATCAATATTATGTAAACGCATAACTAGTGAATATGCCAGCATTTTTATTTTTAAATTTCAATCAGCCCTGTTTAGCGACCTTCCGTATTATCGTGGATTGCTAACAAACAGTATGAGAGAGATCCTTCTTAATATTCGTTGAGAATAAGTTTTAAAAATTCACAACGGTAAAGAAAAAGCAAAAATAGAAAACCTAAAGCAGGAAATAATGAGCACGTCTAGGACCAAATTTGCAATTCTGCCGTAGGAGTAATGATATAACCATTATTTTCATAGGTACACACTGTGCAAATACCCAAACAATGGTTCGCTAACAGTGTATCTGACCGACAAATTTATTTAATATTTTCGGGCCTCCAATTCCAGATAAAACACCGAATGCGATCCGTTTGCGGATGGTGGATGCATGGCTGCGTATTTGGCCTCAACTTCATCCGTTACTTTGAGCTGATCTTCCCTAAAGCCACGAGAGTGATCCAGGGAGAAATAAACTGCCGGAAGATCCAAAAAATAAATTGGGACGCATTCGGTATATGATCGCTTTGGCTGAGGAGGAGAAGAAATTTAAATATTACGGTCGTGATGCGGAGCGGGTTTGGCTTGCGTCTGTTGCGAATCTCCCGGATGGTTGATAGGGATTGAGAGGGGACTAGAAAGAAGCCCCCCCCCCCATTGTCGCAGCACCACCCCCCTCATTCTTCCGCCTCTTATTATCATTATTGTTATGCCTGGAGGCCCAATCCCTTTACCGCTCCGCTGACCTTTTTGCCCCTCTCGTTCCCATGGAAACGCCATGGGGATCGCCCGCCGTGGTTGCTTCCGGAAAGGCGTAACGGAGGCGAAAGATGAAAAGAGTGAAATGGGGGGGGGGAAGCTTGGAAACGTGGAGGGGTTTTTAGTGTGTGTGCGTGAGTACATGTGCGCCCGCGCGCCTCGCATCTCCTCCGACACAGCCGTATCTATATCTTTCTTAGCGGAATCAAATACGCCCCCTCCACATCCTCCGTGGAGAAAAAAGAATAACGAAACTCGGTCCCATCTCACCAGCCCGAAAGCTCCCCCCCCTTCAAAGCCCCTCTCTCTATCCACACACTCAACTGTTCGTGAGAGGGACCTTTTCTCGCACGGACATTATCCCTTTTTGTGTGTCGGCAAGGGGAAGACGGCGTTGGAGGGGGGGGGAGCGTGGTGCTCAGAAAGCCCCTTTCATCCTCTCCGCGCACAGCCGCCGGGAGGACAGCGAAGAGGGAGCGCGGGGTCGGCAAAGGGCCGAGAAATAATCGCCAGGAAGGAGGTGAGGGGAGTTGAGTGTGGGAGGAGGGGAATCAGTTATCATTTGCGCTCAATTAGCGCCCAAAATGGCGATCGGGGGGGCGTATCCTTTCATCAAGGCCCTCCTCCTCCGGTTCCCTTCACATCCATGCGGAAAAAAGGGAGGGTTGGGCTGTGGACGGCGTGCGTTGCCTTCGGGAAGGCAGGACGGTAGTCCAATTTGGGCGGGAGGAGGGGTTTTGCTAGAGGGTCGGTTGGGTTTAGTGAGTGCGTATCCCGCGAAGTCCTTCACGAGAGAAAGATCAAAACAAGAGCCCACAGTGTCCGAAATATTGGTACCCGCTTTGGGGTTGGAGAAATCCGTTCTGCAAATACCCTTTATGACCACAGTTCCACCAAATATATATATTGTCAAAGAAAACATAATTGTATACTACTCTTACCATTTTATAATGTTCCACAAAAGTAAAAAATATCATTTTTCTCAAGAATTCCTATATTGGACAGGTAAGGTCTCTCATACTATCTCAAATAAGATGTCATATTCCCACTTTCGCTGATAAACATTATAAACAAGTTGGTTCTAACCCTTATATTCGACCTCTCCGTTAGTTTTATGACGACAATGACATACTTCGGCTACTATATATGATCCCTCATTAACTTTCGCGATTGAAAGTATAGACATCCCCATTGAATTTTTGAAGAATAATTAATATCTTCCACAACGTGTTATTTTTCCTTATGAGTATAATCTAATTAGCCATCAACGCAAATAAAGTGGGGGATTGTTAGTCTTAGTGATAAACAGGGTGCGGCAATATAACTTTCTTTTTTGAAAGCGTTTTGAGTTTCAAAAAAAGGAAGTTCTGTTACGCACCCTGTACTTGCTCTAGAGAAAGAAAAAGTTGTTAATAGAGATTGTTATAATGATTACAATGACTTGAATTCAGTTTTATATACATGATAAGGCATTTTTTTTGCAAGAGAATCATCGTAATACTAATGCCAGAGCATACATAATATTTACACAACATAAGCCAAAATTATATGTATTAATATATGTACTTAAAACTATTTAAAATATGATATACTTTACGACAACTCTTACCCGGTTGTTAGCGTTAAATAACATGGTCGTGATACTATTGCATAAATGAGTCTGGCATTTCTGAAATTAATATGAAGGGCACTCAATTTACAATCGCACAATGAATTCAATCCAAGAGGCATCACCTCACTATAGGTGATATCTCCATGAAAGAAGATAAAAGTCGTTCAAAGCTTATTTGGGATAGTAATTTCGCGACCCACTCGTAACTGTGAGCACACCAGGCTATTGAAGAGAAACAATACGGTAGAATTGGGCGAGTAAAATTACCTAAGAGAGAAAGAAATATGTGACTCGGAAGAAAGACCATTCCATTGGGAATTGTGAGACTAGAAGATAAAAAGATTTAAAAGGGCGATCCTATATAATGATCCCGACTTCTCGAGTCGTGCGGGAGAAACGGGACGAGGGAATGTGGAGGATGTTGAAGATAGCAGGGGCTCAGAGTGTGGGTTGAATGGAGGACTGGGGAACTATATGAACAGTGAGGCCCGCGATTAAATACTTTTTGATGACTGTTTTTTTAGGTATATGGACAAGAAAAGATTCTCAAATAAAAGAATTTTTTTTCCAAAAATTGCAAAATGTCTTGGGTAGATACTCTACATGACTCTCTACATGACTCTCTACTCTACATCTACCATACACAAATGCTAGGGTAACGTGTATTTGCACTGTGATAAGAGACATCAGACGATAAAAAAGGGAAGACATTCGATTTTTTTCCACAGTCCATCATTGCCGGTTAAAATGCATTATTTTCCTATGCTTTAGAAGGTATTTAACCATAACTGGTTTCTTAAAGTTCAATCGTACATGGTCACCATTAGCTATTATCTAGTATAGTTGAGCACTCAAACAAATTAGCTAATTAATAAACGAACTGGACTGAAAGTACAAAAATATCACGGCATATCTAGTGGCTTGGATAGTATTCGGAAGAATTTGAGACAATCACTGCACATTTGGTGAACTCGATCGCTTCATCGATATAAGGTCGTAAAATGGATCGTGAATGTCACGCAGTTTCAGTATACGTCACCGTGATTATTAAGCCTCCGAATGGGCTTCAATGCCGAAATCGTAAAATCCTGCCGTTGAGCTTGCCGTCAATGAGCAACCCCATTATATGCATGCAGGCAGCGAACGCGACCGACGACGCATGAAAAACCCGCGACGCTCTCTCGCGAACATCATCTTCCTGGTCACAATGCGCCAAGGGGATAAAGAGAGCGAAGACGGGAAGGCCCACACGAGTGAAGGAGAGGAAGGAACGGGGAAGAGGAAGAAAGAAAAGTGTTTGGAGCCCCCAAGAGGAAGAAGGCGATAGGGGGCTCGGGGGAGTCGGGAGGAGCAAGAGGGGGAGGGGCGAGAGGGGGATGGTAAAGGAACGGCGGAGGGTGGGGAATCACGGGAGTGTAAAGCCAAGTGGGATCGCTCCCTGGCTAATTTAGTGGAATGGCAGAAATGGTGTGGAGAGGGGCGAGGAGGAGGAGGGCGGTGTGGGGAATGGAAAGCCACCGCTAGGGAGGCGTGGTGGGAAGAAAAGACGGGGGAGGGGGTGGAGTGGTCGGGGGGTTGGGTGGGGTTGACGTCGGTGGCGTTCTAGGGGTCGGAGATGAAAGACTACCCCTCCCCTCTTCCGCACACACATACCATCCACTCCTCACTCCGCAAATCTCACCCCACCACCCCCATAGGGCTGAGCGCGGAGATAATGGTTACAGTAAGGGACGGAGAGTGTGCGTGGAGGGTGGATGGCTCGGCGTGAGGGTTCGAGGGCTACGAGGGAAGGGTATTTTGGGGGAGAGGAGAGAAAGAGGGGATTGTAGGGAAGGGGACGCAGTTGAGACGGCGGGGGGAAAAGGGTAGGGGGGAGGTCGCAATGAAAACGATACGGGAACAAGTGGTGCGGATTTACGAGGGGGTAGAGCGATGATAATGAGGAGAGAGGGATAATGGGTTAAGGGTAAACATGAGGTATCCCCATAAAACGTACACGACGTCACCATATAAAGAGGGTAAGATTGGATAACTATCTAAAACGTTCTGGCACCTGGGGTCCGAGTGGATTCCGACAAGAGAATGTATTTTTTTCTGTTCGAGTAATGCGCTTTCAGGAAAAAAAACTATTCCAGTGACTCCAATTGACGGGAGAGAGCAATGAGGTAGTGTGTATGGAAAGTTTCCTCGAGAGAAAGAGCATGCTCTCTAATCCACTCCGTTTCCTGGAACTTCCTTTCAAAAGATGCATTCATTCGTAAATGGTCAATAGAAGTATTGGTTTTTTTGGTATTTGAAATAAAATCCCGAACCTAATCAAGAGAAAATTAATGTATTCATCAGATGCAGGCGAAATAAAGTGGAAGTTCGACATTGTGAGGAACAAATTTGCACTTTTTCACTGATTTATTGTAACGTACAACGCGTTTCAGTTCAGCGAACCATCTTCAGGTACAAGAACAGGTTCAGATACAAGTACAGGTACAGGTCTTGTACCTGAAGATGATCCGATGTAATGAAATGCGTTGTACGTTACAATAGTTCAGCGAACCATCTTCAGGTACAAGAACAGGTTCAGATACAAGTACAGGTACAGGTCCTGTACCTGAAGATGATCCGATGTAATGAAATGCGTTGTACGTTACAATAAATCTGTGAGAAAGGGAAAATTTGTTTCTCATAAGAAAATTAATGCTATACATGCACAAAAGATCCATCAATTCCCTGGAATCTTTGACGCAAATATACCTGCAAGCCAATCGATATCCTGTCATTTCATGGAAACATGATTTGGATGGGAAGGCATAGTATGTCACTTGTCATTTTTTATCCGCGTAAAATAATTTCGTAGGTCTAGTGAAAAGATACATTCGGCTTTAATACATCTGTAATGTATTTCTCGCACCGATTGCTCATGCTCAACTCGCAATGAATTTGTAAGGTAGACCTAAATGATTAATGCAGGGAAACATTTCCGAAAAAAACAGTGTATATATTTTTCCCCACATATACACATTACGCAAACAAAAGAGTATAAAAAATAGAAGCAAACGGGAAACGCTAACTTCCGAAATTTTATAGAGCTAACTTATCAAATTTATTTTTTATATTCTATGTTCAATTTCCGATTTTTTTGCTTTGGTTTCATTTGTCTTGACTTTATTTATCCTATTAATCATTCTTGAATCACTTACATTTTACTGAAATGAATGTTTCTTAATGCTTTCTTGAGCGGCTAGCCTCTCGTAATTTGCTCGGTTTGAAAGGCACGGTGAAAATAATTTCTCTAGATTTTGAATGTTCGATGCCCGTGGACCCAGAAACAATGGACCTCCATTTACCTCTATTTGGGGGAATACTTAATTACATACATATGTATCATCCTGTGTGGTACTGAAAGGATAACCTACCACTTAACTTTGAATGCTTAAACGCCAAGGCAAAGCCACCTCCAACGGCAGTTTCAGAAAATTGTCTTTGGCATCAATAATTTCAAAATAAATCAAATAAAGGCAATCAACTCAAGAATGAGATTTTGTGCCCTTTCACATTAGAATAAAGTGCATCTTTGATGTATTTAAGTATTTACGTAACTCTATGTACATTCTAATGAGTAATTACACTGGCTGCTCCTAATGGGGCCAGGGAAACAATATTTTATGTACATTTTCAGATAAAGTCATGATTGTACAATAAAACACACAACTAGGAATGTATAAAAATTCAAATTATTGGATCAAGTAAATCTATTATTAAGCAGGCAATGTATCGATGTCATAGATATTCTATCAATGAAGTATCAGTTTTGGACCAACACCCAACCATTACGAGTTATCAAACAACCTCCCAAGTACGTTACCTCTTGTTTATTGTATATTTATAATCTTCGTGAATGCGGATATGCTGCGCCAGACTTAGGCTGATTTTTGTACCCAGGATTTTAAAAATGAAAGTCGCGGTTAACATTTAAATGCACTCACATGGTAAATAACTCCTTGTCGTTGGCAACTACGAATCACTTAATACAAGTAATTTGGCTTTCTTACGTAGTAATGTTTGTTGAATAACTATTTCTGAGGGAAAATTAGAGAATTAAACATTTGTTCCTCAACGTTTACTCTTTAATCTTAATATAATTAGCATACTAATGCGTAGTAAAATGTAATGATTGGCCGTAGGCGCCGCAGGATAATAAACTTTCCGGGCTTTAAACAGGCGTTAGTTATGTGAGCTTTGTTAGTACCTTGACTAATATTGGACCATAAGGAACACTGAGATTTTAGATTGAATATAATAACACCCATATTCTCTAATCTAACCAGCAAGCCTCCTCACAAGTATTGAAAAAAGATATTAAGATGATAGTCACGAAAGCCAATTTGGTGATTTGGTGACATCATTCAATAGAAATTAGTTTTATTAGTTCGGTTGGAATGCTTATGTCAATTTTTTCTAATAGTAAACTTACAAGCAATGCGCGGGAAAAGTGATTCCATGTATTCCTATTATTGAGTCTTATTCTCTTCACCTTGGTGGTGTATAATGGGGATTAGAGTAAATGAGCACTGAAACTTGGGACAAATGTGAGATTATCTACACATATGTATGTAAGGAATGGCATAAAAACGTTTTCAAAAAACGGAGGAGAAAATAAAAGACTACGTGTATTTCCGTGAGTATCATTTTGATTTTCAAGAAAATCAAAGAACTAATGGCTGCCCTCAGAATTATCAAAGATAAGAGGATATTACGAAAGATCAACCGTCTTTCATTGACTCTGTCGATTCAGAGGCAGTATTTATGACATGGACTAGAACAACATATACGTAATTTCACGTATTCTGAAGAAAATCTGTAATGAATTAAACCAACCAAAAATTGATACACACTTATTTAGAGAACAGAAGAGCAATCAAATAAGGTAAAGTACATACGTACATATACAAAAACAATGAAAGTAGAAAAATGGTTTCTAATATTCCCCCATTTAATCTTTACACGAAGAAGGTAATTAATGATAAAAGGAAAAGGTGAAAGGTGGAGTGCTGACACTTTGAGAGAAAATTCATACTGCTGAAAGCGGAATTAGACTTACTGCTGAGGAAGAAGTATGGAGAGGATAATATCCACGGAGAAGGGAACGAAAAAGTGATCACAACGGAATGAAAACTGAAGGCAAGGGAACTAATACAAGTAATTCAATGTATGTACTAGAACTAGGAGAAGGCATACTAGGGTAATTGGAAGATTTTACTAGTTGGTATTTTAATACCCGTTATGATGACCGGTGATAGATGAATCAATAGGGAAATAGTAAGCAAATAGGAAGCCGTTATATCAGAAAAGAAAACCACGATCAGTGACTAAAATCATAAAAGCCTAAATATTTCAGTAATAAAGTCAGAAACACACATTTATGGAATATATTTTTCTATGGCTCAGGCGCATACAGTAGGAGCTGCAGGAATTAGAAGGTTAGTGCCGAAAGAAATGCAAGTGTAGGAGAAGTATGATGTAGATCAAATAATTGGCTGAGTGATGAATGAGGGTTATTTTGCAGAGTGAGTGAAAATATAAGTCCATAGACGACACTAAATAGGAGAAGGAGGAACTGATTGGATCGTTTTTGCGGCCAAATCTAAACTCTTAACGAATGGAGGATATATATTAATGATAAGAGATAGAGACGAAGGATATAAATGAGTTACAAAAGGTTCTATTGAAGGAAGACAATAGCGCAAGCAAGTGTGAACTAATGTTTAAACTGGTAGGTAAGTAGCATAGACCCTAGTTTAATGTTTGATAAAAAATTAATCTTTCTTAGCTTGGTCCCGAATTTTCAAGACGCATTCCAGATGAGGTCTATCTGTTAGAAGGGAGGTGGACAGAACACAAGATGGAGCCGAGTCGAGCACTGGCGGCAGTCGAAGAGAGGGGCTGAAAGAGAGAGAAGGGACGGAAGGGGGATGAGAGAGGGGTTTGGAGTGTAAGATTAGGCCGTGGGTTATGAGGCATGATGAGATTTTGAGATGTGTTAAAGTCTCCTTCTTCGGGGGGACTTATGTTTTATTTTTTTTGGCTTGCAACTTCCGAGGAGGAATTGCTGGGTATATTCACGGAGAAAAAAATGCTTAGGGTCGAAATTATGAACGTTCTGAGGAGAGGGGGATGAGAGAATGGGGGAGGGGATTATAATAGCATAGTAAAAAGAGAGGGGAAGGAGATAATAGGAAAAAATATATGGAGAGGGAGAGAAAGAAAGGGAGAAAGACGGAATGAAAAAGAGGGGATCATGAGGGATGCTAAAACGGAGTGGGGGATATCTTATATCCCCGACCTTCCAGTTCCAAATGTCATTCTTACTTCTTAAAGAAATATATTTATCTCCCTCTCTTTTTCTTCCCCTATCTCTCTCTCTCTTGGATCCGGATCCAGAGGAGAAAATAATGATAAAAAACAAAGAATGGGAATTCACGGTGTAATGGGAATCAAATTAATTGTCCTGGGAAGGGTTCCCCGTTCCCTACCCCTGCAAACTTTCGTGTGTTTTTTTTCCTTGAGGCTCTGGATGGTTATGTGTTTCGGGGATAAAGTGGATTCTGCTCTTCTCGGTTCGCCGAATAATTGCTAATCCTAACGAGAGGTCTGCTCCTCCTTCTGGCTCCTGGCCTTTGGGCCTCTTTTTTTTTCTTGGTCCTTAAATTATTAAGCCGAGATGTCCGGGCGGATTAATCTTGCCAAGGTTGCATTGCTGCAGAGATAACTCAAGCGTCTTTAGGGATTAACTTTGAGCTAATTCGAATGATATTAGTCGTCTCAAAAGTAGAGCCAAGTGATTTGGTGAATTTTTAGGGGAATTTGTGTCATGCTAAGGGAGAGTTGTTTCGTTTAAAAGTTGAGAAACATATTTACGTACAATTCCATGCAGAAATACTATTAACTGCATTATATTTTATCTCAATGCAGCATAAACCCTCGCTAATCCAGATCCGTTTAATCCGGACGGAGACCGGCCATTTAATGCCAGTTTTTTCTTACGGGGTCACGAGATGGCTGTATTGTAGTACTTTGCCGTATATACGTTTAGTATGAAGATTTCTCTGGGCATGAGTGAAAACTTTATTTAAATAATTCATCATTTTTTCCAATCGTATTGTAAATTGTGAATTACCAGAGCTATACTATGAAGCAAATACCTGTTCAACAAAACGCCGCACGTTACGCGGTCGCGACACAGTTTTGTACGATAGATGACCATTTTATTTCCATTTGCTTTAATAACTTCCGGAGCATATACCAACGTAATTCAAGTTTTTATGGCAGTAAAACTGCACTACAAAAATGAAACAAAGAGTGTGTTGCTAAAAGAAAACAAAACTTGGAACATTGTAGACGAGGTGAAGCTTCTTGAGAAGTGGAAATCAGGGTTCCATGTCGCTTGTTTGGTCGATGAGTTCGGTATAGCTAAACAGACTGGGTCTGACTTGAAAAAAAGACGAATCTAAACAAGATATTAACTCTCTAGCTTGATTTAAATGCAAAGAATCTCGAAGAGTCGGAAAACAGTGATATTTAACCGGAAAATAAAAAGCTGGAAGAAGCAGTCCTTTGATGATACGCACAGCATGAAAAGTAGAACAAGCATCTATTTCAAAACATTTGCCTCGTCTTTCCATACATCTCTGGACCCTGGAAATTTACATGCCAGTGATGGAATTTAGAAAGGCTATATGATATTAAAATAGCTACAATCTTTTCGAACTATTTAAAAATGATATTTTTTCAATTTTTTTGTGGTGATTTTTTTTAAATTTCAACTTCAATCAGACTTTTAAACATTAATTATTTGTTAAATTTTCCTTTGCGTTAAGTATTTGATAATTTTATACCATATAATTCGTTTTCGTATTTTAAACAATTTTGAGCTGGATAGAATTCATTTACTAGAGTAGAGGAAAAATAAATAAATAAATTAAAAAATAAAATTATATAAGGAGGATTAGAACAGAACAAACGATTAAACCGAAATATGATAGCGAAAATGCTCTGACAAGGTGTACTAGATAGCATTGACCCTCGCCCCTATCAAGCACTCACCCAGACAGGGCTTACGAGAGATTTCTCCCTACGCCAGCGGCCCACCAATCGCACGTAATAAAATAAATGGAAATTAATCACGCACTCTCTAGATTGGATGTACGAAATAGCATTGATTTATGCTAGTCTATATGCTATGCACTCACACACCCAGGGCTTACGAGAGATATCTCCTACGCCACTGGCCCGCCAATCACTCGCTTGGGTATACGTGAACTTAACCCTTGCAAATGTCACTCACCCAAGCAGGTTTTGCGTGGAATCTCTTCCGACGTTAGCCCTGTAACTTGCACTTTAATAAAAGTGAGGGAGGCACCCTAAATCATTTTATTTTTTAATTTATTTTTGTTTATTTATTTTTCCTCTATAATTTCCCTCACCATATCTTTTGCTCACTATTAAGGCACGGCTGGGGTTGATTCTTCCCATAATACATATGGAACATCAGGTATGTCACCAAATTACGTGCTTCGGAATTCAGGCCGATAATAATGAAAGAGAAAGTGGTGGTATTGCCTTAAAATATTTATGATTCTTACTACAGTACATCACTAATGAGCTAAGAGAAAACCCAATAACTGTCTCCACACAATAAATTAACATAAATAATGATTATTAAGCATTTTACTCTAGATGATATCATACAATCAGCTCAAAGATATGCTTAGACGAATAATACTTGAGAAGTAGGTCTAATCATGACTCCAAATCTATTGACATATGGTCAACCATCGAATTATACTGCTTAAACACCGATATTAAAGACCACTAGAAACATTCAGGTTTACGGTAAAATGTTTAAAAACGTCATGCAAGAGTTCTCGTCATTAGTCCCCCTTCCCGGAGCATAAATCACGTTAACCTGGAGAAACAGAAGAAAGGTGGCGATACAAAGCAAACGAGCTCTTAGGGAGAGGAGTGAATTTCTGGGATTCAAGGGCTTTAAATCACTCCGTGATTGGGAAGAAAATTTAATGTTTTCGTTGGAAGCGCGGAAGCTTAAAAGGCTCGAGAGAAAGAGGGGAGGGGAATATTTGAAGAACAAAACTTGGGGGCTCGGAAACATTAGCGTGGAACTACGAATTCATTAATGGCCCCCAGAGGGTAATAAGTCGAAGGAGGCCTGAGGGTGCGTTTCTTATGAAATGAGGGGCGTCGGGTCGCTAATAGCGTTGGTATTAGGGAAATAATAGAGGAGGGGCTTATTAAGCACGGTAGGAAGGATAATGTTTTCATATATGAAACAATGGGAGGGGGATTGTTACGAGGTGCATGAGGGATATTGTGGGCGGAGGCTTCAGGGAGAAAACAGGTTTCAAACGACTAAAGAACGGGGAATATGGGACTTATAGCAGAGCCCGGTGCAACCAAAAGCTACTCGGTAATCAAGTAAAGTACGTTAAACAGCGATGTCTTAAACGAAGGCCCTGCCCTATACTTTGGCATGTTGAGGAAATTGCTTCAGAACGCAAAGATGTAGCGTCGGTAATACGTTAAATAACGCGAACTTAGGGTGCATGTATTAACAGTACGCACTACGAACATTTACGCACTACGAACATTGCTAAGCAACGAAACCTGCAGGTTTACAATTCATCATCTCGTCACGAGGACGACAGGGTGACGGATATTACGAGGAGCGTTTCATAATTCTAGCAGAGAAGGTAAGAGGAGCAATAAAGCAATATGTTTTTAAATGGGAAACATTACTGAGAACATATTTTTCCGAATACTCGATTAAGGAGTATTTCTCATTCACAGCTTATCCTGGAATCGTCTACAAGTCCGTGCGGCAGGGGTTGCTCGGTATACAATCGTAAGGATAATTGGTCATTACTGGTATTATCGCATCTTTATAGTTTCGGGTATTAGTAGTTTTTAGGGGAGGCGACCGACAGCTAAGGTCATTTGCGCCATAGGGGATGGACAGGGAAGGATAAAGGGTGGAGAGAAACCCGGCGTCGGCATTGGCCTACTCTTTACGAAAGGCGCCAAGGGGTCCGCAGTTTAACGTCCCATCCGACGGACGGCGTACTCACTCAAAGTGCCCTCCACAAAGCACCTCAAGTAGAGATCGAGATACCTTTGAAAAATATTCAACACCGCCGGGATTTGAACCCGCGGTGGGTGGAAAGCCAGTACGTTAGCCCCCGCACCATCTCGATCCCCCTATAATTTCGGATAGTTAGCATTGTCGCAAGTGATGTTTTCTACTGTTGTGTTCAAGACTTTTGAGAGGAAAGGGGCTCATAATATTGGCATTGGTCAGCATTACACAAACTATTTACAATAATCGGGAAGTACATTTATCGTGTATTCGAGCTTACACTGGCTCCTAACCGAGGACTTCCAATGATTATGTGAGTCGATGAATGTCTAACGATTTGTGCTGTGTAACGAGATAGTTAGCGGAACTAAGAACAAAGAAAACCCAATCCAACATGAGGGGATTTTTATAATATGTAATAAAATATGACTGTGAAAATAAATGCATACACGTTTGAAGCAACAAATAATAGTAAAGTAAATTAATAGTAATTTAATAGTAATTAAATACGAGCTTATTAGGGATACAATTAAATCTTATATTAAATGGATTTTACGGATAGTACACTCTGCGTAGGAATTATCATGATGAATGGAAAATGTTTTAAATAATTTTTTCCTTTGAGTTTGTTTGTGGGGTACAAAATAATATTTGTAATATTCTTTATGTATAATTACATAAGTGTTCCAAATAAGTTTAATTTACTCCCACAAAATAATAAGGATATGTTTTCACAACGAGAATGTTTCCTACCCTAAACAACTTTGAAATTAACATAAAGTACCGTAGAGAGGCCAAGAAAAACCTCTTCATATTTCATGTGATAAAGTTCTCTAATCTCTGAAAGTTTAATATTTTTTTTCTCGGTATCTCCTAACTAAACATACGCATTTTTTGTTTCAGTGAACCTTCAGAATAATTAAATCAAAATGAAAGCCTTCATAGGATAAAATCTTCGACTAATGATTTTTTAATGAGATGAATACGCATGAACGTAATTGTGCAAGTAAATTATTCCAACGCAACTGTATTTGGATAACTTACGCTGATCGAACAAGGGTATAATATGCGGACGAGAGGGCAAAATAAAGATGGGTTGTAAGAATTTACCAAGAAATAAGGAGGAGAACTGAAACGGGAATCGATTGAATGGCAAAAAATGCTTGTAGATTATAATTTTAAATTTTCCTTTATCTAAGATGTAGAACGCATAGAGCGGCTGTTCGATGAAGCTCTAAAATCTCTTGATAACTGGCAGAATTGATCAAGAGTTTGATGAAGATTAATTTATATTGTAACTGGACCTAACTTATGCGGGGTATTATTTAGATAGAAAGAACCTTTCTTTAAGATATTAGTCTCCACCTCGGTTAACGTATGGTGACTTAGGTTGACAACTCTTGCGGCCGGAACGAAATTATATGCTGTGTGGGGACTATTTTCATAAGTAGTACACTGGTAATTTTGAGGTGAAATATTGATGAGGTTTTCCTAATATTGACGAGGAAGGTTCTTCCTCTGGGTTACATATTTGCGAGAAGAGACTTCACTTCCAACTCTTTTCCGAGAAACTAGCCTGGAAATGGAAAAACCAACCCTTCAACACACCTGATCGCCTCCACCCCTCTCAAGCCCTTCCACCCCTCCCCACCCCCACTCTGTCCTGAAGGTATATCTCTTGCACTGCTTGTTAAAAAAATTTGCTCCTGATGATGCCACAAGTCGGTGAAACCCGTTGTACCTTATAATATAAGTCTGTGGAAAAGTACACAATCTCTTATGGAGAATTTATGCCATGTTTTCAAAGGAACTTGATAAATTTGTGGTTTTTGCATGCGGTTTATTTTCTTAATTACGAGTGGTGCCCTAACACCGCCCGCTACACACCCTTATGGTGGCTAGCGGGGTATTAGGTATATGTAGATGAACGTACAAAAATATTCTGAATGCGACATCTTCTACTTCTTACACATGGTACAATGCAAGCCATCTCTAGTGTATGGAACCGTGGGTGGTACAATGCCAGGCATGCAATATTTAAAATTAAGTTTTTCCAAATTTTTAGTTACAAAACGTAAATGAAATAAATCATGTAATGAGGATCATTGTAACTTCAGGCAAATGTACTATTGTAACTAAGTAATATACGCTTCCCTATGCATAAAAGAGCAGCTGGTAGTAACAGGAAGGATAATAGACCAATCGCACCTTTCTCTGTACTACGAGTAGAATCAGTATTAATCAACTCAAAATCAAAAGTTACTGACAAGCGATCAAAATGTGAAGCAAAATCACATTGAGTGTTAAAGTTTATGATTATGGAATGGGTTTGGACCTGGGAAGGCAGCGGGCGTGACATTTAGAGACAAGTGTTCGCCGGCGGGGGACGATGAGGTGGAGCTAGGATTTTTAAGATGGGGAGATGAGAGAGAGAGAGAGGGGGGGGGTGGGGAAGATAGGGAAACCTAACGGAGACTGAAAAGAATTCCTCCCTCAACGCATCTTTCTTCTCAAAACCCCCCCATTCCCCCCTCCTCTCCCCGCTGAAATGCGCTGACTCGTTCCTCTTTTTTTTATTTCATTCCGTTTCCTCCTCCGCACTTTGCACGGTCGGGGCGCAGGGGAACATTCTTCTCCCTCCAAAGCGACAGCGTGGCTGTTGGGAAGGGGAGGGAGGCGGGGGTAGGAAAAAGGTTGAGGGGGCAGAAGACGAGAGGAGAGAAAGAGATGGCGGTTTTTCGTGGGAGAAGGGGGTTGGGGAAAGGGCTTAACAAAGACCCCTTTGCGTGTTGGTGAAGTGGGGAAGAGTGGTGGGGATGGGATAGGTAGAATAGTGAAGAGAAAAAGATGAAGATATTTTTGAGGAATATATATATATATATATATATATATATATATATACATATATTTTCATCCCCTCCCTTTGAATGTGTTTGTGTATGTGAGAGAGATAGAGAGAGAGGAAGAAGAAGAAAGAGGGTCGGCGAGAATGGGTGTATTAAAGACTTAAGAGAGAGAGAGAGGGGAGGGTGCGAGCGTGTTTTTAAAAGGATTTCATTTTTTTTTCGTTTCGTGGGCGGGAGAATAAAGACGGAGGGAAAGAGGGGAGATATAATTAGCAATGTCAAAAGAGGGACTGAGAGGGCGTAATTAGCACTTTTCTTGTCGCGGCCCGAGGGGCAAATGGCTTCGCATGGATCAGGGGATACGCATCCTTCTTTTATTTTTTCAAAGAGGGCGACGGCCCCTCATAGCTTCCACGCCCCTCTTGCGACCCTGCGCCTCTCCCCCCCTTCCCCTACCCCGGTAGGTCTCTTTCTCCGTCGACCTTCTCACCCCCGAGCGCGCACATCATCATTCTTCCTTCCTCCACCACTCATCCTCCCCCCTCCCACTGCCTCACCCCTGTAATCTCCCGTAGAGTACATGTCTACATGCGACAGAAGCCCTCAAGTTTGTGCTCAACTAGATCGCTTTGCGCCATCCGCTTGAGTATCTGCGGAAGATTTTTTGGCGATTCGACTCCGTCGATGCGCTCCGTGGCAGAAAATTGCTTGCCGAAAATAATGCAGTCATCCACACTCACCGACAGAGAGCATAGAGATGGCGGAAGTGAGAGGGATGCAAAAAAGCCATTTTTGCCCTTTTTACCCTTCCCGCCTTTCGTTTCTCGCGCTTCGACCATTTTCTCTACCAAGCTGCTCGAAACCCGGATAGGGAGAGGTGTGCCATTCGTTAACGGTTAATCGAACGCTAATTTATTCCTCGAGAACAACGTTTTTTGATACTGAATGTCAACATTTCATAAATTTCCCGCGACGACAAAATAGCAAATATTCCCCCTAGATAGACATGAACGGTGAAAGTGGATAATTTCACAGCTGTATGAATCGAGAACGACGCGAATAAAAAACCCAGCATCACCTTTTTTTGCTAAGCGCAAGGGTTTTACATTTCCTAGTAGGGCTGGGAAACTAAGAGTAGTAATACCAGCCATGATAAATTTTCCAAATTGGTGAAAAAATGTTCCAGCAAATGCCAAATTAGTGTCATTTAAGGGCAGGGGTTTTACACTACGGTTCTTGCAGTTGATGTTTTTAATTTAACAGGTAAAAATGGCCAAATTATCACTGAATTAAAGAATTTGTTGCAATTATGTTTGACGCCAAAGTACTTTTTTATGAAATGGTGTGTTTTTTTTTGTTTATGGACCGGCACTTTCCGTCCAGTTAGAACTTTTTCGTCCATTTTTAATTTATTTCATGAAACCAATCCTTTTATCATAGAAATAGGTAGCAAAACTATCAATATTCTAGATTAGAACATTTGTCAAATTCCAACGAAACTGCGGCAGATGCCGCAACAGTAACTTTTAACGGAGTCATCCGCTAATGTGCATTCCAATGCAACAATTTCAGAGTGTAAAAATCATTCGCCTTGACTGGGATACGAACCCAGATCCCTCAATATCCAGTCGAGTGCTTTAGCCACTTAACCTATTGAGGTGTCCTCTTTAAACACTCTGAAATTGTTGCATTAGAATATTTGTATAGAAAATGGATGAATGAATTTTCAACATATAGAATACCAACAATCACTGGTATTATTATCTCGAATGATCAAAATCTTTATTATGGTCAAAATTCAGTTACCTTTATATTTCTAATTCGTCCATCAATTAATTTTCTATGGCAAAGGATAGTTTTAATAAGGAGTTAGAGACAATTAAACATCATGCGAAAAGGAATAGTTTTGACGAAATATTATCATACAGTTGATAGACCTAAGAGTATAAAAATCAAGGCATTCCAAATTTTACAAACTTTTCAGGGATTACAACTAAACACGCCCATTATGTTTATAAAAAATTACTGTCAAATTTGGAATTTTTTAATTATTTTTACTAGCATAGTACCCTGAAATCCATGCCAAGGATGTGGGGCAATTGTGCAACCACATTACTCTTGACCCAAAATACTTTTCACTCCTAGCGCGGTCCGACAACGTTAGTCTGATTCCTTATCGTTCGTGGGAAAAATGGCATCTTAAATCTATCCATTCTACAATTTGTCTCTCTAATTGTATTTCCATGATCTCCTTTCACGTAGGGTGATGGGGAAATAACACATTTTAAACATTATTGCTAAGGACATTGTTACAATGTATGGTAGAAATCAAATATGTAATTTAGCCTTCACTCCGTGATTGATTCCCAACCTTGAACTTCTTATAACTTTGATAAGTTGCTCAGTTTATTATGACAGCGTTTCACAAATCCAGCTCTTTTACACTGCTCGCGATTCGATTCGGCGGTGAATCCAACTTCATGAGGATCCCATTTACGAGCATACTAGCAGCATATTCAAAATGAGGCAAAACGAGTGAAAGATAACATTTTTCTTCAACACTTTCATCACCTCTCTCCTATCATACTTCGGAACTTAGCCTCCTGCTGGTTCTTCTAAATAACATTTACTGAACTCTCTTAGATTGTTTATGGTTTCGCCTTACTTACCCAGAAAATATGTATACTACTCTGAAAGAATATCACTTATATCATTTTGTGCCTTACTCTCAGCATATTTTGATGGCAAGTGACTCTTTAATCTTGTTCCTCTAGAGTCCTTCGTGTACGCATTGCTACTCATCCGTTTGCCGAGTTAGAGCAACCGAGAAGTCAGAAGAAAAAGTTGGACCGTCACGTCGGAGTGGATGAACTAGAGTATCCTTTTTACATCTCACTCACTTTAATATCAGTTAATAGGAAGAATCAGTGACGTGTGCAATATCAGTTTGAAGTTTTCGATCAATGGTGGAATGGGTGAGAAGGGTGAAGGGGAGCAATTTTCCACTCGAATCCCTCAATTGAAAACCCTAAGCCAGGCCCAATAGACCACTCAAGGGGAAACAATTGGGGGGCCAAATAGTTCCCCAACGCACACGCCCTCGAGAATACCGGCACCCCTTTACACCCGTCGATCGACTAGAGCATTTATTTATTCATTTTTTTTCGCCCTTCAAAGGCAAAAGGCCACAGACGTACCTACGAAATCGGGGTCATTATCCAAGTCGTCGCCGACCGCAAACGACCCTGCGTTTCAATGAGAGAGGATGACGGCGGCTTGTTGTCGAGTTTGAAAGTGGGGTTGGGTTTGAGCGATTGAAATTTTGTGGGGGACACTTGGGGTCTTAAGGGGCACCCCATGGTCCAGGCACTCGATCACACCGCTTCGCCCGCTTCCCACCCACTTAACTCAATTTCCGCGCACTTTTCTCCCTCATGCGAAACACTCGTGCAAATCTTCCTCTCTCTCCTCGTGAATGCCTCTTTGTCTCAACCCATCCAGTGCAAGTCTCGCCTTTTTCTGGCCACGGGATGTCGGCTTTTCACTGTGTTGCTAAACTTGGACGACGTGCAAATTGATTCATTCATTTCATGACCCGTGCTTATAATTTTTACGTTTTCCTGTCTTCTCCTCCGTCGGGTGATAAAAAATTATTTTTATTGAATTTCATATATTAATATATAAATATGATATTACCCTACTTTTTTCAACCTAAATTATTTACAATACATAAGGAAAGAAAAGTAATCTGGTTGCACGTAGTGCGAGTTAATGGAATTGACAGTTGTTTGTCCAAACATTTTAGAAAATTGACCTCAGTAAACAATTTCGCGGGAAAAATGCCAAAACTAAACGGGATCCTTTTATCTGGAATTCCACGATGCTCTTACACTAAGTCAAGTGATATCATACATGAAAGAGAATGCATGTAAAATGAGTGAGTGACTGCATGGCCTCAAAATACAATTGATTACATCAAGTAACATCATATTAAGCGCCAAAGAATGTATTTGTTTCAATCGAATACTTAAAAGAAGTTTTTTACATAATATTCGGAAATTTTTGTGTAAGTTTTTTCACTTGACAAGTACTCGACCTTGTGACTCTTGACGATTCAGAATACAATATGAAACGGAAGCGTTAAATCTTGCGCAAAGATAAACTGGTTTTTTAAAGTAATGGTTTTCAACGAGACAAGAATAGAACTGAAATAAAAACGAAGTATATTGTATTGCCTTTTATAATAAAATAGATTGCATAAATACTAATGTTTTAAATATATATGCCCTGAAATACGATTGATTACGAATTTCACTTTTAAGAACTATCATTATTGGCGTCAAAGGGGCCAACGTAATTACATGCTGCATGAAAATAAGTGCCTATGCAACTTTTTATGTTCGATTACGGTGACCTACTTCTATTAATTATATTCATAAGTCCTACAGAGGAGCATTTCAGGGGTTGTTTGGTCACCAGCTCGAAGGAAATTTGTGATATGATGGTGATGGCTAGTTTATATTTCATTTAATGCTCGCTTTAATGGTTATTCTTAATTTATGTAATAGTATTGTCACGAATCAGGTGTGAAAAACAATTCCTAATGCCAGGCGTTTTGACAGTCATTTTGTCTCAATTTATCACCGTAATCCCGTTTTTCAATGCAATGCGGGGCTTGCATTATTAGTATGCCGACCCAGTATGCGCAAAGCTAGTACCAAGAATGCCAAGTATCGGTCATGCACGTATGAGATACCTATCAATCAATGTTTTAGCTTTCAAGATAAGGAAAAATAATTTGACTAAACAATCAATCGCATGGTCATGAGAAAAATTCTATGAGTAATAACATGACGACGGAAAACTTAGGCAAATCTAATGGATCACATTTTTCGTACATTTATATATTCCGCTCTTGCCTAAAATATTAAAATAAATAAATAAATGAGAGCATTCAAGAACAACGTTTGCTGAGGACCCGATTGGTAGGTTGAATGTTGCAAGGCGGCGGAATATCCAATCAAAACTCGAGAGTAAGCCGAAAAACACTCCATACGCAGTCACAAGTCAACATTGCTGCTAACCTCCACGATCTATGATGAGGGCAATGAAATTTTGTTCACGTTTTAAAAATAAAATATTATGTTACGTCATTACATGAACCATTGGAGTTATTCCGTTGCCACCCTCGATGATTGAATTTTAAAGAAACCATTGATGTATCACGTAAGATTTTACATCTCTATGGAGTATACAATCGTTTTAATTGGCTAATCTCTCACTGTTATACATGCCTAGTTTGAAGAACTCCTCTATAATAGCAGAAACCCTGGTTTTAAAAATACTACGCTCTGCGCGCGAGCAATGACTCACCAAGCTGCTAGATATGACTTCCACTTCTGACTGAAGCAGAATGTCGCACCTCGCTCCCGCCCCATCATCAATTATCAATGGCGTCTTCTCCTCTCCCTCATTGTCACGGGTGCTTTCTGGCGTGATGCAGGGCGGGGTGTACGAGCCGCCATTAGGCACCAACCGCGATTAATCCGTCAGGAGAGAGAGAGAGGGCAGGGCTAATTGCTCGCAATGGGCTGAGGAGGGGTCGCACCCTTTGCAACGACAGAACTCGATATTTTAAAAGAGGACCACGGATCCGTGCAGCAATGGCACGCTTGGCTTGGCAAGACGTTTCCGATCCCGAGGGCCCGAGGAGGGGAGGAGGCAGGGCTCTTTGAGGCCACCTCCCAGAGGAGCAAGCAAGAAGCCCGCTTGTTCCCCTTCGCAGCCATGGATATTACGTTCGCGTGGGCGGACGTGGCTCAGAAACGCGGCTTTCGAACTGAAACAGATTTGCATTAACCTCAAATATCCATTGAGGTTAATCGTGGGTAAACCGTCTTAGACCCACGCCATCTTTTAAGTAACGTCCCAAGAAACATCCCACTATTGCTCAATTAGCACCCGAATGGATAATGATATAATGGAAATGGTGTAGAGGCGGCGGTTTTCTTCGTAAGTTTAAATCAGCTTATATCAACATGCTGGAGTTAAAGTACTTTCAAGTGGTAACTTCGAATCGGTGAATTTGCCGTTAAAGGTGAATAGGGCATGCACTGACGAAGGTGAACTTACCACTCTACAACTGTTCCCTCCATGACACTGTTGGACGAAGGAACGGCACGTTGCCATGGATCTGGAAAACGTTCTGAGGCGTCGTGTCATAACGCAGGGGGTCCACCGCACTCTTCCTTGCCAATGACGTATACTCAGGAGTAGAAAACCAATGGTTCCATCTTCTCCTTGAAAAGAACGTAAAGCCAGGGAACATAAGTGAGGAGAGAATGAGGAATAACATGAAATAAAATAATAGAATCACACTCAATAATATATGTATTTCTCTCATAGGTGTAGAATAATAAGTGTGAAAAGAAGGTGCTAAGAGTTTCTACCACAGAGTGTAAAGAAATGGACAAAACCGTGGATCTTGCTGGGTGCAGGATGAATCTTGCTGTATTTACTGATACTTTTTTACTGAATGCGGTCGAAATAGAGAAATTCATTGAGAGCGATACTCGACGGCGTTAATATGAAAAAATCAGTTTTCTACTACATTATTACAAGTCTGGACTACTTCAAATATTTTTTATTAATTATGAACTTTATGATGGACGCATAAAATGTAATGTTAGTGCAAACAAATAGCAGTAATTCTCACTGCACAAGGAATTTAAGCGAAAATAAATATAGCAACACAATTGTGTTACTCATGAAAGCATAAAAAATTTATTACGAGAAACTGGACTCTATGTATATTAATTCATTACTTAAGTAACATTTCCCGCACTCCTGTGCTGAATAATAATTATCATCGTGAAATACAAGGTCTGTCCCAAAAATCAGTAGAATAAATCTGGGGAAACATTATTGCAAATCAAAGTGCAAATTGCTGAAATTCTTCATAAGAGCACCCTTATGTTTCGACACACCAATTCTAGTGCCTCCACTAGTTGTGGTATGCTTCCTGTAAGGCATCAACAGGACCCTCGTCCAGGCATCTCATCATGGCCTCTTTGACATTATGCAGTGGTCGAAAATGGTATTCAAAGGAGTTATACATGGGTCCTACTCAAAAACCCATCTCGTCACCAGTAACCAGGATGTAGAGGTAAGTTTGTACAAATAACATTGAGCTGTAATGACTATAGGAGAAGATTTGATCATTAGAGCGAACATTGTCAAAATATCTAAGGAATTCAAATATCCGGGCTACATCGTTATTATACAGCCGAGTTGTTAATAGGGCATAAACCATCGAATAAACCAAAGCCGTAAGTTCACGAAACAAGTAAATGGAATATAGTGAATGTGAAGTAAATGAATAAAGATACTTGGATAAAGAAAAGAACATATCACTCTAATATATAGGGAAACGTCCTCCATACCTCGGATATAAAGAGAATAACTAAAAGACGGGAAATTCTTTTCCGGAGCCTAGAAAATGATGTTATGAGAGAAATTTGCAGATTTTAGCGACCACAGCATATTTCAAATATATTAATTAGACATAGAAAGACGATAGATTTCCTTTTATAGATATATTTTATGCACACAAGGTCTTTTCAAATATTGGAATAAATATGCGGATTGTTAATTGCATAAATGTAGGTACCATTTTACCAGAGTAAAATATAAAAAATAAATTAAATAACTAAAGGTTTATATAAATTATTACTGCATTTCAATTCACTCATACAAACATATGAATTCAATTGTCGGTTTATTTTTAACGCCCTTGTGTTTAATCACTCAAATTTATCAGAGGCATCACATTTTAAACGCGAAAGCAGTAGTTAGCCACGTTCTTTTGCATTAATAATCATTAATGTTTTTTTAATCGTATATTTTTGAACTGATATAGTCCTGATACAAAATACGGTAGGCCTAAGGTGAAGGAAACATAGAAAATTCATCTAACGGTAAGGGGGAGAACAGAAGAAGCGAAATAAGGCAGGTACGAAGATTAAGGAAAAGGTAAAGGAGGTTATCAGATTATGAGGTAAAAAATATGCACAGGAACTTCGAAGATGCAGATTGAATACAATATTCACACTCTGCCTACCATTTTAACCTCGAAATGACAGACGATAATCTGTCGTCATTTATGACATAAGAGGGAAGAAAGGTAAAGGCGATGATGCCAAGCTTCCACAATTATTAACTGCTCTTCTCCCTAAAAAAATATTTTTTCTTGAAGTCTTCATATTTTGATCCAACATTTATGAGTTCCAAAAATTCTCTTCTTTCCTCATCTTTGCTTGCCTATCCTTCTCCCTTCTATTACAGCCTTTTGAATATCATAACTTCTCAATATCTTCTTCACCCAATTGTTCTGCCGTCTTTGAATTCCGGCCAGAAACTTCCTCTCTTCCCTTACAGCATTTAAAACTACGTCGTTTTCTGCCAATTCGGTTTTTTTCTTAACCACTATCTTGAAAGTCCCAAACTTCACTCACAATCTTGCCAAATAACATAGCTATAAAATTGTGTGATTTAAATGAATCCTAGATACGTCTCTCATAGAAATAATACGATTGTCCTAGTGGTAAAACTTGAAAGACATTAGGTAGAAATAAAATGGTTTCATTAAAGTGAATTTAATCAAAGTGATAATATGTAAATTAGTATTATAAAGCAGGGAAAATAATTTCCGTGAAGAAATATGAAAATAGCTTTCCCCTGAATTGGGAACTGGCATTGGTCAGCAGCCCAACGCTCTAACCCCTGGACTGCCGCGACCCAAAAAAATACAATATAAAATTGTCCTTAATGCTCACTTACAACACAGACATGTAGATAGATACAAGTACAAGTATTACCTACAGTTAAAGGCTCATAGTTAGCCAACGTAATATACATCGTACTAGTCGAAGATTACATCTAATGACATGTTTAACTACATATTCAATACACAGTTGACTCTAGTACCAAACGCAGCCTACCTAATTTCGACAATATAATACTTAGAGGCAAGGAATAATAAAAATACAATTCTTGGAAATACCAGTGAACTGAATTCGAATGCATAGCTAGTCCTTGATAAAGGAGGAAAATATGAGATCACTGGATTATTTTAAAACGAAAAAAGTGCTACCAAAGGCTGGAAATAGGCATATTTTTAAGCAGGTCTCAAAAGTATTTAAACGCATTGATTAATTGATTTTTTAAGTGTGATGCCGATCATACAGGCACACAGAAACTGAAGCTAATGGACGATATACAGTATTCGAAGGTAGTTTAAAATTCTTAAAGAGCGTCAACCATTAGCACTATGCCTCCGGAGAATGCACTATTGCTATGCGTTAGTGCACACGCTTGGCGACAATTGGAGGTATTTAGTATTTCAATAGGCCATTAATCAGAAAGTTTCTAATTATTTATTTAACTAAATAAGTCGTGGCAAGTAGAAGTACTTCAAGTAGAGTTAAGTTGGAGAGTGTTGAAAAATGGGGATACACGAGGATGCAGTTTCACAACTCAGCAAATAACGAAATAGTTGGTTTCAAAATATGGGCTAACCAGATAAACGCGTTTTTTTTTTAACCCTGTGAATCGAGTGTCATTATTTTTGAGATATCTAGGTCATCACTCCGATGGGACTGAACCACTTTTGACTTTAATCTCGCATTGGTTAGCTTGGCTACGGATCGTTGAAGAGTCATTCTTTTGGAATTTACTCAGGAAGTCACGGAAACCTCCATGAAGTCTAGACAAGCCAAAAGGAAATTCTATCGCTTCTTAATCGTTCTACGGGCTCTCCCCGATATATATATATGCGTTTCTTCCTGCAATTTTGTTCCAAGTATCGCGCAGGGAACGGGAAAGGTCGATACAATCTCCAAAATATCCAAAAATAGGGCCACATTACGTCAAATCTCCCTGAAATGAATGCATAAAATAAGGAAACCACATACTTGGAAATATTCAGAAGCGATTAGGGATACGACTACCCTATACTATGAATAATTACAGGGAAAGAATCATTCAGTTTTGGCTGTGGTGAGTCTAAAAGCTTGAACTCGAAGTCCATGAAGCTAAAACAAATTAATTTGAAATGGTAAATGCATGTCATACATAAATAAAAATAGTTTTCCGCTTCCGCTGCAGCAATACAACTCAAATTTACTATAAAAATTAAAGGCAGTTGGAACATAATTCTCAATAAGAACGATAAAACCAAAGTTTAAGTGTCAACTAAACGCAAAGTTCTACAGAAAAAGTAAATTATTTAGAATGACATTTAGAAGAGTTAAAACAAACGATATATTTTGAGGAACAAGTACTTATAAGTCATTTCACTTGGAGGATGACAAGAATGAATATATATATATATATATATATATATATATATACACATATATATATATATATACAAAAATACAGTAAACCATAAACACAGTAATCAACCTGAAGGTCGGTTTAGTAGGTGATGGTAGAGTTCACCCAGTACTAAGCCCTATACGACGTGTGAAATTTACACATCAGGACAGGGGGGCCAGTTCCTTTCCCTGTGCCGGTTATGGTTTCCCAGGAAGAGTGTCCTTTCTTGGTGTCTCTATAGTCTAAAAATCTACATCTGTGTTTATATATATAATACATATATATATATATATATATATATATATATATATATATGTATATATATATATGTATATAAATATATCCATAAATATATATAAACACGAGATGAAATACATTAATTCAAGTATATGCAATATATGTAGGTATATCAAGAAGGTTTCTCGGAGAATGCGGAGAGAATAAGCAATACACCTATTTAGTAAGGACTGACAGGACAAAAAAATATAAGTTATGGAAAATATAAGTTATGGAACATCCATAAAGTGCGCTAGTTTAGCTAAAAAAATAAGAAAACTATTGTGTAGAAAATAATAGTTAATATTTTCAGGAAACGTATGCGTCATGTACTGAAATAAGAAAATAGGTTCTCATATGTGAACAGTAAAGCATGCAAGCATTATTTTTTTTTAATTTGAGCCGAATGCAGCATTTCGGACGATATTATATACGTTAATATTGTTAATATCTCTGTTCGTATCGTTAAATATATGCTGATGGGTGCATCGCAATGTTTTCAAGATTAGGTGAAAAATGGGCGCGTGAAACAGTTGGAGAGCTTGAGGATCTAAGAGAGGTATACTTCGAAGCTAATATCGCTTCCATGAATGGAGGCATCTGTCAACACGATTAACTTATCCGACGTGTGTATATATAGTAGCAACCAGGATACATCAGCAGAAAACAAAGATAGACCACGACTAAATAAGCAGAAACAAAAAACAAAAGAAGTAAAAGGGTGTTGCGCTGCAAACAATCCCATCGTGAAGAACATATCTTCGCACTGAACATTACATGAGCCATTTATGCAGGTGAATGAGTCATTCACTGCATAACAGCTCGCAAGAAAATTAATTCCAACGTTTTCATTATGAAATTTTCCTCACATTCATACTCAGCACCTATATGCAACAAAATTCCTTCGAGGTAGTTAAATTACTCACATAAACAACAAAATAGCGGAAGAAAACAGAAGATGAAGATTTTCTGGATTTTTAGAATGGCCCCCATTTGATTCGCTGATCGTACTTTACCTGAAGCATCTGAACCTAATCAATCACGTGAATGTATGATGCCGTGAGGCTCGTCAGTGACCGAATTTTTTTTCACCACACCTTGGTGGAATTGGTAGATCGGCTCTCGATGAATTTATCATTTTTGTTTTATCTCGTGGGAGGCGGTGGAAAATGAGAATAGGAGGAGGAGTCTTTCGCTGGGAGGTGACTGATGGTGGCAGCCATCAAGAGCGATCACCTCCCCGTTCTCCCTCTGACATTCTCACCGCCCTCCCCAATACTTTCATAAACTGCGCTCGCGCCCCTCATTCTCCACCAACACATGCTCGCATCAACTCCCTTGTCATGTGTCATCCGTCTCGCCGTTGACATCCTCGAGTTTTATATCGGTGCATGATATTGGTTTATTGCGGTGGGGTCGGGCAGTTTGAACACCCGCAATGTGAGGAAAAGATCACTCTGTATTCGACACAATTTAAGAGTCACATGCCGCAGCGTATCAAGGATGTGAAGGTAAGTCCCTACCCACAATGTGTCTGCAGCAATACTCACTTACCCTAGTGCAGATTCGTTTGTTATCCATGCTGGAGTATACTTTCTTATAATATTATAGAATAGCGTCTTAATTATTGAAAATTTAAATGAAAATCATATTTGTGCGTATCTCGATAAGCCATCATCGTGCGTTTCCTCTATTACCAGCAATTATAAAAGAGGCCTCACGTCGTGTGAGGTGATGCTGTGGTTAGAGCATTTATTCAAGACGCAGGAAACGCAAGAAAGAAAAAGTGAAAGTGACTCCACACAAAGGGATTCTCGTTTCGTGGATACATAACTAAAAATAATATAAAGGACCACAGTAACCACATTTCAAATTCTGAACTATTTAATAAGATTTTGTTAGATTCAACAGATTCACGCGATATGTAGAGGAAGTTTATCATTATAAATAAACAAATTTGCACTTTTTCTGAAGTATATTAGTAACGTACTACGCTTTTGGTTCTCAAAATCATCATCAGGTACAAGACTGACTTGTCTTGTACCGGATGATGGTTCTGTGAACTGAAACGCGTAGCAAGTCACTAATAAGCTTGAGGAAAAGTGACCATTTTTTTCATGAGATTCTGTTAATTTATAAATACTAATTTGTTTTTACATAATTATATTGGCATTATTTTTATTGTGAAAACTGAGGTAACGCCAAATGAAACACTATCCTTTCACACAGAAATTCAAATATATAACGCAATTCACTAATATAAATTCCATCTGTCTGATTCGTCATTCTTACACGATTCATGCCTTGGGAATCCTCAGTATGAAGACGGGAAAATTATTAAGTACTTGGAGCGGATCGGCTCCTGAATATCACCAGGGTTAAACCTCAGCGCAAAGACCCAAGGATGCGGCGGCGGGAGGCGACATTGCGTGAATCCCTTTCGCCCTTCCTTCTCACCTCCCTCCGAGTACATCCATAATCCCTTTCCCTTCCAACCCGCTGACCCTCCGGGGAATCTTTTTCCCTCGTTCGCCGTTTCTCGGGAGGGCCCTTCAACTCCAGCGCCCCAGCGGCCGCCCTGGGAATTTATCGTGTGGAAACACCCTCGAGATATTTCATTTAAATGCCTCGTGTTTAGGTTTTATAAATAAGACCGCCGAAAATGGAATATTATTTTGCCGTCAAGGGCTTCAAGCCCGCAAGGCCATTTATACTTCTCTGCAGGGTGCCCTCTCTCCATTTACTTCATTTTGAAAGCAGTTTTGCGGCAGGACAAATATCACCACGGCTCTCTGTAATAGCCAACAAATCTCCTCTGACCCCCAGTTTAAGAAAAGAAACTCCACTGTCAGCGTGAACCGAAGTCCTATACCCAAGTTGCAACTGCCATATAACTTAGTCAATGGCCAAACGCTCCGTTCCAAATGCTCGAAAACGACGTATGTACTTGTTTGGCTATCACGTGGAATAAATCTAATCAATAAAATAAGGTAAAACGTGCTATGAGCAGAGGCTTTATGAAATCCAAGTTTGTTGCATATGCTTCAGGCTTTAATGGTCCTGATTTCCTCTACAGATTTGAAAAACTTGATGAATGAGATGTTTTAAAAATATCCTACTGACAGATCTCAGATATGTATTCAAACACGTCAATAAAATGGTCTTTAATGGTATTCACCGTAAGCACGATGGTTAAAATTACTTTATTCTTTGCTATCTTATATAACTCATTAAATAATATTTATTTATTATATTAAACTAATTATATATTTATAAAATTTATTAATTTATACTCTGATAAATTCTATAAAAAAACTTATAAGAACTATCATTTTTTTTGAGCGGTGATGACCGGGATCAGGTTCCAAATTATTCATTATTCCGTTGAATACTGGTATTACCAAATAGGTTAGAACTGTGGAACAATCGTTAATTACATTGTATTTTCTAGTTAATGGAGAACATTACCAGTGATAATCACACGCCTTCCAGCCGATAAAATTTTATAATACGAGTAGAGAATAATATAAAAGAATGATGGGCTGAAGTAAACCAAAATCATGATTACAATACTGATGATGATGAAGACAAGTGGAATATTACTACTCGGATGACTTATTTACTTCTCATTTACTTTGAGAAGTAAGTAAAAGGAACGCTAATCAAATACTTCACAATTAAGTCGCAATCGAGCATTCGCAATTAAAGACGTGTTTTATGCCCATAATACTGTTCTTCGTAGCCATTCCTCATGTATGGCTGTGACAATTTTGGATTTATTCCCTCATATTGGAACAGAAATTACTTTTCTGACTCTCGGAGTACATAAATCTTTCATAAAATTTGTGGAGATCTAAGATCTGAGATCCTTTCATATATTCCACATTTACCGTTTTTAATTTAAAAATTATCTACCCTCAATTATATAGCACTTTCCAGCCCCATAATAGTAGAGGTATTTTACCAAACAACCTTCATTTAAAAAATATATATATTATAATTCAGGTAGAATATTACTTTGATACACCATATGACTATATTTTTTATTCAAATAGTAACAATAATACATTTTGTAAGAATGGAGAGGAATTTTATGAGCAAATAAAAATTCTGCGGGCTTGCGATTTACATTTTTTAGGCAAATACCAAATTGTACCTTCAGTACCTGCATGATTTACATCTTAGTAAAATTATAAAAAAAGATATTGAAAAGTCTGCTCCAATCATCACATCAAATGATGGACGTGACGAATAATGTATCTTATGTAATGTGCGCCAAAGTTTAGATTAATTTGAATAGGTTTTATGCTGCCATCAGTGTATTTTTTTAAAGTAATTTACTAATTCTACTACTAAAGTCTACTACTAATTTACTAATTCAACTACTTCTAAAACTGAAGTTCAAAAATAGAGTCGATACCTAACTTTAGTGAAGTTTGTCTCATATATTTTAAATATTTCGAACAACGGTGGGAGACTGATGAAACGATCTCTAGCAATCTGGCAACACGGGAATAAAAATAACACCGTCATTAGTGAAAAAATAATAGCATTTATGGCGTATGCCCAACAATTAATAGTGTTTTTCATTTGTTTCGTCATCCGTGGCTGTCAAATGTAGGGAAGGGGTCATTGTGTACAGTGTACCGCTCAGATTCATTGGGGTTCCTGACTCCAACACCTGCCGTCCCTTCAACCGCAAATCAAAGGCATTCATGCTTCCCCGGGTCAGAGTGGTATGAATTAGATTCTCCCCACTCCCCCTTCTACGGCCCCTTATACACAGTTAAATGATATCAGGACACCTGCTTTAGGTCCAGACCCTTCCCCCAGTTCGTCGCGTTCAGTCAATTAATCACTCGTCGCCGCGTCAAGAACAATAGTCCAGATGTCTTATTGATGGCGACTGGAGGGATGATCTCACGTGATTAACCCTACATTTACAGTCACCTAAGTTTCATTATTACAACGGTGTTTATGACTTTAACGCATTAAAAACCTGGGTAATTACCATTTAAATGACGACATTGGAGATGAAATACTCGATGTTAATAATTTAGGTATAAACATATACATTCTCATCAAAACTATTGCATTGATATTTTTCCCTCCCAAATCTCAAGCATAGTTTGACGATAAGTATTGCATACCCCGTTATACACACAAATCAGATAAATTTCGTCTCTTCCATTTATCACTATATGAAAAAAGAGAATTACAATGTTTTCCTGTTCGGAACCTAACTTATTGAAAAACAACATGTCAATTCCCTCTTGCACTTAAATTTATAAAATACTTGGGTCATTTATTCATTGTTCTGTGTGTACTTAAAATGAAATCCCTTCTTCAACAAAATTGGTTACCATTGCATCAATTTTCTCTCTCCAGAAGTTGGCATTTTACGCGTAGTGCTATGCACGGGACTAGTTGTGTGATAAATTAATTTCCTTAGTAAATTGTGGGGCAAAAAGTCTTTGACGGACTTTGACCTTTGACCATTAACCTTTGATAATAACTTCACATTCTGTACTCGAAGGGGAAAACCCAAGGACCGAAGAACAGATTTTGATGATGATTTTTGATAGTTATTACGTTTTGTCAATTAATTAAGCGGATTTTTACAATTTTGAACAACCGTACTCCAGATGTCTCCGAGATCATTTTCCATCTTGACAGGAAGAAAGAAAAAAATTCATTTAAACGAATGGCATACACGGCAAAGTTTAATATACTTATACTAATATACTAAGAAGTACTAATTATTACTAATTAACTATTATTATTAACTTTTTTATTATTAACTATTATTATTAACTATTAATACTAATATACTGAGAAGGCGACGCAATGAGATCAGGGATCAATGCACAACATATTTAAACTGGTAAATCCACAACAATCGTTTAAAAGGATGGAGAGGAGCTTAAATATGTCAATCCGCAATACTGAAACCAGGGCAGGTAACCAGAGGGGGACAGGGTGGGGATCATTCACAAGCCCGTTCTTCACCTAAACCGCCATAAAAATGCACCCGGAGCGTAACAGAAGATTGCATCCATCCTCACATCCCTACCCTTCCGACCACTACGGACACCATCCACCCCCTCTGAGATGAAATCCTGGCTACGACGTCACCCACAACCGTTCGTCTTTTCAACGACCATTCTGGGATAAAATGATTCTCCATGTCTCTCCCTCCCACCCATCTCCCTTTTCCGAACGAGAAATGGGGAAGGTTTCGCGAAGGGATGGGCGTGTGCATATGCACTAGTGTATACGAAAGTCCAGGGACGAAGGGTTCGCGATGGCGTTGGGATCTTTGTCCGCCGGGAGAGCAAGGCACGGAGAAGGACGTGGAAGATACATATATAGAAGAGTAAGTGACGTGAGGAGAAAGGAAGGGGTGGGAGGGGTAAAAAAATCAACGAGGGTGCAAGCGGAGAGGAAGATTATCCGGGCGTCGGATAGTGGCGACAATCTAGGATATCCTGAGCACTCCTTATTGGCATAATTCTCCTATAAAGGGAGAAATGGAGAGAGAGAGAGAGAAAGATGGAGAGGGAGAGAGAGGGTGATCCTTACAGCGAGACGGGAGATATGTTGGGAGGAAAGCCGGAAGTGGTGAAGGAAGGAAAAGGAAGGAAAGGCACAACGAGAAGAGGGAAATGTTTAGCCGAGGAAACGAAAGAGAGAAAAGTAAGCGGGTGTAAAAAAAAAAAGAAAGGCCCATTTTCCGTCTTGAGAGGGCTGTTGGAGTGTCTACCAATTTCACGTAGTGGCGTGGCCAAGCCCAGGTATTTTGCTGGCAATAATATTTCAATTCCTCAATTCGCTCCCTTCTCTAGGTTGCGCTGGTTCCATTCCCTTCATTTCAAACATAATTTGGCACAAAACCCTTATTCTGCCATAATTTTAGGATATTTCCGTTAAAATTTAGTAGAATATTAATAAAATGCAGGCTACTTTATTCAGTCAGAATCTTTGTGGTACGTTTACTTAACTAATAACCGTTATTTTCTGATAGCACTTACAGAAATGGAATAACAAATTACTGACCCTTACTGATGTTTTACGAAACATATCTAGCAATGATCACATCGTGAGCATCTTAAGCTAATAATTAATAAAGATAACTTTAGTATCATGATTAATAATAAAAAATCATTCGATGCTATGGATTAATATAGCGGCGGGTTGAAAACTTTTGATGATAACTTAGGTCTCATAGCAAATTAGAGGAAAAACTACATAAATTACAGGAAAGGAAACTTGCTGTCGAGTGCCATTCACTCAATGAGCACAATAAATAAATATAATTATCTAATTTCAAGTATTGAGTGCACGTTTTCATGACCTAAGTGAGGAAGGTAACTTGGCGCCGTAAATGATTCCTCGGTCTCTACAAGTTTTTCTAAGCGATAACGACCCCAGAGAAAATACGCTAATACTTGTGTTATGCAGCTTTCTGATTAAATTACAATCCTTGTCTTTGCTCTCCTCGCCGAAAAAAACTCACGAAATTACTTGTGCGGAATTCTCCCGCTTTATACTCTAATAATATCGAGAATTTTAATCCTTCAAAATAATAGAACCTTATTTTCAATAAACTGTTCCACAATAGAATGTCCGTCGATTTGGATTCGTTAATCATCTGATTCATGCATTTCTTCATCAATTTATTTAGAAGATTCTACAAAATAACAAATAAAAGTACATATTACCACGAAAGGGAACTGACTCACACGCAAGATCCTTCAAGTCAATTTATAATTTTCATACTCATTTAAAATAAACTATTACGGATCCTAACATCTTTTCTCTTCGACTAACGTCGGGTTTCGTTCAATTTATTAACCAATCGCGTTTAATTATTCAATTATTATTTTTATAACTTCTAACTGACATAATACTTTGAACATTTCTGTCATATGACAAATATTCGAATCTCTTGATGATGTCAATATTATCGAGCCATAGATTAATACGCTGGATCATTACATCTAATGAAACTCTTTTAAATGTACCTGCTAAAATTTTCAGAGAGAGAGAGAAACATATCAAACTGATCTCAATGGTGTACTGAGTAGTAACGTGTAAACTAACACCGAAATTCTTCCACGATAACTTAAATTTTCGAATTTCAATTGGTTGCCGTTGCGAATCAAATTCACTTTAATACTTTTTGAATAATGCCAAATAACTCGATTTGCAGTTACAATGCTAAATTCGATCAATTTTAGTCTAAGAGGACAAATTCAAACTGATATGACAACATTTATAATTAGCACTGTTTAATGGTGGTAATTACACGACTAAAAGGAGAGTGATGGAGGATGTTGCGAACTAAAATCTTGAATCGTTGTAGCCTAATAGTGGGAGTGAAAAAGGGACAGAAGTGAAAATTTAGAAGTATGAGGAGAAGAAGTGTCGTGATGCAATGAATTTTATGTCGACCCGTAGGACAAAAACCTGCCAAAATTCTCAGATGTGCAGAGACAAACAGCAAATTCATCAAGCATGCATTCTGAAAACTGATTGAAGCAATTTTCAATACATGTGAGCATTGCATGACCTTTAAATTCAAATCTGCTTCATTATAATATATTTTATCTCGTATTAATCAACTGTGAAAAAAATTTAATGTCACCCATCCGGCAACAGATTATCCATCCATTTAAATGTACTATTACCGTCTTTACTCTCCTCTTTCTACATTAAAGTTTCCATCAAATATCTTCCGATTCGAATAATTATTTTTTAATTAATACAAAGTATCTACGCTTACCAAATCACGAATCATAATGGTCTCATGGGTTTTCATTTCAAAGAATTATTTTAATTCCCTTTCTATTCATCCCTACGTCGGTGAAACAAAAATTGAAAAGGAGAGCATCTAAAAAACTTGGAATGCAAATTATAATCAGCAAAAAAGTAAATAAAAAATACCGATATATTATGAATTTATTGGACGAAAATAATGTTAATATAATTAGAAGGAGTAAGAAATTGAGATTATAGGTGGAAGAAATCATATCATGTGCACATTCAAGGATCAGAAGGTGGAAGACAACATTAGTTATCCATAGTTAACACTAGTTAAACGATTTAAAACTATTTCATACGCAAATAGCTCCACACAGTGTAATAATAAGAAAAAAATATATATAATTCAAGTCAAATGCCAAGAGGATATAAAAGAAAACCATATTCAAGATAAATGCAACTCAATGCGAAGCAGCTATGCTAACGAGCAAAGTATTTTTCTTGAATGATACCGTTGAAACCATCCAAGGGAGATAGGGTATTAATGGAAGAGAAATAGAAGAGAGAGCGAGAGAGCAAAAGAGAGTCCAAAAGGGACTTGCTCAAATGCGAGGGTGTGGGGTGGCACACGGTGGAGTATACACTTGCATTACTTACGCGTGCGGAAGGAGGAGGTGGAAAAGGAGTTAAATCTTATGCGGTGTTGGCGCAAGTCGTTTTGCGAGGGGACGAGGAGAGGGGAGAGGAAGGGAGAGGCGGCGGAGAAAGGAGGGAGTGGGCGTGGTGTTTGGCTAAGGATAGGGGGGGGGGAAAGGTGGAGAAGGAAGGAAGTGGAGTGGAATGAGGTGGATAAGACATAGTGCGGGAGATTCGTAGATATATTGCGAAGGGAGGAAAGCAGGAGAGAAGGAGAGGTGGGTGAGGGGGGTGGGAATAGGGGGAGGGTTGGTGGCTGGAGGGAAAGGGTGAAGAGAGAGTGAGAGATAAATATTCCGAGAAAAGGGTGTAAAACTGGGAGCGGGAGACGGAATGACTTGACGTGGAATGAAATCGTCGGGGTAGGGACTATAAGGGTTCGTAAAATCTCATAAGGAGGAGTGGGGATGGTGGAGAGGGAGAGAGAGGGAGAGCAGGGGTATGCATGTATGTGTGCGTGTTTGTGTGTGTGTGAGTTAAGCGGTGTCTCCTGTAAGTGAAGTGCTTTCGCAATACGTGCCAAGAGCGTTGGAATCCGCTGGTCTGCCATTTTGCCCCGAGATTAAGAAATTCTGCAGGAAAATACCCCAAAAGCTCGCTCTGGCCTTTTGGATGCGGGGTTGCTCTCAACCTCATAAAAAAAATTAATTGAAAGAATCAATTCGTGAAAACTCAGTCAAAGTTTCGTCCCTCATAGCTCTATTACATGTATCCAGGCAGTTAAGGTTTAGGTGTAACCGATTGAAAGTAACTTACCCTAAATAGGACAGTTTTACCACCTATTCGCCAACTAAATAATCTGAGTTACTTTACTGATTTGTTGGCGAATGTGAAAGGGGGAGGACAATTCGTTTTCAAAATAATATAATACTATTTTTATTTGAATTTAAGAGTTCAATTTTTTCTATTATGAAATCGTAATAACTTATCTGGAGAAATATTAGGAAATAAAATTATTTAACTGACGCACAAAAATTCAGCAGTCCTTTGTTAAACCAGACAAAAAATTCTTTGGTCAAAAGTAAAAATCTGTAAAACAATTTTCCATACTCGAGGTGCCTACTAATTATTCAAATATGCCAAAATTACCTTTTTGGTTGTTTAACTAAAGCGAAAATGGCTAATTAGCATTTGGGGAAATCTCATATCCCACAGAAAAGTCGTTAAGCCGAAACCAATTGCAAGATCTATTGTTGGACGATTTATTCTTGTTTTCATTAGTCTATGAGTTATGAAAATTCGGAATCGATCCAATATTAAATTGGGGGAAATATTTTATAAAGCAAAATGAGCTAATTATTAGTATTTTTTACAATTAAAATTTAATGACAATCACGGTTTCATTGGTTCACTTTTATTTTCAAGATATAAATAAACAGGCGTGCTGTCCTTTATACAAGCCACATACGAGAAGGAATTGGGGACTGCTAGGTTTGAAATACGTATCTTATACCCAAACGTATCTTGGTCCCTGTATGAAACGTGCTAAAGACGTATTATATTCCCCAAGACGTATCGTATACCCAAAACTCTCATTGAGACGTTCAGCAAATATTCGATATAATTATTGGCAAAAGGATGGAGATCTCTTACACCATTGGATGAATAAGACATAATTTGACTACTATTTGATGTTAAAATACTAGGGATATTGTATTAAAAATCACTTGAGAGAATATGTTGGTAAGAAACACATTTTGAAGACAAATCGAGAATCATGGCAATGTTTTGGAGACGACTGATGACCATATCTAAATACGTTCCTTGATTTCACATAGGATTGAAGGGTTTGGTTGACGCTATTATTGGAGGAAGAAAATCACGACAAGCTTCAAGCTTCGCATAACTTTAGCGTCTAATGCACAGAACTCCTTCTGTATATCGAAGAGGCCTATGGTTTCCTCCCTCTCGTGCAAATAAATTACGACCAACAGAAAACAAAAGTCACCAACAGTTGCTTTCCTTTAACAAGATTCACACTCATTTGATCAGATTATTTTCAGACTTTGTTTTAAATTATTATTCATACTGCTGAAGTAAGATACCTAATTGGTGCCTTGACAGTGCATAAAATTTTATGAAAGAGTAAGTACTCTGGTCAGAGACCGGTGTGATACGCAATAATCCATTTCTTCATTGCTTTGGGTAGAAAAGACACTGAAAAATGCTTAGAAATAAAAATTTTCGTTTAAATTCTAATAGTACATTTTATTAGTGTCATTTATTATTAACTCACCAGTTAAGACTTGTTTCCGACTATGATAACTAATCACCTGAAGATGCTACTTTGCGACGAAACCATGGTAATGAACAATTAAGTTATATGAGGAATTTGCGCTTTAGACACCTCATTACACTTTTCCTATGATATTCAATCACGGATGAAACAATCATGAATAAATTAAGATAATAGGGTTCCATGTATCAGCGAAAGGTTGAATATAAAGTACCTACCAAGTACCCAAAATTAAATACACATTAATAGTGAATATTTGACTTTTCGTGGAAAATTCACGTAGGTAACTTTAACTAAATTTAGAATTCAAAAGTATATCGAGGCGAAACAAATATGCAATAAACGCCCAAGTTATTGTTTGAACTGCAGTTCATTGAACGTGGTTAATCTTAGACAATAATACTGCAATTTCATGCCGACGCGTGTTAGAGTGTTTGTAGGATGCATCTTCGCTTTATCATGATTATCTAAGAGAAATGGCGTCTCGTAGAACTTTTCGAAAAAAGATTCAAAAGATCAGTTTTCTCTCTCAAACATATCTGTTGTTTTTGGATTACAAAAATCTTTAACACAATGACAACAATTTCTATTCATTACTCTGGATATGGTGGGCGAAGAGACGGGTTTGTTGGGAGCAATCCTATGGAGGCAGGAAAAGTGGCTGAAGGGGGTATTGACCGGCAGTGGGATGTTGAAGACTGTAATTGAGGAGAGAATGTTAGGCAAACGATGAAAGGGAAGGAACAGGATAGGGATGTTGGACGGGATGAAGGAAGGAAGAAAGTACTCAGAGATGAAGAAGGACCTGATGTAGAGTAGGATATTGTGTTTTGCTAGGAGTCACAAATAATTTAATTAGTAGCTATGTCCATCCAAAAAACCTACCTTAACCGGTAGATTACCTAATGAAACTCTGCATCTATATTTTCCGTGATCCTCCAGAAGATGTATTTTAGAAAATTCAGCTGAATATCCAGGGACGTTTACCCCGATTAATAAAATAGCTTTACAATAATTAGAAGAATTATAATTTCCACATTCAATGAAATATTTACATAAATTATGTACTTAAGGAAACGTATTCCTTGATTGCAACCAGGGGGAAACTAGACCTGATTTAACATGGCTGTCTATCGGTCGATCTTAAATATTCCCTCAGAGTAGTGACATAACACTTAACTACCCAAATGAAAAACAGCTTCGCCTACGAACAGGAGCGGAAACGGGGAATCCTTGTTTCGGCTTGGGGTATTAGCTCCGATTTATGGAGGCGATCCATTATCCCTTAACTATTCCACCTTTTGATACTATTTTCAACTCCGAGGAGGAAGTTCACCTCCCCTAACTGCCTCCCCTTTAACTAAGACCCCCCTCCCCATCTTCCAAAACGAGAGAACCATTGCTTCCCCCCGTTACTCCCCATAGGGAGAGTGGGTAGCCTTCGGAATTACCCCCTCACTTCAGTTGGCTAGCATTACATCACTCGAGGGAGGGTTGGTAGTTTCGGGAATGGGAAATGAAAACGGCAAGGTAACGTAAGGAAGGACTCAGTTCAAAAGAAGGGATGAGGGTGGGAAGCAAGGATTTCTGGACGACTTTTAGGGCCGGAGTGATTGGTTCCTCGATAATGAGAGAAAGAGAGATAAAAAAATGAGGACAGGAGACTTGTAAACTGCCAAAAAATTATCTCGATTGATATTATCGGCCTTGTAAATTATTTCCGAGACTCGACAATCTCTGTCTGTCTCTCTTGCTCTCTTCTTCATATACAAGAGGAAGGGGATGAGGAGGGAGGGAGGAGTCGATAGGAAGAGGACATGAGCCTAATAATAATGATGATGATAAGAGTCGGTCCTCTTCTTCATTCATACTCACTCTTAGCCCCATTATACTGTGGCCATTTCTTTTATTTATCCTAGCATTGTTGGGCTATTTTCTCCTCCGTATCTACGAAAATATTACCTTAACTCTCCCCCCCCCACCCTCTTTCCCGACCTGAAAAGCTGATGCCTCACCCCCTTCCCAAATTTTTTTACGACCATCCCCACTCCTACCACCTTCAACTACCCGGATCCTCACAATGCCCATTCTCCCTACTCTTACGTTCCATCCGCCCTCGCCCCCTCCCTCTAACCCTCCCCCACAAAACTTTTCATCGCAATCTCCCAATATCTCGGCATCTCATTTTCCGCATATTTTTTCTCAAATTTAATTCCCTTCTATCTCTCTCTCTATATATATATATCTCTCTCTCTTTCCCTCTATTGCTCTCTTTCCCCGAAAAAATGAAGTTGTTTCCTTTTTACGCGTGGAGTCGTTCCGCAGTTATGCCTGCCCTTTTTTTATCGGAGTGATTTGTCGTGGTCCTTTGTGGTGCATAATGTTTCATGAATTTTTTTTTTATTTGCTGGATTCGAATATTTCGTGGCCTTTCTTTTCTCTCGTTTCGTCTCACGACGCGTTTTATTTATACGTTTTTAATTTTTTACCGAGTAATTTTCAAAAAGATGGCACTGCTAGCTGGAACGAGTTCCAATTCATGAATAATAAAGTTAATAAATACGAGAGAAAATAAAGTTGAAAATTCGAGATTCGCATCGGCCTCCCAACTTTTCTCTAAAGCTTGATAAATATAAATTGGAAAGCGCGTATTTGAATAGGGGAGGCAGCGCATTAATCATCCGGGTGGATATTTAAATGCACCATCATTAATTTAGGTTTTAATTTTAAGCTTATGAATAAATGAATAAATAAATCCTCACAAAGCTAAAGCATCGTTTACCTTCTTTCAGTTGTTTACATTTTCTGGGCGACTCCATTCGAATATGAACTTAAATGTGCGTAATACATATCTCAAATTATTTAAGACATTTATAAACATTTTCGCATTCTATTAAGTCCCTGCTATATGACATTAACTAATATAGTTCACTTTTGCGAACAATTAATATGTCTTACTCTCTTCATGGTTTCTTCAACTTTTTCATGAATTTGTCTATGTGCCATCTATTTACGGATTCACTTCATTAAACAGAATGTTAACTCACATATTGGCGCCCGTGAGAAAATACGAGATATCTTCAAACTGTTGACGTAAAAATAAATTCTTTGGAATTGGCAATTTTATCCATCAACGATGCATAAATTTATGTTTAAATGTATATTCCCAAGGATTGTTGGGATATCTTCTGTACCGTCGCGTGATCAATTTTCCTCGTTTAAATAACATCGCGCCTGGTTGACACGAAAGCTAAGAAGAATGTCAAGAATATTGTAACAATTGATACATATATGAACTTTGAAAAAACGTTTCAGGTACATTCATGTGAGTGAAAGAGACGAAGTTGGACTACGAACTAAGTGTTGCATAAAACATTAAGTTGCATAGAAAAATACAATATTTGTGATTAGTCAAACGGATTACAGGTAAGTTATGGATAAATGATGTCTACATACGTTTATCTTTATATGTATAGAAGCAGTCTACAATGAATTGCATACGTAAAGAAGATCCTATACAATGAATTGCTTTGATTAGGAGTTTTGTGGAATTTTGGAGTATGTCATTGATTCTAATATTACCTTGGAGGGAAACTGACAAAAATAATACGAAAGAATTTCCAACGTGTGGCCGATAAAATTCGAATATTTTTGCTTTAACCAGCTGTATAAGTGAATACGTCGATCACATTGTCTTATTTGCCAGAGCTAGACACAAGGAAAGTTCGGCGATTTTGTCAGAGGACGTATTCAGTCATATCAGGCATGTGTAGCGTTATCGCAAGTGAAATCAAGGGTCGCTGTTTATTTATGATTCCCTTAAGGCAAATTCAATCCAAGTGCCGCGCTTAGTGTCGCATGCATGTAGTTTTGTGTAGGGTAATTTTGTTTAGGGGTATACATTTTGAATCACGTAAAATTATTTCGAGTTCTATAACTATTACAAAATTGATTAATGCTTAACTAGAACTAGCTAATGTAGAACTGCACTTTTTTTACATTTCCACCTCATGAAGACTCTTAAGACCTTATTAAGTAATTAAACAATGCAAATGAAAGAAATTTCAAAGCTGATATTTTGTAGAAGAGAATAATGCTGGTATTTAGTACCCCACTGCGCAGTTAATACGTAACTCGCCTAAGTTGTCTTTGCCTCTAAAAGGCCACTTTAATCATTAAAATCATATCTAAGAGGAATATATTTTCAAGGTTGGTTAAACAGGAGTCCTTAACTGATAAGCCATACATCTTAGAGTCTGCTAAAATATTCCAGTAGCCCCCTAAAAGAGATGACGCACTGAGATACGTGTCAGTTGTAGTTATCTAACAAGACTTATCAATATGCTAAATTTAAATTAGAATTTATTACCAAAATCCCCGCCCAAATAGCACGCGGCGTACTGTTATCCATCCCATTATTTTGATTTATAGATCTAACTTTCTAATGAACTATGAATGAAAAGTCAGACAGCACAAATTAATTCAGTAAATCAAATTTCAACTCCTCTGATTAGAATAAATCGAACATGTATTAATTCCGCAGAAACAGCAACTAATTTCCAATCTTTAATCAACTAGCTCACCCCAGTGGGATTTTAAGTTTCTATTTTTCTTAGAATACGAATAATTGCATTTATTAGATGAGTAATTTTGGAGAATAGTCCATAAAATCACACTCTAACTTCTAGAAACTGGTCTACTCACGTAAAATAACCTTTCACTCGTATTAAAAGATAATAAATTCGTAACATACAGGGTTCGTCCGGAAAATAAGTGTACTGATTTTTTCCCGCCGCTCCAGGCGCGCCCAGCACCGCTCTGACGGGCTGCGATTGGAGGGGGGTATGTTGGCAAGCGACGCTGAAAAAGGCAGTCGGCTCTGAGCTGTGGTGTAGTGAGGAGCTCTGTTAACGCGAACCTCCACGCTCGACCCACGTCACGGAACGCGATGCCGATGTTTTTGGAGCAGCGTTATTCCATCAAATTTGCGGTAAAGCTTGGGAAATCGTCTACCGAAACTGTCGGTATGATTAACCAGGCTTACGGGGAGTCAGCCATGTCCAGAAACATGATCTTTCGGTGGCACAAGATGTTCGTGGAGGGCAGAGAAGAGGTCGACGACGAACCACGGCCTGGACGCCCATCAACGACACTCACCAACGAAAATGTGCGAAAAGTTCGCGATGTACTGAACTCTAATCATCGTCTTAGTGTTCGGATGATAGCAGAGCAGTGTAATGTGCCAAAAACAATAGTGCACGAGATTATTAGGGAGCAATTACAGATGCGAAAAATTTGTGCAAAGTTGGTGCCGAAAGTGCTCAGTGATGATCAAAGACTCAATCGTTTGGAAATCGCGACACAACTTGCGGATCACTGCAAAAATGATCCACATTTTTTAGAGAACGTTGTTTCGGGTGACGAGACGTGGATCTTTGAGTACGACCCGGAGTCGAAGAGACAAAGTGCGGAGTGGCACACCCCATCATCACCCCGTCAAAAGAAAGCTCACATGAGCAAATCTCGGATCAAGGCGATGCTCATTGTCTTTTTTGACAAAAGGGGAGTCGTCCACTACGAATTTGTGCCTGAACGACAAACTGTAAATGCTGCATTTTACGTCCAAGTGCTCGACAGGCTTCGAAAACGAGTCGCCCGCGTCCGGCCAGCGATCAAAAACATCTGGAGGCTGCATCACGACAATGCGCCGTCTCACACCGCGCTTGTCGTGTCGGACTTCTTGGCCAAGCACGGCGTGGCAACGCTGCCGCACCCGCCCTACAGCCCGGACTTGGCACCACCGGACTTCTCTCTGTTCCCGAAGATAAAGAGGAGTTTGAAAGGAACGCGATACGGGACTTTGGACGCCGTCAAAGAGGCCGTGACGACGTGTCTTCGAGAGGTTCCCGATGATGCCTTCGCGGGAGCGTTCCAGGAATGGGAACGCCGCTGGAACAAGTGTATCGACTCACAAGGGTCCTATTTTGAGGAATATTAGCTTAAGATATGTAAAAGTGTAATAAATTTTTTTCCCTGAGCTCAGTACACTTATTTTCCGGACGAACCCTGTAATTATACGAGTATACCAGGATATTAATAGGAATGGCGGTGAGAATACCTTTGAGTGTTGTAAATATCATCGAAGTTTACATCACTATGTAGATATTTTAGGATTAATATTTTTACTTGTATAAAGTTGATTTCAATCATATCTTGATGTAAGATAAAATATTAATTGTGTTTCACAAGACATAAAATACTCCGGACTTAAGCTCGCTAAGTACTTTAAATATACGGAAACCTAGTTATAACAGATAAACCACGTTAGTTGGAATAATCGTTGCGTATTTATCAATCAGATATGCCAGTCAATATGCAATGACGTAAAAACTGTATATCTTGTAATACTTCAGGAGGATGCTATATAAAGCTACTTTACATAAAAATTCCATATTTTTTAGAATATTGTATTAGATATAAAACACCGTTCAAACGAAAATATCTTAAATAATATTATTTGGATAGAAGCATTTCAGTAATCAGTTTAAAATTCCTTGATTAACAGCTTTCACACTTGTAACTGCAGCAGAAAAACAATTTGTATAAAATCTCTCAAGTACAATAAGAGAGATTTTCTACCAATAAGGATTATAGTTTTTGTTAGAATACATCTTTTGTGATGTAAGCATTCGATTAAATTCATTGGGTTTGAAAAAGAATTGCGAATCATTAGAAAATTTCACCCTCAGTATTAGAAGATCCCAGCGTCACGAAAGAACTTGATCGAAACCAGTACCATGAAGAAAATATTCTTGCTGATGTCTAGCGAATTTTTGGCAGGGAAAATTTTAAGACATGCTTCCATTAAAAATTATTATTTGCGACCCCTGTGCATTGTGGAGAAACATTCATATTTAAAATAGAGCTGAGATGAGTAATTGTTTCTTTTTTCCACATGGTTTTCAGTGACTATATTATCTATCCTTTAGTTCAATTCATTTAATTTAAATATTGGTTATGAAGATGGTTTACTATATAAATCCTGAATAAGACCAAGCTTTGTGTCGCTTAATGGAATTTTTGTTTTTCAACTTCTATTTACTTTCAGAGATCATTTTTCCCTCGCACCCTCTACCATAAGTAATTGCCGGCCCCGGTGGCGGCGGGGTAACGTCCTAACATACCAACCCAGAGGTCGCGGGTTCGATTATCGCCTAGGTGGATTTTCCTCCATGTAGGGCTTGTGTGTATGTGATTTTCATCAATGTCATGTCTGTAATGTAAGGGTTAGTTGGAAGAAGGGATAAGTCTCAACCTCGCACAATTAAGTCGATAAATAAATAAATAAAATAAATAAATAAGCATTTGACCCCCCCCCGATCAGAATTTATTTTAGAGGTGATTTAAATGTCTTCGTTGCGTGAAATGTAATTAGGTTTTTAGTGGTTACAGATAGTTCAAATTGCAAAGGAATAGATAGGATTCTTTGCTGTAATTTAATGTATGGGGAAATAAAAATCTAGCATATAGATATATTTTACGAGGTACATTGCCGCTGATATCCAGATCTACTACAAACCAATCCTCAGATTGATCACCCGTGACGATGATCACCGCTTAACGTTGAGGTCATTTTGATGTAAGACATTTTCTAGCTCCCATTTATGGTTGAAAAACTCCCTAACACAATGCAGACGGCGGCTAAATTGGAATCAAGCGTTTCACTTAAAAACTTGTTATCATCCCTTCCTCAATATTTAAAAGATATGAGACCAAACACGTTTTTTGAGTGATTTTTTCGCTTTGTGTGGCCGGTCGTCGTAGTAATACATTTAATTATTCGTTCATAGTACAGTAACACGTGTAGCAATATCTAAAAAGACCTTCAAAGACTGAGTAGAACTGTAGCGGTCATTTTTAACTATTGATATCAATCATAGGCTACAGTCTCATGGTTAATAAAATATGTTCTCCAATTATGATACTCCCAGCGAGCTTAAGGCTAAATGTAAAGAGGGCAACATTTTCCGAATATTAGGTTAGGCGGCAATAGGATCTTCATGAGAACAGTGCAGCTGATACCCTTCGCGCAGCGCTTCCCGTATTGGAATCAGTTGTACAGAAAACCTTGTGGTAATATAATTGTGGTTTGTTTTTCTCGATAAAAATCTGGTTACCAGAAATCACTATGCCAATCGCCGAATAATATCATCTTCACACAAGGTCAGTTTAGTTCGAGTGTTTACTCTTCCCAGTGGAAGAGTAAATACTTATTAAACATTAGTGATTATGAAAAAAACTTAAAAAACCAAATGAACTCCTATGATAAATAAATTGAGAACTGAGACAATTTTCGGGAGATAAATATGTATACAAAAGGAGAAGAAAATAAAGCTACACTATAAACAATCAAATCGTAGTACCGGATATCATAATAATGCTTGGTCACGAAAACTGGCAGTTCAGGTCATGTTTGGACAGCAGAGGTCATGAGCGGCCGCCAGAATTCAGGTCATCCAAAGTCTACTTCTGCACAGGACGTTAATTACGGGGAAAATACCCATTTATGCAATTACGGGTCTTACCCGGATAATTCGACGGAATTCTCGCTATGGTTATTGAGTTCTATTTGGGATGCGATATCTTTCTTTTTTTCCTTACTCTCCTAAATGATTTTTGTGACTAGTGCTGTCCATGCATGTATAACCTAATGTATATATTCAACTACACATATTATACTATTTTAAAAATATTATGGCAATAAATTTGAAATTATAATTTATATTAGCCTTTCCTTCCTGTAGTACACTCAGTGTTATTACGAATAAAAACAGCTGCACTGCTACGAACCTATTCTTAAAAGCACCAATGGTCGGCATTATTCCAGTCCGAAGAAAACTCTTCCGCTTTATTTTACGTCTTCGATTTTGACCACCCTCCCCATGCGTCCCCCTTCTTCCCGCAAGGGAAGGTCCCGAGCACCAATTGTTTGAGGGTTGAGATAGAAATAAAACCCCTTACTTGCGAAAATAAGCGGAGGAAAAAAGTTAAATCTTGGTGTAAATAAATAGGGACAGTCAGTGGCCCTTTTCTCTCCCTTTTCTCTCTTTCTTCGTCACAATCTCCTTAATAGCCCTCTCCTCCCGTAGCCCTGATCCTCCATCTGACCCCTCCAATCCCCGCTCCTTTCGCCCCACCACCTCCACCCCATCCCGTTCCCCAAAACCTCTTCAATTCGAGCTCGTCTCTCCAGCACCAACACCACTCGCCGCCGCCGCCACGACCACCACCCGACCACGCCCTCTCCTCCCCACTCTTCCCCTAAGCAACTCACCCCTTCCCTTCCAAAACTCCAACCCCCTCCCTCATACACCTGAGTTACACTCCCCCTAAATCCTCCCGCAACTCCTCCAGCGTTGGTGCCGTCCGATTCAAACTTGAATTTATTCTCCTCCGCTATGCACTATATATACAGCGGAGTGACACGCAATCCTACTCCTATGTCAGCCTATCTATCTCTCCCCCCACTCTCTTTTCTCGTTTTCATACGTATAATGTTAATAGTATTATAATCTGGCTCGGGGGGAGCTTGAGGGTGGAAAGGGGAGTACAATCGATACCCTCAGTTATGACAGGAAGTATAATTTGTCCGCCGGATAAAGCCCTCCACCACAGCCTTAACGATTGTGTGAGCGGGAACGGAGGTTCTAGAGCTGGCCGCGCTTTCTTCCCCTTTACTTCTCAACGAACATAACGAAGGCATGTGCTTCCATTTTGGACTGAAGTATCTCCTGCTGTTACAAGCGGATGAGTCATTCTCCACCGAGGAGGTGCAGTGGCTCCAGAGCAAGGTAGAGTAACCAATTCTCATTACACGCAAAAGCAGTTGAATGTTTTGTCGAAGAAAAAGTAAGGATTCTTATATCGGATAAACCAGATGACGAAGTGGAGGATTTCCAGGGAGAAGTACAGCTGAGTGATTCGGAATATCCAACCAGGAAGATGAGGAGACATGAATGAGGAGATAGTGGAATACGTTAGTCAAATATGAACAATCTGTTGGAACTAGCTGATAAGCCGAATCAAAAGAAATGCCTACTTAAATTCTGCATCCATCACTATCTTACCATTACCAAAAGTTTCAACAAAGGTTCTTAAAAATTAACATATGAGATGTAAAACATTAAAGAAGAGATACATACATAATTTAATGGATCAAGGCCAATGAAACAATAGAATCAAGTCAAAAATTGCAATTGACAACCAGAATCTCAACGGCTGTATGTACGATATATCGACGGTGGTATATCCTCGAAAATGATAAAATCCAACCTTGAATTTGAAAAAACGTCCACAGGCCATCGAAAGGTAAAAGAGCACAATTAGCTTGAAAAACAGGAGAAAACAGAGGTAAAAAAAATGTGTAATGGCATTTCTAAAGCTTTAACATGATCTAAATTGAAATTATACGCTAAAAGCTGAATTTCGTCCTGGAACGAATAAAACAGAATGTTGAGATTTGACTTTATATTTAGACTTTTATATATTACACCTGCTGTTAGTTTAGTTTTTTATGGGAAGCGACCAACATCTAAGGTCATTTACGCCATTTGGGATGGATGGGAAAGGAAGGGTGGAAAGAAACCCGGCGTCGTCATTAGCCTACTCCTTTCGAAAGGCGCCAATGGGTCCGCAGTTTAACGTCCCATCCGAAGGACGTCGTACGCGCTCAAATTGCTCCACAAAGCACGTCATATAGGGATCGGGATACTGCTGAAAGTTATTCGTTGTCTCCAGGATTTAAACCCGGGCCCTCTCGCTGGGAGGCCTGTACGTTAATCATCTCAACATCACGATCCCCCAACTGATGTTAAATGGCATACGGTCTTCATACAAAATTTTGGAAATTTATCAAAATAGTACTTACTCGGTGCACATTTGAACTGTAAAATTCATTCGTAATTAGAATAATAGAATTAATCAAATCAAGGACAGACCAAAATATACATCTAATGGGTCAAACAATTTCTATGAAAGAGCATTTTCATCACTTTCTCCAGACTCACAAGTTACCCCTTCTGATTTTACCCTCGTCACTATTTCTGTATCCTTGATTTTCCTCCGTGGATTAAAGCATTTTCTTCGGGTTATTTTACTGTGTTATCTATATCACCATTGACTATGACAGGGTAAAATGGACAACCTTGTTTTATTCCTTTATTCTTGTTTCCAATAAATTCTTAAAGCATAAATAAAACGAGCTTTTGATCATGTTTTCGTTAAAAAGTAAGACGCTGAATCCAGTAATCTTAGCAAAACTGATTTAAAAAGAGACTCTTGTAAGTATAAGATTCTATTGTGCGCACTTTATTTCCGATCTCCCCAAATTATCCAGGATGCCGAGCAATAAAATTTTATCTAACGGCTGAGCATCAAAACTTTTATGATAGTTTTATATGTCACCCATTTAAGAAGTTGAACTTTCCCTTATAGACACTTAAGTGCCACAATCTCGAAGATATATTTGGATCACAATGAAGAACTTCAAAAGAATGAATAGTCAAAGCACAGAGATAAAAACTCCATTTATTGCTGAGCTTCATAAACATACCCTTTCCAAAAACATTAACGAGAAATTATTCCAAAATCAACTCAGCGGAAAATACACGCAAAAGTCAGAATGCGGCAAGAAATTGTCATTGCAAATAAACTGCATTACTGTGGCTAATTGCACAAATTATCTCACTCAGGTTTGGTTAACATAGAGTACTATCTATCTTAATGACAAAGGTAAAGAAAAGAAATGAGAAAGCTCGCAATATATTCATAATTAGTATTCTTTTCAAAGAAATGGGACATGGAGAGAAACAAAGCATAAGAAAAATTTGCATAAATATTGATGATAATTAATTGGATGCGTAAAGTAGGTAAATAAGGAAGAAAGTCGGCAAAGACTACTTTGTTGACCGCAAAAAAACGAAGACTGAAGAAAAAATATAAGAAATTTTAGGAGAAATATTATATAATGGTATGAAAATGACATTCAGGAAAAAAATTCGTGGGAAGATATTTCAAATGAGATAAAAAGGGGATAAAATAATTTATATGCGGTCCGATTCGAACAACATTCCGTTATTACATAAAAGCTCGAGTCAAAACTTTATCCTCCCATTACTACGGCTGTTCTTCCTCGGTTAGCGACATCACTGCTTTCATGATTTCTTCATCTATTAGTATACCAGAACCGTATTCACATATGTGGTATTTTGAAGTAAAACCATATTCTGATGACAAATATATTCGATTTCGTAAATTAATTATCGGACATTTGGCTATGGTGATGCTCCTAATATTGAGAAGAGACTAGTTTTCAGAGAGCATTTATATTTTTCTTCAAGCCTATGAATACCTACCTCGTTGGTGGGTTTGTTTTTCTAACTCGATCTATATTAAAGAAAGACTAGAGTTTAAACCTACCAGTGTTGTGTTTTGTTGTACGTAGTCTCTCAATTTGCTTTCGTAAGGGGAAACAAACGGCCAGCTCCGAGTTTTTCTCGATTCTATCCAGTGCTCATACTTCTATGTTTTTATAATTGATTCCTGAAAATCGAAAATTGCGCGCATGACTAAAACTGTATGGCATTAATAAAAATAACAGTGTACAACCATTAACCAAGGGAATACTGGTTATCTTTTTTCTAAGATAAAAATATTTCACTGTCAACTCGAAAGTTTTTACTTAAACCTTTGATCTTCAAGGAGTCTATTGTGACTATCCCTTCATTACTCGAGAAAAAGATTCATACAAACAATTTTTCAACTCTTCAAGATCTACTGTATGCTTCACAAAAACCTCGGTTTCCACCCGCGAATCTTGCGCTCATCAAATAATTCTCCCACGCCCTCAACCTATGCCTTTCCTTTCTCCAGCCTTCCTCATACCAAGCACACACAACTTCCTACCTTCCTCCACACCCACGCCCTTTTGAGCAAACAAACAATGTCTCCCCTTTCTCTCATCTCCTTCTTCCTTCTCCTCTTCAGAAGAGACGCTTTGCTGGAACAAAGGCTCTTCGTAAACCGTGAAGGAAACAAAAGTTTAGCGCCTTGCAGGGCGAAAAAAAGGTGGCGCTGCGTCTTTTTCCATCTTCTCCTTTCAACTCCCGTCGCATTCCGCCTCTCCCCCCCCCCCACTTCTACTCACACGAGCCTGAACATTCAACAAGATGGTTGCCCATTGTTATGGCGCGTCTTTTGACTCGACAGAAAGAGACAGAAGAAGGGAGAAGTAACCTTAAAACACGCCCTCTAGCCTCCTCCTCCTTCACCAACGGTCCACGACGCAGGGGAAGGCAGGCGAGCAAACAAAAGAGGATTTAATGCGAAACTAGAAAGAGAAGGAGTAGGTATTTTTCTTGAAAAACTGTAAAGTGGGCAGGGGGAGGTGAAGAGGGGCTCGGCCTGGCAGCAATGTACTCGTGACAAAGGGACAGGGAGTCGGAATGGTCGGGAAGGGAGGGGTGGGGTGTGGAACTAAATAGAAGAAGAGGCGGGGAATTTGGAGGGGAGGAGGAGGAAAGGACATAAGATAAAAAGGAAGTCGGGGAGATCTCGACTTCATCCCCTCCTCCTTTACATCTCCCTCCCCCATCCCCCGGTGCTGGATTTCAAAAGCCAGCGCTGGGATCCGAACTTCCTCGTTTGCTCCTCGGCAAGGGAAGTAAAGATGTGGAGGGAAACTTTTTTCTCCTCCCTTCCCACGAATCAGAGTGGTGCTCAGGTGCTCCATCCCTGTCCCTTTCCTTCCCCCCATCATCCCTCCACGCAGATTCTTTCGACGATGAGATGCTCCCGGCTGAGAGAGAGAGTTTACTTTGGGAACACAAATAGTAGAACACGAAATCACACAATAATGCATGAATACATAAGCAATTCACGCACGAAATCATAGTTTTTTATGCAAAATAAGCGAATAAATTTCATGAATAAAGCATTTGTGTAAGAGAAATTTCGGCATGCAAAACGTTTCGGGGTCCATCTTTGAGTTAAATGGCCTTAAATTTAAACAGAATATAATGCCGATTTCGTGACGTGGAAAATGTATCTCACCAATAACATGAGAAGATGACAATATTTGACCCTCTTATGGTTGAAGTTGATGACCTCAAAGGCAAAACGCTTCATTTCAAGCGCGGTAAAAATTACTTCAACAGCTGATATAGTATGGTTAAGGCAAAGGGAAACCACCAGATAATAATATTGATAAACAGTAATATTGGTGCTATTCTTTTATTTATATCGGTTTGAGAACATGAATGATGGAGCTATTTCGCGCTATACATTCCGAATTTAAATTCGTATCGCCAATTTTTGCATGCATTGGACACCAATAATATTTCAGGGGGGCATTTTTCGATGGATATCTACACCTACATAATACCTCGCAAGCTGTGGCAAGGTCATGTGGCGGGGGTGTTTGGTCACCACCCGTAAAAAGTAAACAAATCACATGCAAAATCAACACATACATGCTAAACTATTCCCACCGAAATTGAATACTGAAAATTAAATACTGAAATGCTGTCAAGTGACGAATACTTCGCACTTGATGTATTTTATACTTGATAGTTTAGGACTACTGAGGACTGAACATTTTAATATCAATTTGAGAAGTGAGCAGAGAAGACTTTGCGAACTGCAGCTACAGTTTCAAAGCCACAGGCTCTGTAAGGAAAAAAATTTAAAGAAACTCGACCACAAAAAAAAACTCTTCAAAGAGTTCATCAAACCAATAAGGTTAAAAATGATGATAAGGGAACAGAAGTTAAAAATGGCGGGAAGCATGCTTACAGAGAAAAAGAATTATCTAGAGGATGCCTTTGTTTTAGTGCTATTTATAAAAATTATGGTGTTGATACCAAAGGAGAGAGGAAAATACAGTAAATCAAGAGCTGAATCGAAAAATAGACATTAAACAATAACTAGAAATTACATTTTAGTGATGGCATGAAAAGAAGTCATGGAGGAATAAATGAAGGAATGATGTCAGGAGATGAAAAACTGTCTCGTGAAGTGGCTTATTGGTAGTGGGACATTAATTAGGGAAATAAAATTCATGGCTAAATAAAAAACGGAATGAGAAGAGTAGAATTCAAATTGAAGAGTGAAATATGGAAAGAGTACCTACTTGGGTTTCCCACAAATAATATCTCAAGATTCGATTATATTATTTGAGATTAAATGAAACTACAGGGGAGTGGACTAGAATTTTAATGTTATAAGCTAACCTGCGTGTTATAATACAAGGGCAAACTGCAAATGCATTTGTAGAAGGTATATATTCTCAAAAAGAAGAACATATAAAAGTCAGATATTTTCCAAAGAACTGTTGGCATTCGATCAAGTATTTTGACTCGGAGTCAACTAAACTTTAAGAACAAATAAAAAGAGACGTTTTTCAAATAAAAAGAGACGAACAAAGAAAAGAGAGTAATTTTCCACAAAACCTGTAGTAACATTGAAACCGGTCGCATCAAACTTTACTTTTGTGGAAAATTGCTATTTTTAATTAATTTAAGAACAAACTTAATAATATTCCTGATTTGTGTATATGGCGGGGTCTCTATCTGAACCCGAAACAATATCGAGGGGATGACTTTCTGGGAATTCAAATCCATTCAAATTAGAGGATTGGAAATACGAGAGTAAGTATAGTGGGACAAGTAAAATACTTGAGAAAATAATATCGAATGTAACTGGGAAGAAACACATTAGAAATACAGGCGTAGTTGTATTTCGAGTACCTGAGCTTCATCAAACAAATATCCGAGAATTTCCGAAATGACAAGTTAGGGTTACGTTGGCAAAACCTAATCATATAAACCAGCGTTTCACACTCTGGCCGGAAAGATCTCATTTTAAATGTTCGCAGAAAATCTGCCTTTATCGCTAAAAAACATTTTAACAAATATAAATTAATCGTGTGGTCAAATTGACCAAAGTTCCAATTTATTACTGGTAATTCATGGATGGGCACCACTGAATGAATCAGAATAACATGATCGACCAACTCAAATGTAAACACATGCAAGGTTTGTATAAAAAGTATTGGTATCCATTTTTTCCCGGCATGTGGGTGAAGTGCTGAATGCAGACCGTCGGTTAAGTGTACGCATGATCGCAGACGGTAATGGTATTGATAAGAAGACAGTGCATACCATTATCACTGAACATTTGACAATGTGAAAGGTCAGCCTCACTCACCCACCCAGACACCCAACCACACCTGCTCCAAGGTAACCAACTACCTGAAGAGCTTGGTCTAGACGGACGACCAAGAGCAGAGTCGAGTATCAGCTTACGAAGACCTTCTGCAATGGCATCGCAATTCCCTAACCACTTTACAGTTCCGGCTTGACACAAGCAGACTATTTCCGATTCCCAAAAGTGAAATCCTTCCTCATAGAACATCACCATGGAGCCCATAAGTGCCGTCAAAGAAGCTTACACGCGTACCCTTAAGGACCTTCCGGAATCCGCCTACCAGGGAGGCTTAGAGTCATGAAAAAAGACTCTGGAAAAAGTGTGTCGACGCTCAAGGGATCTAATTGGAAGAATGTTGAAGCATTGTAGAAAGATTTAAAATAAATCTAATTTCTGAAACTTTTCCCGATACTTTTTATACAAACATGTACCGTATAAACACAATTCTACGTGATTTGGAATCTAAGCGATTCATGTCCCAAATCGCCAATATTATGTCACATGGTGACTAAAGTTAAGGGAAATTCTCAGCTGAATACACCAATGCAAGTTACCATCGTCCCTCACTCATCTTGCGATCACAATAGTGTAAAAAATCACGTAATAAAATACGAATCACCCGAATATTAATGTAAAAACCTTATATGCTTATATGAAAGAGTAGCAATATCCCTAATTACACTAAAGGCTGGTTGACCGACTACCCCAGCCACAAGACTTGATGGCGATGCATGTTAAGAATCGATCAGATCATCAAGATTTTCGTGAGAAATGAACTTAAATTTTTGTCGACGCAAGTAATAGATGATACTAAGGGTGGGAGAAAAGTACGAGTAATAAAGAAATTACTCAATCAGAGGATGAAGATTCTTGTATGAACGGATTGAGAGTCTATCAAAGAAGTTATGCGAAAAAAATAGTGAGAGAAGGAGGACAGAAGAAAGATGAAAATGTTAAAGGACAAGGTAGCTGCTCATACTTGTATTATGAAAGAACATAAATTCCAGAAAAAATTGTGGAATTCCAGCTATAGAGAGAGATACAAGAATGCTTCCAAGGAATGATACCTTAAACAGGTAATTTGTAAGATTAAAAAAAGATTAATAAAATATCTCCTGAAATTATGAAAAAATAGGTAAGAAATTCACATTTAACTGCTTCAACTGAAAGACGATCTACCTTACGATTTCATCAATTAAAAAAAAGAGGGAGGAAGACCCACAGTCGTAAGTTTGTTCAGCACCGATTTTGATGGAAATTTTAGCTATTTAAATTGATTAAAATCAATATTGAGCAAATGATCTAAACTCACTTACTATAGTCGCACAATTTCGAGTTACGAGACCGCGCTGGCAGCCTTCTGTGTATTTTTTTCTACTCATGCCTAAAGAGTCCCACAAATGTCTTCCTTTTTGGATTTTTCTTTTCACTTAAGCAGTCACGCAAGTATGGGTGTCCATTTCTTCTGTAAATAGCATATTCACACTTAAGCACAATCATATTGGAGACTAAACCGTTTTGTCAAGAGCATTTATTAACTTTTTATAAACAGCACTCAAAAAGAGGGTTAGAAATAAAGGTAGCGAGGCAGCGAGCTGGTATGACATGATCATACAAAGACTACTCCAAAAATATATTTATCGAAATTTTAGATTTGCATAAAAATATATAAATGTTTACGTATTAAACAATGGGTAAGTTATTGGAAATAAACATATTTCCTATTAATAAAAAATGAACACCTACCTATTGAGATTAAAATCGTATATCCGAGTAAATGGATAAATTTGTTGTTAATTTTCGGGTAACAATTATTGGTGTTAATCTAAATGTTGACTTCTAAGAGTATATTCTCTCAAGACCCCCGCGTTACTTGAGAGTAAAAGGGTAATTTTATGTAACGATTAGTTTCTTCTTTATTTTGGGACGGTAGTGAAGATTCGTTTCAAGTAGTAATGCGAGTAGTAGACCTTCGATGCAAGATAATCAACAGTTAACCATAAAGAGGCCATCACAAATTAAAAAAAGACATTAAATACTCTTGCTTGAAAAAGAAATTTTAAAACTACGCCACATATTCCAAAATTATGGTTGGAGAATTTGACCAAATTATGTTAAATTTCAGGAAACTGTGTATGGAAATACATATATGGAAAAATACCGCAGTTAGTGCCTTCATAATTGTAGCTTTACACTTATTATGGGCGGCAATTAATTCAATTTGTGCCCTTAGCATTGAAAGTCATTCATGCCCCAAAGCTCAACCCATTTCACAACTCAATAACGTATTCCCTGGACACTGTCGAACATCCTGCATTCACTTAATTTGACAATCGTCAAATTTTTCCATAATCATGCATTTAATGTCTTGTCTAGCGAAGTTAATATTAAATACCTAAATAAAATTGAATTTTTGTATAGCAAATAACGGATTGCCATCGAAAAGGACAAATGCGTTTCAACGTAATAAGGAGAAACGGATCGTATGGAGGTTGAGTGTCACAGTTTTTGGTGACAGATGTAGCCAATGCAATCTCAATGAAAGAAACAAAGAGTACCATTGTTAAAGTAAATTTAAACATGAAACTTAATATTTTGTATTGTAATTTTCCAGAGGTTTTGAATAGCTGTTATTTTCATGGCTTAAAACATGAAAGTTTCAATGATCTTTACATGTTGAATCTATTACGGTCAGTACGTCATCAGGTATGCCATGGAAAATTTCAAATTTGCAATTTATTTTGCAATAGAAACCTTCCACCAAGAATAGAAATAAACATTTTTATTTGATTTTCAACATCTTTTCCTCAAGATATAAAATCCTAATAAAAGTATTATCCACGCAGCCCCCAAACGGATGCTGGCTTTCCATTCGAAAATACGAATTGTGAATTTAACTTCGCTCACGTTGATGGTACACGATTAAATTACCCCTAAGGCATCACTCTGACAATCAGGATAATTTAATTCCTCCCCGCATGGTTAGCAATGACCCCGGAAGTGGAGAAAAAACCGAAAAAACGGGCATGCAGCGGGAGTGGTAACGATCTGACCACGGGCGGGGAGCGCTGAGGAGCTTTGAGCGCGTGGCCTATGAAGTAAAGACAGAGTTGCAAAGAGATCCTGGCCCTCCCTTCCAGCCACCTCGTCCATAGCTCACCCTATCAGCGGCGATTAATCTGACCTTCCATTTTAATATTCATGGAAGTCCCCGTTTTAGAGACCAGGGCCGAGGATTTGAGAGAAGGGGTCGTTGATGATGTTTGGAGGGGAGGGAAATCCCTCGTTTTTGGAAGTGGCGGAGGGTCGCGGGATAAACAGATGATAAGAGAAGGTGCTTAGAGTAATTTAGGATTGGAAGTTATGACGGAGTTTCGGGGCACATTAGACTGACTTACGAAGACATGCGGATCCAGCATTGTTAATGGTACGTATGCCACACGAGGAAAAAAAAAGAACGATTTGGAGCATCTCCTTTCTCTTATGCAGTGAATCTTGAAAATATGAAATAATTAACAGTGAACTCATTAAGGGGCAAATCTGATATGGATAAAAACCTTAGGAATCCATATGGCCAGCGGTTGAGACGTGACTGATAAGACCAACTGGTTTATTCAATATGCGCGGGTGAACAAGTTAAGCGCAAAAAAGCCATTCGCCATTATGCGGCAACATCAGGTAACGCGTTACCCCATGCCATATAAATTCTGTGGAAAAATACGTTATTTCTTAGGTCATTTAGATATGTTAATACCCTGCAAGCCGCCATAAGGGTATGTGGCAGGGGGTGAATACACACCAGACTAATTTCGACCAGAATATGACCCATACCGCGGTCGGACAAGACTACCCCCCTTATCGTTCGTGGAAAAAATTATTTCTTCAATCTTTCTGTTCTACACTTAATCTCTCTAATTTTATTGTAATGATCCCGCCTACCGTAGTACGATGGGGGTAATAATACGTTTTCAACACTTTCATTTGATGAAATAATTAAAAAAGTCTTGTTTTCAAAGAATACGATAAATTTAGGCGCTAACTTACATCTTCATAAGACTTATTAGCTAAGATTAGCATTACTCTGATATAAAAATATTAAAAATTACCCCAAAGGAAATTTAGGTGGCGGTCACCTCGTATAAACCCACAACGCTACATGAAATTCTCATACCAGTGTAAGGGGAATTTCCCTTTCCTTCTTCCTCTTGCGGTTTCCCAGAAAGTTCTGGTACCCTAAATTGCCCATAGGCTGGATGAAGTTGACAGAATACCGATTCATCCAGATTAGAACCCGAAAAATCCCACAGTTTGGATCAAGTTGAGAGTTTTCAGATTCATCGGGAGGCCAGTCAGCATTCGAACACTCTACACCCTAAACTCCCTGTACTTAGTTCTAATTGCTCCAAAAACCTCTCAGATTGTTCGCCATCTGCACAAAGTTAGTATTTTATCAAATTAAACAGAATTACTATGGAATTGAGTTTTTTTCTATTCAATACATATTAAATAAATTTTTATTCTATATGCTACATTACATAGATGGAGGGATTAGCGCATACATTTCAAATGGATATATACAGGTATATATCCATCTATCCTGTATATATATATATCCTATATATATACCCGGGACCCTCCGGTCATATATATATATATATATATATATATATATATATATATATATATATATATATATACAGGATATAAAACCATAAACACAGTAATCAACCCGAAGGTCGGTTTGGTAGGTGATGGTAGAGATCACCCAGTACTAAGCCCGACGGCGTGTGAAATTCACACATCAGGGTAGGGGGGCCAGTTCCTTTCCTTGTGCCGGTTATGGTTTTCCAGGAAGACCTGGTACCCGAAAAATAACATAGCTTGGGTGGAGCTGCAGGTGCCCAGAGCTAGCCCGGGAATCGAACCCGGGACCCTCCGGTCAGCAGTCCAACGCTCTACCCCCTGGACTACCGCGACCATAGCATATATATATAATATATATAATATATATATATATATATAAATATATATATATACTATATATATATATATATATAATTTAAAATGGCTAATTGCAGCACATAAAAGCATGCGGTATATGAATAGCAAGGGCCAAGTAGAACATTGTTCTAAGTTAGAGCCAATGACGAGCCTGAACTATTCATCCGCGCTCACAGCATTTATATCATTTCTACCTGGGTTACGAGACTGATTTAATTACGTGTTACATGTTTTCATATATACTATAACTGAAACTCTAGCGCTCATAGATTTAAAAAATCAAGAGAAAATACAATGCATATAATAGCATTAGTTAGAATATTGTTTGAGGAAGCGTATCAACAATAAATGAAGTAATTATTTATAGCTTTTAGACTTGAATAAAGAATTAAAACAAACAACTAATCGACTGCTGTACATGTATGTTTTACAGGCAAAATAAATCTTGTTTCTGGGTAACGGTGTCGCGTAAACTCTGGTGATTTGGCATCTTGAGAAACCTGACGTCAAGTTTAGAATGGCTTATATCCCAGGGAGTTACGGAGAACGACAGAAGTCCAAAATTGCAAAATAAATCAGAATTGTTCAATTCTTTAACTGATATTAGCTAAGTTTTGCTCTGAAGCTGCACAATCACTCTAGCTTGACCATTTAACCGCACTTTAAATAGTTGGGTCCTTCCTAAAAATACTATATTAATAGTTAATGTTGTACCCCGAAGAGCTCCAGGAAGAAGACGAATCATGGAAATAACAAGGAGACGAACAAAGAAGTTACAAGTTGGGAATCCAACTTTTGGTCCTCAACTCTTTGATCACCCGATCACTTCTCTTATGATTCTCCATCCACCAAAAACTTATTTTCTTCTCCCCAACTCACCGCCAACGCCCCCCAAGAGTGATTACGATTGGCCTGGATAGTTATGTAAATTTTTGGGGCGATCATGTATTTTTTCCGTTTGTTGCGCCAAATGGTTCCCGAGATTTTTCCCCCTTGAATGTGACCTCCACATTGAGGAGAGGTCTGATATGGTCGGAGAGCCAGGAGAGAGTGCGGCTCATGGGAAGAGGTTATGGAGCTAGAAAGAAAGGGAACCACTTATGCAAATGAAATTGAGGACTCTCGGAGCGTTTATGTTTTCAGAATTGCCTTCTCCAAGGCGAATATGAATGTTACTCCCGCCGTGCGAGTGATTCTCTTCGTTAACCTTTAAATACCACGTTTATTCCCTCGATTCTTCGTGACTAGATTCATGTGCAGAAATATGTGGATGCTTTATCGGATCCTCTGCGCTCTAAGAAAGAGAAATCAAGCAGACGTACTTTTGGTGGGTATCAAAGGAATAGTGCAGTTTAGGGGAAAATATGTTGCAGATAAAAGTAAGTAAGTTATATGGAGAAGTGATTGCAACCTACTAAAATATAGTTAAATGTCATAATCAAGTGAGTACAATCAGTCATACTCAGCATGACATAAAAATATATTTTAGCTACCAACCCTTAGTTAACAATTCTTCTCGATAAAATGTTGTTGTCCATTCCATTGCTCTCCCTGTGCTCTTAAAAAATATCACCCAACTCGATAAATATTCGGACATCATCGCATTTTAGTAAATATTGGAAGGCCACCAAGATAGTAAAGTTTCAATGCAACAATTTCGCCACCAAGATAGTAAAGTTTCAATGCAACATTAGCGGATGACTCCGTTAAAAGTTACTGTTGCGGCATCTCCCGCAGTTTCTTTGGAATAGTAAAGTTTATTACATAGTTTCTTCGATAAATGAATAACTACCAACACCAAAAGGACCGTACTTTTTGGCCAGGAGAAAGGCCAACATTGACAAATCAATTTGACAGCTAGTAAAACTTTATATGATCTTCATCATTCCATTCAATCTGTATAGCGAACTATTAGTTGATAAACGAATTTAATGATAACCATACTATAAAAATTACAAAACACTTTCCTGAGGTAGGATTCGATTTCACTACCGATTGGCGTAGATATGTACGTTATTTGCTATACCCATCCGGTCGGTCTACTAAACTCTTCATTGACCGTTGAGTCTAAGGATCTTACTTCCTTCAAAATTCTTCTAGATGACGAATTCACCTGATAAAAACACATGAAATGCTTATTTTCATGTAATCAAAGTTCATGAGCACACTAAAATGCCAGTAGAGTGGAGTATAAACAATTTTTACGACCGACCAACGATTTGAAATTGTCTCAGTGATTCTCTCATTGTTGCATTCTTTAAATTAAAATATTAAAAACAATAATCCAATTTTGATATTAAACATTCACTCCACAATTCAGTTTTAAAAGTATTCACCCACTAAGATTCTTTAATTTGTCTTTCTTGACATATTTCTAATTTCGTCACCGTTTCTTAATCCCTCAGAATAGACTCCACTCCATTCTATTTAATAAAAGTGTAAAATAAAAAACCACTACACAATATTCTCTGAACCTAAGTCACATATTAATTTAAAAAATAATATTTGTGGTGCAACAACAACGCACTTAAAATAGTTTTATTAATTGTTGGTAGACATACTTATATGTATAATAAACCGTACACATATTTGTTCGCGATAACCGACCGTGATTTATGTACGAAACCCCGATCAATCCAAAAAACGTTTTTTTTTTACTTTACCACTATCCTCCATCTCAAATCCTAATCATCAAATTTCACAGATTTAGAAGAAAGAGAAAGGAGAAATTTCTTCTGGCCGAGTGCAGACGATAAAAATGTTGTACTAGCAAAGTGTGCAAAAGGTAACCATAAAACTCCACCATTTTTAACTCCGAGCGGCGGAAAAAAAACGATAGACGGACACGGAGGGGAAAAACTGCTGGCGGATGATGGGGAAGGGACGGTGGCGGTAGTAATGAGGGACACACGGCCTAGCAGGTGTTAACAATCCCCCTCCTAGGGTTAATTTACATTAAAGAGAGGAGCACTTCTCACCCCTTATCCCCTCTCTCCACTGCTTTCCCCAGCACTATTGCTCGAGGCAAAAACGAGAAGACGAGACCAAACTTGACCGCACTATCGATAAGTTAGAGGGCCGTGACGAATTTCGTAAGGAAATCCAAATCACACACGCGCCCCCACCTGTGTGTGTGTGTTTGTTGAGTGTGTGTTCCCAGAGTCTCTCTCTCCGTCTCTCTCTTTCACCCTCTCTCTCCCTCCCCGTTATCTACCTCTCCTGTCCTTCCCTCCATTATCCGGCACACTCGCGTAACGACCATTCTACTTCATCTGTTTCATCCACTTACCATAAAGCGGTGGGGAGATCCCCCAAACGAGATAAGGCACTTAAAGATTTCCTGCCGATTGCCGCTATCCTCACCCCCATCTCCGCCGTTATGTCTAAGACGAGCGGAACACGTAAACCATATGCCTTTTGTATGCAAATTGTCTCTGTTATTTTTCAATTCATATTAGTCCGCGTGTGACGTCACGGAGAGCCGACACTTAGGAAAAAAAAGTGTCCACTTAAATCGTTTCGTGCCCGCCATATTGATCGGAAAAGTCACATTCACCCGAAACACGTGGGATAACGGAAATGATCAAACATATTTCTTCATTACTACTGTGGAGGGGGTTTGGTATTTCAAATTTAGCAAATGAAGTGTGCACATACGAGGAATAAGTTTGGAAGAATAATTCGATTATATAATTGATGGTTTTCATTATTTTCACCTCTTTCTCCCTCAATGCCTGATAGACAAAAAAAGTGTCAGAATATGGCATAATTGATCCAAGAAAATTAAAGCCGGCGATGTAAGCCGTTAGAAAAACCGTAGTGCCTGAATAAAAATTCACTGAAAAATAAAACAACCTATTCACGAAGATTAAGGTTCCATGAAAATATATTTTACCCCGAAAAGGCAATGAAAATATGAAAATACTAGGTGTCGAACATGACAGTTCATTAGCCATTGCGTGACTAACGTCCCGTGCCCCCCCTCCCGCTGTAAAAACCTCTGCCCCTCTCTCAGCTGAGCAAAATTCACCACAAAAGTAAAGCGTTGATGCCTCATCAATCCAATCAATTAGTATCCTTTTGAGGTTATGCCGAGGCAGCTGCTAACAGTTCCACTTCGAAGTCGGCGGGGGGCTCAACCAGCACACCTGACGCTGCCAACGAATCCTCGGAAAGCATCTGCCCAGTCATCGGCGATCGTCACTGCTCAATAGTTTCCTTGCTCTCCGATTAAATTTTCACCCTCTTGAAACGTGAAAAATCTTTGCAAATAATACCAACTTCTAACTAAAGCCATTAAATTCTTAAATGTTGAGGATGGCATAAAACAGATTAGAGAAAAAAATCATTTCTTCAGCAAGTATTTTGGACGAAAATGGGCAAGGTAGTGGATACCAAATAATGTGGTTGGTTTTAATTTTGATGAATAGGTAAATAAATTGGGAATAAATTAGTCAAATTATTTAATTGAAGTGCAGAGCTGTATAATTCAGAAACTTGCCCGTTGAGGAGAGAGGAAAAGCGTGCATAGCAGGCTTTTGAGATGTGAGTGGGGAGAACATCAAATGGACCGAAAGGAAACAAACAAAGAAGCACTAACCATGGTGAGAAAGAAGAGAGCGAGAAAACTATTGGAAAACATTCTAAGAAGGCAGGGTAAGCGGTTGCAAGAGATAGACGATGTACTCTGAATACAAGTAACTGTACTGTGACACAGAAGGGAGAACGTTGAGTAAGCCAGGCAGAATAAGTGAAATATTAGTGTTGATGAACTGCATAAAGGAATGTAGAAATCATTTAGAACCGAAAATAGTTAAGTTTAACGTAGACTATTAGGAAGTTGAGTGCAATATTAGGTAGGCCTTAGGAAAGAGCTCTTGTTTTTTCCCTAAGCGGCCACGACACTGTGTAGCAATTTTCAGGAGTTAATCAAAAACACTTTTCTGGTCGGTACATTGCTCCAAATAATAATAAAGAATAATGTAATATAGGAAACCGTTAATATCTGTAATCTATAAAGCGATAGTTAGGGAAATCGTAGACCTTTTCCCTAACTTATCGGCGTTGTGAAACAGCCGAGTTTGCCTGCAACCGGGTTAGGTACTTTTGAGCAAGAGCAGTACTTTATAGTGCGGAAGAAAAGAAGCAAAAAGAATTGTGCAACCCACATAAAACTTCCAAAGTTTTCTAGTCAAAGTGAATTCCACGACCAGATGTTCTTTCCAAGGCTTTTTTTTACAAATATTGTTCGCAGACCTAGACAAGTTTCACTACCACAAAATGGATATTCATACATGAGTTTCCGTATACCATGTTGTATCATCGTCCACCGATTAGAGGAATATTTTATACGGTCTTTGAATATTATTTCAAATAGCTTTACAACCACCTAAATTACTTTTGCAAGATATAAGCTTCATTTACAACATATTATTTTTTTCTTTAGATATTCATAATTTTGCGATTCATATGCATAATACTATCATCACTCCCACTTTCCTGGTTTTCTGGTCAATCCTAGTCGTTTACCGAGCTCATCATCCTACTCGAAATTTAGCATGCCCACAATTTTGTAATATAACTTTGGTTTCACATGAAGAATATACTCACAGTTTTACAGCAGACTTTAAGGTAATGCCAGCATCGATCATTGATATTCTGATGATTTAGATAAAAGCCCTTCATCAGCTTCATTCAAACCCTAGCGACTTTCTTCGACGGCTGACGAATTGGAAAACACCTTAAAAGCAAGTGTGAAAGCATCAAAGTCCTGCTTTTTTTCTGTTTTTATTTCCTCTTCCCTTCTCTCTTTCTGGCCCTACGCGCACACTCTTTGCCCTCTCAAGCCAGGGAAATGACGTCTCGTCACATGGGCTAACTCCTCGCACTCCACCACCCTGTACACTCATAGCATAGCCCGCCTGCCCCCCGACACCGCTTGACCGAGAGAGGGAGACGAGCCACGCCCCCGGGGACGGTACCCATTGAAGGACGGGAGGGGTAAAGAGAAAGAAAAGCGTCGGGGAGAAGAGAGGCGAAAAACGAAACGGGGCAAAAAAACGGGGAAAAGAACGCCCGAATGCGTTATTGTCCCCCGGACGTTTTCCCGGGCAGACGATGACCAACTGACCAGACACCACGTCCATCCACCCAGCCCCTTTCTTCACGGACTCACGCCCCTTACCGTTTCGGTCGACGAGTGGAAGGAGAACGTGACAAGGCGGAGAGTAGACGAATAAAAGGCTCAAGGGAGCGGATACTTTACGCTAGTTATCTTTTTTGGAGGGTTTTAAATTATTACCCCGAGAAAGTTTCACCGCGTCGAGGAAAAAACCCCCGAGGAGGGGGGGGAGCAAAAAAAAGAAGCACAAATTGCTAATTAAATGAATACATAAATAAACGCTCGGAGCGCGCCCTCTCGCTTCGACCGCACGCGCGCGCGCGTGTCGCGCGGTGCTCCTCGCTTTTGTTTTCGCCGAGGTAGGCCCCAGCGACGGAGCGCGCGCGTTCGTTTGTGTGTGACGACGCCTCCCTCCGTTGCTTTTGTTTTTCCGTTTTGTTCCTCTTGTACCCCCTGTTCATGGCTTCCACTGGTGAGAGGTTCTCTCTCTCTCTCTCCCTGGTTAGAAAACAAAGGGGGGTCGCGCCGTTGCTGCGAAGCAAGGGTTGGTGGGCGCACGAATGAGATAACTCTTTCCCACCGATATGAGGGGACGAAAAAAATTTGGGGTGAGATGTCACCTCACCCCTTGCGTTGCAACCGACCCGGACTTGCGCGGCTGGACACGGGGTCATGAATATTCACCCCCTCCCCCACGTGTAAGAACTCGCGAGTTATAAAAAAAGACAAGCATAAAAAATGTGACAGAACGGACCAGAGCCGCTGTACAATGGTCCCGTTTGTTTCCCCGAGTGAAAGTGCACAAAGGAATCCAAGAATCTTCATGAATCAGCATCACAACTCCTTGCTGGTACTATTTTAACCTCAGCGACGACCACCGAAGTAAATCTAGATACTTATATACAGTTAAAATTTATTGGAAACGTACCCTAAATATAATGCGATGTATACTGACGTCAAGTCATCATTCTTGCTGATTCCCAAAGTGAATATAAATGTAATCCCATCCTTTATGGAGTGGCAATGCCTTAAAGTTTATAGTTCTTACTTTTCCTTTAAGTAAAGTTAAAAGTCGACTTTTCTTCAACCATTTTTCCAATATTAGGTGAATAATATACGAAGTGGATACAAGTTTTCAATGTATAGCTTGAGGGAAATTTGATGGCGAGACATTATGCACTTTCATTATGATGGCAGGGAAGTAGCGCGATGTAGGCTTGGCGTTACAACTATCGTAAAATATATGTACTATTCAACTAGTTTCGCTGTACTGTAGCATTTGCAGGACTGACCTTTAGTCTGATTTATTGTTGCAGTGCAGCGAAAATAGTTGAATAATCAATTTGTATTTGCAGTGTTATGTAGTATGTATTTTATTACCCTCTTTTCATTCCATTTTTCAGAAAATAACCTAGTAATAACTCCTTGTCAAATCATGCAATGCATTCAATATCCAGCCGTAAAGAGTATTACTTTCGAATTAATATGGAGTATACAATATTTAAGATTGAGTTGCGTATTTATTTACCGACGGATTACTTTCATCTAGCATAGCCCATGTAATAATTCAAATTACAAAGCGCAGTAAATCGAGATAGGCTCTCCGATTAATAGTTGTCTTTTATAGCATGCGTTGATAGTTTTCGTTCAAGCGTAACTTTTTCCTGGAAATTTCACGTTTAACAGAAGCAAATTTCACTGAAATTACATTCGGGAAGGGACATACACTAAAGTCAATGTGCTACGGAAAAGTTTGGATATGGGAAAAATTCTATCATTTTTCATGCTAGCAAGATGGGTTTAGAGATAGTTTAGGGAAGCCTATACTTCTTAAAGATGGCAATGATATTTCTCTGTTTAGTTTGATGTGAATGTTAAAAAGACAATTGTCGAGATCAAGAAATAGTTTAATGGCTGTGTACACAGCTCAGAGAAAGAATTACAATGCCGCGATTAGTGGACAAAATAGCCATACTTGCAGATAATGAAAGAAGACCTGACGAGAATGCTGGCTTTTGATGGAGAAGGAGATGAAAACTTAGAACACATGATAAAGAAGAATACAAAAGGTGATTATCTAAAATCAAAAGAGATATGGGATTCATCTGAATAAACTGTTGACAGATACGCTGGAACAACTGTAACAGTAATCCTGCTAGATCGCTAGCAATGAAAGAAACAGGGAAGAAAGAGGAAACGGCACTGACAAAGGCTTTCTATCAGAAGATATAACTGATAATGGCAAATGATAACAGCATAGGCATAGGGAACGAGGTCAGTTCATTTGGAGGTAACTATTGTGCGTCCATGTAGTGTATTAATAGTGAATTATTCGGAATATTGGTAAAGAGATAATAAACCCGAAAATTCCACTTACCCCAAACTATGGAGGCCACATACAAGAAGAGAAGGAAACTACTAGGGCATACTCAGTCGCGACAGTAGTTAAATGGACAACCTAATTGAAGAACACGTAGAGGGGAAGAATTAGCGATGAGTAAGGATTCATTTCAAGAGCAGGTGTTAGAATACACCAGCAGTGAGTGAAGAGATTGGCAGATTAAAGGATAGTTTGGAGAGGCGCTACAAATGAGTCCCCAGATTTATAACCCATAAAGATCCCAGATTCTTTTTGCAGTTCTCCAAGACTATTCGCGAGCTGTTTTTAAATTCCTTGCAAGTATTTTTACATGTTTTATATGATATCCGAATCGGAAACCTTTTTTTTGCGAACCATTTTAAGTGGGTAATCTAAAACTGCTACCTGTTAACAAGTAACAAGTCTGCTAACGTGGACGTAATCGCAGATATTATCTCTTTCTCAAGTCTGGTTAGTCTAATCCTTAGCAACTCATTGTCCTTCGTCAACATTTATCTACATCCACATAATATTCCGCAAGCCGCCGCAAGGGCGTGTGGCGAGGGGTGTTAGGTCACCACCCGTAAAAAGAACAAAACCACATGCAAAACTATACCCACCGCGGCGTATACGATCTTACAAAAATCCTTTCGTTCTATTATTAGGTATTCTACCGGTTAAGGTAGGTTTTTGGATGGACAAAGCTCCTAAATAAATATTTTGTGATCCTACCAAAACATCTACATCAGGTCCCTCTTCATCTCTAAGTACTTTCTTCCTCCCTTCATCCCGTCCAACATCCCTATCCTGTTCCTTCCCTTTCATCGTTTGTCTAATATTCTCCCCTCTATTACAGTCTTCAACATCCCACTGCCGGTCAACACCCCCATCATCCACTTTTCCTGCCTCCACAGGATTTCTCCCAACAAACCCCTCTCTTCGTCCACCATACGAAGTATTTCCTCATTTGTTTTCTTCTCTGTCCATTTCACCTTCTCCATTCTCCTCCACACCCACATTTCAAAAGCCCCCTGTCTACGTCTATCTACCTGCTTCAATGACCACGTTCCCGCACCGTACATAGCTAGGCTCCATATCAAAGTTTTTATCAATAACGTGCAAGCTAGAAAATTGCGAATAAACATTATCTACGATAATCATTCAGTCCAATTTGGAATCAATAAGAGTAAGTGACTGTTGGGTTGGGTATGCTCATCTCAAATTTGTGACTATTGACTTTTTTCTTGTCTTAGAAAAAACCTTTTCGCAACAATTTCAACATCTTAAGTAATAATGCTAGAGAAATCCCAAAAAAAAAGTGCCACCTTTGATATTCAGTTTTAAAGGAGAAATGCAAGAAAATGCAGTTTCACTGTGACTGTTTTATGGTTTATCCCGACGGTTTTTATGCATGCATGACCTTATATATTGGCGGAGAAGAATAACTACAATCAAACTTATATTCTAATGCCTACAGAGGAAAACAAAAAAAAATACGTTCAGGAAACACTGACATATTATATCCAGCAATGTCTGTTATTGAATAGTAGATCTGGGTATTAGAATCAGCTTTTCTCTCGTGAAAGCAGGGGGCATGTGCAAGGTTAAGATGGATAGCTAAGCGACTGCGACATAATTCCTGATAGCAATAAAAAAAAACAAAGCTACGTTCCCCTCGACTTCTCTCCCCCACAATCAAACTTCCACAACGGATGGGAAGGAAGGAAGGCATTTTGTTTTTCCTTCGCCTTAATACGACAGCGGGCACACCGAAAACAGCAACAGCGAGAATGCCGCGTGGGAGACATGGGCACCCTTATTCGACCCCCCGGTGGCCGTGCGTGATTCCCGGCCATCTTCACTAAATCGACCCCCTCCCCCGAATCCCTCATCCCTTTCCACGTCCCCTCCCCCGAACCCATCCCCTCGTTTTTCCCCGCGGAGTGTAGAGGGGGGAGCGAGGAGGCTGGGGGAGAGGGGAGGATAGCCTCCCATCATCTCCTCCAATTCCCGGTCCCGCCCCAACCCGCCACGCCGCGCCGCGTGCCTCTTCCCAAATCTCCCGCACGGAACCCCACGGGATCGCTCTCACCACCTTCGCCCTCCTCACCCCCTTCCGTCCTCCCCCGCCCCCCACTTCCCTCCCCACCTCCTCCTCGCCTGCATCCTCCACCTACTCTCGTCTTCCTTATCCTTTCCTCCTTCCTTCCGCACTTCCTTCCTCCCCCTCCTCTCCCGCCCGCACCCCAATAGGTATCCCCCCCCCACACACACCCACTCCCCCCGAACCCTCTACTAAGCATTCACCGGGCGAATTTTCACCTCTCGCGGTGGTCGCCGTGTTTCGATTCCGTCGCACTCGACTTGGATTACTTGGTTAACAAAAGAACATGGCTTAGGCGTCCGACTATTTAAGCAACCGGAATTCTTAATGAATTCGAAAGGAATTTTCCATCAATAAATATTTCCGGTACCCTACATTTTCACCTCATACTTGAGATATTATGGGGTTCCAAATTCAAAAAATGAAAACACCCCAATATCTTTGAATCATTTTCATAGTCAAATTGACTATTCCAGTAGGGAGTGAATCGTGAGGGGTAAAGAATACAATAGTCTTGAAGTAATAAATTGGATCACGAAAAAGAATGATTAGGTGACCGAGTCACTGAATTAAGAGGTGGTGAAGATTAATTAAAAACCTAAATGTTGAGCTTCGTGAGTCTGACGCAGGTGAAAAGGCAAGAAGTGTACAACGGCCCTTCGACAACAGAGCCAGGGTCCCTTGATCGAAGGTACATATGCTTTAGGAGTTTAGATAAAATGAGAGGAAGTTTGGAAAAAGTGCTTTAGACAAAAAGGAAGAGTAAATTTAATTTGAAACGTAAATACGAACGGGGATGATAGATTGAAGGGGGGGAATTACAAAAATACAAGAAAAAGTGAGTAACAGAGGTATTGTTGGATATATGCCCATAACAATGTCTGGGAGGAACGTGAAAGAGGATAGGCACCTGTAAAGAGCTGCATGAGGAAAAATATGAAATATTCGTAGTGGCAGTAAATGTAAAGTTCTGTAATATTGCATTCATCTTATTTAAATAGGTATTTATATGAATTCGGGTTATGTGATGGCCTGGCAGGCATAGTTAATAGGTGATATTTTTACTGAGCGTAGGATTAGCTAAAATCTCCCGGCAAGATATCCCGATTTCCCGATCTGAGGGGAGTTTTTTATCTTCCATGAATTCCCTTGTTGCTAACGCTTTGGGATAAAAACATATTGATTCATGGCTTTGATGATATAATAGAAGCATTTTCCATAACTTAAACGTGGCCTAGGATCGCAGGGCTTAAAGCGTCTTATGTTCAATTTATGTGGTATCTATTTGATCGAAAAACAAATCGAATACGTATGACTGTCTGTAGCTAATAATTTGTAGAGTAAAAATAATATGAAGCTTATAGATAACTTTTTATAAGTCTAGAACCAAAATATTTTATTACTAATTTTGCACCACTATGATCTCACCTTTGAAAGGAATATCAATATTTTAAAAGGAATGTTATGATTAACATTATTAATATACTTATTCAATATTTAATAATATAAGGGAATAACATCCATATTAGGGGATGAGAAAAGTTTTTTTCATATTTATAAAGAAAAAAACCACGGGAGGTTGGACGTAGTGTATGGACCCTGCCTTTAAACTCAGGAATCCAGAATTGGTATCCTACATCTAGCATATGGTTTAGTTTCTAGAAATACAAAATCCAGAAAAAAGTGGCTATGTATAACCCTAAGTAAACACGGTATTGACGTGAGGCTATATATATATATATATATATATATATATATATATATATATATATATGCCACCAACTTATTACCTTAAAAGCTAAGGCATATTTTTTTCAAAATAGCTCTTAAATCAATAAAGAGAAACAATTAAAAATGATTTGCAGTTTTCAAACTCCCAACGCGATTTTTGGAAGCCCACGCTCGGAACATCTCGGGACATAAGAATGCTGCTAAGATATACAGCAGCATTTGGAAATCAGTCAGCTTATCGACATCATTAAAACTATGCGAAAAAATTCTGTTGACCCCATGAGGTCAAAAATCCATTGATTCCTTCTTTTTGTGAGTTATTAGAATGAAATGGGAGAAAATTGGTAGGATATTTATTTACGAATTTTAGGTAAAACCTGATGGGGTGAAAACCTGCCTAAAACTCCTTTGTATTGGAAGAATGACGTTCATCAAGATAGCCGAGTGAAATTATTGTTGATTGGTGCGATACATATATACGAGTATTTTACTCACCGAGCTAATATTTACCTAAAATCATTCAATTCCTAATAATAACTTTTATTTTTACCTCGCGGAGGTAGCCGCAAGTGAAGAGACGCACTAATCACTCCGCGGAGTGAGTAAAGTGTCCTGGTCTAAACGAAACCGCGAGAGCTCAGGTTCGTTTCCCGGTAAAAGCCTCTGGGCACCCATATATTCAACCTAGCCATGTGATTTTTCCAGGGCACCAGATTTCTCTGAAAACCACCAGACGCATAGAGAAAGGAAAGAGAATAGTATAATCACCTTCAAACCAACTTTTCGGATGTGTGGTGGTCCTTCGAAAACTCGAAATAGACCTTTTTTTCTGTGCAAATATGGATATTTTTTGATGTTACATAGGTAATATATTTATAATGATAAGAAAATGTGCAGCGTTTCCATATGTAAAAAATCATAACGATCTTTGGAAAAATAGACTGATAGTCATTTTCATAACACGCAATCTTCGGTTAAAATAAGAAATTGATATTTTTTGTGCAATACAAAGCAGATCATGGCAAAAAAAACTGAATATTATGAAATGCTGTGAATGAGAAAAATATTATTAGTCTTTTTGTTCCCTCTAGCACATATTTAACATACAAAATGTACGTAAGGGCAAGCTAACATAGGGATGCGAGAAGATGAAGCATTGTATCAAAAAGCGAATCATTCAAAATAGGCTACCACTCCATACTGCAGGTTTCCTGGTTAAAACACTCCAGAGAGAGAAAAATAAACAAATTCTCTCATCCGGTCGAACAAATCCAACCAAGTCATTCACCTCGAAAACCCTTTTTGACTCGACTGGATCAAAACACCGCCCTCCATGCGAGGATTTCCGAAGAAAAAAGGGGAAGCCTTTGTATTTATTTATACGCATGTATATATGTGTGTAAAAATAAAACACCCATACGTGCCCATCCCAAATCCCCCTGAAAACCCCCCGAACGCAATGCGAGTTAACCAGAATGCCACCAACAGCTCTACTCCTGCTCCGCGCACAAAACATCCCTTCCCCCATCTGGGATATCTTCTTCCCTCGGAATAATAGTCAATTCTCCTACCCTCCATCGCATGAGCCATGCGAAATAGAGAGAGAGAGAGCGAGAGAGGGGGGGGGAGGAACACGACAAAAGAATCACGAAGGACGTATTGCGCATGTCCCGCGCGCGTGTTCCTGGGGGGGGAGGGTGGGCGGGTGGGTGGGCGAAGGTCACGTGACCGCCCGGACCCCGTTCGGGTTGGCAGACGCGCCTTGCCACGCCTGTGCCCTCCCCTCGTCTCTCCCCTTCCCCCTCCCCCAATCCACATCCCTTTCTCCACCAAAGCATCCCAAAACCACAGTACTCCCTCCTCCCCTACTCTTATTCAATCTGCCCGCCACCCTTAATCTCTCTCTCTCTCTCTCCTTCCATACTCCGGTTCCCCTCTCCCCTTCCCTCTTTCGCCCTGTCCACATAGTCTGAGGAGGGGAGGGTCGTTTTCCTACCATATTACATGCAGCGTTTTCATTATTTCTGCAGAATCGTATTTGAGTTTATTACCGTCGCCACATTTCAAACGTGTGTCTTTTCTTCTCGGGTGTCTTAGGGGAAAGGCGGAGAGAAGGAAGGAGGAAAGAAGAAGGCATGGGACTTCGCTATTCACGTAGTTCCCAAACGGTGGAGTTGGGCACTAAACTACATCCACATAATACCCAGTGATAGATATAAAAGGTGAGCGGCAGGGGTACAAACACTAGGCTGCAATGGGTAAGGCATAATAATGGAGAGGAACGGTGTTAAAATGGTTAGAAAAAGAGAAAAATAAGGTCATTAAAAAATCCGAAAAGACGTGCAAACCTATACACACGCCGGTAGAATTTAGTTCCAAAACGAGGTTTGATTTTATCCACTGTTAAGGTTCTTTGGTTCACAAAAGAAGGAGAAAATAAAAATTAATGATAATAATATACAAAGACTACGACCATACCAAGAGAGTTAATGCAGAACTGGAGAGCAAGACGGGGGAAGTTCTACTTCATAGCCATGCAACCTCCTAAGTCATAGCTTGAAAGTGTGACACCACGTTGTTGGTAGCGAAAGGTGTGAGGTATCACCCCCACGGAGAGGGCGAGGGATGGAAGGAAGAGCTTGAAAATACAACAAAACATAATAGAAAATATTGCAGCATGCACTACGTTGATTTCATGTCAGTTCCATGTGGTCAAGTGGGAAGGAATGTGCAAAAAAACAAAATTACTGTAAAATGCATGCATATAAGTAAAAATGATTATTCCCTAGACGCTGCAGGTGGCAAGTAGGATTTTTGTGGGATCTATAGCCTTCCGGTTACTATCCCTAATTGTCCGTGGGAAGAAGGAGGCCTTGAGTCTACTAGTCCTGGCGTCTATTTCTCGAATTTTCCATCGATGATCCAAATGCCCAAAGTATGTTGGAGTGCGAATAATTTACGAGAACTCGGCGCTGAAACAAACGGCTCTAAATTAAATGAATAAGTTCAACCTAAAATTAGATCATCTTTGTTTTAATGATTCCCAGCCCAACTCCGGAAGCATTTCTGTCAAGTTTTTTGTTTCGCCGTAATATTTTTTCACAAAACGGGCTACCCTGTGTTTAACCTTCTCAATTTTCCGATTGAGGTCTTTCTCCGTCGGATTCCATACACTACTCGTATTTACCTGTGCTAAATGGAGCTGCACGAGAGCATAGTAGCAACATTTTTTGACCTTATATTCACTCCTGCCAACAACGCATCTCATGAATCCCAATTGTAAACTTGCTTCCCCGCAGGTTTTACATGTGGTAAGCCCATGATAAGTCGTATGTTATACTGACACACAGGTATTTTATTGTGGGGACCCAATGATTGATTGCTGCAAGATCCCTCGGGTTGAAGACAAAGGTTTCCTGGGTATCTAAGACCGGAACTGAATTCACTTTCAAGCCGGGCATTTTAACAGTAACATCGATTTAGCTGGTTTTATCTATCGAGTAAACCATACCTACTACATACGTATGAACAGAGGTGACATCGCCACACAAGATCCCAATCGTTTCGTTTTTTCCCATCTTTAATCCGTGTCAGGAGAACGCGGGTAAAATTAGAGATTTTAAGACGGTCAACTCGTAATTGAAAGATATGTAGATAGCTCCTTGCTTCATAGGGGAGGGTAGGCACCCCAGGTAGACAGGCATCGGCAGACAATTTTTAATTCTTGTTTGAAAAATTCCCAGAAAAGAGTATAATTAGGATAACATAAAAGTATATTACATACTATACAAGTGTATTACACTTGCATTTATCATTTCATTCATTATATTTTTATTGATTTGTCTTTAACTAATTGTCCATTTTATGCTGATATGCTAATTATGTAATATGAAATTAATGCATTTTCGATTATAGAACAAGAAGAACGAATAAATACATAAAGCACATGTTGAAAGACGTGAAGGTAAGACAGCATATAAACACTAAAAGATAAGGACATTGAGCCGAAATTGGACTCTTATCACTATAAAACTAATGAAATTGGAGCAGTTTTGATTGCTTTATAAAAAAAACATTTTTCATAAGTAAAGTCAAATCCTGTCTCCGAATTCCTATTATTTGAAGTAAATTTGTAGGACCATCATTTTTAGCTATTAGTGATCTTTCCTCGAAATAATTAATTGCATAAACTATTATTTTTGATGATAATTTCCCTATTCAACACTAATTAATTTTTTTTAAATTGACCATGTGAGAGATTTTGCATTCGAGACTGTAAAAGTCTCGCACCCCAAGTTACCACTAGCGATCACAAACACAGAAATATGCAAAAAGAAAATCAAACTTACTTCAAGAGACTCTCTTGAAGAAGGCCTCTGAGAGGGCCGAAAGCTTGAACAATTTACCGTGTGAGTGTCCTTTTAAATGTTGCTATTCTATTCTATTTGTGTTATATTGTGTCAGCCCATTATTGTGCCGCTCGTGTGAGTTTTTCCGTACAATCGTTATATATATATACATATATATATATATATATATATATATATATATATATATATATATATATATATATATATATATATATATATCTCTGTTTCTGTATATATGAGTATATATATATACATACATGTACATATATATACATATATATGCATATATATACATATATATATATACATATATATGCATATATATACATATATATGTACATATATACATCTGTGTTTATATATATACATATATAGTATAAACACATGCAGATTTTTAAAACATAGAAACACAAAGAAAGTCACATGTGTAGTTTTGACGTTTTGACAGCACGACCGTTGTAATATATTATATAAAATGTTTTAATAAATTTGAATAAACCTTGCTTAAAACAATTTGCATGGAACTGAAAACGTCCAAGCCAATAACTGATTCCATTCAAGTGACCGTTAATTATTTCCATGAAAAGTCAAATCACGATGGGCTCCGAATAGCATTTGTTCGATTTCTTTTATCCTTTCGCCTTTTCCTAAATAACTACGGCCGTAAAAGTTGAAGTGAACTAATCAAAAAGCGATACAAATTGTAGAAAGACACTAGGGTTGACTTAGAATGAAAATAACTACAAGAGGCAAAATTGTAGAGGATTCCTTACCTCCGGAAGTACTATTTATTAAAATTCATGAGTTAGGCCCAACTATTTCGAAAATATACATTACTTCTCTCGAACATACGATGTTATACATTGTCTCATGTAACTGAAATAAACCGAATTATTTGTTTGTTTTCCCCTATTGAGAGCCAAGTGGGCTACACATGGGATTGTAGAAGGAATACATTGAAATACTATATATCTTTGTCTGGAGAGGGCCGCAATGGTCGACGTTCTTCAGGGTGTTTTAGTTACTGAAAGTGGTCTAAATACCCTTTTCGGGGTAAGTTGGCATCTGGCACTCGGCAGATGTTACGTTAGGCAGATTAAAGGAGCTCGACTGATAACCCTCGCAGGGGATACTCACGATTTTGCTTCTAAAGAACAAAGCAAGTGCATGTATACCTACATTTCTAAATGTCTGCATTTTATTTCAATTTCGAATCGCGAAACCACCATAATCGAATCTTGTACGCGCACACTCGAATTTTTCACCCTATTGTTTACCATGGTATTAGATTTTTAAGCAACAGTGGAGTAAAACAATCGACAGCACCTTCTATTGATCTGAACCGGGGCTCAACCACGAGGTATGCTCAGCCGTCATCGAGTTGAATACAAGAGAATGACAATAGGTCGATTGACGGCTTCCCTCGATGGCTACTTGACCGCTCATGGCAGTACTTGACAAGAGTTAAATCTCACTTGGCACGTCCCACGTTAAATGCCCACTCCAGCATTTTTTAAAGGGCCGGTTGCGATGACAATGCCCGGGTATTGGGGGCGTGGGTGGTTAGGGTGAGCCAACAGGCGATTGTTACGCGCATTTGCCGAAAGCCGCGTCTGCGCCCTGGGACCACCTGTCCACTGCAACAATATAAAAAGCCTTCTCGATGGAGTCTCCCCCTTTCCAGCCCCCTTACTCATTTTATCCAGGCTCGGGGTGGAAAAAAAAACTTTTGTGCCTCTACTCTTTCAAAGTATCACTTTTGATTCGGGAATCCTTCCTTAGCTTCCCCTCCCACTTCTTCTGTAAATTCTCAATCCACGATCGACACGTAATTATTTACTCTCCACCCTTCGGTCTCTCTACGCCAGGTTACGAGTTCTTAAATAACTACTCATTGACCATGGAACTCAAGTTTCCCCCTATGAATGTTAAAAATCCTGATACGATGTTAGCCACTCTTTCAAATGAAGTTCACATGTCATGACGACTTTCCAGAACTTTCAGTACTTTTTTTACGGATTCAAATATTGATTGAGTATGATTTTCATAATATCTATGTTGATATAATCTATTCGTCAATTCTTAAAATATTACATAATGGATTAATAACTATAAATATAATTCACAACACTTGCAAATTCTTAGTAAGTAGCGTATTTTTTTTACTTAATCAGAGCATGGGACCCCCTGTTTATTTTGCAAACTCGCAGGAATTGATAATAACAAAGTGATATAAAGTAATGTCAAAAGTCCGAAACGAACAATTTTATTCGAATCAAAGTTTAGCAATTGTTAATTCATAACCGAGAACAGTAATCATTAAAATAAACCTAAATACGGAGAAGATTTTTTTTAAACCGACATTTAACTTGTCTACGATTTACTAACACTCGTAACCGTTAGTTTTTTACCAATATTTAATCTAGGAATACACCTCACTGCAAAATTTGCTTCATCCTTTCGTAATAATCGTGTTTAGTTTCTACAAGAGCGAATGCGATTATAGTATAATTTGATATCTACCTTAAATTCACGAGGGGTTTTGCTGTTCTATTACTATCTTTTGGAAAAACCATGTAATTCCCGATCGTCTTATTCCTGTCGATATCCAATAATAGGACACTAATGTCTCCATTGACTAATCCTTAACGATTACTAAACACATATAAATGGATTGGAACGAAGATTTTTTTAAAGTCGAAAAATTTACTGGGGCCAGAGGACACTGCATAATGGCTGCTAAGGAAGATGAAAAGAAGCTCGTTGGGAAATTTGGCATGATTCAGGCAGTTATAAGCTCTTTTAAGTATACAATTCAATTAGTTTTGGGCAAACAAGCGCTGCGCAATTACCCGAATCTCAATTCTTGGCACGGGCGATGCGCGCCACAGATGAGAACTTGGGAACCATTGAATAAAACTCCGAAACTGCGACGTTAAAAAAAACGCAATATTCCCTCTGATGCATGAAAAAAACGTCAAAAATTTAATAATGCCTTACACGTGGGCAATAACAATAAAAATCAAGAGACATTCTGGTGTGATTTAAAGAGATAAAAACCCAATTATTCAATTAAAAATGACAAGTTTTAATTGATTGATGAGATCAATATACATCGACGAGGGTGGATATCGATTAAGGACGAAAACGAGTTAATTCGTTAAAGGAATTAGTAAAAATTAATGGCCGCGGAAAAATTATATAAAAAATTAATTTTAATTTACATCATGTACAAGGATACCGATTTGAGAAACGTCAAATACTTGCCGAAATGTACGGTAGAATGCAGAACATTGTACGTACATCGCTCTTTAGGACGGCGTACATTGCTCTGCATTCGAAGTCGGAAACTCGGCCGTTCGGTTATAATGGTGGAAAAAATTTCGCTAAATAAAATGGTTTGAAGTGAAGTCAACTTGCCGTTTAGCAGGCTGGGCAACGTGTTTGCTGAGTAAACCGGCTACTGATTCGAATTTCTCCTCGAATATGGATTTAGTGCCCTCATAGACTAGACCTAAAGTTACAATTAACTCTTCGGATGGATAAGACATATGATCTAGACCGCTATGTTTGCTGCTTAGAAGATTAGCGGTCTAGCCCTCCCAAGACGGAGCTAGCAATATCCTCCATTAATTCGTGTGAAGCATTTTTTTACCTGAAAATTTATCTTGGCGTGAAATTTTGATAGTTCAGCGCTTCGGGGCATTTGAGGTAATAGACGAACACAATTGTCCGTAGTTAGCACATGTAGAGATTAGCACGTGCGCAGATGAAAATAAAAAGTTAAAAAAAAAACACCACCATCTCTACAAGTAGTTCACAGCATGTGGCTCAACTGGTGTAAGTAAAATTACTGAAGGTGACCTACACTGGAAATTATAAAGGAATGAAGAAGATATTGATAGGTGGGCTTCGTGGACCCGATCCAAATGAATCCTAGCGTACGTAACGCATGATCATGATATGGTATAGATATATCAGTTCATATTAAATGGACGACTGTTATTTAGGGCTTGATCATTGGATCTCTATCGACACAAATCAATGTAATCTCCTGGATATATTCTTTTTTATCAAAACCTCTCCAATTCCTATCTTACTTCAGTTGTTTTCCTTCCTTTTAAATTCCTAATTCCTACAAAAACCACACGGAACGGTACAATATCAATGAGCAAACGAGTGAGAATACGAGCCGAAAGAGAAATGGGTGTCTAAATAATTTTCTGAGCATCTTCCGAGGAAGTGGCGAGGGCGGAGGGAGGGAAGGGAGTGGTGAACAGAAGACGTCCCACAGTCTCTTCGCGGGGGAGGGAAGAGGTCTCGGATCCGCAAGGTGCACGCTGGAATGAAGAGGGAGGTTTTGAGGCGGGGGCGAACTCGAATGCCCCCCGCCCCTCCAGCACCGCGTGAGGAGCACCGTGAGCACGTGGGGAGGCGCGCCGGAGGAAGAAGGGAGGAGTTGGAGGGGAGAGGGAAGGGTTCCGGAGAAGGAAGGGAGGGGGTCCTGGAAATGGGAGAGAGAGAGAGAGATACGGGGCGGGCTCGTATGGCACGCTCCCTGCCCAATCGGAGGACCTTGGCGGAGGGGGGGTGGGGTGCGTAGTCGGGGCTGAGTGGGGTGGAGGAGAGGAACGGCGGGAGGGGGAAGAAGGGAATCGGGGAGCGTGGGCGAGAGAGGAATGAACCACTTGGCCAGCGATTTCCGCCGAACGATCAGCCGAACCTCCGAACGCGGGGTGACTCCTGGCGGGCCTCACCTCGAAACTCACCCTCGACCTCCATACCGTCCGGCACGCGGTGTGGCACGAGACCCACGCAGCAGCAACCTCGAACGAAGGCTCACCCACCGAAAACCCCTTTTCTATTCCATTCCCTCTCTTCGGCACAGAGCCCGTTGGGAACCCGACCACCATTAGGATAGAAAACAAAGTCGAAAATATACACGCGTGTGACCCCCTGTTCTCTCACCCACACTACGTGATAGTCCCTAAGTGCATCTACCCCCTCGTACTGGAAGGCTACCGAGTAATAATATTATACAAGTTTACGTATTAACGCCTACTCCTATGAACCGACGGAAAACGCCAAGTCGAAAAAAGGGAATTTCCATCGCCAAACCGCTCTGAACTGGTTGCCTCCTGATCTTCAAGATATCATCGAGTCTTCCTCGTCAGAATTACCCTCCCTCACATTTTATTACTATCAAAACCATTTTAACTTTATTATTGCCCTCATCACGTCTGTCGATACTGGACCAGGACACGGTATCACATTGTCCACGCACTTCCGAAAGGGGACTACTAAAACGAAGTGATAACAGTCGACGATCCTTTAGCGAGGATCACACACTCTCCTTGCTCACGCATATTCCTCCTCGCCCTGCTTTCTTCTCCACTCTTTGTTTCCGACCTCTCCCACATCGTTATATTCTCGCACACACACAGACAAACACACACGGCCCCGCTCCCGAAAGCCTCCACGTCCATCCCCGAGCAGCACACGTTACAGGCCACTTATTCACCCCACCTCACCCACACTCGCACACATCCCACCTACACACGCGACGCCCACCCCGCCCAATACGCCACACGACTCACCCTCTCCCCTCCCACCCACTTCCTCCTCCACACACTCCCCCATCCCACGACGCCCGTCCTCTCCCTCCCCCCCCCCCTTCTCTACCCGCCCCTCCCTTCCCGACCACCTCCAGCGGCGCGCTCCAAGAGGTGCAGGGCGGAGGAGGGGTAGGGGGATGAGGAGGTGGAGGAGGATAGTAGGAGACCGGGGCCGGTTTTAATTCCCTTCTCTGGGGGGGGGCGATCAAATCTATCCCGGACGCGGCTGCGGAAGGAAGAACGGGGGAGAGAGAGAGAGAAGGAGAGAAGTGGGGAAAGGAAGGAGAAAGGGAGAGAACGGAACGGACGAGACCTTCGCGGGAGACGAAGTCTGTGAAGAAAGGAGGAAGAAAGTGTCAAAAGCAACGAGAGAGAGAGAGAGGGAAAGGAGGAGGGACGAAAAGAAAGGAGCGGACGGCGGTTTATCGTGGGTGTTGGTGAACAGTAGCAGCGCGTGCCTCTCCGTGCGAAGGGTGGAAAAAGCAGTGGACCAACCGGTCTTGGGCCGGGCGGCTTTCGTGGAAGCGGTGCGTATCTCTACTGCACCCAGCACGGGAGAAAGGAAGAGGCGCAGGGGATCGGCGGAGCCGGGAGCGGCACCAACCGCTAACGGAGGAGAGAGAGAGAGAGAAAGGTTCGTGGGTTTGTGTTTGTGTGTGCGCGAGTGGGGCAAGAGGAGGGGTCAGGAGGCGCGGGAGCGAGGCGGAGCGGCTTCGTCGGCCAGGTCCCGCGTTCTGGTCGTGTGGTTAGGGTTCCCGTCGTCCCGCCGCCTCCGACATCGGCCGCCGCGGGCGTAGTCGGGCGGCACTCGGACGGTCTCGAAGCCCCGCTCGTCATCCCTCGTTCCTCCGGGGGTGTAAAAAAACGACTCCAATTGCTCCAAGAGGAAGAGGGAGTGGCTAGGTGAGTGAAACGGTACCTGAGACAGAGCAAGAGCCTGGGGGACGATTCCCCACTCCTACTCTCCACCCTCGTCGTGCCCCGTGACGGAGGGCAAAGAGAGAACTGAGCGCGTGACTGCGAGTGTCTTTTGTGTCTCCTTTTCGAAGCCACTCCCCTTACCCTCCCACACACTACACTTGAAGCATATGGATCCCACGAGGAGAATTGACTGACACACCAGTGAATTTCGACGGTGAAAGATAAAACGAGTACTTTCCAAATCCATCCCACTTCCCCCACCACCACCAGTCGCTATGAAGCCGTGGGCGTGACTTCCACCACTCTCAGGAGAGAAGCGAGAGCTTCGATCACTCGCATGCCCCGAGGAAAATACTGCCGAGATCTGAGCAAAGGGTGATGTGTCTGAACCCCTCCATGACAAGGGGGAAAGAAGTAAATAAATCCGCGAGTTAAGTGTCACCACAGATCCTCAGGGAACACACCGTCTCCTCAGATACCCTCCGCGAATCCACTCCCGCGAAAAACCTCCTCATCTCCAGGGCCCCTCCTCGGGGCTAATCAAGGAACTTATACTTTTCCCCCCAAACTCCACCGTCATACCTCCCCGAGGAAAAGAAGAGTAAGAGAGGAGGGGTAAGAAGAAGAAGGCGCGTCCAACTGCTGAATCCTCCTGTGTCTTTGAGACATCCCTTCCCACTTCGGCCTCTCCCGGACGCCTTCCTCAAAGGACTCCGCGCCACGGGACGCACCATCGCCACCGTTTCGCTGGAGACGATCCGAGATATCGAGGTACGTTGTTAAGATTTGTGTCGCGATAGCGCACCCATTTTTTTTGGGCTGGGGAAAGGTGGGCTGAGGGAATGGAAAGAGAGGGAGGATGGACGGGGGGGAAGGGTGTGCTCGTGGGAATGGCGGGGGTGAGAAAAGGGGTTGGGGAAAGAAGTAGAAGGTTTACACCCTGGTGCCGGTGGTGGGGTGGGGGGGTTTGAAGGGTTTTCCAAAACGACGGGGGGAGGCGGTCGGGGATGGGGGGGTTGAGAGGGGACGACGGGGCTGTGGATAGGAAAGCGAGAGTGGGGTGTACGGGGGGGTGGGTCTTGGGTGGCGGGGGTCATGATACGGTGGGAGAGAGAATAAAGTGATGGAAAGACGGAGAGAGAGAGAGAGTAAAGAGTGGGTTTATCCGAAAAAGGAAATAATGAAGTGGTCACACGTTTTTGTGTAGGCCGTTGTCGACCTCCGAATCGATGGATTCCTTTGCCCCCCTTCCCATCGCCCCGTCAAGACGTTCCCTTGCACCACCCCCCTCCTCACTGCGACACGCGCCAATGGATTGAGTCTCCGTGTTAATTCACATCCAGCAATACTTTTAGTTCCCCCACAAGTTGTCATGCCTCCATTTCTCCATATGAGCAGAGACTAAATCATAGTCTCCTAGTAAGGTGTCGCGATTTAACTGATAGGTCAAAGTAGTGACTAGGGTGTTTCTTAGGAATGTTTGAACTCAAATATTTATCATGTTCACGTCATGGCAAAAATTTATACAACTTCATTTTTAATACATCACCCACAAAATCAGCAATTTTTAAACGAAAAGGTTTACAATTCACTTTCAATGTCATTAATATTTTCAATCTATACATTTATCATTTATTTTTAATGTAAATCAACCCTAGGCCATAGGCTGCTTAAAATGTTTACATTTAAACTAATATACTTCCTTATGAATGATTTCTTACGCATATATCGCTAAAATTAAGTCTTATTACTGAACTAAAATTCAACAACGATTTTAATTACATTCAAGATATCGAAAGGTCAATTTTTACGCCCAAGAGTGATTTTACACTAGAAATAAACAAGTTATCATGCATACAATAGAATCATGCGTATGCTTTCTACGTATGCGTATGCTTTCTACTGCTTTCTCGTAATTGTTGAAAAACTGCAAAACTAATTGGAAAGCTATGCTTAAGGAACTTAAGTTGATGAGGTGAAATAAATTTAAAGAAGACTAATTTCAAATTATTTTAAAACAATTAGAAAAATATTAGTCTTACTAGAATTGGTGCATAAATTTATTGAGCTAGAATATCATAAGAGGCAGCAATATTATGCTAAACATGTGAACAGTCATTTCATGAAAATACTCTTCGTGACTTTTGTGCGAGAATCATTAGTTTTGATAAATACTATATAAGCTTGTTCCTGTGATTCTGAACAGTGGTGCAGTCTATGAGTTGCCATGAGGAAAGCGAAAATACAGAAGATATTAAATATAACTGAAGTATGATCACAATCCAAACCAAAAATCTAATTTAGTAAGGAGAGATAAAAATTTAATTTTGTCAAATGTCTTCAGCAATGAATTTATACGATTACTTGGAATAAATCAGGTGGACATGTAATAGAATCTTGATCTTTGAGACGAAGGGATATTACTATAATTTTTAACTATTGAACTTTATATCTGTAAAATTTCATTTGATAGGATGGTGTGGTCGAACCGTATGTTGAGATCTCGTTCTTAAATTGTAAAAATGTTTGAAGCCTCGCTTTAATTCAAATTCATTCTTCATAAATTTTCTAAAAAAATAATTAATACAACTTTACAATTTAATCACAATAAAACGACAAAATGTGCAACTAAGAATCTTTTAATCGAAATGCAGAAATAAAATATCAATATAAAAATCGCATTATGATTCCCACATATATTTTTATTCGCCAGCTGGAATCATTATTTACCTTTTTGATGGGACCAGCCATGTAAAATTTAGCTCATTCAAACAGAAGTGTACGGAATCTGTTAGTAGAAGAAATGGATTTGGACTAATTTTTATTGGGAAAGAGACTCTGGATCTGAGAACACGTCCTGAAGTGAACATGAAAGGGGTTTCCGACAAGTTTAACTTATCGCTTAAACATTCAATGTAATTTAACTGGGAACGTTTGATGGATCAAAATAATTGTAACGATTTTCACTTAACCGGAAAATAACTGTTCAAGAAAAATTTCCACAAAAATTATCTGCCACAGAAAAGGCGAGAAGCAATTCGCGGCGAGCAGCATAGCGCTAGTCGCGCGTTCCTTCCGTCAGGCGCTCGCGGTTGCAATCACTCGTTGTCTTCATGTCCCGACTGCCGCGCATTTTTAATGCGTCTCATTCATCCCATTGTCTCGCCTGCACAAAAGAGTTTGCTTTCTCATGGTGACTCTGCCCTCTTCGCATCTCCGCGTTCACATAATCACATCCATGCTCCCCACGTGACATTGTGAGACACGGATCCGAGTATCGATGACAACTTGAGAACACTGTTGCCACGGGTCTACAGTAATCATTTTTTTTTTACTTTTTTAAATCTCTCAGGAAAAAAGTTTTTTTATTGTTTTTATTGTTATCTTATTTCCACGTTCTTATCGTTTTTTATCTTGATATAGAGCTAATAGTTTTAATTTTAATATATCAATGGAATTGATATGACTGATTTATATGGTTATACCTGTTTTATATTAGCCAACATTTGCGGGTACTTAAATACTTTTTTTTACAAAATGTACTGAAATATGAATAAGCAATTTGAAGATAAGCTCTTGGTGTCTCGACTAGTAACGCTTTGAGGTTTTAGATGTATACATGAATGAATTTATTAAATGAAGACTTTCATGTAGCGAAAGAATTGATTAAGTATCGTGTTTTCATCAATTATAGTTCAATAATGAGTGGTAGAGTAAGTAATACAAAGAAAATACTTGTGAGAAAATTATAAACTAAATAAAATATGCACCTAAGAAAAATTTTTCTTCCAAATCAAATCTGAAAAAGAGTTTCGATTTAATACTTTAAAGAATATCGTGTAATTCATCTCATTCATTGCCACCTCGTTCCAGTGTCATATTAGGTTAAAAAAGGAAGTTTATAAATAGAAAGGCACTAGTATGATTCCAAGCTATCCAAGCAGCCAGTTCATTTATCTAAAGGTCAGTGAAATAGTTTATTTTTTGTGCAGACTATAAATACAAATGTAGTTAGAATCTAACGATTGAATTGAATCTGAGTTAGTGAAAGTGAGCTTAGCTTAAGTTTAATGCTTAACTTTAGAGGGTATTTTCATGCAAACATGTTTACTAAAATTCATCATTTCACTTAAGTTTTTTTCTTGATTCCCTGTAGAGAGTTTTATTGTGTTGAAGGGCTCCTTTTTCAAAATTTCATTTCTTAGGGACGAAATTTCTGTCTTCATTTAGTAATTGATATTTAGTTTATCTATTAGTATTGCCATTTAGAAGTATTATTAGTATTGACATTTAGTAGGTGCCACCTGAGTTATTTTCATAGCTCAGGTGGCAACCAGATGCCTCGCAGCCTGTAATATCTAGGAGTCACACCAAGTTTGATTTTAGATGATTCTCAGTCAGGAAGATGCAATTGCATTATCATTAAACTCCAGAAGTAAATAAATGACTCATCGCAAAGTTATAATTCTAATTACAAAGTATAAGTAATACCTGTTTTTATTCCAAACAAAAGAGACTAAACATCTCTCACTGCAAGTAATCCAGCATGCGTACAGACAAGTAATCAGACGAGTGACCATTTAGGTTTTTGTTTTTATCTAATTGTGTTGTACAATCACCTAGAAGAGCTGCGTTAAAATAATTCGACATCATTTAGAAATATATTACTATATCTGTTGCTGATTCGAAACATTGTTAGCACCCTACCTTAGTTGTTGTCGGAGTACCTCCTACTAGAATTAAAATGTCTGAAAATTACAATAGAAATTTCTTTTCTCGGACCTGCCACGCACATACTCGACCCAATCCACTCGTTATATGATTCCTAAAAGGCAATCATGGATCGAGTAACACAATAACTATTTGGTAAATTTAGTTTAAAATCTGATTTATCGTACAAATTCCTCTACTACCACACTCAAATCTATATTACTCGTACTTCACTTTTTCAGGAATTATTCCTCATTCATAAAAGAACATTTGCTCCAAAGCAATAGAGCAGTATTGCTTATCCATCACAGCGGTAGCATTCCTATTGGACCATGCTAATAATCGCGCAAATTTTAATTGTTTTTATTTCCCAAAGCAAGTAATTGCGTTATATTTTGTTTAACACAAGAATTATATGAAATAAAATCAGAGGATTCGCGTATTCTACAGAAATGTCATTCAGAATGAGCTAATTTATCGATGTTTCTGCAACAATACGGATAAAAGGGTCAATTTTGCAAGCCTCATTTCAATACCACAGGAATAGTGTAACTATAATTCAAACTAACGCTCTCCCCAATCCGCGTCTTCACGCTAAGCTCATTCTCTAAATAATCGTTTAAGAAGTCATAAAAAATTCTCAAGTCGTGCCCTTCGCTGCTATCAATAGTGCCAACTTCGACTGCCGTTTCGTGAACCCGAGCGAAACGCGTGGGTAAGACGGTCGCCGGCCAGCCAACGTCCCGCCCAGCCGCCTCGCCCGGTAGCCGCCCGGGCGGCCCGACCGGCGCGTGCCCCGCACGCCCCTGGGTTCACCCTCTCGACCCCGCCGCGCATTGTTCACGAGTGCCGGCGCGTGCACCACGACTCGGCTCTCCTCTTCATTATCCCTCCTCTCCCCTCCCCACGCTCGCCCATTGAAAATTAAGTGTGTTTTCTGCGTGATAATGCGTGAAGCACCCTGTCGGTAACAATATCTCCCTTTCCCTCTCTCCTCCCTCTGGATCCATTGTCGACAGTGTCCCGAAACGGCACAGAGCGGGGAATGAAAGAACGGGTGGGAGGAGGGTGGAGAGTGAAATTGTACGAATACACCGTGGAAAGAGAATGAGGATTTGTGCTTGTGTGTGCGTACGTGTACGCTTTTATGTATCCACGGAGACGGTGGTAGGAGAGGGGAGCTTCATCACGGTCGTCCACTCTTAATTGGCACCCGAGTTTAATACTAACTACTCTTCCAACCTACCAAGTAGTAATTAATTCACCCTCGCGATGGAAGATCTGGCTCCTTTTTCTTGGATATCTCTGAGATCCAACCCGCGAGACAATCAAATTACTATTTATTTTCATAATTCTTCACTTGTATCTCATTTCGTCACACCGATTTACACTAAAGATCTACCCAGAATATTATTTGTCCTCTCTCATTCCATTTTTACGTCTGAAATTTGGAGCTACTTGACGAAAAAAGAAATGCAAATCCGTTGTTTCATAGGTTAAAAACGCTGACAGGTTAAATAAATGTTCAGATTAAAATCTTGATCGGTGGCATTTAATTTTATCTCCATCCATAATATTTTTATTTCGCCGTTTAAGGAAGTGGTGGCCTTTAAAATATGCCCACCATTCTTGAAACCCGTTCGTTACACTTGATTCTTGAATATACTAAAGCATATAGGACATTCCAGGGCACTATATTAATTTTAAAATATGAAGGTGCAGGGAAATTATGGTTTCCATATACTTCTATTAAAATAGAATGAACTTAGATACATAATAATGCCGTAGTTTCCTTCTCGTACTCATGACAGTTTCCAGTCATAAGAAAAGTTGCGAATAGTTTTTTAACCTTCTCTATTTGTGTCAGCTCCGTGCCCTCCACGTCCATGACTCTAATGGAATTATTTAATATATATGTACGTTCTTTCTTTCTTAATTAATGTCATAATCTCACCTCAGATTTTCTGTGAAGTAGAGTATATTTTGAAGATTGTTGACTGTGACCAATTCACGATTTCAAAACTAATTTATTAGAACTAAAAAACAACTTCATAACCGACTTCCAGAACAGTAGGCCAACGTACAGGTACTTAATACCGTGTATTATGAATAAATAAGTAAAAATCTTATCTACTAATCTATGATAAAACCGCATGGCGCAAACCTGTATTGACAATGAAAACATAATGTGACAGAATGTTTTCCTACTGTCAGATCAAAAATAATTTGGATTTTATAAAACAATCAAGATTAATCTATTATTACTTCAAATGTAGTAACAAGCGGCTGTAATATATTGCAATGATTGCAAAGGAATGATAGAGATTCTTTTAGCCCCATATGTCGACGTTTTATATCACTTCACAATACAAAGGATGACATGTGAAGTCACATGGACTGATGTTTTTCCTGATTATTTTTAAATATCCATTTGAGCTGTGTAAATTCATTCCGTTCCTCTGTAGAGAGATGGCATTTCATAGCACGTTGAACAAATTAGTTACATCTGGACATTTATAGCAAAACTAAAAAATATTTCTATAGATACCCGTATCATCACTAAATTTTTTTAAATCAGTGACACATGAAGTTTACTCTACGCGAAATATTCAGTGCAAAAATGCCTCAAAAAATCCCTCCCCCCTTTTGAGGACAAAGCCATGAATATACAAACATTTGATCAGATTAGTCCACAACGCGTAACGCACACATTCATCATTTGGCGTCGTAAATTTCTGAAATTATCGCGATACCTTTTATCGCTCTTGAGGGTCTCCCTAAAATGTGCGTCCCCATTGAGAGAATTTATTGCTTCTGTTTGAAATGCCAATCCAAAGAACCAGCAAATTATTTAAAAGGATTGAATTCGGTTGGATGAATTGCGGGAATTGAAAATTGTTACTCAATAAAGAAAAAAATATTTTTGAGTACTGCAATCGTTCGATGAGGTCCGTACAAAGGTGAAAATAATCATTAACTTGATACGAGAAATAATATGAAGGGTTGATCCTTAAAAAAAGAGCGAGTGGTTTCAATTCGTGAGTGCATTTAATAAAGTCACCTATATACCATTACCTAATTAAAGTGATACGTTGTTGAAGAACCCATTCAATACATTGACCGTATATAAATGAACAATAATGATTGACCTCGCAACCATTCGAGCAAATTTTCAAAATAGCAAATCGATTTTGGAAGTGAAAAATAAAGCGTAAAAAGGTATTCCAATGAACACTAAAAATACATTGATTTTCAAAAACCATAAATACTGTAATCAAACCAAAGGACGGTTAGGTAGGTACCTGCATAGTACCGTTTCACCCAATACTAAGTCAAAGGGCATTTGACATTCATACATTAGGGAATGGGGGCCAATTATTTCCCTGTGCCGCCTGTGGCTTTCCGCCTGGTACCGAAAAATCACGCAGCTCGGGTGAAGCTGAGGGTGCCCAGAGTGACGTGCCCGGGAATCGAACTCAAGCCCTCCGGTCAGTAGTTAACGCTCTACAACTGGACTACCACGTCCACAAATAAATAAATACATATGCATACATATATATATACACAATATATTTACACATATATATCTATGTATACATAAAAATTGTATATATATATATATATACATATACATATATATATATATATATATATATATATATATATATATATATATATATATATATATATGTATACATATATATATATATATACATGAGAATATTTAGTGCATTGTAAAGAAATCAGAAAAGAATAATCAACATTAGCACGCATACTTTTGGATGTAAAATTTCATACATTCGACCATGAAATTTGTATCTTACTCTTTAAAGAATATCATAATTTAAAAAGAGTCATTGTTTAGAAGAAGTGTTTAATCGATGAATTTTAGAAAAAAATGAAGAGCAAAACATGGTTACTTATTAATAGTCACTAATTAAAATTCACTATACTTGTATTTCACTTTATGATACAAACACAAACGTGTTGATCTAGCGATAATCAATTGATCACTAACACGCCGTTCGGCAAAACATTTCACGCACAAAATGTAATATAGTATTCTGAAGTATTAGCTATTATGTATCAAATACTGGTACTGTCATGGGCAGAGTAGATTTTTGAGGGACCCAGGAGGTACTGCTATTCTAAGACCTTTCTTAAAAATTATTAAATAACCTTAGACTCCGCATATGAACATCACCATTTTCTAGCTTAGTACATTTCCTTTCATTCTGTTCAAAATTACAGTCATTGTCTTTCCTCTTCATCGCTTGTCAAAATTAACATTAATAAGTCAATGCGGTAGGGATTAAAATCTAGACCAGCATATGGGGAGCAATGAGTTTAATGGAAATTACGAATGGAATAAATTTCCATATGTTGCGATCCTTACATGAGAGTCAAGACTTCAAGTCCCGGCCCTGTAAATTTCTCAAGAAATAGAACTAAGATTGTAATACTTAAACAAAATGGAAACTTTAAACACCAATTTTTAGGGGACATAATTACGAGAAGGTAAATTACATGAAAACAATAAGCTGAATTAGGAAATTAAAAATCTAACACCATCGAATTTATTATTTTGTAATATGTAAAATAAATTAACCTTTTAAGCATTAAGTTGACATTTCATTTCGTTATTTTCTCTAATTGTTCCTATCCTAAATTTAAATCGTAAAAAAACGATGATCATTCATCCTTTATATGAAATGCACGACCATTAAATAAAAGAGGTGAAGTTTTCACTAGCCAAAATACTTATTTTACTTCGTGGTCATTGTGCGTAACTGGGTGAGTTTAACATGGACACAAAAATTACGATATAATACGGAATATATGTAAAAATAGAACATTATTTTCAGTCTAACAGAGATTAAAAATGTATACATTGGGTTAGAAGCAACATACTATCTAGATCGAATGTACTTTAGTGGAATATCATACTACATTCCCTGACATTAATAGTATTCCAGAAATATTATCGAGTTATTAAAGAGAAGGCTTTTCATTCGAGTACAGTCGACCAAGATTCATAGCTTTTCCAGTTTTCCCAAGCGCGTGTGTAAGGAGATCGTGGTAGGATCGGGAAAGGAAGCATTTCACGAGGTATCACTGAAAAGGATAAGACTTTTTGGTAGGCGAACATAGTATAAAATGCATACGATAGACTGAACTCCTTTTCCCCACATAAAGATTCTTTTTTTCCACTCCCCTCTCTCATCCATTCACCATCCACTCTCTCTCGTCCCCTCCTCGCTCCCAGTCATTCGCAAAACTGCCCTCCGCGCAGGCACCCCGTTGACCCTCACCCCGCTGACCATTATTTTTTTTCCACCACCCGACACATATTTTTCCATCTTCCAACCGCAAAACCTCTTTCTCCCCTCTTTTTTTCCGACTTCCTCTTCCCTTCCTTCCCCCCACACTCTCCGTACCCACCCACTCCAATACCTCATATTCCACCCCGAACGCACAGACGCAAGCACACACACACACACACGTGCCTACATATGTGTACATGCATGCATACACACACACACCCTCGGCTCCCTGCGTCCGTATCCTGCTGTTTGGCCGACTTCGGAAAGGAAGTGGACGCCCGGAAGTATGGCTTTGAATACATTGCCTTCAAAATAATAATAATAAAAAGACCCACCCGCCTCCCCAAGTCCCACACGTCCATTCTCGCCTCTTCCCTCCCATACGAACGTCGGGCAGTCGCACCTTCCCCCCCCCCCAGCCGCGCCCCGTTTCCCCCTTCTCTCGTGTCCGACTTATAAAACACATGGGAACGAAAGCACATGACACGTACCGCGGATCCATCCGGGTGGTTCGACGTCGAGATGCCGCGGTTGTATCTGGAGATTGATTCAGTGCATCCTCCTCAGTACACCGATCCCTCTTCCATGGGCCGCTTGGACTCTTTTAAATTTTTCAGCAAGACGTCGACAGTAAATATCGCGGCCAAGCTCTCTTGGGGAAGGGGATTGAGCCCCCACCAGTGACGACGGAAAAAGGTGATTACTCGGAAATTATACCACACCAAGGGTGAAATATGGTAAAAATAGACGAGCAGAAGGTTTTTTTATAAGGAATGGAGAGTTTAACTCGACAGGAGGTAGATTTTTGGAAATGGTCATTTGACATGAATTTGAACGGTAACCAAATGTGTCATAATTTATAGAGGACACTTAATATGCCCATTAAAACAACCTCCAGGATAACCATTAGGAACTTTTTAACCGAATTTTTACTTTGGTCAGCCGTTGAGCAATCACCACGTCAGAGACGTTCTAGGTGGTCGAAAGAAGACATCGGAATACGTCAGGAAAATCTTAAAGTCAACTGGGAAACAGAGGAAAAAAGTAGAATCAAGTGGGTTCCTAACGTGAGAAAACATTGGATTAGATTATTCTAATTTGGCTTATAGGAGAGACTGATTATGTTTTGATTCAACGTTTTCCTTGTGCTTTAATGAGCATCTTTAGCGGAAAAGCCCTTGAAACTCGTCTTTATGAGGGTCTTCGCTCCTGTAGTTGGGTTTTAAAGCACGAGGAACATTGGAGCACTGCATGATTCATACTTAAAAACCTTATCATCAGAAGAAGTCACTGGAGAATTTTTTTCCATGGTCAAATTCCACCTTCGCCAATACTTCAGACTTAGCACGATGTTTTAGCTGATGGATGGTATTCATGAAACAAAATACATTTCTAGTTGAATCCAAGGCGGTAGCTTCAATAAAAGTGTCCCGTCTCCTCCTGGAACAGAGCTGGCAGCTAAAGCTCTTTGTCCATATAACCTGTGTCCTCGTACATATGAAACTATGGACTTAAAATTGCCACACGCAATAAAAACATTTGAGTTTCTAATTCAGCTGTTTATGATTATTGATACACATTTCACGTTTATTAAAATATTAAAACATTATTTTTACGCAATAAAAATATTCATCAGAATGATAAGCATTCTTAATTACACAAAGGACAGACCCCGTTCATGTTGCTTTACCAGGATTTTCTCTTTTCGTATATCAGAGGAAGGAGCAGATTAGCTACCGGGTTAATTCATAAAGTATGAAAAGTCTTGGGAAAGATAAAATCAAGCGTCCAGACGAATATCCCGATGGCCTTCATCACACTGGTAGTTTTTTTTTATATCACATAAACAAAAGACCATTTGTATGAAAATGTGTTTATAAGACGCAAAAAACAAACAAGCAATCGATTTGTCACGCTAATTACTATTTATTTATTTGCATGAATAATTTGCCATAGTACCTATCAATGAGATCTCACCATTGCATTAACAATGGAATTCATCCACTCAGGATAGGTTTAAAGACTTCAACGTGAGTTGTTAATTTTAATTTTTGATACTAACCTTGGTTTTCATGGAATAGCATACATATACCATGCCACGCAATGGTAATTGAGGATGGAAAACTGTTGCGCAATATACGTAGGAATAAGTTAAGAAGTAAAACCTGTCAGATATGTACGATACAAAAGCTAATAAAAGTTAAACGAAACATAGTACTTAACGAATAAACGAAGAAGTGTAAATATTATATTATTGATATAGTAAACACTTGAGTGCGGGTACTATTCTGAGATGAATTTCTTAATGTAATCAAAATACAATAGTGGGAGTGATTAGAATACGTACGTATGTGGTTTTTCCAATATTGTCACTTATATTGAATTACTGCATAGATGTCTCTCTAAGTGTAAAGATAAATATTTTCCTCTATTCCCTGGCTTATTCTTGCTTTTTGCCGTACGCATGGAATCTTCCCCAAGCTCTCGCCCTCCGCCAGAGTCTACATTCCTAACCGATCACGCCCCACCCATTCAAATCCCCCTCCCCCTCTCCAACGCACCGGTCCGTTTCCAGTGGCCTTATATTTCTGCCCCTCCTCGCGGATGGCTTCGCATTTCCCACGTATCCCTCCTGGAACGCTTCTGGCGTGCCAGAGGGAGGGTTATCCCTTATTACAGTTTCCCTCGCTCACGCTACTTTTATTTTCTTTTTATTTCCATTCCATTTTCGCTCTCGGACAAATGCTCGGGACGGATGTGGACTCACCCTCTTCCCGCGGGACGGCTTGTGGCCTCCGCCCGGCTCGCAGATTGATTCCGTTTCGAACAGGAAGAGGGCTCCGCCGAGCGGCTCCGTCATCAAACCGGCCACCGCCACCGCCGGGCTTCCTACCTCCCCCCCTTAACCCGCCCCCTCTCCGCCCCTCCCTCTCTCTCATACCTCCACACCCACTTCCTCTACTCCACCCCCGTTCTCTCATTCCCCACACATGCGGTCAAGCTAATCCGGGGGACATTATCAAAGAAGTGGGTGGATATATATATATATATATATATATATATATATATATATATATATATATTTAGGGTTAGACAAGGAAAAAATACTTTACGGTGCCAAATAAAGCGTTGAATTCGATGAAACACGGTTCTCTGTTTGCGGAACAATGATATCTGAGAACACTCGATCATATTTACTGATTCGCAATCAATTCGCAGGATCCAAAGGTCGATGTATGATTTATACCCTTACACTAGTCGAATCATACCCTTTGCATTTGCCGTTTGACTCTTCAGCCATACCACTATTGAAAACGGGGCGATTGCTTTGATAAAATAAGGCCCCAATCCTCACGTGAGTTCCTCAAAATGTGACTTGTATTGGTGACAATTTTTAAGATTACTATAAAACATTTCACATTAATGAATAACGACATGGTTAATGAGTATGTTGTAGTAATTAAAAATAATCATATATCTATGCCGGTGACCAAACTTGCCACTATCACGGCAAAAGTCTACTTGGTAAGACTAATGAACTATTCGAGATTGACAATTCGTCTTTGGGCAACGAGATTTGGGCAACTAGAATGGGGTAGAAGCAAAAGTTTCTTGTGCAGTAGTAATTTACACTATTAGAAGTAGTTCAAACATCTTGATTCCAAATCAATATTTGAAACTCAACACTAACACACCCATTATTTCATTGTGTAGACAGGCACGCATGTGTATAAGTTTCCTTATGTTCATGTTTGTGCAAATATAAATTTCTATTTATGTATGAATGCATATGTGTGAATAAGGGCCTGGTGCTCTAACACTTCTGGTCATACGCCCCTATGGAGGCTTGTGGGATCTTGTGTAGATGTTAATTAATATTTCATTTACATCGGTAATCTACAGATTTAGACAGATTTTTGATGGACACAAGATACCAAACCGCACTGCCAAAATTCCTTTGTTCACCTACAGATGTACTTGTAAATATAGAAGAATATACTTGGCAGTAGTTAAGCAGCAAAATTAGAGTAGTTAATATTGTTATTCTATCATGTACCAAAGTAGCAGATATTTCAAAGAATTTGGCAATATTCATAATTTTATAAAGAAGTCGATATATGTCTTGTTCGTAAATCAACAATGATTTAGTATATTATGGAAAGTACTTAGTTCAATAGTTTTCACGGGAGAAATGTAAAGTCTAAAAAGTAAATTCATGCAGGATACATCATGTGTAAAAAATAGCCCGCAGAAACGATTTTATTTTGTTGTAAATTCTAGTCATAATTAAGTATTTTAGTGCAATACTATACATTTTGATGGATGCAAATGACTAATGACCCTTCAAGCTTAAATATTAGTAGACCTTTTCCATCACGCACCATACATGTCGATTCCTTTTTCCGACCAATCCACCCGCAGAGGATCGATCATGCACTAGACTTAAATAAAGATGGAAATCGCCGCATTGAACATTCGCCACTCCTCGCCTGAAGCGAAATCCTTTTTCTCTTTCATCGCCGATATGTGACACCCACGATATGATCCTGTGAGCTACGTGAAAAAAAAATCACTTTTTTTATTTTTCCCCAGGGTTGCTTTTCAGATATTTTTTTATTCTCATCGATCACCTGCGCCGCGAAACGGGCGTTATTCAAATTTCAAATATCAAACTGCCGTGTTTGTCTCCCGGAGCATTGTAGCCGCGTGTTTCTTCTAGAAATTTTAAAATAATTTTTTGTTTTCTTATATTCAAGAGGACAGAAAAATGTTGCCCAGCGTACATTTTTGGTATGGACGCACAGTGTATGATATTGAAGAGCTCATTTCCCGAAATAATCAATGTAATACCAAACTGATGTAAATTAGTTTAGCTTCTGTATTCTTAATTCTCTAAGAACAAACTTTGGTTCATGGAGATGGTTACAAACCTAGTTTAGTTCACCACAATTTGGTTTACTTTCGGAATGATTTCTTTGCATGTTGTAATACTATACATCTGTGCAACTTCAGTCTAAAAATTTTGAATAGAGTTTGTTGTAGATTTCTATGCAAACGAAATTGATGCATCTATTTCAGTTTTTCCGATATCCTAGGTCTGCGTATTCCAAAAATAGTTGCACAATTAAGACTCAATTAAGACCGTAAAAATAAGCCAAAAATTATTTCACCAGTACGACGGATAGTTTAAAAACGATATTTTTACAGCCATGTTTAAACATAACGGAATTACGTTTGGTCATAGAGAAGCGACACGCATGTTCGCGCTATTATTTATTAAAAGATATTCAGCTGCACACGTCTGTAATACTAAATAAGACAATATTCAAAGCAGTTCCAGAACGCAAAACGCTTCGGTTTTTCTTTGACATCTTTTCCACTGATGCAAGCATACCTGTACTTGTTCCCCAGGACCATAGTATAAGAGAAGAAGTTATACATTTGTATGAGTCCATCGCTGTCTCCACGTATCATCTCAATCGGAATCGGGACCCTTGCAAGAAAGAAGTGCCGACGAAAAAAAATTCACACACACGCACAGATTTATCGATCCGGGCCATTTTTTAGCGTAATGCATCCCACAAAACTGTTTTTTTCACCCCTCGGTATTTCCTCCGTGAGATCTCCCCCCGCGGCTCCATCCGTCATCAGAGCGTCGGTCCCCGCTGTCTTTTCTTCCCCTCTCCCCCATAAGAGCACCAAACAGTCGCTCCCCTCGAACGGCACCGGGGAGGGAGCTCCATCCCATCGGAACCACCCGAGCTCCCCTCCCTACCCTTTTGAGTCTTCTTGGCACCACTCCCATATTCAATCCCTTCCCGTCCGCCCACTGCACACCCTCGACGTTCAGACGGCGGCGCGATTTCCACGCGTGTGGAGAGCGTTGCATAAACATAAGGCTTTCGCCTGAAATCGACGAGACAGAGCGGCGAAGGTTTGAAAGCCTCGGAGACGTCGAACCAACCACAGGGAACCTCACAGTTCAAGACGCCACCGTGTGGACCCCAATACATAAAATTTTGCGTCTGTGATTCAGCCTTTGACATATAGAGGACAAAGTAAATACTCAATTAGCACGCTTTAAACAATAGCGAATGTTATCAGTAAGACTATAAAAAGGAGGACACTTGAGGGATAAGTGATTGGACATTTTGAGTACTTCGGCGTTAGAATTACAGCCCTGTTGTTGAGATTTTAGTGCGGATTAAATTTGATGTTTAATTATCGAATTATTATACTTGAATTCACAAAAACTTCACTTTTAAATCTGTTTTACACGGAATCATAAATATATAATAAATGAGGGTATTTCTTAACGAATATTTTTTATAATACGTTGACTGGAAAAGGAATAGGGTTGAAATCAAAACGACTCACTGAAGATACTGATAAAATATCTATTCTCCCCCAAATCCATGAATATAGAATTCCATGATTATTCATTGGTACACGGCATTCATGAGTACACGCATCGATTCTTTGCCATACCACAAAACTGAGGGCTTTTGTCACAAGGAAATACGGTAATAATTTCGGGAATATATGTATAAGGTGCACCTTGGCATTTGGAGTGTGGTCGTCCAGTGGTTAGGGTGATGAGGTGCTGACCAGACGACCCGGGTTTGAACCAGAGTGATGCCTTTAGGCAAACTCAGTTTCGTCCAAACTGGGTGATTTTCTCGAGTACCAGATAATCGTGGAAAATCAAAAAGGAATCGGGCTCCTATTGTGATCTGTGAATCTGACAAGCCATTTGGAGTTGCTCAACCCTCACCAAACTTAGGGTTGATAACTATTCCAAAGAAACTGCGGGACATGCCGCAAAAGTGACTTTTAATGGCGTCATCCGCTAATGTGCATTTCAAATGCAACGATTTCAGAGTGTAAAAATCATTCCAGTCAAGGCGAATGATTTTTAAATTCTGAAATTGTTGCATTGATAACTATGTTTTTCTAAGTTAACAATTTAGACTTTACATTCTCATTAATCCTCTTAGGATGGAGTAATTCAAATCCATGATGATTCTCAAGTCTACCATTTTGTACTCCCGACATTTGATCATCAATGATCTTCTGAAATTTTGACGAATAATTCAACCAAGTTAAAAACGAGAACACGAGTATTCTGATACAATAACGCACGACAATTTAACTCATGATGTACTATGATGATGTATTAGTACATCGGACAAACTTTGTATAGCTTCTGAGTGAAGATAATTACAATTACAAAGATACTTCAGTTGACGTAGTTATATTTATATCTTATTTATGATAAAATTTTATCATGTACACAAAATGAAACTATATGATATTGATTTCGTACCATAGAGTAGGTACTCCTAGAAATCTTATGCATAATTAATACCAAGAGTATTCTTTTGTTATATAGTTCAACATATATTGTTAAAATATAACCTTCATTAATATCTTCGCCAAGGAAATAAAATCACCACGAAATGGAAGATTTTCGAGAGATATTAATTTTCTTTTAGGGTTAAATGTAAGATGCATGGCACAAATTACAGCGAGGTTAATGCTGGCAGTTTTGGTTTGGAGGAAAGAAAAGTTCGCCCCTTACCGGTTTGAGTTCTCTTCTAAAAGCATTAATTTACCAGTAATGAGGTTAATGAAAGAGGAACTTTTCAAATTTAGATGGCATCTTAGTGCATTCGGAATAGTTCTCAGTTATTTTGATTTTCTTCTAGAGTCGAGGCCATTAACTAATAAATTCTATTGAAATAAATAGCAACAGCATAGAAAAAGCTTTTAGTTAATTTAGGTCACGAGCAAACAATAATGACGCAAAATTGCGAAACTTAAATTCGATATATTAAAAAGAATTTGAATATAATATCCTTGCAAACACTTATGGTATATTATATTGTTTTAAACAAGTATTTTAATGCCATTTCATTCATATCAGATGTTTAATCAATTTTCAATATACCTACCAATGAAAGTGACGAAGGTTCACTAAAGAGGCGAACGGATCGATCAGATGCGATGATCACACTCATAATGATCGCTAACCATGTAAATGGTCAATAAATAACGATTTCAGAAATTTTTTTAATTTTGTCAAGTTTTTGGAGAATTAACTCCAAATTCCAAGACACTGACAAATGCAAAAAGAGAAATTTGAATGGTTCTTTCAAATAATAGCTAATGCAAAATCATATTAGGAAATGAGTGGATCAAAATAAGAAACTCACTTAAAAATGTATATATTGTTTTTACCTTGAGCAACATTCGCAGCTTTATAATTTGTACTATATTAATTGCATCTAGGAATAAAGATAAAATTTGCCAAAATATTTTGATTTGGTGGGCGTCTCAACTAATAGACACTATTGAAATTCACGCCTAAATATCTCATACCAGCCATAAAAGTTTACAAAAAATAATTATCAAAAAATGAGTAAAAGTGGCCGAAGATGAAATAGGCTTTTGAGGATGCTTCAAAACTGATTCAAGACTGTGTGAATTTTTGGACGAAATAGAATCCAGAATTGAGAAAGAAATGACACATTATAGAAGAATAATCAAGTATAAATAAAAATTCATTATCAATATTAAACTCAATTAATTAATTATAAATATTTCACTGAACTTATCAAACAGAATAATATAATTAAATTTCTAATGCCAATAAAATGTTCCAAAGAAGTTGGATTCCATTAAATTTTCACGTTAAACGCGACCCCATTAAACAAAGTCCATGATTCGTGAACGGATTTCCCTCGAGTGTCTATTAGCCTAAAAAATAATCACGAGTTAGTAAACTGCCTGCATGAAAGGCAGCAAATTATTACTGAATGTCTGCCAATTTCGTGTATTGTCGATAAATATACTGTAAATGAAATTAGCAGGTGTAATCGCAAGCGTTTACTTTAATAATTAAAGAAAGTAGTGAAATAAAAGATCCCTGTAAGAAGTATGAGCCCTTTATAGTACGTATGAATGAAATAAATTTGGGATTTATAAAGATTTTTACTATTTTAAATTCTTATCAAGTTTTTTTTTAAGCCTAAAGAGTTGCAATTATTAGTCTCACCGGAGTCGTGAAGCAATTGTCACTAAGCTGTGTTTAAGTAGAAATAAACCGTTTCAATTTAAATGGACTTAGCTCATACTGAAACAGATGCATACTCGAGTCGTTATCATTTGACTATGAATTCAAAGTAGGCTGAGCTTTATGTAGTTCTGTACCAACGTTTCTTGGATGAAGTTCTTCTCTTCCACGGCAATATGGTGGGTTTACAGGCATGACCATAACCCCCGAAGAAATACGACCGAAATATCAAACATAAGGTCAGTCAGTCTCCGTGAGTACTCCCCCCAACCAATCGAAAGAAGTAGTTCTTCTCTTTCCACGGAAGAAAGGAGAAGACGAAGAGCTCTGGTATTCAGACCGTGAGCCGTTTTTCTTTCCCCTTTGCCCCCAAGACGTTTTCGGAACTCCGATGAACCGTGGTGAGGAGAGATCGGAGGCCTCCGACGACCTTACGTGATCCCCCAATTCAATTCCCACCCGACAGATATCCCCCGGATAGAAGGACCGCCTAACCTCCCCTTCGACCCGAGAGACGACGACGTCTGCTCCCTTCGAATCGAGAGGATAAGGAAAAAATAAATACGTTACTCTGAGAAGGGAATCGTTCCGTCAATTCTGTCGGGCAATATCACGGTCGACTTTTCTCCGGGTGGGGGGCAATAAAAAAACAGGATTTTTTCATAATCGTTCCCACGCTCTCCTCTCTTGATGTCAGCAAAATATTATTGGAAAGGTTTAAGTATGCCGAGGATTCCATTTCTCAAATAAGAGAGCAAATGAAGAAGAATGACGAACACCTCGTGAAATTACTTCATGTCCGCCCAACGTATATATATTCTTAAGCAAGAAGGAAAGAATCCGAGACTGAAACTTGAAGCTAGAGGTGAAATTAAAAATTTGAACGGGAAATAAAATTTTGATGTTTCTACCCGTTTTTTGAGAAAATAGATGAAAAAAATTGCCACAATAATATGCGAAAACAGGTATTTATTTTAACTTCAGTTACTTCCTTCGCTGAATGGAATAATGAGAAAAGAGTCATGTTGAGTAGTCACTAGCCAATAATGTTGCTTTACAAAATTAATAAAATGGCTCCATAATGGAAAGAATCTTAGTTAATATAGTGATATTAATGAATATACTGACCATTAACATGGGTTATAATTTAAGGTAACCATACTCACTCACTTTCACTCGTCAATGGTTTATAGTTTATGGGTTTTTCTTAAGTGAAACAAAATGTGTGATGGCATATAATTAAAAAGAGTGAATAATTCGATTCATTTTAATTAGTATACACACTTTGGTTCTGAAATGATTCCATTAGTACGAGGGAAAAGTTAAACGTAGTCAATAGTATTAAGACTGTGGGAGGCAACCATTTCGTCATGAGATCCTTCCGTCTAATCATGAGATTGAAAAATTGCACTAGTACTTCTTGCGTCTTATGACGCAATAATCTTCCGGGTAAGTCACGTGCCACTTAGTTTTTCACTCCCCAAAGCTTCAAATACCCACTTCTATTTGATTATAGTCGTACAGCACTGGTCACTCGGAATGTATTTCATGATGTGTATTCTTCCGGCCCACTTTATTATTCTCAACCTGCAAGCACTTTTATATTCTTGCACCTCGATTATTTTTCTTGGAATATTTACGTGCGGGATGTACATGATGGTTATGAAAGAGGAAGAAAAGCTATGAAATTACCATTTTTCTGACGCCCTCACCTTCCCCATAAATTCTGAAATGCCTCAGTACAGTTTTATGAAACGCGGATGAATTTATAACGTTTTCATTACTCGAACAGAGTAAAGTTTTCTTCGAGATCTAATGCTACATTACGATATTTATAAATTAAATGAAAATTCAAAAAAATCTGGTAAAAATTACATCACCACATTGCATGGGGAGATTTTTTTAAAAAACTTATGCGAAAAGTGTTTTTCAAAAGGAATCAAATTAATTGAATGATTTTGTTTTTCTATGCAATCTTGTAAATATTATTCAAAGTGATGAAACGAGTTGATCAGACCTCATGGTAGACATTGATAAATAAATTTTAACCATATAGGTAAAAGCGTATGAATTCTGCCGAACTATGTATTAAAAAATTGCCCTAAATCGTAGGAAAACTTAGAAATGAAAAAATAGTAACTTTTTGATTCCACTGAAAAGTAGTTAGTAACTAGTAACACAGTTAAGACCAGCCTCTACAGAAGACTCTCCATCAAATACCGGATCGCAGTATTGAACATTTTCTTCAACAGTAAGTGCAACTCCTTGTACATCATCCCAAAATACGTATACCAACCTTCATTCGAAGGAAACTCGGTCATCAGGAGCCACCTTCGCTGTCGAAGCCGCTTAATTTTCAGTAGAATCACAAAGTTACTCTTTTTTTCGTTTCCAATATGAATCGATTCCATAAAGTTACGCCGGAAACCATTAATTGTAGGAACACTTGCTCAATAATATATGTGCGTGTACACGCACATAGCTTGATATAGCACACAGCTTACATGTTGTATTCACTTAGTTATTGCCTGCTTCATAACTACTCAACGACCGCATCACCACGAATTTTTGTTACCATATACTAACTTTCTTTGCGAATTACGGAAGTGTTTACTGTTTTTTAGAATTAGTGATAAATCATGATGTAATAGAATAAGTCTAGGTTTAAAAAATAACTAGATTATTATTCGCGTATTTTAGCATAAAAAATGCTTTCGCATTAAAGAAGGCATCGAAAAAACAATTTGAAATATGAATTTTGGATACTGCGTCAAGCTTTTGTAGCACATCTTAAAAACCCTATGGGTTATTAATGTCGTCTGAGAAGGTACAGATGGCTAATGTGATCAATGGCCACAGAAAACAATTCTGAACGTTTTAGTACAATATCTTTGCCCAAAATATATCCACGAGCAAATTAATGTGCGTTTTTGGTTAAACAATTGAATAAGTGCCTATGGTGAGTGCCCTGAAATATATTAGCGTTCATGTGAAATACACTGGATGATTTATGCAGATAAAGAATAACTCCGTTCATGCCCAAATTTTATATGGCCAAGTCAAGAGGATTTGCCAAAATTGAGGACAAAAAGAAAACACTACGATTAAGTGATAAAATAATTCAAAAAGTAATCAAACAATTTTATATTTCTCATACCCATTCCCGAATGTATAATTATGTGCTTGCTTAACGCAGAAAAAAATGTTGAAAAAGCAGCAATGATTTGTACTGAACTGTGGACTCCTGCGGGGGCTTGTTCAGATTTTTTCAATAAATTTATATGAACGCTAAAGCACAGAATACATTTGCAAGCACAGTACATACCTTTAGCCTTAGCGCTTATGTAAGATCACTCAATTATACTATTTTCATTATTCAAACACGGCTATCTTTATTGAAAAAGTGTAAATTAATTTTCATCCTGGATTGATAATTATTGTGAAGACTACTGTAACCCCGCAGAAAAATACCCGAGAAGATTCAAAAAACCAAAATCGAACCAGACACAAAAATATAACTTCTAATTTCAGGGGAAAGTACACGTTGAGCCCTCTACTTATGAACTAAGGAAAGTAAGATATTTTCTCTTTTCGCCAACTCATCTTTATAGGAGGCTCACTTAATTTTACACGCAGTTTACTTGAAGAAAAAGTAATAAATTTACCGTTAAGTCATATATGATGACGGAGAAAATGGGAACACATTCTTGAAATATTTTTGCTGGAATTCTCTCAGCAAGTTTTCTTCTCACTATTCTATTACTATGCGTAATCACTTCAAATTTAAGTGTTTTTAACACCTCTTAAAGACTATGAATTTTAAATGTTATATTTATTTATACCACCAGATTAACACATAGGTACAATATTAGCGCTCAAAGATTTAGTATGAATACCTACAGCCACAGTTCCTGCATTTAACATATAATGATCGAAATGGATTCTCAACTACAGGAATGTAACTGTTAGGATAACTTCTCATAGCAAAAGTAATTATGAGTTCTCGTGGGATTACAAGTTTACAGTTTAACAGAAGGCTGTGTGTGTATATATATATATATATATATATATATATATATATATATATATATATATATATACCATAAAACCATAAACACAGTAATCAACCCGAAGGTCGGTTTAGTAGTTGATGGAAGAGATCACCCAGTACTAAGCCCTATACGGCGTGTGAAAATTCACACATTAGGGTAGGGGGACCAGTTCCTTTCCCTGTGCCGGTTATGGTTTCCCAGGAAGACCTGGTACCCGAAAAATCACTTAAGCTATATCTATATATATAATGATATGCACCCTTCCACTACACCAATCCGGAACGATACCTAGAAATCATAACTTATTTATTTTTATTTATTCAATGAATGACTTCATTGGGGAGATTGAGACTTCATAGTCCCTTCTTCCATCCAACCCCTACGTATTACTTTAAATACAATTACAAACGCCCAAGCCCGAGGTGAAGGGAAAGCCACCTAGGCGGGAATAGAACTCACGACCTCTAAGTTGGCAGGCGAGAACGTTACCCCGCCGCCACCGAGGCCGGCGAGGCCGTAACTTAGGCTGGGAGGAAAATGCGGTGCTGCTAGATGGGGGATAGGGGGTGACCAACCCGGCAGAGGTCTTTCTTGAGGAGCGTGTATGTTTTCACGGGAGTAACAGGGAGTGGGGAGTAAGCATGGGAAAAGGGAAGAGGAGGTGAGAAGGGAGGGGAGTTTTCCCAACCAACCACTTCCCAGAACCGCCATCTCCGACGCCATCTTCCCAGTGCTTCAAGTCCATTCCGACGGGGCGCGTTGACGTATTCATGCGGGCTGGTAGGAGGGAGGGGAGGATGGTGGGTTGGGGCGCACGAGGAACTTGGATGAGTTGGGCGGAGGAGGATGAAGGGGCAGTGCACTGTTGTGAAAGGGGAGAGCGGGGAAAGATTTGTCGGAAAAGATTCTTCCACACCGCGCAGCCACACACACACACAAACGCCCACAAACAACCCTCTCTCCCCCTCCATCATCCTTCACCCTATCTCTCCCCAGTCCCTCTCCCTTTCACCCAACCCCCGACTTACCCCCGTGTCTCCACCAGCCCATCCGCCGAACCACTCCCCCCTAAATCCTCCCGGTCCCAACTCCATTCCCCCTTCCCATGCGCTCGGAGAAGGCATTGGGAGAGCCCTTTGGCCGTTTTCGGCGGATGAGATTAGCGCGCGCGCAAGAGGCCTTCCTAAAGCGCGAGGTGATGAATGTTCCGCACACACCCACGAGCCACAACTACGCCCTCCAAAGGTGTTATCCTTTTATTCTCTCCGCCCACCGTCACCATGCGGTCACCTTTTGGCGAAAGACCCCGACGCCTCCCGAGTATATTTCATGTCCAACACAAGCCAGCACGTCTCCTGTTTGCTGCGTAAAACACTTTTTATCTCCGTCGCTCCTCACTCCAAACCCCATACACACAATGCCCTCTGCCGAAGCGAAATGAGGGGATTTGGAGAAGGGAGGAATTCGCAGATAAGTGGGATCTTTGGGGTGAGGGTGAACAATTGACACGCCAAAATATGGATGCTGAAATGAAATCATGTCTATTACGGGAAGAAAATGGATAGAAAAATATAATATAATCGTGTTAACTTTGAGATACAATTAATAAAGGTTGTAGGAAAAAACTAAAAGATAAATTGATAATATAGGCCTTTTATATAACTAACTTTAACCTTTGCCACCAATTAATTCAATATTAATAATGCGGCAGTTGAGATGATGCCAAACATGAGTATATTTCAACAGATACCGTCGCATGGCAACCTAAGTAGTTCGATAGCAATGCCATAGCAGGTAAAATGTCGGCAAAAGATCTGTATAGCGTCACAGTCATGGATTTTGGCCGTAATAATTTTCACAGAATAATACGGACGGAAAAGGGTAACCTTCTGTGCTATGAAAACTAAAATTCCAAATTCATCACCCATCCATATTTTTGAAAAAATTAAAATAAAAGCACGGATATGGATTTGAAACCATGACCTTCCACATTTATTTGCTAGGGTGCACTGACCACAGGAGAAACCGATACATTTTTCTATCGCGTCCAACCTTTCGATTCCTTGGTCTGGGGTGCGGTGGAGGAGTTGGGGGAGAGGATGGTCGGACACACGTGATACGCCGATGGGCGGAGGGGTTGAGGAAGGGGAGAAGGCGGCATGAGAGATTGGTGGCCGTGGCGATATGGATCCCGTTGAAAAGGAAGCCCCTTCCCACCCCAAGAACCCTGCCGGCGACACCCTCTTGACCGCTCGCCAAGGCACGCTTGCAATCGCTCTGGCTGTGTTGGTCGGCGTTGTCGTGCGAGGCCGTCACGTGGTGCGCTTTCTCTCGCCTCTTGGTCGCTTCCGTGGTCAGAGATAACGTAGGAGGACGGGGTTGTGCCCAGGGAGAGAGGACGGGGGGGTTGTTCCCGTTGTGGGAGAGATAGCGGCTTTTATGGCGTGGCCTAGGTGTGAACGAAGGGAGAGGGGGGTAGGGAAGTTGCATGGGGGAGGGGGCGATGTGTTCGGAAGAGAGACGGGGTGCGCCGGTACCGGAAGGTGGACGACTCAGGGTGAAGGGAGGACTCCCAGTTGGACAGGGGGCGGGAGGGTTAAATGGGAGGCATGGGGAAGGGTAAGGCGGGTGTTAAAACGGGGTCAAGGGGCGACCGGGCCTTGAGGGAGGGAAGGTGGGTGTCGGGTGATTTCCATGCCGAAAGAAGACCTCTGATGGCTGCCACCAAATAAAAAAATAATGCCGTTAAAAAATTTCTGCTTTGTACCTTGGAAAGAAACACGAAAATGGTGGTCCAATTTTGGGGTGGTATCCTCCGCGAAATCCTCCGTGTCCTTTCCTTCTAGCCGATGTGGCATTTTAATGCGGTGATTTCGCGTATAATTATTTCCTTCTTTCTGTTTTCCTTGCTTCTCACAATTTTAATTCCATCGAATATGAATTGATGACGGGGAGCTATCTATTTTTCAACGTCCCGTAAATAACAGAAACTCGCGGAATTATTTTAAGGGAGAAATCAAGAATATTTATGCATGAAACTTAAATTTTTAACCGACTTATTACCTTTCTATTAGCCGTAGATAATCCTTCTAGGAGAGAACACTCTGCAAAACGAATTTGGAATGACATCCAATAATGGTGAAGAATACGTTGTGATTCGAGGAAATAGATGCTATGAATGCGTAAATTCTGAAGAATGTTTTTACTGTTTAGACTCATAAGCAATAAATAGATTTTTAAAATACCACATGTTATTTTTTATAACAATTTTATTAAATAATTCATTCGGACGACGCGTGAATCTCGTAAAATAGGCCTAATATAACAATTGGAATAGAGTTATGATGAAAATCAAAAGAACATGGAAAATAAATAAAAAGCAATGCATTAAAAATATGATATCAAATGCAGAAGTGTCGCAAATTAACGGTCACATCAGCGGATCGGATGGCGGACATACAGAGCCTTACCTGGACGTAACTATCCCAATTGTTGCGGAACCTAATAAGTACTTGGCGGACTTAAAAACAAACCAAAGTAATTCAAAAAAATTTTGATTTTAAGCTTGAAAAATGTACCTTATTGACTGATGTTTTTAAATTCGTCTTCTATTTTCTATATGTTTACTTTAATTTTTTTAAACGAATCGTAAATTGAGTAAATTGTTTTGCGAAAACTAGTTTCTCATGAAAAGAATTCTCATTATAATTATAGGTGTAAACTAACGAAATTTATTCCAAACTAATCGTTAACATAATAAGTCAAAAGAGTTATCTTTATATATTTAAGTTAAATAAGGAACTAAATATTTTTTAATTTGAGAAAACAGAGCTCTCCCTATTTCCTATTTAGAAAAATTTGTTTCCACAAAATTACTGAGAATATTTCCCAGATGTGTAAAAATCCTAGGAGGATATAATTATTATTAATTCCATTGTTATAGTGAAATGTGTTGTTGGAATCAGTAATTTACTTGAAGGAGCTAGTAAGTTTCTTTCTTTGTGATTATTTAGTGTTTCTGTGACTATCTAAAATGATAAGTACAAATGATTTGTGAAAACCTATCTTTGGATAAAATACGGACGCCTAATATAATTTAGATATTTTCTCAAGAATTAAATTTTAATTCTCAGAGAGCTAAAATCTCAACTCGTATTTTCACAACACTGGATCCGTCCGCAGTAAATCTTCTCCTGTAAATTCGCGTCGTTTCTGCAAAAACAGATCTTGGTTTATGACAAGAAAGAGAAACCTGCTGTCTTTTTCGGAATAAGCCATCCTGTCCAATGATTCTGTTGACCTGGTCGAAAGCAACGGAAAGAACGCGCGGCACCCTATCGCACTCATGTCAGATGCTTCAGGGGAATGAAATATATCGAAGGGATGGACACCAACTCTTATCTTCACGGACAGGGACCCGAGGGATCCCATTCTTCTGTGACGTACGTCGTTTTTATCCAGAAGGAAGCGGCCCAACACGTATTTATTTCGTTATAAATTCCGAGGGTCCCGTCGTAATGCGTGCGTCCACGGCTTCAATTTAGATTTTCGGCGCGGGAATATCCTTTTCCGTGTCCGAATTCCCCGCTTTCCCGCTTGTCTTCAAATGACTCTCCCCCGTTTTTACCCCGATAGCGTCCTTTCAAGGAAATACCGGTCGTAATTTATTTTGGTTCATATTTTTAAGGGTAATATTAAAACATCCCTTTTTTACCGAGCTTTCACATGCTTACAGTTTGGCTAAATAGTCAGCATTGGAAGTGTGACTTGGCAGACGGGAAGACTAACACGGTTGAACTTCGACTTCGTCTATATGCATACAAATAAGTGATAAATGCCTCATAAATTAAAATGTAATAGTTATTCCTGAAACGCATATATGTATACACACACACACACACACACACATACATACATATATATATATATATATATATATATATATATATATATATATATATATATATATATATATATATATATACACACACCCATAAAATTGGTTCAAGTTAAATTTAGGCCGGTGAAAATTTAATCATACGTGCACAGTATCATAGTATGCACAAAATTTAAAAAAATATTTTCATTTAACATCTTACCAAGCCCCTTGATCGTTTTAAATATCAACATTGTACAAAAATATAGGTAATTGCTCAAAATAGTTCTAGATTGGTTAATTGATTAATTGATTCCAAGATAAATCAATGATTGATCAATTAAGACGACAATTCTTTATTAAGGTAACGTGAACCAAATAATATTTTTCAAAATCATTTTTAAAAATAATTATGACATGGATGGGATAGGATTTATTCATTTTTCAATTCGACTGTTTCGATGAAACTCTAAATTATAAAAATTAGAACTAGATGGATTTGGAAAGAACAGCATCATTTCCTCCACAAAACGAAAAAAAAGCTGCCATAAAATTTTTTATTAAAAACAAACTCACAATCGACGGAAAAGTGAAAGATTATTGATTTTCAACTTTAAATGCCCATCCGTATAGATAAATCACTACTCCTCCCTTGAATGTACATGTATAGGATGTAATAGCACTTTTTGTATTCCGTAATCAGCACCACCTACCGCTTGCACAAACAAAAGACTTTTAGATTATTATACACTTAAAAGTAGGAGTTGGCACGCCAAATGCACATGCACAATTTTATGAAAGATCACAGAATTTCCTAATATTTTCTGTTTAGTAATTTATACCAGAATTGTAGAATCGAAAATTAACTTTATCTAGAAACCGTTTTAAATACCTCACCCAATAGTGATATTATGAATATTAATATTTTCTCGAATTTGAAATAGTATTTTTGCATATACTATGTTAAAGATCAATGAATCACTGTAAAAAATCTTAATATTTTTGGAAATTCATATCTACGCTCTTCGATCTTTAAAAAATAATATACAATGGACTTCTATTTACATGTATGCGGTATCTTGTATTCTTATTGTAATTCAATGGCACTTTCCCTTATGAAGGAGATTTAAAAATATCTATGTTTGTAAATTTATTTATATGCCGCCGAGGTCCATTTGCATTTCATTGGTGCAATCGTAATTCTCACCGACAAACATTCGTCAATGTGTTTTGAATACAACTCACGGCGCATGAGGCCTTACATCCGTGCGACAAACCTCGCGACCGAATGCGAATGGAGAGGAAACGGGACTTCACTGCCGAATGCCTAATGAATCGGCCTCTTATCACCAAGAGAATACGGAATCCATTGCGTGACGCCTGAAATTAAATTATTTTTCTCGGGAAAGTTTTCAGAAGTGTCTATAATTATAACTTATGCGTTTAAGTATGAATTCTGAATGAAAATAAATAAAAAAATTCTTGTTCTTCAAGCCTTTGAGGTAACTACAAAGTCATGAGCGATCACGTATGGAGATTATACGTTTCCGTGGGTTTTTATAGCATCGATAAAGCCCACCCCCAACCATTATGTGCGAAAGAGAATACCAAAAGAAACCTGCTGTGACCAGTCGTGAAATAAGAACAGTAAAAAATCTCCGAAAATACCTAGAAGTACTTCTTGCTTTGAGACATTTAGGCAATTTCTTCGATGAGTGATGCTTTTAATACCATTCACCATGTTCAAATCTATGATTCACAAGCCCTGCGTTAACGTGGGCTTCAAAAATGAATATGGACGCGACATTCATATTTTCTTCATTTCATTGCCGTTGGCGATATCTAGCATAAATCCCTTGCAAAAATGTTACGCATAATATTCCGTTTTAGATATTATTGTACCATGATACCAAATAAATTCTCTTGATGTAATCATCTCATACCGAGTAGATAAATGTTTACAAGAAGTAAATTAACATCAAAAGATCAGAATTGAAATTATAGCTTTGGGCTTTACACGATAGGAAAGTAGAACTAATGAGACCACGGATGTTACTGCCCACTTATTTATTCTTACAAACAAGACGTGCGTTTGAACGCCACTGCATTCTTGTGAAGAAGAAAAATCACAATCAGAAACATCTGCACGTAAAGATGACCCCTAGGGGCGGAAACCAGCGTCTTGTTTGTACAAAAAAATAGGAAAGCAATGCCGTCTGCCTTCCCATTTAATTTAGCTCATGGTCAAGTTGTTTTTTTATCGATGGTACAACTTTAATCATAAAACGAGAGTAAAAGATGAAAGGATAAAAAAAAAATTCCGGTATCATTAATTTTATTCTGAAAGGGACAAGAATAAAATGTATAAGAGGACGTCCTTTGCTCGAGGGCTCTGGGAGGGGAGGTAGCAGTGGAGGCGGAGAAAGGGCAAAGGCGGAGGGAACCCTGGGTGGCAACAATCGGAAAGCCATAACAACTTTGTAGTGGCGTATCGCCATGCGACGGCAGGTGGAGGGGTCCTGCCGGTCTCGCTGGTGGCGCTGTGGTGCGAGCAATCGAGGAAGGAAGGAGCGATATGAGGAAGGCAGGTGGCTGGTCGTAGGGAAGATCTTTTGGGGAAGCTGTTAAGGAAGCGGAGTTCTTTCCTGATGCGAGGGGAGGAATGTGGGAGGGGTAAAGTGAGGAAGGAGGAGGGCGGAAAGGGGCCGCGGATGTTGAAGGAAGGGGGGGAAAGGGTAAGATGTGGGGAAGGCGGAGGAAGAGATGGCGGCGTGCGAGAAAATGAGGGTGTGGGAGGAGAGGTGGGGAGGGGGGAAACCCTGCGTTCACATATCATCCACCAAAAGGATGTGATAAAGTCGTGACGTGGGAAGGTGAGATGCTACTGATCAATACATTTTATACTCTTCCTGAGGGATGCCTTTTATAAAGATTCGTATTCATGTCGTATCTCTAAACGGCGATTGATATATGAGTAAACTCCTGGTACATTAAATAAGCAGGGCATGCCTTAGTCTTCCATTGGTGACAACGACCTCGTCTCGATTGTAATGCCACTGTTCCTTACACATCGGTCACTTATGATGTATATTTCCCTCTCATCAGTCATACTATATTAGACAAAATTATATGCCTATGATTTGTCAAAAATAAAAATTAAACAATTGTTAAGAGTCATATATTTTAGAGTTCAAATCAAATACTGTAATACCGGACACAAAAGTGAGAACTCATAAATCAATCATAAGGCAATAGTAACGGATTCCACGAAAATAGATAATAAAACAACGAAGACAAAAAGCAGATGGATTCATCAGAGGTCAATGTTTAGGGTAAGAAAGACTTAAGAAAAATCTAATTATTAGAAGAAACATCCTGAACCAGAGGAAACAATAAGAGCGAAACAAAATGTAAAAATCTCTGCTATCACAGAGAATGTATGATGAAAAGAAGGAGACATTTGAACATTCTCATAGATTGGGTGTATGATAACAGAAACTTTACAATTTATAAAGATAATGTAACAAGCGGGAGAAGAATAGTAAAATGGCTAAGGAATAGGTGGAAAGACAGTAGGTGAATGTTTAGTACAGAACAGGCTGAAAACTAAAACCAGGAAAATAGTAACACCAAAATAAAAGATCAGAGTAATACCAAATATTGATATTGAAGTTAAATTCTCAAAAAAACAGATACATGAAATTGTAGCTTATTCTATCTTTGCTCAACGGAGATTCGTGTTTAAAGAATTGATATTTTTTTAAAATAATAATAAATACGCCATATGGCCATCAAATGGACGCGCAATAAAACTCTAGGTTTCATGCTTCACATTCTTGAAGAAATAAAACTTAAAGGAACCAAATACCTTTTCAGAGTATTTTCATTCATTCCTTCGTATTTTATCGATGGGCAAGTACGATAATAGGAATTTCGTCAATTTAACTGCTGAAAACTTGATGAGGAGTGGTGACCAAGAAAAGAATGATAAAGCAGAATGATTATTTCTTGGAATGTCTAAAAATACATAACATGCGTTAAATTTTCCCTATAAATAACGTATTTTTGGTAGAAAAAATATAGGAACGAGAAATAGATTGTGCAAACATGCATGAATTACGTTAAAATTGATTATTATAATGCTGGTATAAATTTTTTCATTGAGTTCGGTTTTTTAGATTATCTATGAGTTTAAAATATTTTACTGGAGTATAGCATTGGCCTACGGAAAATTAACTGGAAAATCTACCGTCACCGTATATAGTAAGGAAATATTCGTCTCGAGGTAAGTAAGTGCTCGTCTATCTCTTAAACAGCTCCTTCTCCATCTGATTTGGATTGAATTCAAACGATGGGTTGAGGAGATAGTGTTCAGTCTTCCAAAATAGCGTGACGTTCGCTCGTTCCCCTGATGTTACACCGCATTGGCTAGATTTCCAAGTTTATTTGAAGCAGCGTAATTTCCCTTTTCCTCGGATAAAAAAGTTTCAACGTTACAGAAAAATTTCAGTGCATAAATGGTAAGAATTACGAAGTTAAATGAAATCTAATACCATCACTATAAACTAGATAGGATAACCTAGTATTCTATTTTTTCTGGCTCAACCTTGTCGCAGTTCATGTTCATTAAATGAAGAACACAATGTATTTTCCACTGTTCTCGAACAGTGGAAACAGCATAACCTAGCCTAATTAAACTAGAATTAAACAATTAAATTTGCCACTTAGACTTAACATATATTTTATCTTTCTATATAAATATCCTTTTATTTTACTGATATTTTTGTTAGATGACTGGCATAGTTCTCATGTGACTTGTGAAATACGACTTACGGTCCTCAGAGAAGTATTGTCTAACCCCTTACTTGGTCAAAGCTGATATTTCACTCTTACTTTGTCCTACCACGAGTATTTGTACGTTGCACAATACACTTGATCTATTTTGTCTGTCAAGCCAGCTGCCAATTCTGAATAGATTGTGAAAACAGTCACCTCTCAAATTGATTAATCCAAGGCCATATAATTGTCAATTTCAAGAGATATATTGTTGCGCTGGTAACGACCGCACAATGTCAAATAAAAACAAAAAGGGGAAATTGAGAAGTAATCAATTGTATCCAGTGTCTGAGAAGAGATATCGAAGCTGTTGGTTCTGAAAGAAGTGTTATTAATTTTGATGCCAATTAGGTGACTCAAAACATTAAGCATTAGAATTTTCTCCCTTCTAAATGTAATTCCTATGAGACCGGTAAGGCATATTACCTAAATTTATGTTACCTTAAAAAGACACCGTTAAAAAGACGTTTTTCCTCAGATAAGAGCTATTTATTTGTCCTACAAAAATGAGAAAGTTTTTCGCTTGTTATAATAATACCTCATGTCAACTACAAGACAAAGCTAATGATTCGGAACATTGAAAATGTCTGCTGGATGTGTTCATAAAACCCAAAGAGGAAAGCTGTATGTGCTTTGCAAGGTAGACTGTTGATCCAAAGAAATTATAAACTAAATGATAAAAGACCACTTATTTAATTCCACAGGTCATTAGTGCAGATAAAATCGACTGCAAGCAAATGTCATGCAGTTACCGACAGCCAATTTGGTAGCGCTTACATAGTACGCGTGTAATTCCAAGTGAATCTCGGATTTATAAATTCCGAATAGTGTTAATAAACCCTGATTTCTGTAAATATTCTAAGAAATTTAGTATTAATATTAAATCATTCACTTATCGCGAACTACCTGGATGGAGGAGGGATGTGGAAAACAAACTTCCCTGTGATTGTTTCAAAATAAGAAAGACTACTTTTGTAATACTAAAAATTGCATATACTTAAACAAGTGCAACGAGTAATGCATTCGTATTTAGCAAGCATCGTTAAAAATGAAATCTACTTAGCTTAATAAACTTCGCAGTGTGTGAGTAATAAATTTAACTCAAACGTGCATGGACTTTTAAAGTAACACAAAACCGTTCTTCTAGCTTCCCTTCAAGCCGTGAAGGCTGGAGAAGAGAGAGGGCAGCCCTAGCAGCGGCATAAAGAGCAACGCGGAGGTTGCGGATAGCAGCGCCGTTGCCGCCGCTGCGGCTGTTGCAGTCTCCGCCGCGGCAGCCGCCGCCTCCGCCGCCGCCACCATGCTCAGCATGTACGAGAGCTCGTGCTCCTACCAGAGTGCCCTGGACCTCAAGCGGGTGACCGCGGCGGCGGCCTGCGCTCCCCCGCCGCCTCCCCCGCACCACCCACCGCCGCCCCCCCACCCCCCTCCCCCACAGTCATCGTCCACGGCCCCGCACCATCTGCACCACCACCACCACCACCATCAGATCAGCATCAAGACGGAGGCGGATTGCGGTGGGCTCCTGGGAGTCGGCGGCAATGGCCTCGGGAGTGTGGGTAACGGAGGTGGGGGGAACGGAGGAAGTGGAGGGGGCGGAGGCGGGACGGGGGCAACCGGAGGTGGCGAGTGGGCTGGATGCGCGTACCGATTTGCCGGTCTGGGGGCCGCCACAGCCACGTTCGAGCAGCTCAAGCAGTCTGTCGAAAAGGCCAAGGCGGCTCTGCAGGTCGTCGGTGGCGGAGGAGTGGCGGCGTCGCCCGGGGTGGCCGTCGGGGGAAATTCAGGGGGAGGGGGTTATTTGTCGTCGGCGTTCGGCGACCTAGCGGCGGTGGCCTCGTCACCCCACTGTGGAGGAGGATCCGGGGGCAATGGGTGCTTCTCGTCCCGGGACGACACAGGGTCCGTTGAGGACGGAAGGGTGGGGGGAGGATGCGGAGGCGGGAGTGGTGGAAATGGAGGCGGCGGGGCCGGTAGCGGTGGCGGAGGGGGTGGAGGAGGAGGCGGAGGGGGTGGTTCGAGAGAGAACTCGGGTTCGTCGTCCAACAACGGGTCCAATAGTGACAAAAGATCACATGGTAAGTACCGACCATTTGAGCGTATATAGTACATACCTATGTAGTTTTCAACGCGACATTGAGCATTTTCCGTATTCTGACGCAAAGATGCCACTCATATTTAATTAGAAAGGCTCTATTTTTATAGTCTATCGATGATAAGTACTCCATACTGTCTCTTATAATATCTATCATGTCACTGACGAGTCTTTAGTAATCAAATCTGACAGTTTAGAAGTAAATAACTAATATTCTTACTCTCTCTGACCACTTGTTGGAGAAGTTCCAGATAATATCAGTATCAATTCACTTCTAATTTTGAGGTATGACATCGCATAAAGATCTTTAAAATATGAACTACTCACTATGTCATAGCGGAGAGTTGTCTTATATACTACACAGGAGAAGAATCGTTGCATATAGGAAATGCATAAGGAAGACGTTTCGTCACCAGAAAATGATTGTAGTAATAGATGACGACTGGCAACCCAAAATAATTACAGCGTTCATGCAACTTAATTGCCAAAAATTATCAAATAATATCGCAAACAGTTCAAACGACTATTAACAACAATGGGGGGCCATTCTAGTAATAGGAAGGACTGGAAAGAGCGCGTAACAGTATGTATAATGGCATTTATTGGAAAGGAATGCAGTAGATAGGGTGTCTTTCCCTGCTCTGTGGATTGTTAAATATATAGGAAAAAATAAAGAGCCTGGTTAAAATTCTAAACAGACATTTGAGAGGTTTCCAGTTATATTAAATCTTTAAAGTGTAAAACTGAAAATAAAAATTCTTCATCGGAAAATGTTATTTTCATTATAAAATTTACTGTATTTTTCCCTGAATCCAGAGCTTACCCAAAATTGAAATCATTTTCAATGCTTACCACAGTATACTGGTTGTTCATTTTCGGGTTAATATATTCCCTGTTTCGCTAAATCATGCGTCACTTCACTGCTTCCTCGATTGGGTGTCAATACTTCATTACCCATACAAAGATGAAGACATTGGGAATGCATTAAAGTACTCCACCAAGGATTCAAACAACATACTGAGAAGGAACCCAGAAATACTGAGAAGTGAATTCGACTGAGCTGTTAAAGACTTGAAGAATAACGAGGCACTACGAGTGGAAATAATAATCGGAGAAGTAATCTAGACAATCAGGGTCAAAGAGGTAATACCTTCTCTGAAAGCAATCAAAGATAATAACGACCTTGGAAAACTACCGGAGAACCTCGAAAAGAGGGCGAAGTTTGCAACAACGAAGGAACCAAGAAGAGATTAATGCTAAGAACAAAGAATATTGACACAGTTTCATGCATTAAATAGACTAACTCGTATATCTGAAGAATAGACGGAAAAATAGAAGAAAGCCTTGCAGAAAAACAAATCGGATTCTGGAAAAACCGAGGATGGAGAGAGTATTGATACTCAGCTCAAGAGTATTGATCGAAAAAAGATGCGCATAAACAAGAAATTATATGTGAATTCTTAAACGCAAAGAAGGCCTTCGACAACGTCCAATGGAATAATATATTCTGGAAGCACTTGGAATGGATTAAAATGACAGAAGAATAATCCATCACATAAACAAGAATCAGGTAACAACCATGCAAATGTAAAAGGGGAAGGAGAATATAAGCTAAAATTAACAAAGGATTTAGACATGGTTGTAACTCTCCCGAGTTCTATTCAACTTATATCAAGAAGAGGTAATAACGTAAGAGAAGCACGCGCATTGAGTATCAGAGTCAAGGTGAATGGCGAAGAAATTAAGATAATCTGGTTCGCAGGTGACATCACAGTAGTAGCATAAACGCGAGAGGACCTGCTAGAAACTATATATACTATGAACCAAGTACTTAGGATCTAGTATAATATGAAAATGAACAACAAGAAAACTAAAATATTTGTGTATGAAAGAGAGAGACTGAAGGCAGATATCAATATTCGAGGAGTGATACAGAGAATGTAAAATCCATCTACTTGGGGAGCAGTATAACTAAGGATAGAAGAAGTTAGACCGAAATCAAACGAAAAATAACTCAAGCTAATAAGGCGTTCATGAGGAAGAGCCAACTATAGTGCTCAAAGGACTTGAGGTTGCAAACGATAAAGGTGAGGAGAGAAACTGAGGAAGCGGTTCGTCAAAAGTTTCGTATGGAAAATGGTACTACGAACCAGATTCATGGAACATTGGAGAAACGGATCTGCGAAAAATAGAGAAGCCTTTGAAACATGGTGCTGGAGGAGAATGCTGAAGATAAAATGGACAGGCAGAGTGAGAAATGAGTTAATCTATAGAAGAGCCGGAGATAAAAGGACCATGTGGAGAACTCTGGAGGCAAAGAACTAATTCTTTTCCATTGTTACAAATATAAAAACTTTGCGAGGGGGAAGTAATGTACTTATTTAAGTAAATAGGTTAAAATAGGTTACTTCCATTGGCGTATTATTGAGTTAAAATTTTCGGCATACTATTCTAGCCCCCGCAGTGGGTTTCGACTGTAATATAACTTGAAATGCTTATGATTATGTCATATTTCCATGGAGTTTTTTTTTAATTTTAAATGTAAGTGTAAATGATTGCAGCTGTCACTGCTGCTTCGTTATTTTGGATTTTTCTCTGTATTTTTTTAATATAGTTTCTGTCCTTATATTACTGTTAGAGATTAACTATTTCCAAATTACACATTTAATATAATCAAATTGCATAAATATAATCTACAAAGTTTTTTATGTTTAATCTATAAATTCTCATTATCTAGAACTCCCCTCTTAATGTCATTTCTAGCCTCTTAGTCCACCCTACATCTCTTTAAGAACTTCCTTTTGCGTAAGTTAAAATTCTCAGGCAATAATGGAAAATACTGTCTCATCGCTCTTCTTAGCACTCTCCTTTACTATTATTCACCAACACCCTTAGTGTGTGCAATCTGATTAATGGAGAATTTGCGAATAAAACGCCCGTTTAATACTCCACTTTAAGTCAAATACTGTAAATCACTATACAGAGGGAGTGATATTATGCATTATTCTTAGTATAAGTTACTTGACACACATTTTATAAGGAATTAGTTAACCAGAAATTTCCTGCTATGCAAAAAAGACAGCCTGCTGACAAAAAATGAAAACTTTACAGTTAAAACAGAAAGAAATATTTTTAAAAATGCAACTTTAGTCAAGCGCAAAATGTTCAGGCTTCAAAATGCGTCCTGACAACTTAATCATTACCAAATATAACCTCAGAAAGTAAGATAAGTCGGAAATCTTACAAAACTTACCGAAAATCTAGAGTACCCGCTCATTGGTTCATTAATGCATATGAAACAAATTGAAGCAATACTCCAAGTGCATCTAAAAAAAGTAATCAACCGAAGGCTGACACCATTCTTGACAGGTTTTTAAATAGAATGTTTGTAAAATTATGGTACCTCAATAGTGCACGAAAATTACGTACGATTCCAAATATAAGAAGAAAGCCAAAAGGCTGACATGGAAAAGCAGTGCAATGCAAGTATCAGCAGGGAACGGAAACTCTTGCATGAGCCAATCGTTTCCCCTATCACGAATCCAAAGGAAGAAATTGTCACCTTAGAGTTCATAATTCCAACTGTAAAACAAAGAGTGTGGAAAAATGAGAGAGAGTGTGTGTGTGTGTGCGTGAGAAAAATAAAAATCCAGAATACATTTTTCACTTTAGAAAAGGAAGGCAAAGGGGGCCAGTGAAGGAAATACTCAAGAAATGTGTGGTGAGTGGCTGAGCGAGGGATAGAGGTGAGGATTAACGAAATTGAAAGAGTTTCGGCGGGGGAGAGGAAGGGAAGGAAAATGGAGACGGAAGGAGAAACTGAGACGTGAAATGGAGGAGGAGTTCCAGGCGGGGTGTGAGGGAGAGGAAGAGCAGAGGGAATATTGAGGAAGGAATTAGGGATATTGTACCGGGTTTCGATTTGAACCGGACCTGGCTAACGGATGTGACTCCCCCCGCTCCCGTTTCCCTCCAGCCACCCCTCCCCCTTCCTTTCTATCCCCTTTTCCACCCCTCAACCCTCCCCTAACCTCTCTCTCTCTCTTTTCCTCTCCCCACTCCTCCCCCCCCCCACAGCAGCCGCCTAACAGCCAGAGCCATCTTCTCATCCTTCCCGAAAACGCTCTCCTCTCCTTTCCGACGAGAGCGGAGCGTGGCTGGAGGGGGAAGGGCGGCGGGGGTAGAGGGGGGTGTGGGGGTGGGAAGGCAGTAAAATGGAGTAGAATTCAGCGGGTTCGAAATCTCACGCAGATGAAGCACGTGGTATTGATCTCCTCGACACCCTCTTCCCCTGATTCCTCCTGCTTACCTCCTCCCTCTGCACCCTGGCCTTCCCCATTTGCTACCCATCAAGTACATCCTATTAACTCACATCCACTTCGTTTGTCTCCCCTAGCCCTCTCCGCTAATACAAGTGTTAGCGATCATGTGCTAGAAGTACAATTTGATGCAGAAGAAAAGCCCAAAGACGTTGGATAGAGGAATAGTAAGGTCCTGATGACAAAAAGATTTGCGTGGAATTAAGAATTTTAATTTCCTTTCCTACGATCACAACGTGTTTTCTATTTTATTTTTGACTATACCCATGATCAAAATTTGGAACCCATATCATAAATATGCAAATTATCGCTTATTTTTCGATGATATGACGTTCTCTTTTTCCATCCCCGTCTTTCTCTGCGCATTTTTTTCGACATTATCACAAGAAAAACTCATAAGACTCCATAGGAATCGACAGTAAAAATGTTGATTTTACGTACGCGCAATACGTTCATTTTTTTATTAAAAAGCTAGAAGAAGGACTAAAATTAATAATTTTAAGATTTTTCACGGAATCTACCGTTTTGAAATTTTCCAGCATGAACAGAAAATATGTGATCGGGAATATTACAATTTAGTAAAATAAATTTGTTATTTCCGGGCTTAAATTTGTGAAAATCCATTATCACTGAAGTAAAAATACTAACGCATCTTTCCACTAAATTTCCACTCCAAAAGTACCGAATAAAAATTTAGTGAAAAGATGCATTGGTAATGTTACTTCAGTAGTAATATATGTAAATGCCTTCAATCCATATTTTTGCGCATTATTTTACAAATATCTATATTTTCAAGGGTAAATGATGGGGTTCCTTACCGAGAAGAATTGTCGTCAAAAACGTGTGATCATTAAGCGACTCAATCGAATATGTTACAAATTTTGGCACACCTTTTATATTATTTGCACCATTCATACATGCGAGACACCTCTTGATCCAAACCTTTGCCTGCTCCACTTTCATCTAATCTCTACTCAAACTCAATAACTAATTTAGTTTCACAGAACTTTGTCAGAAACAATAGATAAATATTCCTCCCTAATACTGTTAAAAAGAGAAAAGTCGAATAACTGTATTGATTGCTAATTTTTGCTTCAAATATTGTGTAAGAGCATGGCATTTATTGACTGAGGTTATACACACATGTAAAATAGAAATTTTGCGCTTTTGGTTCCATTATAAGGGTACCTTTGATTTTTAAGTTCATTGAATGAAGTGAATCATCAGGTATCGGAATAATTTCTTAAACATTCGTCTAAAAACTTTTATCGTTTATCTCAATGACAATTTATGGTTTCCGTACTTCTTTTTTCTCCGAAAGATAAATATAAAATCTCCTTGAAAATTTAAAATGTCGAGAATTTCACTCTTGATTATTCAAAGATTCGTTATATTCCCACTGCTTCTATTATCATGTGAAGAAATTTAAGACAGAGTGATACTTATTCACCTTAAATAAATATCAATCACATAGTCTTAGCGATTGCTTGAGAGAAAGCTGCGGACCTGCAATATTATTAGAAGAAAGAAAGCATTTTACTCAGCATGAATAGGCACACATTCGTTCTCTTCTGATAGTTTTCAGGCGAAATCCCCTCGATCCCACCGCAGCTGGAGATGAAAGTCCCGCGTTTGTACCAGAGCCTCACCCATACACGACTATAAGGTTCCGACCCCGAGGGGTGGCGAAAGAATAAAAACTTGAATCCGAAGACGCGAAGAAGCGAGACGCAAGAACAAGCGACGACGCCGTTGGGGAACTCGTACCAAGGTTTCGACAAGGAACGCCCCCGAACTAACTCCGTCTCCCCCTCATCGTGCAGTCGACGACGGGCATCCATTTATTTTTCTCGCATTTTTCAGACACGAAATCGGGAGGTGGGGAGGGTAGTGTGTTTCAAGTGCGAACACTTTTTTGGTGGAGGAGATGGCATCCTTGGGGAGTGAGGAGTACATTGCATCCCTCTTCTCTCCTTCCCACCCCCTCCGGTATGTCCCCTCACGCGCACACCTTCCCACACCCCTTGGGCTCACGAGCCCTCCCTCTCTCCTTTCCTTGTTCCCCTCTTCACTCCCCCCACCCCGCCCCCGAGCCACGTCACCCCTCGTATTCCCCTTTCGTCGACCCGTTCGCCTTCCCCCCTTCTTTATGACGACTCAGAGCACAACCCCTACTCCAAAGTGCTCTGTGGGGGAGGGAGGAGGTGAGCAGGGGAAGTAGAGTGGTGTGGGTGATCGAGGAGGGGGCTCCAGAGCTTCGTTGGCGCGGCCGGAGGGAGGGGCGGCTGAGTCCTGTCTCTCTCGCGCTCCCTCCCTTCTCCTCCGCGACGATGCGGAGGTGGAGTTTGGGTGGTGGGAGGGCGGGGAGTGGGTAGGAGGGAGGATAGGAGAGTGTCGGCCGTGGCATTAAAGGGGTCCCGCCACCTCCACTCTCGTGATAGTTGCCTGGTGAAGAATCCACTCCCCTTTGTCGTCGAGTCTCAAGGAGGGGTATTGGAAAGAGGGCCTTAGGAGGAAAAAAAAGAGCGGCAGAGAGAGAAGAGTTCGTGTGGATCATAAATGGAAACGTTTTGAAAGGGAGATGAAGGCCGTGAGAAATCCGTTTACTTTTACATTAACTTTTACCTGGGGTATCAGAGGGAGGTGGATCAACAGTCATTAGGAAAACTTATAATTTTTTAGCGTGACTCAGAATACAGGTTAGGTAGAAGAAATATTCTGTAATGAACGAAGCTAGTCATGAAAACGAATGTGCGGATCAGCAAACCTGATCGTCTATTAGTGTAGATTAAGAAAATTGGAAAAAGTTTATTCACCATCGAATTCCACCACAATTTAACAATGAAAAACAAGATTTTAGCCTTTCATTTTCAACTCACGTCTAAAGATGACTTTCATACTTCAGATTACCATAACAACGCACTTACGAGATGTTGTCATTTTGTCACATACACGTATATGTACATTTTGTAGCTACCCATCAAGCACTAGAGGAATCATAATAGACACAGAGTAGGTACCTACTCAGAAAAAAGTTGACCTATTCATATAAATTATGGCCTATTACTTGCAGAAAAAAATAAGATTAAGACAATGAACTAAACTGTCATAAAAAATATGCATTTGTGACCAAAATCTACTACTAAATGCAGGATAAAATACTTATAACTCAATTCTAAGGATTTTCCCATGGATTTGAAGTTGAAGTATAGCTATATGAAACATGTATAAGTGAAATGAAACCAATTGCAAATAAGGAAGTCTCCAAGGGTGGCATCTAAGAAAAAGCAAATGGCCCTCCAGAAAATATCAAAATAGTGCACAACTTCAATGTAAAGTAATATAATATCAATACACGCATACGTAAGAAATAATATATTTGAAAAAAAAACAAGTTGTTGGTTCCGTTTTCATCATAACGCACCATCTGTTTGATAAAATTTCAACCTCTTATTTTTGATTTAATACCTAATTATATCTCAAAAAGGATCCCAACCGATTGCACAAAATAAAAGTGCGCAAAGATTAAAAACGAAATATCTGTTAAACATATTTTATCATATGTAATATATTCAATTATTTGAAAACGTGAAATAAAATCTAATGAAGGAAATATAAACTTTCAGCCAGAGCATTTGAATACTTCAAGTTGGAGCACTAATAAAATGCCATAATACTATGAATATTAAGAGAAATCTAACTCTTTTTAGACACTCGACTCATTGCAGATCTTTTCGTGCTTAATAGCATTTGTTAACAGTTTAATATATGATAGAGTTACATCAAACGATAAATATTTTTGTTGGCTTCAGCTAAAAATGTAGACCGGGAAATAAAACGTTTTTACTAACATAATATACTGGAATTTTTAAAGCGTAATTTCTTTTCGAAAATAACACAATTGACAGACGCCTCTCCGGATCAAAATTTCGTCATGATGAAAAGGAACTGTCTAATATTAACCACGGATAACAAAGTCTATCACGAATTCATGACTTATTGTTCATATTTAATGGCTTCGTACATTAAGGCTGAAATTGGTGGAAAATTCTCTTCAATTAAAAATATATTTATGTTAATATTCGAATGAAATGTGAAAAATAGACATACCATTTCAGGATAGTTTGAAGAGGAAATACTGACAAGGGTCCTCACCAACCTTAAATGCAAGAAAAAATATTCGATATTATAAATGCACATTACACCCAATATCCACCTTATACATACAGCAACGATAATTTTCCCGTAACATTTATAAAAAATATACCGTTCATTATCATACCGTTCTTATATTATTATTCATACCGTTCTTATCTATATAGTGAGTGTAAGTATAAGTATAGTAAGTGCATTTATAAGATCTCATCCACAGCAAGACATTTAAAATGTTCGAAAGGAGAGTAAAAATAATTTAAACTTCGTGCGGGTGCAATTGTCGTACTTTCCCCGAAATAAGGCGAATGACTTATTGTGCAATAAGGAGATAATCGTGATGTCAGTGAAAATTATACATGCTTAAACAACAATTAAAGTAATGATAATGAGTATAACAACATTAGAGTATATGCTTTTGTTTGGATAACAGAGTAAGTCATCTTTTTTACGTTTCATGCTTTTTAAAGCACGTTTAAATATGAAAGGATGATTTAAACTCTCTCCCTTCACGTATACAGTAAAAAATTTGAAAGAGATTTTATAAAGTAGTTAACATGGTGATGAGCACAGTATATCTTGGATATTATATCTCCACATTATTTGAATGTCTCGAATTCGTGCTTAATCAATTAATACAACTGAGTTTTTTTCGATTTTTGCTCCAAAAGGAAAATACTATCGAGAAAAAGCTGATATTCAAAGTGAATGTCACAGTCAGGAAATAGTATAGATAGATTACATTTATCTAAATAGGTAGTCAGCCACATAAATGGCATTGCCAAGCGTGTATTTTTAGCATATACACAAATATTTCCCAAAACCAGGATCCAATTACTACTTGAAATAGTCGAATGAGGAAAAATGGGAATCATTTTTAGAAACGGAAGGAATAAAGAAGAAATTGAAATGTTGAATCATTTAATGTAATAGGTAACTTGAATGTCATAAATGCCCCCGTAGGCATTAAATGTGTTTTCATAACTTACAATTATAAGAAAATACGAAATTAGCAAAATCTTGGAAGACATACGTATTCAAAGCACATCGCTCTTTTAATGGAAATAATGTGGATTTATTGTGCTCTTTTACGGATAAAACATTACGTTTTGAAATCATATTTATTGTTATACAACTATTAGCAGTAGTTTTTAATAGATGCGACTGCCAGCTGCAGTCAAAAGCACCATTAGAGAAGGATGGGAAGAGAAAGAAAGGGAGGTGAGAAATCCGGCGTCGCCATTAGTATACTCTTATCGAAAATCGCCAAGGGGTCCGCAGTTAAACGTCCCATCTGACAAACGGCGCACCCACTCGAAGGGCTCTCCTCACCTCAAGTAGGGATTAGGTACCGCTGAACCGATCGTACCACTGAAAACGATCTGCCATATCCAGGATTCGAGACCGGGCCCTTTGAGTGGGACGTAGAGCGGTAAGACAGCGATGAACTTTAGGGATGCGGAAACTGATAACATTCATATAAGTTTGTAAGTGTACGGTACTAGCAAATTAATTTGAGTTGAGAATACAATTAGAGTTAAATTTTTACCAGTTCATTCGGAAAAAAATAATCAGTGGCACTTGGGAGACCTATTTGTAACAAAATATTAAACAAAACATTTTACCGTGTGTGTGAAAAACAAACAAAGTAAAATCGACCATTCTACTGAAAATCGTCAATCGTGCCGTACTCCTCGCAAAGACTTTTTTTACTTTCTCATTCTATGTTGGATTTGCTTAATTTGAAGGGATGTGTAATTAAAATTAATTAATAGAGTAGTTAGCGTTAAATAAAAGAAGAGATAATTATTTAAATGGTAAATAAGTTATAAGTTTTTAATAAGCTCAGTGACTTATAGAGCGTGTGAAAAGAGTAGAACAAAACACATATTTCAGTGAAGAAGAAATTCAAGTAAGTATACATACAAGACGGTGCATGTCACGTGCCAAAGATAAATACAAGATATTATACAACAATTTCTTGTAAAGAAAGCTCAGCTAAAAATTATTAACTTGGCCAAGTTGATGAAATCAATCAGACAGCAGTGCTCGGTAAATCATACGTTAATTTCTTAAGCTCATTTTTTCCATGCTCGTCTAACTTAAGAATAACATACGTAAATGTGCTTTCTTTCGTCGAATGGTATATAAGTTGATTTCAAAAGTCTAAACATATCCCTTGTAACACGAAAACATATTTACTAAAAAATAAATTGTGAAAGGTTACCACTCATAAATACTATAAAAATTCCAGTGAGTCTCGGGTGTGACAAGCTTGATAAAAGATTATCCAAAAAACCATTGACACTTTGCCGTGTGAATTTTATAAAAAAAGGTTATCCTATCGGTATTCTGCACTCCTTTCCGTATACATTTTCTTATCTTTCCAACTCAATCTATTGAATTGTTCAACAATCCCTATAAATTCTCATTCTCCGGAACCTTTATCTTCAAATACTCGCCCCCATCTTCCTTACTCCTTATTCTTATCCTCTCCTTCTCTTTCTCTCTCCCTTCTTCCTCCACTTTTTCTTCTTTTCTTCTCTCCCTTCGTCGACGGACGCACCCAAATAACTCCTCCGAAAATCAATATGGCCGCAGAGAGCGGAGGGAAGTAATCGGATACGCCGTCACCACTCATGGCAGCCTGATACCAGTGTGGCACACTGGCGCCATCCCACGGGGTTTCCCCGAGGCACCTTCCCTCCATTTGTGTATGTCCTGACTTGAGCATCCCCACCTTTTGCCTCACCGAGGACGCCCCTCTTCACCCTCAACCACCCTTGCCTCACCACTCCCCTCTGGATACACGGAGAAATCCCCACTCTGTAATCTGGCTCCATTAGCATGCCTCCCCGTTAGGGCCTCTTGAAAAATGACCCCTTTCTCGTTATCCGCGAGAGAATCGTCCAACCCGTAACCCTAAACCATTTCCAACGAATGCCCCACCACCACCCGTATCTACTGCCTTTTTACCCCGACCACGTCGAATCGCCGAGGCCCCTCAAGAAGGTACCAGGATGGCGCCTCGTTCCCTCAATTAAAAGATAGGATTGGGGTTCACGGAGTGGGATGGGTAGGGGCTAAGGGTTAAGGGTTCTTAAGGATCAACCTGAGAAGCCAGGGGCCCTCTAACGAAACAAACATTGGCCCTTTTTCGACCCCTAAGACAGTATATCCTCAGAGCTTATTTCAGCCCGGCAACCTCCCTTTGCTCCCATTGTTCAAGGAGTAAGAGCAGTGGGGGTGAAAGAGACCAGGAGAGAGGGAGAGAGAGAGAGAAGAGGCGCCTTTATTGTGCCCTCTCTACACCTCTATCCCTCTCCTTTTACACTTCTCACCTCTCCGCGGTGGTAGAAAGAATAGCGTTAAGATGAGGACAAGGTGGCGGAGAGTTAACAGGCGGCACCGGATCCGAGGGAGGTCTCCTCATGGGACGGAGAGAGCAGGCAAGCACAGGGGAGAATCCGCACCCCTCCGCCCACGGGACTCCTGCAGGGTTTCGGGCGTGGGGCCAGGGGGGGGGGAGAGACTGAGGGCGGGCGATGGGAGGAGGGATGGAGGAGAGAGAGAAGGGACGGGCAGCTTTAGCGCCGCAGCTTATCCCCTCGGACGCGATGGGAGCCTCCGTCCCACAATCTTTTCCCTTTATTATTTATTTTCACCCCCTTGTTATCCACCCCGACGAGGATGAACCCAGAAGTGAATACGCGTCGTATGGCGTCGATTTTGACGAAAAGTCTCTCTCAGTCCTCGCTTCGTACACGGGATTAATTCCCCCCTCCTAAGACATTTCCACCCTACTAACGCCGCGGGTTTCTCTCCCTAATCCACTCGAAATCGATACGGGTGGTACAGACCCTGGCCTTTTTTTTCCTTCGGGGTTCATTATGTCCAAGTATAAGAAGAGGGAAACGGTCTACGCAAAAAGTAGCCATCTAGGCGTGTCCTTTCGGTAAAATCTGGAAACTCGGAGCTGCTTGAAACTCGGTCCGCCATATTTGAGCCGGATAAGAGCGGGAGATGGAGGATTTCCAAGGGAATTTTGGAAGGATGCTTCCTCTTCTGGTAGGGAAATTCCGGAGAGGGCTCCAAGTTACGGTCAAAGCCTCCCCTTTCGGCCAGGTGAGGAACGGACGGGGTTAACAGGGAATCGGTTTTAAGGCTCCCGATGGAGGATTACGAGGGTTCCTGAGGGATAGGGGATGATGAGATCGAGGGGGGCTTTGCGTGGAACTCGGGAGAGGAAAAGCGGCGGATTGGACCGGATTGGTCGAGACAGGCGCCGGATGGGTAACAGGAGGCGATGTAGCTAAGGAAGTGGCGCCCGGCGGCAAATCCGCTTCTCAGCAGGATCGAGGGATTCCTTAGCATCCCGAGCGCCTTTGCTCCTACCGAGAGACCCTATTCATAGCCGAGCCCTCCCCTCCGTTTTCCTTCCCCGTACCACCCCTTCTCTCCTCCCTTCCCCTTTGCCTCACTGTGCTGGGGAGATTATTTTGGTCCTGTTTGAATGTGGGTGGGGGGGAAGGTACGATAATCGGATTATCTCGATGACATTAGGTCGGGATGCATTTTTACCCTTTATTTTACGCTATTTATCACCTGAAATTGCTAAATAAAATACTACTCAGCATTGATGGGAATCATACACATGGCATTACTCGTAATAATCGAAGCAAATGTGTATCCTATGGCTTGCGAAGGATGATTTTTTAAAGGTTAACTACGCCTACATCAGGGTTTTTATACGTCTACAGGGATATTTTAAAACACTGAAATATTTAAAAGCATTTGATTTATTTTTAATTTATTCATTTAACTTAGTGTTAATACAATGGTATGAGTAATTTTTAGTTCTCAGTGAAACTTTAAATTTGACTGCCTAAGTAGATAAAGTTAAGATCGCAGGATAAATAAGCATTATCAAACATAAAACATTTCTTATGGAGCAATTAGACGTAATCATCATATGGACTTCCAAATGGTAATCTATACCCTACAAAATTGTGAAATTGATGCAGTTTGTAATAATGTCTCAGCGATGAAACAAGAACCTGATTTATTATTGATGAGGACATGGCTAATGAATGTTTACCAATAAAAATGCACTTTAAATGACTCACATGTAGGCAATTTAATATTTCCAACATAAAAGAGCACGCATTGCGTAATCATGAAATGTTGTCAGCATTAAGAATAAATAAAATATTGAATAAATAACTATTTTAGAGATTCCTATGATTTCTAAAGTAGAAAATTGGTAAACTCCATTCTTAATTGTCCCTCCCCGAGTGTTAACTTTTGGGATCAATCGATTTTATATAAGTTTTAAATTGATCTACTTGAGAAAAGGCATTTAACACACACTTATTATTCGAATAGTGTTTCTCTACTTTAGCTTGATCAAATTAGTCAATAAAAGTATATAAGTCAATGCATTTTCAGGGTAAATCGAGATATTGGAAATAGGGTTTTAACAGGGGTGGGAGTTTCAATATACACGCATCAGAAGAAAGAAATTATCCACCCTAATTGAGTGGAAAAGGTCAGGAGAAATAGTCTCCATACCGGATATTAACATTCTCGGTTAACAAGCCTAGATCAGCTGCTCCAAGTTTCATAAAGATCGGGAGGAGAATATCAATAGGAAACGAATGTCTCCATAATTCCAATCACCGAAGCATCAAGCTATGGCATTTCAGTCGTGAGAGTGAGTGAGGAAATTCCATCCAACCCCAAACGCGTGCATCTCCTCCGCGAGAGTCCTTACGACTCCGCCGATTCCCATCACGACGGAAGCAACCCTTCGACACCCTACGCTTTGAGTGTGGTAGGGGGAGGAGTGAGGGAATGGAAGGGGGAAGGAGAGGGAGCGGCCACTGATGGAGCGCTGCCCGTATCCCCTCGGCCAGGAGGGGGAGAGGTGCGACCGGCGGCGACCCTTCCCTCCCGAACGTGGCCCCTTTCGAGACGCGGGCGGGAGAGGCGGGGACGCCCACGTTCCGGTGGCGCCGGTGGGGGTGGGCCCCCGGTGTCGTGGACTGGGCGGGTGGACCGGAACGTTCCAAAAAAAGGGGGGAATCTCTATAGTGAATAGCTGGGTGCTCTCGGTGGAAACATTTGGGCGCCCCGAGACACCAGGCGGACACGCCGGGCCAGGAGGTGCACGCGTCCCTTTTCCGCGAGAGAGAGAGAGCTGCGCGCTGGGGAGGGAAATAGAGCGCGTGGAGGGGCAGGACGGAGGGTGGTAGAGGAAAGGTGGAGGAGGCATGGGCGACGGTGGCGCCATCAATCAATCGATAATACGACGTCTGGCCAATGGGAAGGAAGGGAGACCGCGGAAGCGGTTCCCGAGGGGTCAAGAGAGGTGCGGCGGGGGAAGGGTGGGGAGGAAAATAGAAAGAGATCAGCGGAGTGGGCCACCCTGCACTCGTGGAGGGATTATTTCTGCAGGTTATGGTCGAATTAGGTGAGAATCATGTTTATAGTCCCCTTATTTCGGCCTGGAAATGCTGTTGTTTTTTCATGATGAACAATGACATCCATGACAAAGACGGCAAGATGGCAAGGAAATGGCGAGATAAATAAAATTCCTGTATGTTCTGAAAATGATTCCACATAGTTTTTTTTGTTTCGTCAAGTTTTAGAAATTAAGCTCGACTACGACTTCTTCAGTCTTCGATTCTCCATTTCTTATGTGGACGCTCCAAATATCTTCTCCCCGTTTATTTCCATATTAGTTCAGTGTTATTTTCTAATATATTCTAACTGCGTAGTCTCTCTATCTAATGCGTGGTAACTCTGTCTAATTCTACTATTTGTTTTGTGACTAAGACGTCGAGTTTTCAGCTCAGGTCAGAATAAGTCAAAGAAAGAAATTCTTCTATAAAATTAGAGAATTATTCATCTTTTCCTGGAGATTATGCAACACTATACGCCCCATACGTACACCATTACATACTTTCCAGGCGCAAACACTACAGTCGTGTCGAACTCCCGTGAACATGCCTTTAGATTCCTAAATACAAGACAGCTAATGAAAAGGCAGCTTGAGTTTGGACACCCTACGCAATACTATATCTATGTAGTTAATTATAAGAATCAACAGAATGAGTATTTTGACCCATGATATTGAGGTAGCTTATGCACAACTTGGTCTTTGCGAAATTTTGAGTTCACTTTATGTGATTTTTTGGTACAATTTTCCTATTTATTTTCCTTTATCGGACCATTTTTTTCCTTTTTGTAGGTTTTCCGTTATTTTTATTTATGATTTCAGAGAGTATTTCATATAATTAATTTTAGGATTATTATACTGTTATATAGTACTCTACTCCTCAGTAGATTTTCGGTTATTGATACTTGCCATTAATAGGTTAAGACATACTTTGTATCGCGTGTAGTTTTTTTTAAGCGTGCTTCAATGCCTAAACCTTTCATATGTGTTTTTTTAAGTTTAGCATTGTATCAATTAATCATATAATGAGTGTTTGTCGGCACAGTTTCATTTTTACTGATTTTATAACTTTTTGGGCGAAATGGTGACTCCCTTTCCCAAGGTTTGGCATGCTTGCCCTGTTAGATGAATGAAGACAGTTATACTTTTACTACGGGCATCACTAAATCTTTACCTCCTGTACATATTAATTACACTTTCATACTACTTACCGTAATGTTAAGATGCCACAATGTCTCTTAACGTGCACATAAACGAGCAATGGATACAGAGAGCGGTATTCTGGAAAAATGCGTGCGAAAAAGAGTAAAAAGAAAAATTAAAAAAAAATTGATTTGATTGTTTTTTGACATAAAATTAAGAACCAAACCTTGAAATATATAATAACATCCACATTTCAAATATAAGTATTGAATAACTTGATAAAAAAAACTATCACAAGAATAAAAACTAATTCCATTCGGAAGACGCCGAATTTTTCTTGCCTATGAAAAGTTCCGCCTTTGAGAGTTTGAGTTTGAGAGTTACAGATTTCCGTTTATTCCTCCAACAGTACAGCTCGCCTATTCCTCCACTTTTTCTCTACTTTCTGTTATAAATTCATTGTTTTTACCCTATTAACATATTTTCCAAATCTAAAATAAAATCCTCAACTGGTTTGAGTAGCAGCTGTTGCTGCTTTTAAATTTTTTCGTAATAAAATATATCTGAAACCTATTCGTCCTACAGCCTATTTCTCTGATGTTTAATAACTGATCATGTCTTCCATAGTAATTTGGAATTTAAAAATCTTCTGACAACCTTTGGAAAACTGTTTGATCGCAAATCTACTCAAGGGGTTCAGTATAAAAATTAATTTTCGATTTTGAAGCGGGTTCTGCCCCAAATCCTGCTATCCTCATTTTAGACTCCTTTTAAAAACTTTGATGCTCTAGGCCACCCGTGATCTATATCCTTTGTTAAACCTGTCCCGTGGGTACACCAAAAACTAACTACATACTCCAGGTGAGTTCTCACAAGTATGGAGCAACATCGCTCTTTCACTGTCTCATCGCGTTTCCCCAGTACCCCCTCGATAAAACCTAATATCCTGTTCGCTTCTCCGCAAACTAACCATATATGTTTACCCCAAGAAATATTATGGGCTACAATGATTCTTAGTTATTTTATAGATTCTGTATTCGTTATTGTTCTGCTACTAATGCTGTAAGCAGTTTAGAACAATTTTTTGTCCCAAAATTCATTACTATAATTATTTTTAAAGATGTCATTCTAATTTTCATGTCTTGCACTATTTCTAAAGAACCTTAAGGTCGTTAGTTGAAGTATCTGACTGGCTGCAAATATCTCTATACAATATTACCTTCTCAGGAATCATGCGTGCATGCATGTGAATCTCACTCTTGGCTAGGCTATCTAAGTCATTGATATATTATAAGAATAAAACTATGTCTATGACGCTAAACTCAAACAACACCAAATAAGTGAAAGCATTGCCAAATATGGACTCATGGGCTTTTATTTTAATTTATTTTATTGCCTAAGGTATAAAAACATGAAAAATGGGAAGGTTATTAATACGCGAGTTAGTACTCCAAAATACTCGTACTTGGAAGCCAGTAATTAGAGGGAATGAAAAGAGATTCTTCCTTCGTACTTCTTTTTTTCTAACGAGACTGACTGACGTAATGGCTAATAGCGAAACACAAAAATTTGAACTAAATTTTGACATTTTTATTGCCCCATTTCAATAAACTCCATGTTAAATAAAAAAAAGCTCCAACGTAAATGAAGCAGGAGTTGATCTCACATTTCTAGTACTCAATGCACTTTATTCATATAGCCTTAAGATCTTCAATTTGGATTCTAATTTGCTTGAAGACTGTGTAGATTATAATCGTGGTCTGTTATTTGGCAATACTTACATTTGTTAGCTAATATACTATGGATTCATTAAAACAATATTCGTTTGATTATTAATAAATATTTAATATAATTCCCTATTTCATATAAAAAGTGAGTTAAGTTGGAAACTGAACAATAAAAGAGAAAAGGAGAAGTCTTTGATTGTTTTATAACAATATAAATATTGAATTCGCAATCAGTTTATTAGAATCATTCATTGGTTTGACATTTTTTTGTGAATCTGTGGGCAAATTTCTGCGCGCCGCAAATTGGCAACATCGATCTATTCGCTTCGAAGCGTATTCGACCAAGTTCTCACGATGTAAGGGAACAGGAGAGAGAGAGAAAAATGGAGAGAGGCGAGACCCTTGCTTGCGTTCGTTCGGGGATCCCGACGTTCTCTCAAACCCTTACCGAGCCATCCCCTCGGCCTTCCTGGGCTCCTAATACGCGACCGCCGCGGAAGATCACTTCCAGGGCCACGCGAAAATCTGTCCTTCAACGATACCCCCGCCTTCCCTGCTAAGGCGCCGGCCTGCCGCTCCTTCCCTAATCCTAGGGTCGAAAGTAAAAGAGGATGCCGCAGGGGAGAAGGAATAGGGTAGCGGGAAAGGGGCGCGCGCCGTCCTACCTAAAATCCCCTTGTCTACCCGGACTCGGAGCCTGCCCTTCTCTCTCCCTATCTCTCGCCCTCTTCTTGGGGGAGCGCCGCGGAGTCCGACACACGTATTTCCTCTCATCTCATGTTCTCCCGGTCGCCAGGAGAAAGATACCGCACCCTCCGTAGACAGAGGTGCAGCGTCGGATAAGGGTCCCCCCCTTGTGGTACTACGCCTCTCTCCCTCTTGACTGGCAAGGGGAGCCTTCCCCTGGGATCCTATCCCCGCCCAGAGAAACCCAGCCTTCCCTTGGGGTTGCCCCAACTTCCCCCACCCCTCTCCTCTCCCCCCTCTCTCTCAGGCTCCCCGGCATTTTGAGAGGCAAGGCGCGCCGAATGAACTCGGGCGGCAGGGAAAGCCACTGCTTCTTCCCAGGATCTGCGCGTGGCGGCGCAGTCCAATACGTATTTCGACTGTCAACCAACAGACATAATCATTTCCTAACGATTACAAATGACACGGAATAAAGAATACAACCCCGTGCACGTGATTATTTTGGGAATCAAAACGCGATAGCAAGTATATTTTTATACGCATCAAATTTTGTATTCTTTACAAGACCAATGCCACGTGTAATTAAGACCAACCAATGTCAGTGTGTTGCCCGAACCCTCTATTACTCTGGCAGAACAAAATTCATATTCATAATCACATAATATTCCGATTAATTAAAGTCAATGATGGAGACTCATATTTAAAACGTGGGTTGTTCGGTAACTGCTTTGAAAATCCAAGAGATGTAGCTTGTGGTATCGAAAAGGGTTTGCTTTTAGTAAGCCTCATCTCTCGCTAGATTACTGTTAACATTTCAGCTATATCCCTCTCGTGGTTTCATTTTCATAATCAGTTGTAGCAATAACCTTGTTTCTTTAGAAAAATGCAAAGAAATGAGCTTCGTTTGGTGATTAAACACTTTTATTTTTAAGGCTTAAAACCAAAAGAGATCAAAACCGATTTGAATGAAGCTCATGGCACATCTACTCCTGTATTCGAGACTGTCCACAATTGGCTAAATTAGTTTAAACGAGGCCACATATCCAAAAAATGATGGACATCGTTTTGGATTAATTACAAATAGCAATTTTCCACAAAAATAAAGTTTAATGCGACCGGTTTCAATGTTACTACATCATCATCAGGTCTCACATCATCATCATCAGGTCAGGTAGTAACATTGAAACCGGTCGCATTAAACTTTATTTTTGTGGAAAATTGCTATTTTTAATTAATCATGATATTCCACCATATCACGCCTGAAACGTCTCTTTTTAATCGTTTTGGATGTCGAATAGAAGTGACTTCTTTCGAAATGACCAAATGCACATATGGTTTTGAAAAATTGACGAATCGAAGTTCGCGAAATGGTACCTACTAGTAGTAGAAATAAATTGTACAGGCATATCACAAGGTGTAGTGTTTTCAATTTTGCAGAAAAAATTGGATATGAAAAAAATTTCGGAGACATGGCTTTGCTTTCAATAAAATATATATGCAACTGTGTAATCAATTCAAAGGATGGTTTGGTGGTTTTCCGTCGCAACCCCGACGGGTTTCCGCGACGATACATAATTGTGGGAGAAATATGGATGGATTATACTCCAGTGACAATAATAATCGCAGTCGAAATAGTGGATTTATAAAGTCGATCCGGCTCCAAAGACGATGGAATTTGCCGACGAGGTGATGGTCACGGTTTTTTTGGATGCACGTGGAATTATCTATATAGACTACTTGCAAAAAAGACAAACGATAAATGTAGAAAATCATGTGTTGTTCTCGCACCGGTTGAGCGAAGGTATCAAGAAAAAAACGCTCCCATTTAGTAAAGAAAAAATTCTTCTCCATCAAACAAATGCTCGGGTGCACACTTGCGCAGTTTCTATGGCAAAGGTTATGAAATAAACGTTCGCATTAATATAAAATTCACCGTATTTGCCAATTTTGGTCCCAGTGACTTTTTTTAATTTCCAAAATTGAAGAAATGGCTCGGCAATATACGATTTACATCGAACGAGGAGATCACTGCCAGCACGGATGCCTATTTTAAGTACCTCCCGAAATCCTACATTTACGATGGCTTAAAAATGTTGGAAAAAACGCTGGGAAAATAGGTGTCGAGCTAAGTGGAGTTTATTTTGAAAAATCAAAGAAATATCTACCCAAAATAATTTTTATTTTTATTTTTTCTCAAATTATTTATTAAACGACTCACGCATTATATTAATTTGTTGTTTCTTGCATCTTTATGGTTGCTTCAGATGGATTTGTCAATGAATGAAGCAGTAAGGTAAGGTAATTAATAATAACAACTGGTTATTCCAAACAAAATCATGCAAAGAATAATCTCCTTTGATCCAAACAATTCGATTCACTAGGAAAACGTGTACAATTTTTACGAGTATATTCTCAAATCTTCGGCCACACATCAAAGTATACACGTAGCGTTAGCAGGTGTATATTTTAAAACAAATTATATTTATATTTTAGTTCAACCAAAATCCTCTATAATAAACTGAAACGAAAATTGGATCTAAAAAACAGCCTGATACACTTAGGTATTCCTGACTTTTGACTCAATCGTCAAAACTAAAATTTTCGATTTACAAATGGAAAAAATGCAATACAAATTTCTCCTGGGAAAGAACAAATTATTTAAAATTCACAAACAAGTACCACGTCGTCATTAAAATTCAATAAAAAATATTTTAATATGAGATTTTTCAAATTATCTCATCATGCTTTTAGGTTATGGTACTGTTTTATTAAGGAGTTAATACGAGTGGGAGGAGGGATGGGAATAGAAAATAGCGGCGAAACAGAGTTTTTCAGTCCGCCGGAATATCGGTTGGAGGTGGATAGTTTTAATTCCTGCAAACCTCCGTGTGGCGGGGAGGTGGAGGTAAAGGGAGAAAGAGAGATCAAAACAAAGAAACTTGAAAACTTGCCTGGAAAATTAAATTGCCACTAGGCTCATTGTTTTAAGAGCCCTTTTCTCCCTTTCCCCGTTAAGTTGAGTCTTTTTTATTTTTTTTGGAGTCTGGGGAAAGGGTTATAATCAAAACAATGGAAGAAGACAATGATGATCACTTTTGTTTGCCTCCCCTTCACTCAGAATACGAATGAACACAGGCATTTTAGGAGGATTAACAGAAATAAAGAAGACAGGGAAGGAAAGAGATGGCATATATATGTTTCAAGGACCAATTGAGTCGTATATTTGAACTTATATGTGGCTGCGTCTATAGAGCTCGTCTAACAATCTGCAGAACATTTGGGTAGACTTATAGAAGAAACGGAAGAAATGCTAAATCAGGGAAAAGATGGTTGGTTTACAATTATGAAACAGCGATATTTTATCAAGTAAAGGAATGTCAACGAGCACTAAGTCAAATTGCGTACTGGGTGACTCTTAATTGAATAATAGTATGTGCGATTCCTGTGGAAAATAAAATATCAGTACTTTAGTTCTAAGTCACTTCATGGAAGAAATCGTTTAGCATAAAAAAAGAAGTAAGATACACTCGTAAATTGAAACTATTATTACTACAAAATTAGTGCAAAAAATATTTGTAAGATAATGCTGAAGACCCGAATGACATACACGATTTCTATAAAACGTATCGGAAAAGGATTTGTAAAAAAAGATTAATTTCAAATATTGCTACAATACCTCAAAAGGTCTATGCACTTTTGCAAGATTCGCAGCCTCCCTGGTAGGCGGATTCCGGAAGGTCCTTAAGGGTACGCATGCAAGCTTCTTTGACGGCACTTAGGATCCAATGGTAAGGCCCAATGAGGATGGATTTCACTTTTGGGAACAGGAAATATTCTGCTGGTGCTAAGTCGGGACTGTAAGAGGGTTGGGGAATCATCGCGATTTCGTCGCAGAAGGTCTTCGTAAGTAGACCCGATTTTGCTCTAGGTCGTCCGTCAAGACCTTCGGGACGAGTTTAGTACGTATCTTCCGCATCGCCAAATGTTCCGTGATAAAAGTGTCCACTGTCATCTTACCAATGCGAATACAATATGCGATCATGCGCATACTTAAAAAACGATCAGTATTCTGTGCTTCATGCACACATCAGAAAAAATTGCCATCGATACTTTTTATGCAAACCTTATACCTGACCAGCTGTCAAGCACACTAAGGAATAATTTTTAAATGAAAAGCAATTAATTTCGTTAGTCTATTTAAATTTTCTCACTGAAATACTAGTATATTTCGACTTTATCCATCAAAACCAAAGTGGTTCACTAATTTGGACCACCTTCTCAGTAAATTCCACTGTGAAACCATTATGCAGATATTAGGAGAAAGTACAAACTTATTTTTATCGGAGGTTGCAAGAACGTACGAGCCGATTGAATCATTGAACGATGATTTCACTCGAAATTGGAACGCAGGACAATAAAAAAAGGGCAGAGGTTTAGAGAATGGAAGGGAGAGGGAAAGGTGGCAAAACTAAACGGGGAGGATGGAAGTTGGCTCGGCTATTGTCGGCGAGGAATTGGGGTGGGACGCAGTAGGGAGGAAAAAAGATGGAGCATGGATACTGGCGGAGAGGGAGTGCGGGATGAGGGGTGGAAGAAAATCCCACCCGAGGCGATGGAGTCATTAACAGTGGCAGAAGTTGAATAACTCCCTAGACAATGGGACATCTATTAATTAAAAGCATCCCAAAGACCCCTCTTTTTGTAATCCGTTCAAAAATTCATTCCACACACATTCCTACACTCCCACCGCCGTCTCACTCTACTCTTACCTCATGAGAAATGTTTTCTTGCCGCGCGCTGCCTTTGAAAAGCATTCATCTTTATAGTGCGCTATTTGGGCGGTACGTTTCTCTCCAAACAACCGTTCAACCCTTCATCTTACCGATCATTCACCTGTGTTAAGTCTTCCCCCCCCTCTCCTCACCTCTCCCTTTTCCATGTAATTTTTGTTTACTAAACTTACATGATGGGGAGACAAACGAGTATCTTTGATTTTATTTCTCTCGTCTCTCTCTCTCAGTTTTACTTTTCGTTCGTTTCACAAAACGTCCCTCTACCTAATTCTTCCAAGTTGATTCATTCATTCACTTGCTTTCATTCGCATCCTCTCCGTAAAGCGCTCCTCATATCCATATAATCCTTTTTTTACCCCAGTGATACAAAAAAAAGTCTTTCCTAATTATGAGTCAGCAATCCTTTTATAGCCCGGCTAAAGAAAGACTGATAGGAGTAGCTGTAGGTATGCTTTATTATTATTGTGAGCCGGGCAGTATTAAACGTAGTCAGCTACAGGAGGTTAATAGGAATTATATTTTGATTTATTGAATTATTTTTTCGATTCCTAATATTCAATTATTTTCTCAGAGATTCCCATGATGAACTCTTCATTCAAAAATACTTTTTAAAGGACAAAATTATCCATAGGAAAAAAATTAAAAGCATATCTGAACCATTCTATTTTATAATCATTGAATTATTTCATTTCATTCCGGTAGCGCCAGCCGTAGTCTTTGGTTCTTCTGCTATACTGCCAATCAGGCTCCATCCCTTTTGTGTTATGTTACATCCAAATTTTCATCTTCTTTAACTTCAATCGGTCATTAATCAAGCATTTTGATTAAAATCATTTGGATTTTAACTGCCCTGATAGTAAAAAATGTATGTCTAGCCACTGTAAAACCTATTTATTTACATTTAGAATAGGACTAATGTAGCATTCATAAAATACACGCTTTAATCTGTATTGGGTAAAACAATCAGCATGGGCAATGAATGTTAGAAGAATTAGAGAGTAAATTGGAATTGTACTTAATCTATTTCATAACGGTTTTGTTGGTAGCTATTTCCTAGATAATACATTTATTTAATTCCAAAATTTAAGGGAATCATTTGCTACTCGGGAAATAATTGGAAAAAGATGTCATTATTTTGAATAATTATTAATTCAGAAAAAAGGAAACATTCTGGTTCTTTCATTCCGTAACGAATTTCATGTACCCTTGATTATGGTATTTTTTCTCCATAACATTATCAATTTATTTTTTCAAGGCTCGATGATCCATTTATGCATGAAAACTAATTTTGAAAAATAATACAAACAAACTATTCATCGCATACTTTAATGCGAACCTTTTTCCCTTTGCCTCACATTTAAACTCCTCAGTTGGGTATATTACGTCATAATATTTGTACATGATAATCACTTTTGTTTTGTTGACATTTTCACCATTTTTTGCTAGTTTTGGTAATTTTAATGGACACCAACTAGGTAAAGTACATTTTTCAGTAGAGATGCGTATTAACTGCGGGGTCGAAGCTGGTCAAAGGGAACATTGCTTTACCTAAAACTTTAAGTAGGGGGAGTCAGAAATCCATATATTATGAATCACAAATTCTAAAGCTTGCTACCAAAACAAAAAAGTTTGTTTTTGCATAGCTATCACCTCCTTTGCCGAGACAAAATAGTTCACTACCGCAGGACTGCTGATTCCTACGGAGATTTTGTCCTACTTTTCATTTCACCAGCAAGATTTGATTCCGTCCACCAAGTATTATTACGGACAAAGAGAAGTTGGTTAGGGCTGATATATTTCTCCTCCAAATTATCTACCTCGTTAACTGAAGCCACTAGGAGAATGATTTCCAATAAGAATTTTGCAACGAAAGTACGTACACGTTGCGAGGGTAACGTATGAGCGCCTGATGGTATTAAAATACGGCGTATTTCCCGTTAAGAGACAGGGATATTTTCAGGTAACAGAATGTGAGAGAGAAAATTAGAATTGTATCTCTTCCATTCTTCGTGAATGTGAGTAGGCGTGCGTACCGTGTCGAATTAAGGCACCAGAAAACCCATTTCTCTCCCTAAGAATGGCGTAAAAACAAACCATGTACACATGCTTCCTTATCTGTTGAGTAAATATTTTATCGCTGACTTTTTCACCACGTCCAGATCATTGAAAGATTGAGACAAAGTGTATCAAAAGCACCCCCTACATTCTGCGCTCGCCAAAAAACAATGGGGTCGTAAATGTTTGTATCAATGCCATATCCAATTGACATTGAGCATCCACTTCGTGTATAATACGCAAGCACTCTAATTATATTTAATAAAAGGGTAAATGGCTAATATTTGTAACATTCACGAAATCATACTAAATATTCCGAATTAAGTACCTGTAATGAACTTAGTGCAATTAACAGTGTCTTATCTAAAAATGTTTAAAAAATATATGTTTAGGTTGTTAAGAGTATGTACTCACCTATATTATATTATTTGTTTCAAAAAGACCTTAGTATTAACCAGATTTGATCAAATTTTTATTGATTTCGAATATTAAAGCGAAAGGGAAATATGTTTTACTGACAATTTTATAGGAGATTGGCTCCGTGCTAGTTTAAGAGCTCCGAAAACCGTAATTGCACCTGTTATCCGATGGTGACATATTACTCATCGGCGTATCATCTCTAATTCGATACTGTCTCTCGAAAACTTCACGAGCAACAAATATTTGGTCTAATGGAACGATAAAATTAAGATCCCCGCTTACCTTCGATCGGATCGAGTAAATCACGAAAACTTTTTTCCTTCTCCCTTCCTTCGCCTCAAAATGTAGCCAGCATGCGAAATATCAACCTTGGCTGGCTCAAGAGATAGAAGAAAATAATTAACTTTTGGCAATATTCACATATAGTTTAAAATGTATCCCATATATTTTATAGCATATTTTTTAATACTTCCGAACGGAAACGAAATAACCATTAAGTTTCGAGTGAAGATTTTGATGAAGTTTATCGTATAAAATTTCCTAACCGGTCATATATTTTGTGCCCTCCACAATTCCCTTTCTGATTTTCCTCCAGGAATTTAATTTGAAGCAATTTGATGAGATAGGGAAAAGACAAAAGACGCTTCTTTGTCTCGCGTTGCCTCTTGCGTTGAAATATTTTTTTCCCCGTCTCAAGCCCCCGAGTTCTTTCCTCGCACTCAAAGACGTCTCATTCCCGAGGGAGACACCTCATTAATTAACGTCTTCTCGGAGAAGATCCCCGATTGTTTTCTGTCCTTTTCTTATCGCCGACCTTCTTTGAATTTTCGTCCAGAGGGAATTAAAAACCCATGATTTGAAAGCGTTGGCCCGACAAAAAAATAATGAAACTCGTTCGTGTGCGAGAAACAGAGAGAGAGAAAGAGGGAGGGAGAGGGTGGCGGGGAAGAGAGCTCTTCGCTCTCGGAGAGAATGAGGGTGGAGTTTCTTTGCTTTAGTCATTCAAATGTTTTCTGTGCCCTTCATCTAATTCTGTCCCCTTCCTTCTTTGCTCAACGCAAGCGCCACTCCAAGCTTTTTTTTCCTTTCTCTCACTCTCCCGTCCAATTTGCAGTCATTTTCACATTTCGGCGCCCTTATACCCTTTCTTAATTTACGGAAATATTTTTTCTCACTGCTTTATCTCCCTTTCATTATTAATTTTTCACAATTATTACGTAGGAATGAGTTATGGCCGGGGTCATAAAATAAAAATTCAAAAATGATTGTGTGGATATATTTAGCTCCTAATAGACTGCTAAATTAATTATTTATCATTAATATTATTAATATCTCCAGTTATATCCCTTATCGACTATTTTTTCCTATCCTGCGTTTAAATTCACTTTTTCTCTATGATGACTCAAATAATCTGCTACAGGGTGCGGCAACATAACTTAATTTTTTCAAACGCAAAACGCTTTCAAAAAAGGTAGTTATGTTGCCGCACCCTGTACAATACACATAGTACGTACTAAAATATATGCCAATTTATTACACATCTCACCAAAGAGGTTTCGTGGCACTTAGCCTTCTTTATTGCGAGCTTGGTGTAAATAAAACGTCAGCGTATTACACAATAGAAAACAATCTTTGATCTGTGCGATTTACATTTTTCGCTAGTCGTGAGTAATCTTTACTGAAAGCAATCGTCATAGTCACATTATGTTGTACCAAGTTAACAGAGCCCCAACACACACAACGAATTAGCACCTTATTCTCGGTCAATTTTAATTTCCAGACTTCTAAAACACTAGTGATTTCTAACGATTTTCTTTGTGCTCTTTAATTTAGGGCAACATTTAATTTCTCAAAGACAACTGAATTAACTATTTTCTCTCCGCATTGCTTTCAGTTTTACTAGTAACACTTATATTATCATAAAATTTCTTTCTAGTGCATCTACCATCCATTTGGTATTTTGTGTCCCATTGTTAATATGGAGTCTTCTCCTCTCAAATGCATTCTCCTTTCCAACTCCGACCGTTAGCCTCACTTTCCTTGTTCTCTGACGCAACCATGAGTTGTTCATTAAAATATTTAGCTCCTTTTCCTAAATATTCTGCAAATAACACTTAATGTCTTGTTTGAAAAATAAGTTATTAGTTAATAGAATGAAAAACAATTTGCGAGATAAGCCACAAACTACGCTTATTTAATGTTTCAAGTCCTAAGTGTTCAGTTGTTCCGGGTGTTCCAAGACATTATGATCCCGCCCCAGTCCGTATCAGGTTAAGAAAACGGCTGCGTAGATTTTCGCGGCGGTGGCTTGAAGAATTCTGCATGTCCGGGTTTTCACCGCGTTGTTGTTTGAAGCCGACAACAGTTTCGCCGAAGTTTCATCCGGCGTCTTCAGGTCGAAGATGATTCTTCGACCTGAAGACGCCGGATGAAACTTCGGCGAAACTGTTGTCGGCTTCAAACAACAACGCGGTGAAAACCCGGACATGCAGAATTCTTCAGGTTAAGAAAACGTTTAACAGGGAAAAATCACCATGGCGTCGTACGAAAAAGTTAGCTATACGTGGAGCAAATGTTTATTATTCCGAGTGGAAGAAATATTAACTTTATAAGTCGACCTTTATTTACATGGGTGATACAAGATAGATACAAACAACAAAGATACAAGACATTTTTTCTGAAATGTTTTTAAATTTTCTGAGTCGGAAACTTTTCAGACCACCTACGCATATACATACCTATGTTACTAGTTGATTTACTCATTGTAACTATAACAGAGACTAAGTTTATCCAAAATTGACTTCAGTTAGCGTGTTGTAAACATATCCTTTCCGATTTATTTTTCGACAAAATCTCCGACGCATTTACGAATGATTCTAAATTTGAATGATCGATTCTATAATGCAACACGCGCATGGACTACGTACACATGGAAATTCACTTCGATTCTCACTCCGAATTAAGTGAGAATTCATGGCCCTTATCAGGAGGACAGGATGAAAAATTATCCCAGAGAGAGCAATAAATAAAATGCCTACATTTCAACTGGCGCATTCTTGATTTGATAGCACTGATGCCAACCGATGAACTCGTTGGCAGCCTATGGCGGCGATTATAATTCACAAAATGTCCGCCAATGACGAGATAAAACTCGGGGACATTGTGCGCACGAGAGGACCTTCATTTCCAAAACTCAGCGTGAATAGAAATTACCAAATCCGCTTCGCAAAACCGATCACAATACGAGTTTCAATTAAAATCCGGATCGAGGGCTTTTTATTTCTTTCTTTTGCCTCTCTCCCCTCTCTGGTCCCTCGCCCCTCTCCTCCTAACCCGCCATCGCCATTTATTATCGTATACGGTCCGCTTTAGTGCTTCAAAAATCACGAAGGCTTTAGTCACCATTGTTTTCGAGTCAAAGCCAACGCGATATTTTGAAAGCGTAATTTATATTGTGACAGTGAATGGGGTCGAGGGGTATTATATACGCGAGGGTATTATGAAGTTGGGAAGGGTGGGAATATGAATAAGGTTGAAGAGTGGGTGAAGAGGGGAGTTTATATTGAGAAGTTGGGTGGGCAGTATGATGGGGAGGATAGGGGTGGAGGTGGTGAGAGGGACTTTTGGGAGGATGTGGATCGTATTAGATATAAAATGGTCCCACGGAAAGAGTAAAATAACGATTGAGTGCATCTCTGTTCACATGAGAGGACAACAATAGGGTCATAGGGGCCACATTATAATGCAGCTTTAACATCTAGCTCAATTGCGGGAGTTAGTGCATTTCGCGCGACAAAGCGGTTATCCCATGCAAAAGTAATAAAAAAGTAGTTGGCATATTTTATGAACAAACATTATAGCGCATATCACCAATATGGTAGGAGCTATACACTTAATTTATGTGTATTTTTCTGTGTTTTTGTTCGCTTGCACTATTTCGCTTTTTCCTTTTCATTGTACATATATATATATATATATATAATTTTTACACTTGATCCCAATACCTCACAACACGACCATTCTCATGGCCACAATAGACCTACAATCCTTCTAGACCTCCATTCTTCACAAAGAAGGCCTACAATCCCTGAAATATTACCTCTCCCTAATAGCCACACAAGACACCTGGCAAAAAGAATTAGATAAAATCCAGAAAAAATCCGCTAGATTCGTTAAAAATTGTTATGATAAGAACACAAGTGTGACAGATCTCTTAGGGGATTTAGGCTGGGAACCACTTGAAGTGCGGAGAGAACAGGCGAGGCTTAGACTTTTAGAAAGGTTCAGATCAAACGAGTTTAACTATGACACTGAAGGAATTATAATGGCCCCACACTACTTAGGTAGATCAGACCACAAAGAGAAACTCAGGGAGATAGATTCCAGGAAAGATAGGTACAAATACTCATTCTTTCCCCGAACAATCAGAAATCATAATAGTAAGTAACCGAAGTCACTTTAGAAATATTAAAAACATTGAATTTACAAGTCGGAAAAAAATTAAACATTGCAAAGCTGTTAGGTATACCTTCAGGTGCATGTGTATGTAAGATGTAGTTTGAGAGTTAGCATGTGTGTGGGGTGTAAGTGTTCATGTATGAATGTATGCCATGTTTTTTGTGGATGTATGATTTTGTGGTTTTTGCATGCGGTTTTTTTTTCTTTTCTAAATTACGGGTGGTGTTCAAACACCCCCCGCCACACGCCCTTGCAGTGGCTTGCGGGGTATTAAGTAGATGTAGATGTAGACACCTCGTTCACAGATTTTCTCATCGAACTGACCCAACCCGTCCGCACCAAAAATACATTCAAATTTAAGGGCAAAATCTATTTACAAACAAAAGGCACCGTAATGGGCACACGCATGGGTCCTGCATACGACAATCTTTTCGTGGGAAAACTTGAAAATACCTTTCTCCGCCATAAAACCCTTAAACCATTCTTCTATAGCCGCTACATTGACGACATTTTCCTCCTTTGGTCCCCCGGACGCGAAACTTTATCCTCCATTTCCTCTCTTAACTCCTCCTTTCCGGTATCTTTCACTTCATCTATATATGATTCGAATATTACTTTGCTACATATCAACACTCACTTCCAAAACAATAAATTTAACACCTCAGTCCACATTAAACCGGGCAACAACCAAGGACAAGCTGCATGACACTCTCAGGAAACTCGGGTACCCTGAAAAACTGCTGAGCAGTAAAATTCTCAAACCGCTAACTCAATACACTCCTCTCCCCAGTTAGTTTCGGTTAGAAAATATAGCTAACATATTAATAAATATAGTTTCAATCGCAAAACATGGAGCACAAATCGTGTTTTTTAGCCATACATGTAATTTCCAATTATGATCAATATTTTGCCATTTGATTATTTCTATTATCGCCTAAATAAACTCGCTTGAATTTATTTCGGTTCTGACAATCATTTTCATATTAACCGAATATAAATAACGAGATATTAAAAAACAGAAACAAAATGTACGTATTTTTTGCTGCAGTGAACGAAATATTCGAAAAAGCCACACAAATGTCGGTATTTTTAAAAAATTCATTCTCACGTGTTGGATTTATTTTATCAACGATAGCACAGGCGATAAGGTGATAAGTTATAAGTGCATGGGTTTATGTATATACCTAATCGGTAGTTGAATAGGCACCAAATGGCTGATTGATAATCTCTGGTACCAGCAAACGAAAGATTTTATCTATGATGTATTATAGGCGAAATATTAACAATGGGTCCACCGTATTTCACAATAATGGAGATAAAATTTTAAAAAATAATTAACCATCCAAAAAGTAAATAATGAAATTTTTTTCCTTCAAGATTAGGTTAAAAACCACAGTTATATATGTGAAAAGACATAGTAAGTTTTTCGTTTATGTTTTTAATGGTTAAATAGTTCCGTGTTCAAAATTAGTAACAATGGAGATGTTTCTCGGAACATAAATATAATTTTATTTTGGTATTCTGATGATATTCGAGCGATAATTGTAATATAAAATCTCTTAAAAAGAGTATATTTTTAAATGAATCACCATGATTCAAAATTAATTTTTATTTCAACACAGCTGCCTTTAAAGAGTATGAAGAGCATACGAAGCATAATATATTTGAGAATTCACACAAAGAGACGCTAAAACTTACGCCCCTGAAATATCATTGTGAAATTTTCCTGGAGTCTTTGGACTATAACTATCCACAACGCACTTTTTAGAAACTCGCATTTATCTGAAGATTCAAATTCATTTCGTGCTTGAAAGAAAATACGCGTGAAATGATCCAAACATATGCTCAAACAAACTAATGGCGAGACAAACGCACACAATTACTACCCAGACGGCCGTCCTTTATCCCCTCGGACACGCTTCACGACCTTGCGGGACATCTTTAAATCCACCAACGAGACTAGTACTAATGTATTTATGTACATCAACAACTCACTCTCACCCTCCAAGTCAAATCCGTCCACACCCCAACCTTTTCCACCCCTATGGAGTAACCCCTCCCACACACTCACCCACCCGTTTTGCTCTCACCCCTTCGGCAGCATCCATCATTTGCCCATTATAACCACCCCGAATCCATCCACCTCCACCCCACCCCCTTCACCATCACCCCCCCTAACCCCATCTACCGACCAACCCACCAACCAACCCCCCTGGCTATGCACACACAAGCACGTGGATATTCTACCGGGGGCGATCCTTCCTTTCCACCCCCACATCTCCCCAACATCTCCCCGCAGTCCCCGCTCCCTACCCTCCCCCTCCCAAGCACCATTTGCCTGCGACGACCCCGTGCCACCGAAGCCAAACCCCCCCCTCTCAATGCCATTTCGCTGCCGACTGATCCGCCCATACTCCCCCACACCACCGCCCTCCTTCCGACGTGAGACGCCCCATCCCCCCTCCCCCAAAAGCTTGTGTTTGCGTGCATCTGATTGTTTGGAAACCTCCGACAGGCCCCTCTCCCCCCACCTACCTACCCCATCGCCACCGGGGGCGATCCAAAACCAACCGATGACTCCTCCTCCTGTCCACTCCTCTCCGTCTCTCTTCCCATGTTTTTCTCCGCTCCTCTTTGTTACAAGTTTCTGACCTCCCTCCCGTAATTGCAACCCCCCTATGCACAATCCCCACAGACTACTTGGTTTATATTCCCCACTCCTTTCACCCATCTCCGTGAGATTCTCTGAGTCTTGAATTCATACACTCCACAATACCTTTCCCCTGCGATTCTTCCCTACTCGATCACCATGTGAGTTATCAGGATTCCTTTCAGTGATAGCTTGATGAATAACGGGTAGTAGCACTTTTCCACAGGATAACATTTATTTTACGACTGGTTTTCGATGTATTACATCATCATCAGGTGGTGATGATGAATACGGGGTCTTCTGCTCTGTAAAAAATTACTGTACCGTAATTCACCTTTGAACATATGAATTATCTACCTCCTACGCGTACTGGCCTGAATAGGCACAGGTGAAATGCTAAGATGTCGGTCCTGAATATGATTTTCCTTGGGGATAACATATTTGGATAGATCTCCAGCGTAAAACTAAAGAAGTTTGATTCCTCAAGCAAGTCGAGGGAAAACAATCAGATGAGAAAGTCAGCAAATTAGGTGTGCTTTCTATTAGTTAGGCCACATCTTGAAAGAGGATTCGAATATCCTCCAACGTAAGCTTTAACTTTTGAATTATTGACATTTTTAATTTGTACAATTTTTAAAGAAAATCAACCCAAGTTCGGGGAAATTTTGCGAAAAATCACCGTAAGTGAACGGAATATGTTGCAAAATTATGAATTAGAAAACTGAATACGATAAGTCACTCAGCACACGTATGAAACAGTACATGTAACTACGAATATTACCTGGTGGTTGAAAAAAACTTGTATGAGCTCACTGCGGATAGAATATTTTAAAACACACCGTGGAAGTAAGAGGAGATCACAGTTAGATTAGAGAACATACGTACTATTAAGTTATCCTTCGCAGAAATACTTTTGTTTTGCATTGGATTGCAAAAATGGAAAGCAAGAGGAACTACCATAGAAACAACTCAAAACAAAAAGGAAACAAATCTACTGAGGCGCATGATAAATTTACTGATTTCCTTTGATTGAATGGTGTCCTCTTAGATGTACAAGCCCGGATGGGTAGGAGTTCATATCTAGATGTTTGACAACTTCGTCTCCCTCCCTCGACTCTCACAACCCCGGCTGGATTCATAGCTGATCATTCTCGTCATCAAACTAATCAGATCGAAGACTGGTTTTGGAGATAAGTGGTAGGCTAACGCCGAGATAATGCTCGAATCATGAGAAATTCCAAAATTTAGGCTTGTGACCACTTTCCTTCATTTTGGTAGAACTATTCGGTTTTCCACTACGTTCTATCAATCATTAAGTTGTATTTTTGGGTTTAAGATGCGATTGTTCAAAATAGTCAGCAGAAAATTTGAGAAGTTTGGACCATAACGACGGTAGTAAACTATTTACCTATTAGGAACTATATACCTATTAGTAACTATTTACCTATTAGTAACTATTTACCTATTAGTAACTATTTACCGACCAGTATACCCCATTGCCATTCAAATGGCGATATAATATGCAATATCTTTGGATTGCTGCTCGTCTAAGATACGGTGAATTTCTGTCTCAGTCAATAGAGTGTTTTTTCTTGTTTTTTCTCATGTTCCAAATCACTTGAAGTGTGAAAAATAAAATATGAACAATCCACACGCATTTAGGTGAGCATTTTATTACGCTAACCTTTAATTTAGTCAAATAACTTAGTTGAAATGAAAATTTTCTGTAGACATGGATAATCTTTTCTTCTTCCTTTGTAATTTTCTTCTGTCTTGATTCACGTAAAAGAGCATTTTAAAATTAATGGTCATGTTTTAGAAGTATCTTCATGCACTGAAGAAACAATAAACTTCTGTGTATACAAATACGTCAGTATTTTAAGTTCAACCAGTAGTACACCGTGAATTTCATTCTCTTTACACTGTTTCCTTCAGATACGGAAGTTTGTTGCTTAGATATCGATGAATTGAATTATCAATATTTTGCGTTGTCGTTCTCTATCCAGGATGGGCATAAATTTGTGTACGGTTGGCAGGAATCAATCTTGCCGCAATACAACAGGTTTAACAGAAAAATATAAAATTTCGTCTCTCTCATCTCTAAAATAAGAGGATAGGTTGTAATGGGTTGTAGGTTGTCATATTTTCCGGAGCAGATAGGTCAGTGGAGTGTGTTGGAGTACTGATAATATTTTTATAGTACAAATCAGCACTACAAAAGCATATATATTTTAAGCTTTTATTTCTTTGGGATATTTCTTCATGAGTCATTTATTAGTCTTAATTATTCAAAACGAGAAAAAAAACATCATTAAAGCTATTTTAGATTGTTCATGATCAATACAAAGTAGACGAACAAACAAATTCTTTATATTGCAATAAGGACTTCTCTGAAAATTTGATATCAACGGCATTGAACTAATATTTTTACGTTACTATTACATAATGTTAATTATATCGGAAAGTAAAAGGAATGCTTAAGTATATGGAATTTGAACTGCCTATCGCTTTTGCCTTCAGCAAAAAAGGCACGAAATTTGGAGGACCATACAAATGCACAGTATTATTTCTATCCTCTTGGGTTCCTCCACTGAGATATTTTCTGAATATTCCAGCAACGAAACAGCACTCACGACTTACCATTGGAAAAGTGGTATGCGGTCACCCAATAAAATTTATTGTTTTTTCCATTCAATGCTCTTCAATTTCACCTAGATTTTTAATGAATTTTGTTGAATCTCTTTCATTAATGAACTTCCACTGTATTTTATCTTAAATAAACATACTGATCGAGAAGCCTATATATTTTATCATGCTATCTCTTTTTTTTCCAATTCAATTAAATTCCTCATTTCTGTCTTCTGTCAACTTGCTCTTTACGAAAAATCACGTATCTTAATTCCTCTATTTTACAGCAAGTATATCGCCTCTAAGTACAGTTCCTCCTTTCCCTCTGTCAACTTTGATATTACATTTTTTCTGAAAGCGCCGCACCCCCTAACTTTATTGTGTTTCTAATACAAAATACTAGCAATGCGCGTTTATCTGGTTAACATGGCCAAAAAGTGATTGTGTTATTATGAAATTCCAGGTGGTTTTACAAAATTTACTCAATTTTTTTCCTAAAAATTTTGCTGAAAAATGCATATGCAGGGCTTTAAAAGTCATAGGTTTCACCATTGTAGAATTATCAATAAGCAAGAAAAAATTCTCTGATGTATATTAACTAATTTATAATATTATAGCCTTAGGGTAGTTTACAATTGCTGCTATACTATATAACATCCGTCAGTTTAAGAACGGAGAAAGTAAAAGTTTCCCAGGATTCCTCCCGGACAAATCACACTCCGCTACTTCGTTTCGAAATGAATCAGCGGCATCCCTCCTCCGTCACGTAGAAAAGGACAAAAAGTGAATTAAGAGTAAAGCATGGCTGAATAAATTGGAGAAACCACTAGTCTAAATTCACCTATAATAATAGAAAACTCGGGAGTCCGTGACCGTATTCTGAGGATATTTGCGATGGGAGATGAATGGGCTCTGCTTGGAGTCCAGAAAACTTTCCGTTAACGTCGTCTTCCCCGCCTATTGAGATAAGGAGGAAGAATGGTGGGTAGGGGTGGTAGCGGAGTGGGGTTCATCGCTCGCCTCCTCGTTCGCGGTTCGTCGTATCTCCGGGAAGTGGGGAAGGAGAAGCGACGGTGGTGGTGGTGGAGGAGGCAGTAGTTTGAGAGTGTGCGGTGGGGAACTTGCGACGACGGTGTGTTACCCGTACTACGGGGTTCGTGAGGCCCGGGAGATAGGGCAACGGGATGGTGGGGGAGGGAGACGAGGAGGGTGGGGAATTGTGGAACAGAATGGAACACCACGGAGGAGTGATAGGGGTCGCGTGCCCGAGGCGGAAACGGAGCGACACAAAGCCCCGCCGTCGCTAATGAAAGGATCGGCCCGTTTTCGCCATCTCCGCATCGCATTGTGGGGTGGAAGGGGGGAGGATTTTGGTTTTCAGAGGGGGGAGAGGAGGATGGGTGTGGGGGGAGGGAGGTCGAAGATAGAGGTGTACGTCTCCCCTCACTCCACCCCTCCCCTCCCCCGGGGAGCACTTATCTTTTTGAGTCACAAAGGACGGGGGCGGGGGTTGGAGGGGTTGTTGTATTGGATGGGGGAAGAGGGGAAGGGCATGCAAGGGGTTGTGCGTGTGAGGAACGAGGGGGTGACGAGGAGGAGGGTGTATTCCAAGGGGGTAGGGGAGGGAGAGCTGCCTGGTTCCCGCATGCGGGGATCGTCCGTGTCGGGTAAGTTTGGAGTGATACGCACACAAAGACGTGGTGGGAAAGGGGAATTCGGAGGGATGAGAGTGAATTCCTTGTTCGTCTGTGTACAGTAAGTGGTAGGACATGCTGTGTGGACTGGATTTGAGGGCGTGCGTTCAGATATAGGCTGCCGTTTCCCATCTGATCAAGACCTTAATACGGATTGCGTTACACTGAATGAATCTTTCATGAAACGGAGCGACATACCACGAGTTAGATAAATTTTCCCTTTGCGGAACTACGGGGCAACTCAGATGTAACATATGTGGAAATAAACATGCAATTCAGCTTTATGCATAGGAATAACACATTCTATAGTAAGTTATTTTTGCTTGGTTACTTTGTTTTGGTCACGCATGATAAACATATGAGACCAACTATTCCTTGACACATTTAATTAGATTTTATTTTTTCCAATTATTTCTATTTTAGTTCACCTTAGCTTACCAGGACATGTTTTCTCGTAAATAAGGATCAATTGGGTGAAAGTTACTTATTGAAGAATATTGATGTTAGTCAACTGCCGAGTCGTCGACGGTGATGGTAAAAATGGAAAAGAAACGATAAAACATAATAGACACCAAGTAACTGAAACATATCACATTTAATATTATTATTAAGATGTGAAATCTAAATATAAACAAATTCAGAATTTACTAAAAAATAATGGACAGGAAAAATTCATTCATCTAGTCTATTAGGATACATCCCGGCTCGTGGGTACTGTCATGGTGATAAAAAGCAGTCTAAATACCGCACACCGAATAAATCAGAATACTTTTAACCGTATAATTGATCTAACAATGCTTGCGTTAAAAAACAGAGTAGATGTCCAATTGAAACTGAAAAAAAATAATGGTACTTCATTTTAGGAGTTCTATTTGATTATTTTGACACCGAAATAGATAATATATATTTCAATAATATTAAAAAATATGAAATAATATTTCATTAACTTAATAAAAACCTTAAGCTATACTTTTTTATACATTTTCTATTAAATGTCTGTAAAACATCTATTAAAATATTTAAAGCGTATGATTCATGAATGAAATATTCTTTCTCCTCATTTTAGCAAAAAATTATAACCAAATCCAAATGTTAATTCTTTTATTCGGGACCGCGTTGGGGCTACTAGGACCTTTTTTTCGAAGGTGACCGAATTTTCAATGATCCCTACTTTGGTTACTACGTGGAGTGAATTTAAAGAGACGTATGCCATTTAGTAAAGAATGATCTGATAACTATGCCAAATTTATCTCCATCCTTCCTCCATTCTCTGAAACATCTTACCGCTACCTCATCACCCAACCACTTAAGAAAATGACTTCAGCTGCTATTAATTTCCCCAAAAGGTACAAAAGGTTACTTTTCTCTAAGGGCCTCATTCGTTAAGAGTAGTTGCTGAGCTTTTATTTAGTACTTACACTGTACAATTTGATCAATCTTGAAAGGAAAGGGGAATCAAGCTCCAAAATGTAAAAAAAATCCTTTACACCGTGTGTTATAAATAATTACTTTTATAATGCAAATATTAAAAATAAATTAGTATTTTGCAAAACGAATAAACAGTCAATCAAAAAAATATAAAAATGTTAATGACAATTCTACGAGTATGTTTAAAAAAACTGCCTGATTGCAAATTGTGAATCAGCAACCATAAACATCGAACTTTAAGGGAGGATCGTCAGTCATGATCAATGCCGAGGGCCATTAATATTCGAGCTTCTCCCCACTGTTCACATTTCATTGAGCTAGTATTGAACTAGCTCGCGTATGCCAGGGCAGTGTGCATACGCCCACTCGTCACTCCCGTCGGCTGAGTATGACCATGGGGAAACACGAGCACGCGCTTGCCCTGGATCACCCCCGCCCTTCTTTTGTTCACGTGACATCCACCCCCTCCAGCCAGTCCATCTCTCCGACATACAACCGCCCCAAAACCCAGAGTGGAAAAATCATTCCGAGTCATCTCACTCGCTCGCCATAGTTCCCGATGGCTACATCTTCATTCCAATGATTTATATTAGCCGCACGTGAGGGTAGGAAGAGGAGGAGGCGGCAGGTCATTGGGGCGGACTGGAGGAACAAGGGAAGGGGAGCCGTTGCCACCCTTCCTTCCTACAGGAAGGCAAATAGGGGAGAAGGAGAGGGAATTGGGGTATGGGGTAGGGTGAAACTTTTGTTCTGGGGAGTGGGCGACCCCATTTCTTAACTTGCCCGCTCTGTACGGAGACTGATTCGTGAGCAAAGAATAAATTATCGATAAAAAACAAAACAACTGAGGGAAAAAAGAGCTTTGAAATAGAAATTAATTACGTATTTCCGTTGCAGTCTTCCTAAAGAAATATCGTAAGTTCAACTACGCGATTTCAATTTTTCCATAGAAAGTGATAATTATAAAGATCCGAAAGGCTCTTTCACTTATTAAAAATTAAGAAGTGATGTAAAAATTATGCAAATATTTGCTACGTAATTTTACAATGCGTTGAGCAAAATCTCATTATTTACACTGACTTCTGACCCGTTCGCATATTCACCGAAGAGAAAAAAACCTTCTTGGGAAGCAAAACATTGGAACGCTTAGTATTTTAAGACAACATTTAATATCCTATCATTAGCGCTAGGTGGAACCTTTTGATAATGTGATCACATTCCAATGCTTTAAATAAAAATAAGAAAGTTCAATGTGATAACTAATAATTAATGATAGCCCACATCAGGCAAGTAAAAGTAATGGAATTTCCAAGAAATATTAAGGACATATTACTTATTTACTTAGGTCATTTTTAAAAGTAGTTAGAATAAATGAAACAGTTTCTGGCGTCACTTGGTGGAAATTCTTCATATTGAAATTAAATTTAAAATACTTCGCCTTTCCACATAAACCACTTTTATTACGACCTAGGTTTCGTTATGGTATAACATCACCAGGTAAAAATACAAGTCAAACACAGTATATATAGTTCTGGACGGAGTGGAAGAGGTGGGAGGGAGGAAAGCAAGGAGTGGTTGAGGTAGGAAGAGGGGGCGGAGGAGGAGGAGGAATGGTAACATTGAAAAATTAGCAGGCTGGGAGAGGGAATTAATACATTGCTGAAACTATAAAATAACAGAAATATACATTGTTGAAAAAAAATCCCTCCCTCCCTCCTCTTCCACTCCGTTCAGAACTATATATACTGTGTTTGACTTGTATTTTTACCTGATGATGTTATACCATAACGAAACCTAGGTCGTATTAAAAGTGGTTTATGTGGAAAGGCGAAGTGTTTTAAATTTAATTTCAGTAGTTAGAATAATTTAAATAATTTGTAAGAAGTTTTGCTGTACTAAAACCAACCTTGCAGTAGTGGAATTTACAAATTACTCACATAATCCAAAGAAGCATTCATTTATGGAACGAATTAATGGTAAAGAGCCATAACGATATACTGTGAGGGCGTAAGGATAACAGTTTAGATTATAACCTCTTCGATAGGCATTGAATTGCTGTGTAGTTCCAAGACCTGGTATTTGAGGAAAAGAAATGAGTGTACATGGGAAGCTTGTTAAATGTATGTATTGTGAGTATGGAGGTAAAAATCTGAGTAATGGAAACGAAGCAGTGCTAGAAAGTGTACGGGATGACCGCGTTTATGAAGGCCAAATAGATGGATGGAGTAAACAGGATAAGGAAACAGGTAAATGGATATTGAAGCTGAGGAGAGACTGTTTGAATAGTGGGGATAACCGTCTTTCAAGGAAGGTAGGAAGAAAGGGAGAAAGTCAGAGGAACTGACGAAGGAAATTGTGCATGGCAGGAAATATTAAATTTCACGAAGAATAATAAAATATAGGCCATTTTTCTAGTTCATTTTCTATGATATGGTCCTATATGAGCTCATAAGAAATGACATATTTTATTCAGTTTTATGTGTTAAACAAAAATATAAATATAATAGTTAACGTTATATAGGAGTGCATACTTCAGACCGACCTATTCCTTCCGTCGTCTCATGTTACGATACTACAAAATTTCCTTTCAAAAATATTGTCTGGCCAAAGCTTTCATTTAACACCAATTAATGCAGTACTTCAAAACGCAAGGGACATACTGCATACTGCAAGTTGATTTTTATGCTTTAATGAGTTACTTTTGAGATATTCATTCACAATGAATGTTAGAAATTCTCGAAGAAATTTAACGAAAAAAGCTTGAAATCCTTTCGTCTACTAAAGCCCTTGTCCTTTTATTCTCCCCTATATCTATACTTCGACCTCTTCATGAATAAGAAAAGGCAGTTTTAAGGGTTCTTGAGAATCAATTTGCGTGATATACCAAAGGGTCTTTATAGACGCCACACTGCCATTAAGCGCCAAACAATCCATGTTCCTCATTACTTTGCATTTGGGATATATCCCGCCTTCAACCATTTTTCATGCTAATTTCGTGAATTTCAACGTAATGGTCATTTTTATCGTCCCTCAAACTTACATTAATGATCCTTATTTCGACAAAGTTATCATAAAGTTGGACTAGTTGCTAAAAGAAAAGACTAAATTCTTCATTGCCAAGAATTATAGATTCGCGTCCGTGACAATGACGGAAAATTTTATGAACGCAAAAATGTTTTTTTTAAAGAAAGACGCTTATCTCTGGAATAATTTACATATAGGTATGTCAGTGATAAATTTTCATATTGAGAAATGATCACATAATAGTCTTTGCTATAAAAAATTCCTTGAGCCACTTACATATTTTTCGGTAAAATCGAGAGGCATAAGATTTAACTGAGACTGGCATAGCACGCCATAACTATACTGCGCTATGCTACCTACATTGCGTCATTTTATTTTCGTTAATTTTAACATTAAGCAGAACCACAACGAAATGAGATGGAGAGGGAGAGAAATATTGATTTATCTCACTTATACATCCATTAGAGTCCCGAAGACCAAATTTCTGGCGGGGTTGTAACCAAGAATAACTCCAAGTTAGCAAAACCGCGAAATGTCCTTTAAAAACCAGGAATAGTTTGTTATTTTTCACGGCAAAAATTCGTGAAATATTAATTGCACAATCAAATAAGTTGTCTTTGATAATTTCTATTTCAGAAGGGAAGCTTTTCTTGTGTGAAGGCTACAGATTAAGATTAGCACGGCGCATTAAGATTAGCACTGCAACCTTACCTCGCAAGCCGTCAGGAGGACGTGTAACAAGGTTTAGATTCCCGTCCAATTTACTTCTACTTTTTTTCCGTCTGGAAGTAGCATTATACAGGTTTGCACCCAAAAGTGGTAGGACTGATTTTCTCTGGCGCGAACGGAGCGGTGGAGGGGGGTCTGCCTGGCAAGATAAGGTGGAGGGGGCTCTTAGCATCAGACCGACACCAACCTCAGTCGCCAGCGGGCTGTCGTTGAGTGAGGACACCGTTTTTAGTGAAGCAAGTTTTTTGTCCGCGTCGAAAAACAAAATGAATCTGAATTTAGAGCAACGTTATTCCGTGAAGTTTTGTGCGAAACTCGGGAAGACGGCAACTGAGACCCTCGATATGATCAAGCAGGCTTATGGGGATACTGCCTTAAGCCGTTCCACAGTATTTGAGTGGCACAAGTTGTTTAAAGAGGGTAGGGAGCTCGTTGAAGACGACCATCGCTCCGGACGGCCGTCGACGGCAAGAACCGACACGAATGTGGACAGAGTGAGGACACTGCTGAGCACAGACCGACGCTTAACCAGTGAAGAAATTGCAGACCAGTTGGGTCTGTCTGCATCCAACGTCCAACGCATTATTTCACAGGATTTGGCCATGTGCTTCATCATGACAACGCGCCGTGCCATGGCGCGCTCGTCGTCAGACAGCTCCCGGGAAATACGGCGTTGCGACGTTGCCGCACCCGCCCTATTCTCCTGATCTGGCACCACCGGACTTCTTCTTCCCCCTGATGAAAACACAGCTCAAGGGACGACGTTTTGACTCGATAAAGGCCGTTCAAGAGGCTTCGACGAGGATCATCAACGGCATCCCCAAAGAAAATTTCCAGCGGGAGTACGGGGAATGGGATCAACGTTATACTAAGTGTGTAGCAGCTCAAGGAGCATACTTTGAAGATTATTAAGTCGATGTAAGTATATCGTCAATAAAATTCTTGTAAAAAAATCAGTCCTACCACTTTAGGGTGCGACCCTGTAGAATATGTCTAATATATGGAAATTCATGGTCACGCCGGAGATAAATACGAAAAGGAATAATGCGTACTTAAGCTATACAGGGTTTGTTCCAAAAGTAATGCAATAAATTTTCCCGCACCGCTCCTATTGGTTGCAGTGGAATTAAACTACTTGGAGCAGGTGGAGAACACGCCAAGCTTTACCGCAAAACCATTTTCAGTGTTCTCCAAGCTTTGTAAGCGGCAGCACACAGTTATTTTAAACCTCTGCGCCTCTGCGACTGTGTCATGAAAAAAATGGCATCGACGATCGAGCAACGTTACGCGATTACTAAGTTTTTTTCTAAACTGAAAAAACCTCTTGAGGAGACTAACGAAATGATTCTTTAGGCTTACGGGGACTCTGCTCTGCCCTACTCTCAAGTTTCGAGGTGGTTGAAGGCCTTTAAGGAGGGCCGGGAAGAGGTTCACGACGTAGAACGCTCTGGGCAGCCGTCAACCAGCAAAACTGACGACAGTGTGGCTCATGTTCGACAATTCTTGGACTCTTACCTTTGATTGAGTATCAAGATGGTTGCTAATTAACTAAAATTGTCGTCCACTGTTGTGTTTCAAATTATTACTGAAATTTAGCGATGAGGAAATGCGCGCCAAGGTCGTACCCAAGTTGTTTGCAACAACACGCTACGAGTCCGCGGGTTCGTGGTCAATCACCAGGTGCCAACGCTGCCCCAAACACCCTACAGTCGTGACGTCGCCCCAGCAGACTTCTTTTTATTCCATCAGATTGGTGTATCCCTGAAAGTAATCCGTTTTTCGTCCATAGAAGAGATCCAATTAGCCGTGACGAAGACCTTGCGAGAAGTACTTGACGACGCCTTCCAGGGCCCGTTCCGGTCTTCATAGAGTCACTGGAGAAAATTTGTAGGGGCCCAAGAATTTTGCTTTGAAGAATTTTAAGTGTTTTTGCAAATCTGTTCAACAAATTACTTTTCTTAAATTATTGCATTACATTTGGAACGCACCCTGTTTATCCAGAAGCAGCGTTTTCCCATTCATCCAACCCGAAATATTCCGACCAGAAGCTGAGCAGCCAGGAAGTTTGCGTATATCCTTTCCTAAGTTAATTCCCAAAGCTCCTGTCAGAGAAATCAGATTAGGCTATCTTTAATTTTGGAAAACTAATTGAAACCGCAGGCTAATAAATATGGCGATTGTGTTTGTTGGTATAATAACTAAGATTATGGGACGACTGGAGTGGCTAAGGGGGAGAGCGTTTGGGAGAGGGGAGGGGGTTTGTGTGTGGGATGGAAGGGTGAATAATGCTGAAGTTGGAGTGGAGGACCGAACAGCGCTTCGTGCCGCAGCTCCTATCATAAAGACCACCCGTGGAAATTAAGTGTTCTCCTCTCCCACTCTCCGCATTTCTCACCAGCGTTCCTCCCGACCGACCAACGCCCCTGGTCCATCAATCCTCTCACCGCCGCCCATGAAAAACTCTCTCACTCCTCCTCCTCCCTCCGACCCTCCCCCACGCCCTAACACCCTTCTTCCCACCCGTCCACGTCCACCCTTCTTCACTTCTCCCTTCCCCCCCCACAATCCCCTCTCCATTACCCCGCACTCAGAACTCTCTAGCCCTCTTTCGGGGTGGCGGCCCGGGGGGGCGAGCGGTGTGAAGGGAGGGGTGGGTTTGCTGAACACCCAAAACCCTCCCCACACCATCATCCCTTCTCCCCTCTCTCGCACCCGTTAAGGGGATGGGGAGAAAAACCCCTTGGGGGGATGGTCACGTGTTACGGGGTTTGGAGATAAATAATATCGCTTTCGATTGTGTCGGTTTCTTTTTTTTTCTTGGCATTCGGGCGGTTCTGGGGAGTTGGAAAAAATAAATGGACGGGTTAGAAGATGGGGTGGGCGGGGAGGTGGAGAGAGAGGGAAAGAGAGAGAGCGAGTGGAGTCCCTGGAGGGTGGTTTTCGATGGTGAGGGGGGTAGCGGGGAAAGGGATGCAGTCCGGGCCTGAGATGTGGAATGCCCTTCCCACCCTCACTATTCTCCTCCCCCCGCCATTTTCTCGAAACACTTTCATTCCTCTTCAGCATGGAAGTTTTAGGATGGGGAGCGTTCGATGGGAAACATATTGAACTTCTCCGCCGAGGTTATGGTTTGGGGGATGTGTTGACCCAGAGTTAATGTGCTGTTTAATGAAATTATAAATCGGGAGGCGAAACGGGTTTCGCACACACGGGTTGTTCCCTCGTCAATCGAGTGGCAGTAATCCCTATGGAAGTTGCTCTTAGAGTCTCAGGACATTACTGATCCCCCCAATAAAATTCCAGCCAGCTATAGAGGTAAATATCATTACCGTTTTGGCTGAAAAATTGTGATGAATTGATGTGTTTTCTTAAAAAATCTTGTGTCTTCTTGGAAAAATCTTAGCAGTAATTTTAGATTGATTTGATGTGAAAAATATTGATCTTAATGTAGCAGTAACAAACACTTCTGGTATAAAATCTTTTATTTTGCGTATGAAGTTGTATTGAATAGCAATCACAAACAGGATATTACATAATTTTCTATGACGATCATCTTTCATTTGCATTTCGCATGCATGAAAAAGTTTCACTAAAATTTTTCGAAGAACTTCATCTGCCAACATAATCACGTAAACAATCCTATTATACGTATCTTAGATTTGAAACGATGTTCCGCTAAACTTTCCAAGCGGTGCCAAAGATTTAGAGTACCTAATATTGAGTGAAGAAATTCAGTTTAAAAGGGAAGTAAATGTTTCTTCCGTAGAGTACATATTAGTAAGAACTGAATGTTTTTAGGTAAAGATGCTTACAAGGTATATTTCACTTGGTTATAATTACAACTTTCGAAATTTTAGGCGGACTTTAAGGAATCTTTCCATTTTATAATGAAAAAATGTAGCTTTATAATTCCACAGTATTTTATTTAGACACCACGTAATGAAATATTTAGACACTACGTTTATTTACAACTTGCGTACGGTGCCTAAATTCATGTTAAAATTCCGAACTTCATAAAGTTTATATTAAGACGAAATTTCAAAACAATCTTCATTAAATAATTACATCCCTTGTTTTGCATACATACATTCTCAAGAGTATTCGGAAAGCAGGTCTTTGCGGAATTTTGTGAAGTATCTCGAGAGAACTTTTTCAGCCAAATACTGAACCTGAATACTGAACAAGAATCTCATTATCAGTTTAAGTAATATATATATAAATCCTGTTTGCAAAGTGCTTTTTTTGTTGGTAATCAGAATGGATTTTCCATGCGTGCTACTATGTAGCCTATGCATCCTGCTATTGGACTTGGTTTGCTTTGGCTACCTTCTCACGTGGAGAGGGTAGATTTCCATTACATGACATATCGTATTGGAGATAGTTCAACATAGTCTCATTCCATGCAGCCCCATTTAGAGTAACTTGGGTAAAAACTGTCATGAATTCCACAGTGATGATAACTCATATCGCCAACATATTTCGCTATGCATAACTCATATCGCCAATTATACTTTGTTTCTAATTCACTCTTTATGAAACCCTTACAATCCTCATCAACCTGCAATTAATTTCAGAGGCCCTATAATTTCGAAGAATACCATTTTATATTTTTATCTGGATTCGATGGAATAGCCCATATATCATTATTAATGTGTGGTCATTAGAACTATGACTACAAGGCAATCAGTTTTATACTGTAAAGTTCTGGTTACACAGTGAACTTGACTGTCAGTATATGGATGCTGCTCCACATTTTCAGCAATATATTGCTGAGTTCAAAAATTGCCTCGTGAAAACACTAGTTTTTCCACTCCGAGCACGCAATGTATTTCTCAGGGCTGACTCAATAAAGTATTCAGAATTTGGAAAAAAATACGCAGAAAAACTACCATCAGATCATCCTCCAAAAACCTTTACGTTAATCATCAGGACGGAAATCAACAGGCAACATTTTCAGAGAGATATTGCCCACAAAGCACCCGGATTCACGCAAGAGATATGTCAGGAACAAGCATATTTTATCATCTGGGTCTTTATTTTCTGTCAATATTTACTAACAAAGCCATTTAAAACGAAAAACTATCGACAATATATCATGCATCCAGCACTAAACGTGCGAGGTCAAAATTATAAAAAAAATTAAACAAATCAAAAAGAGAGCAAATATCAGCGAGATTAGTTCGCATTTAACTCACATGGCGTCTAACTGAACAGTTCTGCTACTTTTCCTAAATCAAATTAATCACGTCTTTATACTGTTTTTATTATATGTTTGAATAGTGCTCTTCACACATGCCCCCTCCCTTCGCCTCGCCCATGTGCCCATGTGACGGCTTGCAGACTAGGAAAGGCCGGTGGTATCCTCCATTTGGAAAATCCCCGCAGTGTTCGAGGGCGCCTTGATTGGTCATTGTTTGGTCGTCGTTCCCCACTCTCTAGTCCTATCCGTCAGCGACAGCGGGGTGTCCCCACATTTCCCACGTTTGAGAATTCAAAAGGAGCGAGGAGGAGAAGGAGAGGATACACGGCCCGGAGGAACTCCCTCCCGAGGAGGCAACTCCATTATCCGCGTCCACCTAAGCTGAATGGTTTTTATTACTCCGCGAGAGAACTTGGGCCCGCAGTCGGGCGGTAATGGTCCATAACAATCGGCGGGAGGGCCCCCACAGTCAGCTTGGAGAGAGTGTAGGTGTGGGGGAGAACAGTCCTGTTTAAAGGTAGGAGGGGAACCGGGCTTGGAAAATGGCAAACGGGAGAGAGGAGTGCGTGGGAAGCAAAGTTGTTGAGAAAAGAAGGGAGGGTAGAGCAAGGGAAAAACGTGGGAGGAGGGGGATTGTAGCAGTAGCACTCCCAGGCCATTTCTCGAAAATCTGGAAGCTCCGAAGCACGCAGTCCACTTGCCACTTTCTGCCCCTCTGGCAGAAAGTGGCAAGTGGATTGTGTTCTGTTTTTGTGTGCGTTGGGGAGTGACGTAGGGAGAGGTCGCCGGAGTGGGCGGTAGTTTCCGTGCGTGCGCACGGAACGCGGCCGTATAGATCGAGGAGAGCCGGACCAGAATGGATTCACCCGTGCGATGTAAAGCCTTAAATCCACGGACAAAACGCGTGTGAGTTTGCAAATGTAGGCATTTAGAACCGAATATTATGTTTTCAAATATATATTTTTTTTACTTTCGAAGACCTATGATAAACAGTTTACCATGAATATCCGCTGATTCTCGAATTATTTACGTCACTTAAGTTTGATCACATATTTCTTTGATTATGAATAGTTATCATAAATATTATTATTTGTATTCTAAAGGTTAAAGTAGATTTTAAATAGACACACAATTTTAAAAAGTGCAATGAATAGAGAGAGGCACGTGCAAAGTACGTGCTTCTCCTAACAAAAGAGCCTGACGTCTAAACACAACAAAGAGCCCCTCTTCAGTTCTGCATACTTCATCGCTCCCACCATTCCATCCAACACGGCTATCCTATTCCTGCCCCTTCCTCGTCTGCCTAACGTCCTCCTCTCTATCCCAGTCTTCAACAGCCCATCGCCTCTCAAAATCCTCTGTATCATCCATGTTTCCTGTACCCTTTGGATTTCTTCCAATAATCATCTCTCCTTCCCCTCCATTCTAGCATATTCTCAATTGTCTTATTTTCTGTCCTTTTCACCTTTTCAATTCTTCTTAAAATCTACGTGTTATGCACATCTCACTTTCCAATCTTCGTATATTGCCTTGCTTCAATAACCAAGTTTCCGCAACGTACCAAAACAAACGCCATAACAAGTCGTTCACTGGTATTTTCTTAACACATCCTTAACACAGAGCACGTTTCTGTCATTACAACCCTACTGCTGTAGAAAGCTTCATTGCCTAATTCTCGCCTTCTTATATCACTACTACGTTCTTCGACCATTTTGATGAAAAACACTTCCGAGTCAGGCAAACTGCTCATACAAACCTGCTTTATTTTATGATTAAGTTGAATTGAATATTTGACTTAGCCTTTATATTTCTCGAAAACCACATAACATTTGTTTTTTTTAGATTTATTCTCATCTTTAAATCCATCATCTGTTGCACTGGCTTTTCAATACGCCTAGTAATACTAATTAACTCATAAATTGATGAACCTGAGAACGACTTTGGCTAAGTGTGAAATCAAACACATGTTCTGCAGTCATATGATGTAGACTTTCCCTTTTTTGGAATAGGAACTAACACTGATCTCACAATGTCTTCAAGCCTAATTTCTCTCTCATAAATGCTACGAATTATAAAAAAAACTATTACTTCCACCTATTCCTCAACCCCCAAGAATGTTGTCTACCCCCACGGTCTTGTTGCATTTCAATGGCCTTAAAACCCTTTCTATCTCGCCATTGAACAAGCCTGGACCTTAATTATCCTTAACTACGTCATAGTCTCTATATCTAAGCTAGTTGGTATAATGCCTTCACCATACTGTACCTTTTTGTATACATTCTTTCCATTTCTTTCAGTGAAAAAAATACTTTAACAGGCTTCTGATTTTAGGGTTAGGGTTAATGTCGTGGTTGCGTAAACAAAGAAAACTCCGCAGTGATAAGTTTAAAGCTGTTTTTTTTTACTTTTGCCAAAAACCCATCGAGCTCCTAGACTAAAACTTTCGTTTCATTTCATATGCCAGTATCAGCCGAGAATCTTCATTTAGGCAATTCTATAAGCATAGTCATCTACTCATGAATTTCGATTCACAACTGATTATAAGGATTCAAATTTACGTCCTGAAGTTTGTATTTAATTGTCGACATCAACGCTAAACTCTTTAAAAGAAAACTTGAGACACGTGTTATCGAGTCCCTCTGTCGTTCACAGGAATATTTGAAAAAACGAGTTTTAGTATCGTGTCTTTTTCAAAGTCTCTGAGCATTTGGTTGAGAGAATGAAGAGATTCAGCGTTAATCCACATTTCCACTCTTGCTCTTCTTCCTACTTTCTTTCTTCCAAAAAAAAAACACTACCTCATTAACTCTTTCCAATTTTTTATACTTTTCTCGATTCCACTAACAACCAACCCTCATTCCCAATATTTTCATCTGCCTCTGCACTCAGTTCCCTTCTTCTTCCGTCTCACTCTTCATTACCACCTTGTTCTCTCCCAACATGCGTTTCTCCATCCTGACCTGTTCACATTTGTTCCTCTCTCATTCAATACTTCGTGAAAGCTTAGAAAGAAGGAGAGCGGATAAGTTAGCAAGAAGGTGAATGACTCCTCACGTAGCTTTAACATTTTATTTTCAATATGATTAAATACAGCTAGGATATCCGCAAGAGATTGAAAGATGTACGTCACCGAATTAGTAATTAGAATTAGGAATGACTCATGGCGAGTGTAATCTTCGCCATTGAACTTATTACTTAGAATTAAATCACGGCATAAATGGGAAATTCTGGTGAATATAATATTCAAATGGTTTTTTCATCCATAATTATGAAATTCCAATGGAAAAAGTCATTTTCCATTCACAATAATTTAATACGACGCGTGGTTTTGATTTGGGATGGTTAACATCTTTATTGGTCTCTTTAGTTGTGCTTGAAATTTGATCAAGTTTTGAAACCAATAGGAATTTGAATGGTGGATTAAATTATAAATTAGATGAGCGTTAATCACTTCAAAAGAAATCAACTAATTGGGTGTTACATTGATATCAAACTTTTCCCGAGATACACACATTAGAAGAATATGCGGGTCAGCCTTGGAGAAGGAAGTTTTCATCAGACAGGTTATAGGAAAATGTAATGAACAATTAAGAGAGAGGTGTTATTTCGCTTTAGTTAGGCCGCATCTAGAATAAGCGGCAAGTACTTGGTATCCATGAAAGAAAACGTTATTTAAGGATATAGATAAGGTTTAGAGAAAGTCTGCTATGCTTGTTTACAATTACTACGATAAGCGAGTACGACTCATTTGCATGCTGAAGGAAATAGATTGGGAGCCCTTCGATTCTCAAAGAGAGTAGGCAAGACTAAGAGTTTTAGAAGGTACAAGACACCCGAGTCTTCTTGTCACACAGTGGGCATTGTTTGGACCTCAAATTATAGTGGTAGAGTCCACCGCCAGGGAAAACGAGAGAGAGAGAGAGAGAGAAACACCGTCACGTACAAATTCAAATACTCGATCTACCTTCGCATAATGTGTAATCATTACAGAACTCAGCCCAATAGCACAAAATAGTTTGATTACTTTGAATACAAAAATTTAATGGAATGAACACACACAAAATATTGCCAGATGCATACATTCATGTCCGTGCACGAAAGATGTATATTTATGTATACGAGCTAATATGCATTCATGTATATGTCCAAAGTAATCATTCGGCATGTACGTATATTGCTGGTTCCTTGACGCTTTCCTCTAATGCCTTTGAGGCTGTTTGCGGGGATTGTGTGGATGTAGATATAACATTACAATTTTTATCTCTACCCTCTCAAAATGTCCTAAATATCCGAGATGTACAGATATTTCTGTACAATGCATAACCGGTGTTTATCAAATCCGTCTTGTATTGTTCCGACTCACGCGTAATTATTTCACTGGAAACATGTCCAAAACTAGACATTTTTATGCGTGTGTATTCATCTGTTTTGAGGGTTTCATTTCCATCAATTCTCCTCCGCATAACCCTTTCATCCCCTGGTCCTTTCATTAATCTCCAACTGGCGCTAACGCACTTCAACCATTCCATTTCACAGGTCCATACCGCCCACACCCCGGCATCATACTTGCTTTTAATAAAAAAATATTTATATCCCCTCCTGAAAACCTTTTCCTCCCACGATACAATTCCCACCATGACTCCTCCCACTCCTATCTCCACCCTCCCTCACCCACAGCCATAATTTTTCCAATTCATTTGGCATCGTTGTTGTCCTGGGGAACAGAGAACGTTCCTTCTCTCCGACAGCCGCTGCCGTCCGATATCGTCCTGCTGAAATCTACAACTCCCTCTCGCTTCCTACCCCTCCCTCTCCCCCCCTATCCACACCCCTCTCCCCTCCTACCCTCCGCAAGGGTGCCCAATTGCTTCCAAACTCTATGGAGCAGCCCCCCCCCGCCTTCCTTTTCATTTATTTGGGCGCGATGGGCGAGTTAGGTGTCGGAGGAGGTATTTTTTTTATCGTCATCATGATTATTATTATTTTCGCCAGATATTTTTTATTACTATTACGGGAGAACCCGGGAATGGGGGTCGGAGTAATTTTTTTCCGGGCCTTCCACTTCTATCTTTCTCTCTCCTCGACCCCCTCCCTCCCGATCTTCACCCCCACCCCCACACCCAACTCCCTCCTGCCACCACTCGCCTTTCTTTTTTCCCCCATTCCGAGGGAGAGAGAGAGAGGGACGAGATAAGGGAGTTGAAATGAGTGGGCTTGAGAGAGAGAGAGGCAGAGGGAGGAAGGATGGGAAATAGAAGGACGGTCTAGTTCTGCTTTCGTCTGCATTTCCTTCTATGTGCGAGTATGGATATATTGGTACACACATAATTGTACGTATGCATGAATGAACGTGGGTGTCTTATTTCTCATAGGCCCCTTTTGTATATTCATCTGTCACCTTGAAAACTTTTTGTTTATTCAACTGCCACGTTCGGGAGCGTCTTTCGGACAGGTTTGGAGGTAAATTTAATTTCGCTGAGTATTTATTCTTAAAATACCCTAAATTTTAGGGTATTTTTGACCAAATTTGAGGTAACTTTATTAAAAAGTCGGTCTAATCTAAAAATATTTCATCCAAATTTTGTTTTTTGGTTGTTAGGAGTACATACTCTCTATGCAATATATTTTGCAGTTTGTAAGAATAATTGCTTTTTTCAAACTATAACCAACGTAAACCATAGTCCACAGGACGAAACTGGTACACTGCGATTTGCGTATATGTACGTATTCACACATACATCTCTCTCTAGCTCGCACCACTCCGATGTCCCTCACTTCGGGACTCTTTACAGATCTCTCATCATCATCATCAGCTTTCGCAACGGAGAAGCGTCCCCTCTTCTGACGGGGGAGAGGCGGTGCCATTTTCATTTGCCTCCTTCCGCTTCTAATTTTTTTCATCTCCCCCTTCCCTCGCTCCATTCCTCATTTCCCACCACCCAATCCCCGCTCCTGCGTACCAGCTCCGCTCCCGCCCGCCCACCACCGCTCACCCTCATTCAGACGTTAAAACATTTCTGCCCGATTTTCGCTCTTCCTTTTCCCCCTTCCTCTGCTCTTTCGCCCCTCTCGCCGTGAGAGAGACTCTCGTCTCTCTTTCCCTCTCTCTTCTCCCGACTTCCTGTATCCCACTTCCTACGAAAACTCGGTAATTTGACAGCGTTCCCACTTTCTCCTCTGATTCTTTAAAAAAAAAACAAATATAGAATTTCTGGAGCACGTGTATGTGCATACACGCTCACACATTTATTTTTTTACATAACACTGGAATGACAATATAAATAGTAGTAAAATTTAAGTCACGGGAGAGTCGCGAAAAACGGTGAACAAATAAAAGGCGCACCTAACACTTACACCTTACTCAAATTACTAGGCTCTTTACGGGTGTAACTCGCTACTCTCGTATGATTTAGTAATCCGATTGCGAGTTACGCATGCGATTTCAATCGCAGCATAGATAACTCTCGTGACAACTCACAGGCGCAGTAGCTCTGTGTCGTGTGAACGTGACTATAACGGAGTACATGGTCGAAGAACAGTTTTCTTGAGTCCATATCTTGTTGTTGTTACCAGTGATTAAAAAATTCCTAGCACAAGGTAACCAACAAAACTGAGGGTGGAAGAAGGACACTGGCTCCCTCATTGATACTAACATCCAGATTTTTTACGCGTTTTACTCTTCGAAGAAAGAGCTTCAGTTTGTGGATTCCACCACCTCCAATTTAGGAATTACAACTTGGCAGATGGAGTCACGCATGTAAAACTAGTTCCATGTGAATTCGCGCTTTGGTTCCAAGCATTTCTTAAAACCGCAAAATGATTCCAATATGGACATTAATTTAACATATATATTAAAAACACCAGAGGAAGAGTTGAAATCAACTTCACTTAATTTTTGTCCGATTTCCGCAATTCTATTTCAGAAGTTTTTTGTGCCAGTAAAAATTGTCGATGTGCCGGTTTTATTGGCGCCATTACAATATAAGGATATGTGTCATTGCTCGTCCCTCAAAGTTTGTACAATCATACTGTAACCACCCCTTTCTCGATCTTGCCCATCGCCTTTATTTACGTCATAGTATCTAAGTGTTTTCCTTGATTTACCCATACTGTAGCAATGGATAACAAGCGGCAGAGGAGAAAACAACACAAAAGCGAATGTCGTCCTCATCTCTCTCACTCTCTCGACGTCAGAGAGAAGAGTGGTTTGGAGAGCGAAATTGCGCGTCGATTCGAGATAAGGGGCCGGCCCACCGTGGAATAAAGAGGACCGAGAAAATAATTAAATTTGGCCTGGAAATTTAATATTTTTCTTCAGCCCGCTTCGCCACCCTCATTTTCGATGTCGATGATAACGACGTGGGATCTCGGTTAATTTTTGGAAGACGTTCTCACAATGGATTTTCCTCGTTAAAACGTTTGTTTTTCGTCCCCCTTTCTCTATCATTTGAATAGCTGTCACTCCTCACTTGTTCCCGTGAAGTTGTGTTCTATCTACCCATTCCTCGTTTTTATGTTTTGTGCAGATGGCGCCATCATTCATTTTCTTTCAACCTCGTCTCTCCTTTTAACCGCTTTCCAGTAAAATGGTCGCCCTCATATATATTAATGGTTTTGTGAAATTTATTTTCAGTTAGTGTTAATGCTCCTAGCTAAAACTCCATCGTTTAAACTTAAATCAATATATTTTTCTCAACGTAAACCTGAATAAACAGTACTATCTGTATTTTCTTCAACTCTTAACGAAATTTCCGAATGCATTTGTATTGTTCCATCCTACAATTATATTCCGCTTCATATCATCAAGGAGTATTTAAAGATTTCTATTTTATCTACCTTAATTTAACAATTACTTCAGATTAATTATGATAGCCGTCATTTATTAGTTAGCAAAGAGCTTGAAAACTATCAATAGGCTATCAGTGCTATGGATTTCAAATCTTTACGCGTGTACACTCTAAACTTGAGAAGTTTGCAATTTTGTAACATAAAGTCGCTAAAACCTTGTTTCTAAGGATGTAAAAACTATTTTTAATAATGGTTATTTCTTTTGACCGTTTCAAATTTACGAGCACATTAAGTAGTAATGAAATACACAAATACCAATTATTGACGTGTAAATGCCAATTAATGCCAGATCAATTCGACGCCAATATGCCATTTGTATTGATATATAATTATTCAGTATTTATTCACAAGAATATTCATCATATATGGTATTTGTGCGTCGATCTTGGTTTATAACTTTATTAATTCATAATATAATTTAATAACATATACGCCAAATTTTTTTTATGAGCACTGAAATTAGCAGAGCTTGACTAATTAAAGAAATTAATAAAAATTACTATTTACTAATACATTTAATTTTGAAAGATTAGTTTCATACCTAATGTGGTAATGAATCACACCCATCCATCTACCCAAGCAGTGGCTGGTACAGAACCACGTAGAAGTTTTATTTTAGTTTTACTTTTAGTAAAATTCCGGATATATCTCAGGGCGTACTTATGAAATAGGAGTATCCAATTGTTAAGTTAACTGTCTTAATTTTGTAATAATATTTCACTAAATCACGGGGAAAAAAATTACACTTACATTTTTGGACCACAGAGGCTCAGTTGCCCAAATTCATATGTGACTCTGAACGTTAGGTTCGGAGTCACATATTTAACTACCCGATCATAAAGCATAAATATATATTATATTCAGGCTGTTTTAATCAATACATTTTGATAAGTAACTAAATAAATTTTAGAGTATAAATAGCAGAAATGTCCATCTTGCTTTTCTACTTTTATAGGGCTGGAGCTTACTGGTCGAGAAAAGTCGTCGGGTCACGGGCATCAATCATCGTCGGCGTCAGGTAAGTCTCTTCCACTTTGCATTAAAATGTTAGAGCTATAATATAACTGTCTCGATTCTACATACCTTATTGCTTTTAGGAAATATTATAGAATGAAATGTAAATTATATTTATATCGTACTATCTCTTGCAAGTTTCACGTTTTGGCATCTACCCAAAATTATGTTAAATGTTACGCGTGAAATTTAATAGACGCATTAGAAAATGCAGAAACTTCTAATAAGTGTATATTTTTTCGAATTGATTCTTTTACACACACCTATACTGTGTATATATATATATATATATATATATATATATATATATATATATATTTATTTATTTATATATATATATATATATATATATTTATTTATTTATATATATATATATATTTATTTATTTATATATATATATATATATATATTCATATAATATATATATAATGCCATGAACGTGCTATGAAATCAAGAGTAGGTATCACCTAATATTTATCTCTAAACAACTGCGACGTAGACTATTATTTAAAATCAAAACAAAAATCATTTTCAGTAAATAAATGTGGTGGTACAATTGAGCATATATTTGATGAAGTTTTCTCGGGTCTTCCACTGGGTCAGGGAAAAGGGACCCGAGAAAACTTCATCAAGCAAATACGCCGGGAAAACACCAGATCTTACTTGAGCATATATTTCCTAACTAATGTATTGATTTTTAATGAGAATCCAGACATAAAGGTATGACCTGATCTTAACGGTCTGTTCCATGTTTAATAAAACTGCTTAATTGATTATCAATAGTTTTTTCATCAAATTTAACTTTAAAACGGCAAAGCAAAAATGATTACAATGAAAGTTATGCGAGCTTACCGTCTATTTTTTCGATCATTACTTCCGTCGCGAAACGCATTTGAGTTGAAAATCACTTCTGCGTTGCTGCAACAAATTATACATCAAACTATACCATAATATTTTAACAAACTTATTCTAAATCAATAGAAAGTTAGGAAAAACACTGGTAAATGAACTTTTTACCGGCATAGAAAAAATGTGATTCTGGTGTATACTTTCCAATATTCGCAAAAATCAACGCTGAATATTTATCCATCTCAGTTTTCAATGTTGGCATGCCAAAATAATTCATACAAGAAGATATTAATTCTTTTGATGTGCAACTTTTCAAGAAAAAGAGGCAAGATACCTTAATAAGCAATGACTTAAATACTAATTATACTTTCACCTTATCAATTAGGTATATGTCCAACATTCACCCTTCCACCTTAAGGCATTGGCATTCTTATAAAATATTTCTCACTGAATAATTCTGAAATCTTTAAGGATTGAGGCATTACGGTCCTAATATATTACGCCCCAGGAGAAAAATCGACGAAGCACGACATAAGAATCAATTCTAGGTGACAAAATGTCGAACAAAAGAGCGTAAAGGTTAATCACACAACATTCACCGTTGACTCTAGTTCAAGAGGAAGAAGGAAGAGGAAGATCAACTTGATCAAACCCCACTTTGCGGCCAAGAGAGGGGAATGAGAGGGAGCGCAATGCTTCCCTCCGCCTTCTTCTACCCCCCTCAACGCCCCCACGTAATAAAATACCGAGGCAATCGATTGATTATATCGAGTCGCCCCTTCACATGTCCGGCTTGAACCCTGAAAAGGGGTCCCGGTTCGGACCTTCCGATTTTTGACCCGCATTCCGGCCTGGGGTCGAGAGGTGAGCCACCGCCGTCCTCTTCTCTCCCTCCATCCCTTAGTATCATCCAATCCCTTACCCCTCTCCTCGCCTCCACCGCCACACCTCTGAAAATGACAGTTATATACCAATACATATACATATATGTGTATATACATGTATGTATGTACAAACATATATAATGTATACATATATATATATACACACACATATATATATACGTATGTATAGACACACATATGTAGGCGAAGAGAGAGTATGGGTGATAGAGGGGGATGTGCAGCAGGGCGTGTGAGGTGAAGGGGGGATAGAGGAGGAGAAGGGGTTCAGGAAGAGGGTGCCAAGCCACCCGTGGTGGCCGCGCGGACGGCCCCGCCCTCCCCGTCTCTCCCACGCCATCAATTCCAACATTTCCGGCTCGATCAAGTCGGGAGGGGGCAAGAGGGGGGCGCGAGAGAGGGATGCGGGGGGGTGGGTGGGGGCAATGGCTTTAGCTATGGTGGGTATTCTCCCCCCCACCCAATCGGGGAGTGGGGGAGGCGGTAATCCCCGGAGAGGCATGGCGTAGTCGGCGTCGGGGTTGGAGTGAGGGTGGACTCTGGGGTGGGAGGGTGGTTTACGAAGCCCTGTGTTGTTGGAGGAGGGGGTAGGATCATGGATGAGGAGGGGAGGATATACTAGGCGCCCGACAAGATGGCGCCACGGCGAGTGGTCAGTTGCTGCCATTTCTCTTTGCGGCCAGCGTTGAATGCTCGCTAAGCCAGCAACAACCCTACCACCCCCTCCCCAGTTACGTTATTCCCACATATGCACGCCACCGCGCTTTGGGGTCGCGAACATCACGTTTCCAATCGGTGGCATTCTGCGGTGACCAGGCATTACGGTCCAAGGCAATACGACAGGATTATTTCCGATGAACACAACAGAATTTCATTTTTAAGGTAATAAAGTACCAAAACGTCCAAAATGATAGCACATTTCTAATATTTATATATACTCATGGGCTACACTTAATGGATATCACCCAAAGGTTTGACACCAGCGCAACTCCTCTTCCCTCGGTAAATGCAGAGCCTCATCAGAAATATCTCGTGTAGGGTACGGTACAGCATGATAATGCAAATCAAATTGGCAGAGCGGGTGAATGATTAACGAAGAAGCCCTTCGAATGGCGGTTGAAGAGAGAAGTCTATGAATGGTAATAATAACTAGTAACAACATAGTACTACGTGATGCTATAAATATAAAAGAATCAAGTCGTCATTTGCTCATGTATCATACTTAATTTTTGTTGATATTCTAAACTCAATATTGCTACTCAGAGCCATTTGTGCTCGCTCAGTTCATTACCCCTTCCAAGCAAACTCCTGGAAGGCTTTATGAGAACTAAATTTTGCAATGACAATTAGAAAAACAATATCGTTCCCATTTATTTATAGTTGCTAGGTCAAACCGGTCGAACAAAACGAGCGACGACTGTCAAAAAAACGTAATTAAGGATAAATTATTCAAATGAAAATTTATGCTGAAGTAAGGTGGCTCATCGGATGTCAAATCGCTCACCGACTGTTGAAAGCTTTTGATCAAATACCAGCGAAGGCAAATTTTTCTCATCACGAATGTCTTCATAGTGATGCGGGTGAAACTTGGTTATTCATGAATAATTTCAAGCGGCAAGTAATGATTATGTTCTAGGAGGTTGTGAATGAAACCTTCGCAATCTTACATCAGGTAAGGTAAAAAGCTACCAATGTCTGTCTTCCACCTGATGTCATTCGAGACTGATAAGATTCGAGACAACACATCACCCAGAGCATGCCCCTATTAAGCACCGAATCTCTTTACCCCTCCAGAATGTTAACCACAAATTAATCAAACCAATAAACTATATGCTGGATCCTGGCAGTTTTCAACGTAGGAACAACTACCTGAAACTCATTATGTCACGACATGGTTTATGATTAGTTATAAAAATGGCATGATTAGCGATCTCCGTAATGAGGGAGATAGCTCACAATTCATAAGCCATGATATAAAATATTAATTTGGAACTCACTTACGGCCAAGTGAGATCCAAATGAATATCTTATCCCGGGTAGGTTATAAATTCAGCTTGCAACTACGCGAGGCGCTTAGCTTCTTGGAGGGCACGAAAGATCTGTAAATGACACGCAATGCGGTATTTTTTCTTGAGGAAACTATATAAACAGTTGCCAAAAATATGCTATCCTTCTACATTTTATACAAAAGGCAAATATACATGGGTGATGGCGTAATTAAAAAGTTTCACAATGATAAAAACTTCCAAATCTTTCCGATAGTTAATATTTTCCTGGGTGATGAATTCCTATGAAATATAAGAAACCGTCTCTAGTGTTAATCGGTTAATATACTTCATTTTAATTGATGATATAGTATCCCAAGCGCGCAGCTGCGGTGAGCAAAATTCAAAGATTTTTAGTCGAGGTATGTTTCCATTTATTTAAAAATAATGTTTATAGAATTCGATGGAATCGAATTTAACTCTTTATTTACTCTTGAAAACAAACTCATAATAACTTCGACATTTATTTTCATTAGTGAACGATATATCGAGAATGTGATTTGAAACAATTATATTTATAAATATAACATTTTAAAATATTTATATATTTTTATTAGGTTATATATTTATACGCGTCTACGCTTGACTCGCAACTTCAGCCACATTTTTTACATGCAAATAATTCAAAGCACTTCTAAATAAGGCATTAAAATTGTTATACAGGCGCTAGTTTCCGATAAAATTTTCTAACGTCATTATGACCTAAATAGCTTCATGAGTAATTAGTTAGAAGTACAGCTAATACGATGCTGATCAATTAGAGAAGATTCCAAAATAATTTGAACGGTGTCGTCCTAAGAATCGGGAATTACATTCATTCATTTTCCCATTTTGCCACCTAGCTTAGATGAAATTCATATAGCTAATAATATTGAATTCTAACACCGATTTTACTCTTAGAGGTTTTACTGGTAGAGATTTCACCCGTAGAAATTAGTCCGTTCTTTTTTCCACCAATTGTATCCGCATCATTTTCCATTAAAATATGATCCGGTGGATTGCTGATTGTCATTATAGGTGTCCTAGGTAGAAACTTGAGGACGCGAGACACCCTTCCCCTCCCCTCCCTCTTTTCCTCCCTCTCATGAAGTACCTTCAGAAAATATCACAAAATCCCGCTTCGTTTTTTTCACCGATAGGAGATCGATCCACTCTAATCGATTCCGGTCTTTCAACCCTACCCCTACCACCACGTAGTTCGTGGGACGTCCGCGTCGCGGCGTCCGCGACGCAGAGGGTGCGCGCGCGAGGGGAACCCTTGCTTTTAAGCACCCCGAGCACGCTCGGCGTATCACAATTGGCATAAGTCGCGAGGAGTGATTCGTTTGGCCGCGATGTCGCACGGTCATCCAATCAGAGGCGTGGCCTCTGCGGCGGAGGGTCGGCAGGGGCGGCGGGAGGTGCGGGAACACACCGGGGATTCATCACGCGGATCTCCCCACCACTCCAATCCGACGACTCTCTCTCTCTCTCTCAATGCCCGCTCGATATATCCCATTTTGCCACCGGATGAGCATCCCGACCAATAAAAAGCTTGCTTAGCGCCACGCGCCGGGTCCCACCTCCAATCGGAGACGGTGGAAAGGGTGATAATGGGAAAAGGGGTCCTAGTGTTAACTGAAGGGAGGGGCAAGGTGTCCTCGAAGACTTAAGATTGCAAACTTTGTTGGCAGAGTTGAGATAGCGTTATCCTTGAATATCCTTCACTGACCCTGACCCACTGCTGTTTCCCATATGCATAACAAATAATTTTGTACTCCATCGCGGTGGCGTCAAGCCGTCTACCATGATAACGACCCTAATATACAACGCATTATAACTAAGGGTGTCGAGTTTCGTGGCAAGTTTCTTATAAATTTTGCTGTGGAGGAGGCTAATCATTTAGAATGTAATATAATACAGCAGCGAATAGAGAACGACAATGCCGATGATTAGGGGAAGAAAGAGTGGTGGTGGTCACCCGAAAAGTTACTATTTGAGAATAAGTGGGGGTGAAAACCATAGAAACAAATGGGTGTGGTCTTTTGTGCGACAATTTCCAATTTCTTATACCGTAGAGGAGCTATATTTGTAAAACTGTGTAATGAGAAACTTGGCAGCGTAAAAAAAATGATTAGAGGACCTAGGCTGGGAATCACTCAAGGAGCGAAGGTTAAATTGTAAATTAAATCTCGTGTATACATTGGAAGGACGTCTCTTTAGCAGTGATGTTGAAAATGCATTACTAACCCCATCGTGCTACGATAGGAGAGATCATGTCAATAATATTAGAGATAATAAGTGTAGAACATTTGGATTAAAGATGATGCCATTTTTTCCACGAAACAAAAGGGATCAGAAAAACATTGTCCGACCGCGGTAGGGTCATATTCGGGTAATAATTAGTCTAGTGTGTATACACCCTCTGCCACATACCCTAGCGGTGGCTTGCAGGTTGTTTGGCCAGCTTATTATATATATACATACATACATATATATATATATATATATATATATATATATATATATATATATATATATATACATTTGCCAACATATGCGTATGCATATATATATATATATATATATATATATATATATATATATATATATATATATATATATAAGTCATATTGATTTTTCCTAAAAATTTTGTAAAATATATGATAATTACCCCAGATTTTTTTCCATCCTACTAGATCGGAATATTGTGTCAACAAATTATCTGATCAGTATTTTTCACCTCGGTCACACACTTTAAGAGAACTATTTTCCGATAAAAATGGAGACAGCCTTAGTCATCATTTTGATCATATTTCTGATTTTGCTCTTAATCTCTTTTGAGATAAATTCTTGAAGCACGTACTCTTTCAAATTAGAAGTATATTGGCTAATCAAGACATCAGCACATGGTAAATTTTCTTATTTATTATAATAAATGACTGACCTATAGGTAAAGCTTAAAAAAACAATGGAGTAATTTAAAATTAAATAGTAATCCGATTCTTTAAGTGTTATAAATACAGAGTTATAATGATCCGCACTGTCCTTCCAACGTGGGATTCCACATATTTTAAACTTTTTCATTAAATAACTAGATAAGGCTTCTTTTAGGTATTTTATGGGTTTAGCTATATGAGCAAATGTCATGCAAATATGTGCAAACTCACATTAATGTATGAATGGCTAGTTGTCCCTAACCAACCCCCGGCCACACACCGTTGCGACGGCTTGCGGGGATTTGCATTCATATATGTACACGTAAATATGTTTCATAGGTATTCATACAAATCTATTAATTTTTCCTATGCCATCCGCGTTCCGTTTGTGCTACTGAAGAAACCAAGCCATATCGAGAAGCGAACGCTCGAGTCACGACGACGTAATTAACCTTTGGCATATACGACTTTAATTCTTACCATAGTATGCTTACAAAAGAGCCGCACTTACTCATTGTTTTCTTGGGTACGGCGGATCGGTTAATATGGGCGAGGCGAGGGGATTGCGGTAGAGGGGTGATCTCGGAATGGCTTGAGACGGGAGGAGGGTCGGGGAGGAGAGAGGAAAAGGGATGCTGTGATAGGGCGGAAGAGACTTCTCGTTCGGTTCCTGCAGCGCGCGTCGGGAGAAAGAGTAGGAGGCTGTCGTCATGGCAACCCGACCACCCCTCATCTTCACCCCACCCCCTCACCTCACACCTCCCCTCCGGCTGCTTCCCGCACGAGCCTCGCACCAAACCTCCTCCCGGCTTCTGTCGCCCTCGTCTCGCAGCTCTCTCCATTCTTGCCGCACGGGGTCTCCATATCGCTTCTTGCTCGGGGTGGTTGCTTGGATACCGCCATGAGGGGGGTGTCGAGCGGGTGGGGGATGCTCCTCCCACCCCATGGAAGCCTCACCGAACCCTCGAGCTCCTACTCCCCAACCAACGGAGTCGGGTGATGCGTCAGGGGTGCGCCCCTTCACCCCCCGGGGCCTCTCAATCCGGCATCCCTTCCACTCTCCTCCTCCCTTTCCTCCATCCCGCCCAGAATCCCACCCCGTCATCTCTCAGACCGCCCACGCGCCCCTATCCCGCTCGCCATCCCTCCGGTCGTGCCTCCCACCTACATCTTTCCTCTCTTCCGCCCAGCTGAGAAAATGGCGTTCCCTCGGCACGTCCAGCAGGAAAATCAGCTCATTTATTGGGCGTGAAATTACGGCTTTGATTGCGAATAAAAACTCAGCAACAATTGCGAGAGTAAGAAGGTGTCGCTGCACTCCTTCAATCAGCCCCTATTAAGTAAACATATCCCGAGCCGAGGTTAAAAAATGTAATGCAAGATACAAATGAACGTTAGAGGATGGTAAAAATATCCCTCATCGCAGACGTCAGCGACGGATATGGATAAACCATATCTACATGATGAAACGTAGGTTCAAGAGTTATAGATAATTGCATGAGAATGTAGAGATGTGCATGATCGAGTAGGTTGGTCGAGTGTTAGGAGACGGAACGGCAAACAAAATAAATAGTAAGATCATCAGTTTTCCCTGATGTCTAAGTAGCAAAATCCTAAATGAATATATATGCGTTACAAAGGCCGATTCCATGACTTGCTTTCTGTAAAATTTGGTCGCCAAGCGATACGGATACGAAATCACAATAAACGTTAACCCTGATGAATACTTTTGTATGACCACCCTCCTATATGTGTGTGTGTATATATATTTTAACCATAAACATAGTAATCAACCCGAAGATCGGTTTAGAAGGTGATGGTAGAGATCACCCAGTACTAAGCCCTATACGGCGTGTGAAAATTCACACATCAGGGTAGGAGGGCCAGTTCCTTTCCCTGTGCCGGTTATGGTTAAAATATGTCCCAGGAAGACATGGTACCCGCAAAATCACTTTAAGCTTGAGTGGAGCTGCAGGTGCCCAGAGTGCCTTGCCCGGGAATCGAACCCGGGACCCTCTGGTCAGCAGTCCAACGCTCTACCCACTGCACTACCGCGACCCACTATATATGTATATGTATTTACATATATATATATATCATACACACACACACACACACATATATATATATATATATATCTATAAACATACATACACACATATATATAATGTATATATATACACATATATAATATATATTTGCATATATATACATATATACATGCAAACTCATTTTACATATATACATACATATTTGCATATGTTATGTACTCATATAGTCACCGAAAAATATCATACGTCTTTTTTGTAGTTTTCAGTTCTTATTTCTAAGTCCCACTGATCAAAGAATAAACTTGCTAAATCGATGGTGAAAGAAATGAAAATCAAATTTATAATTCTTATGCTGCTGAAATGTACAAACTAGTATACAACTATATATTTTAGTGATTTATGGACATTTCAGATTTTGAGTCACCATTTCATGTCTATTAGTAGCAACCACAATATTTGTATTTAGACTCTTTACCCCGTACACTCCTCGGTAACTTCGCCGTATTTCATAGATCCAAATGATGAGGAAATATTCCAAAGTAATAGTTAATAGAAAACTAGCTGACAGCGTACTCTTTCATGTGGATTTTATTTCTCTATAGACGTCTTTAAAATTGGGAGTGTTAGGTTATACCACGTTTTCCTGAGACAATTTATATCTCTTAAAAGGTTGAAGCGGAAAAAAAGTGAATATGTATTAGTTATAAGTCCGAATAAGTTATTAAAAATTCTAAACACATTTTTTGATACATCCATTAAAACATCAAAAATTCAGTCTTCAAAGAGAAGTCACCCTTTGAAAGGTAGCTGCAAATTAAATTTCGCGTGTCACTATGAGATTTAAAATTGACAGTCAATACTAATATGTTTTTTAATTCACTTAAGCAGGTCAGTTGAATCATTTTTAGTGGTTACATAATTTGTAATCTGTTATCTGGCTAAGTGGAACATATATATATCACAGCTTTCTATTCCTAATCCATATTTCATCCAATTATTTATATTGGGACTTAATATCATATTTACAATATTGCCTCCTCTCTAAATGAAACTTACGAAACAGTCAACGAATGAAAACGTGTTATGTTACGTGAAGAAAACTATTTTGAATTCAATACGCAAAGGAAACTGGATGAAAATCGATTTATTAACACGTTCAATGTAGAAACGAGTCATGAGAAAGCTGAAAAACCTAGCATGCAACGTTAATTTAAACAATCACTCAAAAGCCAATAAATGCATTGATCAGATTGGATTTTTGAACATATTTTCAATTTTAAACTTTCATTCTGGTGGTGTAATTATATGGCACCACTATCCATTACTGAAAGAATTTAAATTTACGATATCAAGTGAATAAGGCTCTTTAAATATTCAAAAGGAGCAGAATTTGCCTAAATTTTCGTCCCTAAATAGATGAACATGAAATCCAGCCACCTTTAGAGGCAAATTTTCATTTGAGCGAATACTGAGAGAAGCATATAGGATACAAAAGTGGACTGAAACCTTATCGCGAAAGCCATTCAAACTAATGGATGGTACGTATGTTGTTTGCGAAAAAAAGATGACAGAAAATTCGAAATTTACACACTGATATAATCGGCACCATTAATAAGGCGAAAAGAAAAATTTAGTGTACAATACGCGTTATGAAATCGATGTTCTTTTAATTTTTTTTTTTTTGAGATAGCCATTAATTATTTTTTAGTGCATTCACTCCCGTAGTCCTCTTTATGAAACGATAAAAACGCAACGATTGTTCAACTGTATGAATGGTCCCGATGTCTCGACCTTATATAAATCGACTTTCCTCTCGCGCTATCTCGCGTCTGTTACTGCGTGCCTGCCTCCTGACGGGGAAGATAAATTACATTCGGGGGATTGGAGGGACCCACACTTGGTGCGCGGAATCATGACGAAGTGCGTCATTTGATTACTGTTTTATTTAGCAGGAATCACACTATCGTTATAATGCTAATATTTTCTCGGGGTTTTTTTAGCTTCCATCTTCGATTTAATACTCCATATTGTGCTCCGAAAACACGATAGAAAAGGGACCAGCCGTCTCGAAGAAATAGCGGTCTGCGTGGCCTTAACAATATTAGAGTGATAAATCGGTATCCCGACAAACGACTATGTATTCAATGATGGCATCAATAATCAACATTTTTCTTGTATCGTGACTTAAAAAAACACTAATCACTTTAAAATTGTTTATAGCAATGATACCATTAGTTGACGCACTAATGTGTGACAATGCCTCCTCAGAACTATTTCATAAAAGTTTTCTCAATCAAATATCCACTTAATTTATATAAAATATATAAAAATTCTAAATAAATATTTAAATTAACTATTATCTTAATACAAAATATCATTTATCTGAAATTATAAGGGAAACTAATCATTTAGAAAATGATCTTTAGGTGTAGGTTTTCAACCAATACATAAATAAATAGGTGCTATTTTTTTAGAAAAATTAAAATATTCAAAGAATCGTAACTTTTTTATTTTGCTGTGTTAGAGAAGATTAATATATATTGTACGAGGGTCATCCGGAAAGTAGTACCCGTTCGTGCCGCATGAAGTGCTGACGACGCGAGTAGCCGCTGGACGAGGTCAGATAGCTTCAGTGGCTTGTCTGCCTTCTCTGAGCCAAGTTGCGTGACGCTAGCATTGCCTGTGTTGTTTCTGTGATTGTTTACAATGTTTAAAAAAATTGAGAACGCCGCCAGTTGTGAAGTGAGGGCAGTGATTAAATTCCTCAATGCAAGAAACGTTCGCCCATGTGATATTCATCGCCAATTAAAGGAGGTGTATGGAGACAATGTAATGGACGAGTCGTCTGTTCGGCGGTGGTGTCGCAACTTCAACATGGGGAGGGGGAACACACACGACGATGAGCGTTCGGGGAGACCGTCTGTCATTACAGACCAACTGGTGAGCTCCGTTGACGAATTCGTGAGGAACGATCGGCGCGTCACAATTGATGACATCTGTGAGCATTTTCCCAATGTTTCTCGAACAATTGTTCATGAAATTGTTAAACACCATCTGCATTATGCAAAAATTTGTGCAAGATGGGTCCCTCGCGTATCTCAATGAGCTGGCGGCGAAGGACTATGCAGCAGGAATACAGAAACTTGTCACACGTTATGACAAATGCCTTAATTTGCTTGGAGATTATGTTGAGAAGTAGTTTAAAGTATCCTCTTTCAAATAAAATTTTTTATGTTTGTTAATATTTACTTTTGTGTCTTTATTTCACGAACGGGTACTACTTTCCGGATGACCCTCGTAGCTCTAGTAAAAAAAAATAATGTAAAATATTACCAAAAATACAATATCATTGCTTGGATTTAGGCATTTTTTATATGTACAGGTATGCCGTGAAAATCACTAGAAAACCGACACTTGTTGAATGGATTCAATATTAGGATAAAAAAGAACGTAAAAATAAAAACAAATAATATATTGTTGAATAATATTTACATAGAATTACTTGCACCATTTATGATTTCTTTTTTCGTATAGTCTTTAATTGACACCTGTAATCTTATCCCTCCATCAGGACGTTCATTTGCGTCCCAATGAAGAAATTCTTCAATGGGTAACAGACATTCCCCGTGGCGTATTTATTCAATTTCAAAGAAAAAAGCATGTACGTTTTTTATGTTCGCCATGGACTGACTGGAATGGTGGTTGATTGAATATATTTTTGAAATTTTCGGGGGTTTATTAAGTATTGCAAGGAATTTCTAATTGGTTCATCATATCCACGTCATCAATACCAACTTCGAGTAGTTAGGTGACCACTGGGCCGACCATCACGGATTCTAAATTCACTTGACAACTGACATCAAAACTTTCAAAAAGGTACAGACACCAACATACCATTATAATCCTAAAATTCTGATTTATCAATCAAATTTCAATCACACTTTTTGAGTTCTATCAAAAGTATTTCTAAATCTGCATCTACGTAATATTCGTTTGCGGAGCGGGGTGTTAGGACAACGGCCATACATACACGAATATTATTTTATGCCTCAAATTGCATTTAAATTCGCTCATAAAACACCAGTACTCGTGCACATACATACATGTGAGCCTATATTCATCGTGTAATGATTGATATTTCAGAATAAATCATTAAATTTTTGTTTTTGTGTAAACATATTTTATGATGATGTAATGTGCGAGCAAAGAATGTTCACCTTAATCTGTCAGTTATTTTATCTCTTTTATTTTACCGCGTTCATCGAATCTTCTAAAATAAAATAGATCTACAATAGTTCTCTCTACATCCCAAGCAAACTTGGGTGTCCTGTACCTTCCTAAAGGCAGGTCTTGTTCTTATTAATGTGTCTAATCAACTTTTACTTAATATTTTCCAATTACTAGTGTGAAATGACCAAGTATCACTTAACAAAACAATCTTCTAGTAGAATATACTGTTTCTAAAGATTCGTTTCAGTCTTTTTACTTTCGGAAAACTTCACAGAATAACTTAATGGCCTACAGTTTCATAAATTAAATTTCATAGTTAAAGTTTATCTTATCATCTCCACCCGCACTCCTTTCTTCTAATGTGTACGGCTAATCTCAACCTCATTGTGAACACAAATAATTTTTCAACAATTTGAATCTTCGCTGTCATTTGACACACTTCCATAAGAAGTCATTAACCGAAATTTGAACAAATAAACAGCCATTTGCTTCAACGAAATGTGTATGAAGCGAAATGCTATGGATGAAAAAATAAATTTAATTGTAAGATACCTGAAATAACGTATAATTATTGCTTCATATACACATGTAGATCACTTGTAATGCAATATAATAGACAAACGATGATAAATTATATTTATCAGCAAGTATACATTACCAGAAAACGACTAATAGCTCTAATAACAATACTCGTATACGCAAATGCTACTTGTCTCCTAGGTTGTGTGACAAAGATAAAAATTTTATTTTAGTTACCTGTGCCATAATAACCCATGCCATACGTCTCTGTAGTGACTCGCAGGGTAATATGTGGTACGCCTTTTCTACAGTACGCTTATAATTTAATTGTGCAGTCACCCTTCCCTATTGATACGAATCATACTGTAACCGAAGTGCCTACTCTTTCCTGTTCGTAAAACCATTTTTTGTACCCCGGATAAAAAAATTCCTTCCTCCAGTTCTCGAGCACCGTATTTTTCGTGCACTCCACCCCCCCACCCACCCAAAAGGCGTCCCAATCACGCAGACTCCCCCCCCCTCCGCATCGTTCCCGTCCACCTTTCCCCCCCCCCTTAGCAGTCGCATTCTGGGCAAAGCCACATCCGCCACAACCAAAGTCTCGCCACCGCTAACGTGCAGGATACGACGGCAATTATTCACCGAGCGCCCCAGCACCAATCGCGGTGCACTTCTCCCCCGCGATCCCTTCCTGCCTTCTCCCTCGCCTGATTCAGGGGTGGATGACTTGGGAAAGGACGCATGTGGAACACGTAATCATGTACTTACGGCAGGGCTTCAATTTTCCATAAATGCCGTCCAAGGGATGATAATTTAGGAAAACGAGCAACTCGGCGAAAACGGTCAAGGCAAAAATATGGAGTGCCAAAAAAAATATTTCCGTATCCTTTCCAGCCCGCACACGTAATGACCGAGGGAGGCACGCAAGTTTCGATGGGACGTCGGTATGCAACCATGGGGTGAGTACGGCGTTATGAAATCAAAAAATAAATAACTTTTTAGGGGAAGTAATCAAAACTTTTTCTTGGATAAATAATAATAAAAGTATAATTGGCATTGCATGGTTGTCAAAATCATCCCCTATGACCTAAATCTTATTTTTTTGGAAAAGCAATAAACAATCTAGAAATAGATTCGTCTTGTCAGAAGAGGCTAAAATATGCGTGCGTGTCCAGTGTGTGGCCATCGAAAACCAACCTTAAATAGTATACCAGAAATTAAATATATATCTAATAATACTTAAAAATGTGATTACTGAATTCATAGCATATAATACCAAAAAATATTACATCTACATTTACATAATAAACGTCAGGCTGCCACGGGGACCTGTGACAGGTGGTGTTAGGATACTTGCCTACGATTATGAATTGAGTGTTCGTTTCAGAAACGGTTGGTGAAAATAGGGCTTCTTTACTGCATTTACTGTGAATACTACCTTGATGTCGCTGTGATTGCAATTTCTATGAGGATATATATATATATATATATATATATATATATATATATATATATATGTATATATATATATATACTTATATAACTATACATATATACACACATATAATTATTTATATATATATATATATATGTGTGTGTGTGTGCGTGTGTGTATGGCGTAATCCTAAGTGATTTTTCGGGTACCAGATCTTCCAGGGAAACAATAACCGGCACAGGGAAAGGAACTGGCCCCCCTACCCTGATGTGTGAACTTTACACACCGTCGTGCTTAGTACTAGGTGAACTCATACCAAATACACACTCATATATATAAGTGTGTGTGTGTTGAAATGAACGTAAGATATTAAATTTGCTGTTAGGGTATAAAATGAATTTCTTTTGCCATATTACGAAAGCATGAAAACAATATGCTGACGAACAATTGATGGTTTCGCAATGCAATATAATCCACCATTTGGATATATCTATTGATTTGATGTCTACTAGGAAGCGCAGTGTTGAATTGCCTCCTTCCTTCATACCCAAGAAAACCCCAACCCTTTCTTCTTGAAATAACATTACACTCTTCCCCAAATCTCTCCATTCTTCCTCTCCTCTTCTGCTGTCTCACCCTCTCAAACATTCCCACCCTGCCTCACCCCATCTATTTCACCCTTTCAATGAACTCTCCCGTGCCCATCCTTGAATGCCTTCATTCCGCCTTATTGGCCCAGTAATAACGACTCCCTCTTCTCTCTCGCTGACTTCCCATCCCCCCTCCCGAGGAATGTCATCTCCCTCTATCGCGTTCTCTGAGCGAAGACAAAGGTCTGAAAGGAACAAAAGTCATCGAAGGGGGTAGACGGAGTGTGGACGGGGAGAGAAGGGAGGGCTGAAGGATAAGAAGGGACTGGAACGAGTTTTTACGGAGGGCCTTCCATTCATTCGGGACGAGCTGATTAGTAGGACCCGGAGGTATTTCGAAAAGTAGTGGAGGGATTGAACGAGGTTTTAAATGGGAGGGGGGGTCAAGGAGATGGAAGGGGTTGGTATTGCTCACGGAGGATGAAGACAGAGGGATCCAGAGGCGGAGAAACAGGTTAAAAAACGGAGAGGGGCACGAAGGAGAAGGAATCCCGTCGTTTTAAGCCGAGTTGAAATTTTATCCGCATACATCGAAATTTAAAATTCACAATGCCGAGAAAGAATGGACAATAGTCGCAATGACTTCCTTGGATGAATATGAAATAATCTGGAAAAAATTGGAAAACAAAATATGGGCTCTTTCATAATATTTACGAGAGAGCCTCGGGGCACTGCGCTGCAATGACTTGAGAGGTAACAAAGCAATTATTTAGGCTAAATTTGGTAATTAAAATGTATGTAAGGAAAGAGCAAAATTATCGAGGTTCATTAGAAAATGAAGAAAGACACAGGAAAAAACACAAATAAATAATAAATTGCTACAATTCACCATGCCTAAATGTTGGGAAAAACTTCGAGGTAACTATAAGGCTTAAAATGTCTACTGTGCCACTGTCCTCGGGGTTATTCATCAACAAATACGTAATTACTCAGTAGGTAAATGTAAGTCAGGGGTACGTTTTTAAAATAGATTGTACAGTGAATTTTTTTTATTAATTTTTGGTATTGCTGGACTTCTTAGTTTGACGTACAAAAATGAAGGAGTTTTTTAAGAAACCATCAATATTATTTTGTGAGGGAAAAACTACTGAGTTTCCGCTGCTAAAATATGACTTTATCAAACGAGTTTCAAAGATGCACAAAAAATAGGTGGAATCTGCTGATAAAATTGGCAACAAATACCGTAGGAAAAAATAATTTCGCAGCAATATACCCTACGAAATCTAACAAAAGCTTTACTGAAGGTCTCCCTCAGAAATAAATCTTTTGAAATGTTAAATAAATGAGTAAGGACTGCATTCTGACAAATAGATATGAAAAACTGTATCTTCTAGCTTCAGATTCGACACTACCCTACCAAATGACACATTTCCTTCAAGTTTATATTTTAGAAGGGAACAATACGCCAGGTAATAAAAAATAAAATTTTGAAAGGTGCGTTCCATTCCGGTTAGCAAATGGTATAATGATTATAATCAACGCTACCATAAAGTCGTTATTTATATCCGTAGGTATGTGTCCTTCATGTACTAAGGTTCATTTAGATACCATTAAATCGGTTTCAAGTCCACATAGAGGCATGAAAATACATATTCTAATTCTTCCTAGTGGACTTCTCTAAAAACTCAATGTGCAGATGCGTTCAGTTTGCTTTCAACTCTTTAATTCTAGCGAGCATATTTTTGAGAAGTGAAAAGTAAATATGACAAAATCTTTCCTCATGTTTCCTATGCTGGTGAAGTTGTTCATCAGATTTATATATATAATTGCTAATTTACTGCTCTGCGAATAATTTAGTTGACCAGGAGCCGACATTAATAAACTACTTTACTTAAAAGTTAAATCGGAGATAAAATTCATGGCATACAAATCATCGTTTCATGTAAGGACTTCCATTATTTTAATATTGAAATTATAATCATGTAAGCACGAGTCAGAGAAGGATATGTTGAAGAAAACCTCGCAGTATTATCTTGATAAACAGTGGTTTATAGAAATACTTGATCCTATTGTTTCTTAGTAAATTTCATTGCAAAATTTAGAGATTATATTATAAATATTCTCATCAAATTTGGATCGACTACCTATTATGTCAATTATCAATGTAAGTAAATTGTTTTATTTCCACGGGAAAATATGAAGAAACCTTTTTTTTCAAACTTTTAATTTTTTAATCATCCAGAAGTATTTTTGAAATTTTTGCAAAAAAGGGACAAAAAATCTGCCTGAAAGCTAATGTCGCACTTGTCGTACTTATATTAGATTGTCTCTTTCAGCCAGAAAGAAACGATCTTTATGAATATGGTGCTATATCCTGCAGAAAACCATAATTGTTGGGAGTGCGAGACAAACCTCGAGGCACGCACCCTCTTTCTGGGGCTCAACACAATTCGGGAGGCTAATTAACAGCCGCAATACGTTTTTTTTTGTTCGCGATGAATCGTGACGGTCGATGATTTCGCGAGAAAAACACCTCTCCCCCAGTTAACAAACGGAGACTCCACCAAACCCCTCAAATAACCCCCTTTTGTGGCGGGGAAGCGACCTGAATGTGTCTCCTTACGGTGCCACCCCTTTGTCACCCGCGTGTGCTAGACCTCGCCCTGCTCCCCTCTCACGACACAGGGGGGGCCACGGAGAGGACTGCGCGTCGGCCGCGACGTTCGCTCTTCTCGGCAAACAAAAAGGGCGCGAACTCACAAAAGGATCGAGGCAGTCTTTTGTTCCACCCCGCACAACAACAAAAACGCACCACGGGTAAATGTGTTCGCTTCTTTACCTACCCTTCCACACTGTCTCCCTCCGCCCCATCCCTCCAGAACCGCAGACGCGTGGAAACAAAATAACCAACGTGAAAAGCGAGCGTGAACACGTTGTGTGCACCTTAAACAAATTGACTATCATTGTGAGCAGTCGAAAGAGTCAAAAGATTTCCGAAATACGTGTTCGTAATTCGTTCCCTGCGCGACGTGCGTCAGCACTGAAAGATCGTGAAAATATTCCACGCCGCTACGTTGAAAAGAGAGACATAATTATGAGAAGATAAAGAGCATTTAAAAATTCGAGGATCCCGGATGCACCAAGTCACCATAAAAAAATTTATTCACGTTAAAAATAATGTTTTTCAGTAATTGAGTTACTTCAGGGTATTCTTGATTGACACAAGGTAATTCCCATTTGATTTTTTTTGTTTTTATATGAAATATTAGGCTATAAATGCTCGACCGACACGAAAAGGAAAGTTATGAGCATTCAATAAATGCTTCAGATTAACTTTAAACATGTTTGATCAAAATGAAATCAACACTCAAGCCTTGATCGTGAAAATTAATATTGCTGTAAGCAGTATATTAGTGGTCAGTATGTTTATTAAGGTGCCGTGGAGTGTTGTGATCTTACGAAAAGTAACCGATAGACTATCATTGACAAAAATATTTCAAGGGTTTTTGCAGCGAATATTCTGAAAGAAGTAATTCCATTGTGTGAATCGGAACTCCAGATTACAATGATCAAATTATTTGACAATATCTGGAACATCTGACACAAAGCCGATCCCGAGAATATTTCATTTAAATGGTGCTGTCTAAAGAATAAAATAAAGAAGTAGACCACGGAGAAGGTAAATGTTGTAATAATTAAATAATTTTGAAACAATTATTGACAACAAATATTTGTACAAAAGTTACCATTCACCAAGGTTGTAAAATGAAAATTCTAATGTTCTGAAAGTTTTACTTATTTTTCAATCTCATTTTTATGATATAAAATAAGTATGGCACCTAATACTCATACTCATCAATGATAACATGCATTGATTATTTCTTCTCTCAGCTCATTTTTAAATTACAAAGAATAAAATTCTCTCTAGTAATTTAGCAATGCATTTTAAGTAATAAGAAAATAATTCCAAACAGTGGTATGATGACAACATACGTAATCTGGAAGCTATAATAATCTCTGATCGTAGCACTTTCTCAATTTTTGAAGGGTAAAAAGTTCATTCTACTCGTTAGGATAACTATAACTAAGTGTAATTGACAAATACTCAAATATTATTACGAGACCCTTCAAATTCATTTGAATTTGGGCAGGAATAAGATGAGGTTAATGAGAAAACCTGGACAGCTAAAGGTTGAAATTAGGATTACGGGGATGGGTACCTTAAAGATAAGACTTAAGATAGCAAAGTTGATATGCTTGCACATCTTACCATAACCTACCGACAGTAAAGATTACCGAGCTCCCTGTTGCTTTGTACAAGCTTTTATTCCGTACGATGATGCAGTCCTATTATCAATAGCATTCTAATTCATGACATTGCTTTAGGTGTCGATAGGGGATGATCTATATGTATAAATATATCACTGCACCAAAAATGTTTTTAGAGGCTATAATGTTCATACATAATAGGTATAGTAAAAGGATACATTTTGAGTACACGAGGAAATCGATTCAAGGATATTATAGAAATACACCGGAAATTAAGTTTAATGTGTTCATAAAGTATAGTGTGAAAATATACAAAATTTACTTAGCCGGTGATCATAAATGTTTACAAATTAGAGTCAGAAACCATTTAAATTATAGAAATACTCTGGGTAAAAAATTAATACAATTGACAGAAATCAATAGGAGAGAGTTTGTGGACAAAAACACGATGTAACGAGAACTAGCGAAATAATAATTCATTTTATGCATCTCAGACTTTCAAGATTTAGTATGACTACCCTTGTTTTAAATGAATACGTATCAGACGTCAGCTCTCAATCTAATATTTCGTCTTCTCTGGTTGATATGCTGGCTCATGTACCTCCCCCTCCCTCTTGATGGGATAAAGGAATGCGTAGAAACGTCATACTGTGTGGCGTCGCGACGGAAACAACAAGCGTGTAAACAAGTCGACAAAATGGCGGAGGGTATGCAATGTGGACCGGAAAATCATCCGCGAGAGTGAATAAGCCTTCCGCTTTCCGACGCGCCACTCCGCTACGCTCCTTTCCCATGGTGCACCTGACGCGTCGTGAATCGGCCACGCCCCATTTTTATATGCCCGCCAATGCAAGTCCGAAGATAATGAACCGTTAAAGGAGGTGCACGTCTTTTACTCCTGAACCCTCTCCTCGACGCCCCTCCGCGAAGGCATAAATTGAATGAGGAGGAGGAGGGCACCGGAGGACGGAACGGAAAGAGGTAGGAATCCGTTATGGCTCCATTAGAGAGCACAGAGGTGCATTTTTCACCGAGTCTCCACTCCTCCACCTCCACATCCCCATCCCATTACCCCTTTCACTTCCCCCGCCGCCCCCTCCCCCACCCCGGGGGACGGGAACAGCGTGGGGAAAAGAAGGAGCACGCGAGAGTGGGGGGGGGAGACAGTGATCATTCTCGCTCTGAGGAGAAGAGGGAAGTGAAAAAGAAAAGCAAACGGCACGGAGAATCACGGGAGCCCACGCCGAATTCCACGCGAATATCTCCAGGACGGGGTGGAGAATGATGGGGTGACCATGAAGGAGGAGGGAAGGAAGGGGTGGAATGCTTGGAATGGAATCTCCTCCACCCTTGCGAATGATTCGCGTCGTCGCCAAGCTCAGGACACAAAGCCGCGATGAGAAAGCTGCACGGAAACATCGTTTCCGTGATTAAGAGGCCACGTCGCCCGGCTGACGTCTCGATGCGAGGCGTCGTTGCCTTCTCGCCCATTCGGCGAAAAATGCAGGTGTACTTATTGCCCTCCCACCCCCCCCCCCCAGGCGACGGAGAAAATGTAGGAGGATGAATGGCGTCTCCCGGGAGGCGAAGCGGACGAAGAGCCAACGCCCACCCTAACCACCTGGGTCCCGCTCTGCTGACAACGACGTCCCCGAATTAACGCTAAATAAGATGGCAAAAAAATGAGAAAATAACTATGCACTCTTTCTTTTCTAAAGAGTATTAATGGTGATGATACCATCGGAACGAAGCGGAGAATGACTTTCCGCAGAGGAATGTCACGTGATATTGGTCTTGGATAGCGCACTCCATTACCACCTATCATTGCTGGCTGGTCTGAAATGAGCTCGGAAAAAATTTCGGAAGAGCGTGTTTTCTCACCCGGCCTCAAGTACTCTTTTTCTTATTAATGAAGACGGGATGCCACATATGTTTTTTTTTAACCCGTCGATCGAATATTTCACTCTCGATCTCGAGGATCAGTGAGTCAGTGGAAATTCACATTTACTGCACTGATATTGTGTAATATGGGTGCTTAGCGGATAGGAAAAATTAAATAGCGATGGCATTTTAACTGGTTATTTTACATAGTTTTCCATTAACTAAGTTTTAAAATGTGTCACGTTTTGTGGATTATTTAGCTCTAGTTTCACTATTCTGTAATTACTTCGAAATCGATACAGGGTACCAATTGGGTATGGAAGTTCAAAAAGTAACAGTAATTTAATCTTCAGTTAACATTCATCATCATTAATCATGTATTGTCCTCATTGCATTCGAGTCCATAAGACATACGAGTATTTGAGAGTATTTCTACCTTAAATTGTTCTAATATCCCTAATTATTTTTTGACAAACTATTCGCCTATTTTTATTTCTAAAAAAAGCCCCAAAGCCACTGCAGGGGCGTGTGACAGGGAGTGTTATGACACCAGCCATACTTGTTCATGCAGAAATTAGAACAATCACTAGAATATATGTTAGCTCATATTAAATACACACTCGTACACATGCATACAAGTTGTAAATAATTCAATATTTGTTGCTTTTTACGATTTGTTGCTTTGTTACTTACGAATTATTTTTTTTAATTCAAGTATTCAGGTTCTTGGGTTCGATATTTCTATGATTGCGTATATTGCAAGGGAAGAATAAAAATTTGAATTCGTCCGTGATGATGCCTCATCTTTTTAATTTTTCCTGGAGGTGAATCCATCAATATAATTTGGCATTATATCCGCTAAGGGGCAAGAAAACTTCTGTTTCCTGTGCCTTTCTAAAAGTCTAAGCCTTTTCTACTATCTTCGAGAATCAAGACGCTCTCAATCTTACTTCTCCAGCATTATTGTAACGCTTACTCTATTCTAGAATCAATTTCTAATTAACCTAGCAAATTTTCTTTGAAACTTATCTAACTCAGTTATAAAATTACAGTTAATTAATGATAGTCGAATCATCAAAGTGTTATATATTACTGTAGATGAGTACAAGGTTGACACAAAGAGAAAAAGGCATGAAGCAACGCATCAACGGGTGTGGTTTGATTCGGGTAACGAAATTGGGTTCCAAGCACTCGAGCATTTAAGGTGAGCTCTAACCAACGCAAAACAACATCTCTCTTACCTTTTTCACTTGAATATTCTCCTAATCTTCGCTTTGTGAATCCTAGTTTCCCAGATATTTGAAGACGTAACCCTATAAGGCGCCTCTCAGAGAATATTTGCAATGAAATTATTCGCGAACACATACATGTAGATTCAGCTTCTAAATATTCCCTAGAACTACGTCTACATGCTACCGTGCAAGTTACGGGTGTGGCGATTGGCAGAGGGTGTATCAACAGCAAGCAGGCAGCATTAAAAATTAAGGTTTTCTAAATTTCAAGTTAAAATATATCTGTAAAATTATAAAAATAATGTAAATCATGATAACTACAACTACCTGCACTTTGGTGTCTAAGCGTAAAAAATTCCTCTGGCAAGCTGCTAGTATTGAGGAGAGAGGGAGCAAGATTAGATTAAATAATGGCAACATAATAGGCTGCTTAGAATGAAAAAATTAATGTTCTTTTGCCTTTTGCGCGGTTTAACCTTCAGTTACTTAGGCCAAAATCAGCGAGTGTAACAGTATTAGTACTTCAGAATGTAAACCGCAATTAATGCAGATCTCTTTAAAGATATTTTAAAACTCATGCATCAGGCGTTAAGTGTTTGAGTTCTTTCTAGGATGAAATTAAAAATAAGCGCTCCTGTTAAATCATCCTAGTGTGAAAAACATATCCTTGATATCCCATCGAGCGCAACACTTCCACAAAACCCCTCCAATGTGGCCCCTCCACAATTTCACGGCTCCCAAAATCGATCCACCATTAATCACCATCTGATTTCCTCGACAGCTCCAAACGTTAAGTGCGAAGAACAGCCTCACTTGCCCAAGTCGTTTGTCCGTGCCTGCGGGGTGGCCATCCCGACATAAAAGGCTTCGGCGGCTGATTCCCACTGTGCTCTCCCTCCCTCCCCATTCAGTGAGTTCTCGGCGTCGCGAAGAGCAGAGGAGAGCCATTTCGATGCGTCATCAAACAGGAGAGGAAAATTGAATATTAACCATCTAAACGGAACGAGGTGGTTACTCGGCAGTTCCCACTGTGCGCTCCGACCCCACTCCAAAATAGGGCGACTAAAAAGCCGTCAAAAACGGGTTCATCATGGCCATTAGGGGCGTTAATTCGTAATTTTTAAAGGACTGTATGTAGGTCCAGGGAATACATAAAGGAAAGTTCTTCGGGGAATAGAGGTTCTCAGTAGTATTTTTCGCCTTTCTGAGTATGGGCTGGGGTTCTGGGCTGTGCGTTCGCTTAGTTTGTAGTCGGGTCGCGAACTCCGAACCACCCAATGGTATCGGTTTCCAATTCCATCTCGGCCGCCCTTTTTCCTGAATTTCTAATTATTCGTTTAGGTACCTAAAGGCCAAATCAAACTATATCCTTATTCCCGCACGAAAAGACTTCTGAACTAAAAACCTTAAAGGGGGATCGAGAGTGTGCGGTGGCTATCGTACTGGGCTTCCCACCCAGAGGGCCCGGGTTCAAAACCCGGTGGAGTTGAATATTTTTAATGGTATCTCGATCCCTACTTGAGGTACTTATTGGAAGGCACTTTGAGTGAGTACGACGTCCGTCGGATGGGACGTTAAGCTGCGGACCCCTTGGCGCCTTTCGTAAAAAGTATGCTAATGCCAACGCCAGGTGTCTCTCCACCCTTCATCCTTTCCTGCCCATCCATAATGGCGCAAATGACCTCAGCTGTCAGTCACCCCCCCTAAATACTACTACTACTACTAAAAAACTTAAATATTCATTTTACCCCTCTTATATTACGTAAAAATATCAAAAATTCACGATAAATTTGCCACTGTTAACGTTTTTGATGGCAAAAATTGTAATGCACGAAGCAATTCCATTGTAACTTTTCCTGAGTTGCCGTTACGGGAAATATATTCGCAAAAATTACTGATTAAGTGCCTGAATTTAGCGTCTTTATACACGAGTTCTCATTTCCACTCTGAGAAAATTACACCGATTAAAAAATATTTGTTTTCTCTACAATGGGCACAGTTTTCACGCGACGTTCATGTTGATTCCCGTTTTCCACCTGCCTATTCCATCATGGGGTTTGATCTATTTTCACCGCAGCAGAAACGAATCGAGAATATTTTTTTTGGTAAAAATACATTAATTAGTAGTGCCTATTAGAAAATATACCGTATATCAGCTATATAATGTACTCTAAACAAACGAACGATGATCGCATTGCTACAAATTTGCGGGGTGTAAAGATACGGTGCACAATTAACAAAAACAGGTCCTGTATCTTTATATAAATGTATTCCATTCATATTCATTTTTTCAGAAATATGAACATCTAAGTAATTATCGTTCGCTATTACGGGTCTAATTACCATATAATCATATTTTAATAGTAATAGAATAAATCAATTATTGCGGAAGCAATATTTTGTTGCCATTTGATAACTCGAGACGTATTTAAAAGAATCGTGACTTATGCTGACATTGTTAGCACGTTTTGAAGCCGTATAGAAGGGTTAAATATTAGAGAGCAAAATTTGTGTCACGGTAATGGAGTGGATTTTATTGACCTGCGGTCTGTAGCCTCTCGATCGTTCGGAGTTAATTATCCGAACCAAAGCATTAGATAGCGCGTAGAATACATAGCACATGACGAGAGGGGGGATCGAGATGGTGCGGGGGCTAACGTACTGGCTTCCCACCCTGAGGGCGCGGGTTCAAATCCCGGCGGTGTTGAATATTTTTCAGAGGTATCTCGATCCCTACTTGAGGTGCTTTGTGGAGGGCACTTTGAGCGAGTACGCCGTCCGTCGGATGGGACGTTAAGCCGCGGACCCCTTGGCGCCTTTCGTAAAGAGTAGGCTAATGCCGACGCCGGGTTTCTCTCCACCCTTCATCCTTTCCTGTCCTTCCCCTATGGCGCAAATGACCTTAGCTGTCGGTCGCCTCCCCTCAAAACTACTACTACTACATGACGAGAGTTAGCGCAGTTGGTAGTTCAGAGCGTAGATATTTTTAGAGGGAAATAAAAAACACGGGGAGATTACTCAAGGTTAGGTAGCAACAGTTGACGTTCTTACACCTTCCGGAAAGAAAACAATAGCGATATCCATTATACTTGCATTTCATTTCAACTTCCGACAGACATTAAATTTTAGACGGTATAAATTTTCACATTAAATTTCCAGAGCATAAAAATTAAAATATCAGATATGGAACATATATTTTAAAGTAAAAAGCCAGACATCGTCATCGGCGTTGAAAGTTGACTCACAGAAAATATTGTGGACAGCGAGGTTTTTCCGAAAATTTTAATGATTTGCAGAAAAAAACACACCTAATAACCAAGGTGATGGAGTATTTATCGCAGTTTACTCACAATTACTAGTTCTTATGGTGAATTCACAGGAAAAAGTGTAGAATGTGTCGGTCCAAAATCTTCGCCCCCGACTCAAGGCGCGCGTGCCCGACCCGCGCTCGCTGTGCAAACCTCCTCCCAGCATTTTATTTTTCCATTTTATTTCTCGGTTGTTCGTGATGAGTTGAAAGGTTTCGAAGTGGGCCGTAATGGAAGTCTGGCGACCTCCCTCGGGGAGATAGAAGGGGATGAGGGCCCACTGAGGACAAACAGCGAGCGGCCGCCCGTCGGATCGATCAGGGAGCCGCCCATCGCGAACCTCGTCGACCGCGTGTAAGGGAGTGTGTTTTACGTGGGTGTGTGTTTATGTGCGACAACACGTGCCATTTTGTTACGTCCACGGTGGGGGCGGGACGGGCGGCCCTGGTGAGTAGAATAGGGCGCCACTTTGCAGCTCCCTGCCTCACTCCTCTCAACCCCTTACCCACGAGGGAACCCTGCCCCACGCCCACGTCATCACCTGCCACTCACCTCGTAGCTCCTCATTTTTTTCCATCCATCCCACAAACAACGGGACGGCAGTCCATCATTTTTCATGGCTTCGAGTTACAGTCAGTCCTCCCGTTAGAGGGGTGGCGTGCAGTGGCATCATTGCCGAGGCTTGGTGGTCACCTATGCGTTCATGTAATATTGTTCTATTTCACTTTAAGCCCTGTTTTTGTATCCCTATGGAACTCATTTTATTGTCCATTGAAAAGGAGGCAAGCGAAAAAAAACAAAGGAGTCAACAAAATGAAAGGAGACATTATCAGTGTGCTCGAATTCACAAACATATTAAGTGCGTTTATTAAAATGGATACGAAAGTTGAATACTCCCGAGGAACATCGACAACAGCGTAATGATTTAAATGTCGAAGAAAATGAGGAACGAGTGATGTGAGAAACCCCGAAAGTTGGATGCAATGTCACGTGTCCGAGACGATAAAAAGAGCAACAGAAGGCTACTGAAAAAATTGAAGATAACTTGAAAAATAATTTGGATTTTGGAAGAATAAAGGGAAGGGAGAGGCTATTGTGATTTTATACCGATGAAAAAATTGCACACTTTTAGAAGATTTTTCGTGAAATTTACAGAAATTCCATTGTGTGTAGAAAATTGTTCCATTTTCTTTAAACGCTTTGTATGGGTTACGATGAGAGAAGAGGAATAATTCATCGTCTGCACTAATCGTGGTTACCATACCGCTGGTGAAAACCAAAAGAGAAATTGGTGCAAAAAAGATTAAGGAGTTAAACAAGGATACAAACTCTCACCAGCACTTTTTAAAAATACTTGAAAGTACATATGTACTTGGAAGAGTTATGGAGAAGACAGGAAACAAAGAATGGAAATTAAGTGACCTATGGGGAATGGAAAAGTTATTAACATTTTTAATTTCGCCGAGGACAGATGGATAATAATAGCATAGCATCCAGTAAACTGCAGTAGCCATAGGTCAGCACGATATAACAAGCACTTCAGACAAAAACAATAAAAAATCATAAATAATAATAAAAGCTGAGTCCGACTTGTTCTAATCCCAGAGAGATCTCGGAAGTACTTTCACATTCTACGGACATTAAGCAAATAATAGCTCGATCAAAAAAAGTATTTACCATGAAAAGAGAATTACAATAGACTACGAAAAATATTATTATTATTCATCAAAGAAGGATGCAGATGTAGGATGGAAAACGATATAGAATATAGATCAGCAGAAGAGGAAAAAGTGAATATGAGGCACATTAAGGGAAAGAGGATCCAGATTGGACAAAGCTAAAGACATCTATACAATACCCCGCAAGCCTCCGCAAAGGCCTTTGGCATGTTTGTTAGGACACCAGCATTAAATTCATAATTATTAGTTTATGATTAAACTTGAATACATGTTAGCTTGAATACAATTACTGTACATATACATGCCTATACAAGCCATACATGCCTTATAACCCTGGATGCAAATAAAAGCACTTTCTCTAGTTTTTTGTCACGTTCATAATGAGAATTCGGTTGACTGCGATGAATCCTCTTCCACCTTGCCTATTAAGTCTGTCTCTTCTTATTTAATCCTTCTATCATAAACTGTTACTGATTAATAATACTACGAAGACAAAAGTATGAGATGGTGCGGGGGCTATCGTACTGGCTTCCCACCCAGAGGGCCCGGGTTCAAATCCCGGCGGTGTTGAATATTTTTCAGAGGTATCTCGATCCCTCCTCGAGGTGCTTTGTGGAGGGCACTTTGAATGAGTACGCCATCCGTCGGATGGGACGTTAAACTGCGGACCCCTTGGCGTCTTTCGTAAAGAGTAGGCTGATGCCGACGTCGGGTTTCTCTCCACCCTTCATCCTTTCCTGCCCATCCCTAATGGCGCAAATGACCTCAGTTGTCGGTCGCCTCCCCTAAATACTACTACTATCAAGTTCAGTAACTAAAGTTTCCTTCGAAGCATGCTTTAGACCGCTGTAGACAGTAAAAATTATTCTTCTCTCACTCACTCAAGACAAGAAACCAGAATTTAAAGTGGTAAAATGTGTAAAAAATCAACTATTCCATGGATAGCTCCACTTATTTTTAGGAGATTTTTAAAAATAAAGTCGTAGTTTTATAAGATGGTACTATATTAGAGAAACTCAAACTACAGTCAACAATAACGCCGTTATTTAAAAATAAATATTTTCATTCTCCAGAATAAACAACTTAAAGCAATAACACAATTGTACACGTTTCATTATTTTTTCAGATGTAAATTATCTGTATTAAGCATAAAACATGATAAAAAAAGACCCAAAATTGTGAAAGATGTTCCATTTAGTAACCCCACAGTTCAATTATTGAAAACCGGAAAAGGAAATGAAATTAAATCCCTCGGTAAGAAGATATCAAAGAGCGTGATCGTATGCGATTTTGCAATGGTAACGTATACATTCAAACTTTTTTTTCTGGAAAAAAACGAGCACTCAAAAAAAATTTCGCAGTGATTTAGAACTGTCCAACATTTCAAACCTTAAATGACGGGCAGATTAAAGAGAGGGAAGAAAGCGGGGGCATTTCATGTAATCGTCGAATTAGATCAAGAAGTCAAATTGCCTTCCGTGTGAGGGACTGCGCCAAACACTTTAGGGTGTGAGGGGAGCGGGTAAAAGTAATGACTGCCACAGGCGCAAGAGAGGGAGTATATTTACAGGCCCAGGCTGTAATGAAACACCCGAAACACGCCCCGCGAGGTTCACCCAACGCCATTACGTCAGCTCGCAACGCATCCCTCACCCTCCCGGTGACATCATGGCTCCCATTAGTCGATCCCTTCTCCCACCGCCTCCCCACCCCCCATTTTCCCCTCAATCTTTCTCACGTGCCAAGTTTTTTCCTGAAAAACAGCCGAACGCCCTCCTGTCCGAAGAAAACATTCCCCTCCGCCTTTATAGCCCACTCCCTCCAGCCCACTCCCTCGGAGATTTTTTCAGTGCCCCCATCACTCTCTCTCTCTCTCTCTCTGTCTCCCTGTTCTCATCTCAGCACACGGCCAATCGCACACACTCCCAGGTGCGGTTTTTACTGCTACGGACACGCATGCCTTACACCTTGTTACACCCCCTTAGAAAACTGATCCTATCAATGGATATGGATCCGGCAAATGGAAGGATATGCCTTTCCACGAAAGACAGCTGTGTATCAGCAAATTGTCGAAGTCATAAAATCAATACGACGCAAAGGTAGAACTGCAAGGCGTCTCATGTACATGTACCTATATGTGTTGTCATTACGTAGTGCGTTAAGCGTCTGGTGCTATGAGAGATAAGATGGCTCCGCGCCCTTAACCTCAGTTAAAGTAGTTATTTTTGAAAACACTGTTATTCCACAGTCAAATGTGTTGCGAGAGACAGGGATATGGTATTAAAGGGATATAAAGTAAAGGAAGATATGAATTGATGGATCGAAGATTATATTCATCGATACAGCTTGTGTTTTACAGTAGATTTTACTGTGGAAAGATATTATGCTTCACAGAAGAACATTTTTAATGTTATTTCACAATATTGCTTCCTTGATGAGTTTTATTGTGTTCCACATCTACATATAAACAATACCGCGTAATCCACCGCAACGGCGCGTTGCTGGGGTGTTACGATATTAGACATACATGCAAATTTATTAGTTTATTCACATTTATGGATATATTTTAGTTCACATAAAACTCTCGTTTACATCCATGTCTGTATTCCCCACCCATATTGCAAAAGCCTCCCATACATACAGGTACTCACTCACTGTACTCACCTGTATAAGAGTATGCCCATCTCAATTTCTATTATCCTGTTCAATAACCATTTCTTCGCGCCGTACAATATCACGCCCCATATCGAGGTATTTCCAATCCTTTTCTTAACATCCTTAGTCAACGCCCCTGTCATCAATTCTCTCCTCCTTTTGAAAGCCTCTTGGCCTAACGCAATTCTTCACCACCTTATGCCACTATTCATTTGACCATTTTGGTCCAGAACGTTTCCGAGATACCTAAACTATTCCAACTGCTCTCCAGTTTTTGCCCTCCTATTTTAGCGTTTAACTTAATATTTCTCTTTCTGGAAAGCCGCATAACCTTTATCTTATTTATATCAGTCCCATGTCTATCGCACTGAAATTCCAATTCAACAATGCCTGAAACCTCTTGGCTGACTGGCAAACTAAAGCTTGACCATCAGCAAACCTAAATGATTTTATGGATTCCCCGCCGACTTTCATTCCTATCCCCAGCTTTTGCCATGCCTCTTTAATCATGTCTGCATATACGTTAAACAGCACAGGCGATGATGGACATCCCTGTCTTACTCCTCTTCCTAACACTGCTCATCCAAACTCCCCATCCGCCACTCGTACCTCAGCTGTCTGAGTCATATACATGTTGCGGATAAGTCTTCTATCCCTCCAATCTACTATTATTATCTGTAATGCATTCATTAATTCTACCCATTTTCCTCAATCAAACGCTTTTTTTTTAATATATGGAACAGACAAATACATCCTCACAGTATTTTATGTCCCTTCGACCACATTACTGCTATGGCATCACGCGTGCCTGCCATCCGTTACCGCTAACAAATTGACCATCCTCTAATTATTCATTTACCCTGCTGTCTATCTATCTATTGATGATCCTGAGAACCACTTTAGCTGCGTGCAAAATCAAACTTGTTGTTCTGTAGGCCTCACATATGGCTGCCTCTACCTTTTTTGGAGTAGGAACTGACACTGATCTGGCAATTTTCTGGCCTAATTCTTCCCTCATAGATGCTAAGAATTAGTCCATAAAACCTCGTCCTCTCACACTTTTCCAGACTTTCAATTAGTTCCGCGTAATTTTTGTCCGCCCGACGGCGTTATTTTACTTCAATTCCCTTAATGCCCTTTCTATTTCGGTGTGGGCCTAGGCTTGAGCTATCCCCATCTTTGTCATATTCTCTTTCTATACCCAAACTTGCTGGTCTAGTATTTTTACCATACATTTCTTATGTATATTCCTTCCATCTCTATGGATCTTTTCTGGCCCAATTAATATTTTTCCTGACTTAGCTTTGATTTATCCCAACGATTTTCCATTCTTACTTCCTGACAGGGTTTTAACCTCACCCTACAAGCTGTAAAAACATGTATAGTGCGCCAATTTCCCCTTCCTATGTGAACTTTCCAAGTCCTCGCACTGCGTCTTCCACCACGCTTCTTTCGCCATATTTGATACCCTGCTTAGTATATTATTTCACTCTTCATACTCCCTCATATCTAACTACCTATTCACATTCTTCCATTCCTTCAATCCCTTCAATTTTAATCATCCCTTGTCTCTCACCCTAGCGGTGTCTTTCAGGGTATCATTTAAATGTACGAGATACATCTAGTAGACGAGATACATCTAGATACTCGTAGATAACAACGTTTTACAAATCTAGTTTCACTACGCTGCACGCGATCTTATTCGGCAATCACTCCAACCTCATGAGGATCCCATATAAATTTAAAAAAGGAGTATTTTTTAAACGAGGCCTAATTAGTATGAGACAACGTTGCTATTTAGCCTTCTTGTTACATTTCCTTACCACTCATCTAATAAATCCTATTTTTTTGCCAGATTTTGACAACAAACTGAACGTACTGGGTATTGAAATTGTAATACAAGAAAAAGGAGTAGAAACACGATCCGGGTAGGACATCTAAACAATTAAAATTATATTTAAAATATGTGTATACATATATTCGAACTTGAATTAAAAATTAAGCCAGGCAACCTATGAAGGGGACTTGCCACGGCTAGCTTCGATTTTTATGAGCGGTTGACAGTCTAAATGAACTTATTCTTTACTTTTGTGAATCAGTGCATATTTTATTAAGTACTCATATATTTCTATCCTCAGTCCAAAGCACGACTTCATTTAACTCACACGTGGGGGGAAAACTTGCCAGAAGCCACTCAGGCCCTTAAAATATTAAACCTTATTCACTTTTATATTTCACATCACAAGGTAAAAATCAAACCCACTCCACATTTCTAATTCGAAATTAATGCCCGTTGTCCTAGCGCTATCCCACACCGTTGGACGCCGCAGCGGCGGTTCTCATGGAGTGATGTAGATTTTAAACAATTCGAGCGGCTCACGCTGGACAATCAATCACGAATCGGCAACCAAATTGAACCGGCCCCCCGAGATGAATATGGATGACGCGGGCGTATTGCAGGGGGATAATATTCATAAATTTTCTCCCCGGCAGTCCCCATCGAGAAGGCCGCTCGGAGGGTTGTGAGGGACGGATAGAGGGGTGAGTGAAAACCTTGAACCGAGTGGGGAGATGGGTGGCAGGGGCAGCAGTAGCGGCAAAAGGGGAGGGCTTAGGCTATACAGTAAGTGTCCGCTCGGGGGAGGGAAGCAGACGGGAGGATGGGGAGGGTTATGGCCCTTGGAGCGAGGATAATGAACTAATGGACTGCCGACTCTCCCCATCGCACCGCGCACACACCTAAAATCTACCCAGTACTATAACCGAAGCGCATCCAAGTCCCCGAACCAACACGCCCTTAAACGCCAGTGTTGCCAACTCAAAGAGACATCGTTCATGTCGTCTACACTTGGTACCAGTTTGGATATAATTATAGGGCTGTGCCCAGAATATTAATAAGAGGTTTTGTTTTCGAAGCGCTCCGCACGAATGATTACGATGAACGTTATTCGGCTTTCTGGGCTTATAAATTTAACACATCGAAGTCACTCGAATGATTCACAGGTGTAATCCTATAAGTAATTATGCACAAAATGGCGTTTAGAGTGAATACTAATGCATTGACGTTATTGTGCCTGTCGTAGAAAGGAACAGAGAATCATTTGAACCCTGGCACACAGATGATACTAAATTCACGGAGATTTGCTGATGCTGTAATTATATATATATATATATATATATATATATATATTCTATATATATATATATATATATATATATATATATATATATATATATATATATATATATATATATATATATATATATATATATATATATATACACATTCAAACACGAAATCCCGCCAAACGGCGAATAAATACTCATATATACAGAAACATATATAAGGAAAAGGGATAGGAACACGTATAAAGGACGAACACAATAGAGGTGGGGAAGGCGGAATCGAACGGATCACAAGAGTAAAAATATTTCCTCAACCGGGACTCGAACACCGGATCTTTCCACTTGCCGGGTGGATGCTCTTAACCACTTGAGCTATCGAGGATATGTAATTTACCCTGAGATCCGTGGGTCTTATATGTCACCAAGCGCCCCGATTCTTTAGCCAAGAGATGGCGTCAGGGGGCTGTTTCACCCACCAAAGGAGAAATAGACAATACATATATATATAACCATAAACACAGTAATCAAAATTAAGTTCGGTTTGGTAGATGTGGTAGAGTTCACCCAGTACTAAGCCTGACGGCGTGTGCCATTTGCACATCAGGGTAGGGGGGCCAGTTCCTTTCCTTGTGCCGGTTATGGTTTCCCAGGAAGATAACACCAGGTACCCGAAAAATAACATAACTTGGGTGGAGCTGCAGGTACCCAGAGTGGCCTGCCCCGGAATCGAATCCTGGCCCTCTGGTCAGTAGTTCAACGAGCTACCCCTGGACTACCGCGACCCCAATAAATGAATATATATATATATATATATATATATATATATATATATATATATATATATATATATATATATACTCATATATACAGAAACAGATATAAGGAAAAGGGATAGGAACACATATAAAGGACGAACACAATAGAGGTGTGGAAGGCGGAATCGAACGGATCACAAGAGTAAAAATATTTCCTATCCCGATTCTTTCAGCCAAGAGATGGCGTCAGGGGGCAGTTTCACCCACCAAAGGAGAAATAGACAATACACAAGGAAAGGGAAGGACAGTGGGTTAGAATTCATACAACATCATACAGGAAAGGAACAGTGCGTTTCGTGGCACGCATAGCCAGAAGAAAGAGATGAGCCACATTGGCCAAATCTGCCCCCTGACGCCATCTCTTGGCTGAAAGAATCGGGGCGCTTGGCGACATATTAGACCCACGGATCTCAGGGTAAATTGACTATCCTCGATAGCTCAAGTGGTTAAGAGCATCCGCCCGGCAAGTGGAAAGATCCGGTGTTCGAGTCCCGGTTGAGGAAATATTTTTACTCTTGTGATCCGTTCGATTCCGCCTTCCCCACCTCTATTGTGTTCGTCCTTTATATGTGTTCCTATCCCTTTTCCTTCCTTATATCTGTTTCTGTATATATTAGTATTTATTCGCCGTTTGGCGGGATTTCGTGTTTGAATATATATATATATATATATATATATCTACATCTACATCTACTTAATACCCCGCAAGCCGCCGCAAGGGCGTGTGGCGGGGGGTGCTAGGACACCACCCGTAATTTAGAAAAGAAAAAAAAAACCGCATGCAATAACGACAAAATCATATATAAAAAAAAAATGGCATACATTCATGCATGAACACTTACACCCCACACACAAGCAAACACTCTAACTACCAACTTACATACACATGCACCTTAAAGTATACCTAACAGCTTTGTATTTTTTTAATTTTGTTCCGACTTGTAAATTCAACGTTTTTAATATTTCTAAAGTGACTTCGGTTTCTTGCTATTATGATTTCTGATTGTTCGGGGAAAGAATGAGTATTTGTACCTATCTGTTCTGGAATGTATCTCCATACATATATATATACATGTATCTCTATACATATATATATATTTAAGGTAATATACCGGTTAAGGTAGGTTTCTGGATGGACACAACTACCAAACAAATATTTTATTACTCCTAACAAAACACAAAATCCATCATCCTACTCTATATCAGGTCTCTCTTCATCTCTGAGTACTTTCTTCCTCCCTTCATCCCGTCCAACATCCCTATCCTGTTCCTTCCCTTTCCTCTTTTGCCCAACATTCTACCCTCTATCACAGTCTTCAACATCCCACTGCGGGTCAACACCCCCTTCATCCACTTTTCCTGCCTCCAGAGGATTGCTCCCAACAAACCCCTCTCTTCGCCCACCATACCAAGTACTTCCTCATTTGTTTTCTTCTCTGTCCATTTCACCTCCTCCATTCTTCTCCACACCCACATTTCAAAAGCCTCCAGTCTACGTCTATCCTCCTGCTTCAATGACCACGTTTCCGCACCGTACATAGCTACGCTCCATATCAAAGTTTTTACGAGTCTTTTCTTAACATCCTTACTCAACGTCCCCGTCATCAACTCCCTGCTTTTTGTGAAAGCCTCTTTGCCTAGCGCAATTCTTCTTCTTACGTCCCTACTACTTTGACCGTATTGGTCCAAAACACTACCGAGATACGTAAACTGTTCTACCTGCTCTAGTTTTTGCCCTCCTGTTTTAATGTTAAGCTTGGCCTTTTTCTTTCTAGAAAATCGCATAACCTTTGTTTTATTAATGTTGATTCTCATCCCATACCTGTCGCACTGAATTTCCAATTCACTCAGCAATGCTTGCAGCCCCTTGGCTGACTGACAAACGAAAGCTTGGTCATCAGCAAACCTAACTGATTTTACGAATTCCCCGCCCACTTTCATTCCTACCTCGAGTTCTTCCCATGACTCTTTGATCATTTCCTCTGCATACAGGTTGAACAGCAACGGTGATAATGGGCAACCCTGCCTTACACCCCTTCCTAACACTGCCCATCCTGACTTCCCGTTTCCCACCCGCACCTGAGCAGTCTGAGACATGTACAGGTTGCGGATTAGCCTCCTTTCCCTCCAATCTATTCCTATTTTCTGCAGAATACTCATTATTTTTTCCCAATTCACTCTATTAATCGCTTTTTCGAAATCTACGAAACAGGCAAATACCTCCTGGTTGTGTTCTATATTCCTCTCGATTAATAATCTCATTACTGCAATGGCATCACGCGTACCTCTCCCCTTCCTAAACCCAAACTGATCGTCCCCGAAGTAATCATTTGCCCTACTCTCTATCCTTTTGTTTATGATCTTGAGAACAACTTTAGCTTCGTTGGATATCAAACTAATTGTCCTATAGTCCTCACATGACGTGGCCTTTACCTTTTTCGGAATAGGAACTAAAACTGATCTCACTAAGTCTTCCGGCCAGATTCCCTCCTCATAAATACTACGGATCAGCCCATATAGCCTCTTCCTCCCACATTTTCCTAAGCATTTTAAAAGTTCCACGGGAATGTTATCTACCCCCACGGCCTTATTTAGTTTCATCTCCCTTAATGCCCTTTCTATCTCATTGTCTAGTATGCCTGGACCAAAGCTATCTTTCTCTACGTCCTTTTCTTTTTCAATGTCTAACTTTGTTGGTCTGAGTTCTTTACCATACAGTTCTTCTATATACTCCTTCCATCTCTCTTGGATCTTTCCTGCGTCAACTATTACCTTACCCGCCTTATCTCTAACTGTTAGCATAGCTCTTCCTTTCTTACTTCCCGATAACGATTTAACTTTGCTGTACAGCGCACCGATTTCACCCTTCCTCTGCAGACTTTCCATATCCTCGCACTGCGTCTTCCACCATGCTTTTTTTGCTTTATTTGTTGCCCGCCTCAATTTATTGTTCAATTCTTTGTACTTTATTTTGCCTAATTCTGTATTTATATTCTTCCATTTTCGCCACTCTTACATCTTTGTAATCATCTCATGCGTGATCCATGGTTTCCTAGTCCTTTTAGCGTTAACGGTTCCAATAGTGTCTTTTGCGGCTTTAGACAACCCTTTCTTGATCATTTTCCATTTTTCTTCGATAGTACTAAGCCCTTTACCATCCTCCATGATTTTCTCTACCGTCTGTTTGTATTCTTCCTTTTCAACCCATTTAATGCTTCTACATTCCATTTTCTAACTCGCCGCCCCTGCCTTATTTTTTTGAAACGCACGCTACATTTCATAACAACTAAATTGTGGTCTGAGTTCGCATCCGCTCCCGGGAAGCTGTGGGAATTTATCACACTGTTCATAAACCTGTGTCTAACCAGGATATAATCTAGCTGATATCTTCCTGAGTCACCTGGCATTTTCCATGTATACCTGCGTCTTTTGTGGTGTCTAAACCAAGTGTTGGTGATGACTAACCCCTGTCTCCTGCAGAACTCAACTGCTTTCTCCCCGCAGTCATTCCTCGTGCCTAAACCGTAGTCCCCCACCTCATCACCATCTCTTCCTTCGCCTACCGTCGCATTCCAATCCCCCATCACTATCAAATGTTTCCCTGCAGGAACACACGCGATTACCTCCTCTAACTGGTCGTATATCCTATCGACCTCTTCTTCCTTATGGGTGCTCGGTGGCATGTATACCTGAATAATAACTAAGTTCGTCGGTTCTGCTTTTATCTCCACTAGTAGTATTCTATCCGTTACCTGCTCTATGTTGACTACGCTTCTTCCTACCTCTTTATTTAATACTATGGCAACCCCTCGTTGGCTCTCGTCCCCACCGCTGTATATTATTCTATGCTTATAACTCCAGTAATCCCCGCTATCCTTCCATCTCACCTCGCATAGACCTAAAATATCTATATTTCCCCTTTCCATCTCTCGCTTAACATTCTCCAATTTTCCTGTCCTCATCATTGTCCTAACATTTCACGTTCCTATTCTAACTAATTTGGTCTTCTTATCCTGCGTCTTCTGTCCTGCTGCTGCTGGTTTTCCCTTGTAAGGGTTTCGTGGGATGACGACCGCGGAAGCCTTGCCTCCCCCGCTGCCGGGCACGACACACGGCCGATTGGGCCGAGCCCCGTGGTTGCCAGGACTCAAAATATCTGTACAGTCTATCATATTTTTCTTGGGAATGATAATTGAGGTGGTTTCCCGTTGCCTTCCTCAATAGTGATTTTAACGTGACACCATCACTTACTGGCCGCCCCACTGGGGTCAGACGCCATTGCAGCCGCCTCACTGAGGAACAGACGCTGCGTGGACTACCTTTCGTCTGGCTCCTAACCTTCGACCTATCTGGCATGGGTGACCCAACCAGGAATAATTTTTATTACTCCCGCCAGCACAGCTCTAGGGGTCATCGGAACGCACAAGCCCTTCCACCACGTCAAGATTGTAGTCCGGGGAGGGATATATAAATATAAATATATATATAATATATATTATATATATATATATATATATATATATATATATATATATATATATATATATATATATATATATATATATATATATATATATATTAGCTCTCCGTCATATTTACCGAGACCGGCATCAAAACCACTAATTAGGCTATGCTGACAACACAGAAAAAACTGCAGAAGGAGATTCCAAAGATCAACATTTCATTTCATTCCCTCACACGTTTTACAACCGTCAGAAAAAAGAGGAGTATACAAAATGTCAAATTATTCTCCCCTTCATAGCATCCGCCAATTATCTTCTCATTGCTTGAATTAGTCCACCAGACGGCAAAAGGTCCACTTGTGAGTTGTCTAGATACAACGCTCGAAACGACGGAATCTACAGAAATGATCAGTGAATGATGTGCTCGGTTCAGAAGTGCTCGGCTCAAATAATTGTATTAAATGCACATAATATCGTAAACAGTTGATCTGGAATACCTGAAGAATCGAACTATTTCATTGGTGAACGCCCATAGCAAACACTTTCAGATGGCAGAGTTAGCCGTCGAAACGTCGGTGCACACCACGCTGACCCGGTGGGAAACCCGAGAGAACTTCCTGAATACAATACGCCGGGAAAAACTGAGATCCTTCACTTTCGATGTTAGCGGCTCTTCGATTGTACTTCGCACCCGTGCGTAACATCTCAGCCATTTTGATGTTATGACTGTTTACTAGATGCCTACAGCTTTCAAGAACACCAATCGTGACCTCCAGTGGAACTGCGTACAATATTGCGGGAAATTCAAATTGAATTTTGTCCGGAGATGAACGCCGCACCCTGTATGAGGTGGGGAAACCAGGATGTCTCCACTTCCTGGGAGTGGTTAGGCGATTGGGAAAAACCGAAGCTCAAGGGGATAGGAGATAAAAGCGGGTGAAAGTGGCTGTCTCAACGGCTGGTCTCAAGGAAGGGTCCGGCCGAGGGGGGGGGGAAGGAAAAGTCCGTCCTCCTCCGGGGTAAACCCCGGTTGTTCAACTGTTAGTTTTGAATGATATACTTTGGTTTGAGATGGGGCGAGGCAAGAAAGTGGCGGAGGATATAGGTTCCTTGTGGTGACAGGTAAGGGATGGCTTAATTGAATGTTGTTCAATTATAATGAATTTTTCATCGCATGCGTATAATTTGTATACATATCTGGTCGATTCCATCACGGCAATTGTGGCCAATACAGTCCCGAAATGATCCAATTCAAACAACTTCACTACGGCACGTGCGAAATACTTCGGCGTTTTATTCGAACTCCTATGTGATTCATTTATTATAATGGTATATGTTACTTCCGCGTCAACGACTTAAATGCATTCATAATTTAAATACAGGTGATTAATGGGCTTTGCGTTTTAATTTCATTAACCGCCACTAAGCTTCCGATTACAAATATAATGAAAATGTAATTACAAGCTCCATACGCAGATATGCAGTTCTGATGAGGACAGTTGAGTTTTTGTGTTCTTATTTTTTTTAGTTATTGATCCTGTAATTACAAGTTCTCCAAGTCGATAATCATCCATTGATACCGTACAAATAAGTTGGAGGGGTGGAAGTACAAATGTTTTGAAGCAAAAGGTTGGTTAAGAACGACATAGGAGTCAAATACATGTACCGCTGACAGTGGTGCCTGTACCACTAATTCTAGCGGTTAATAGACGGCTGTAAAAGCATGGAAATACTTTCCGATTAGATTGTCGCATGTCGCGTGGTTGGCGGCCGCGACATCATTGGTGGGAGCGTAGCAACAGAATGAGAGAGTCGTATTCGGTTTATGCGTATTTTACTTAACCCTTTAAGCAATGTATTTTACTTAGCCCTTTAAGCAAGTCATGTAGTGTGGATTTCCGAGAAACCCACACTACATGATCATTTTGGCGGTTTGAAAATTATAAAGGTATATTGGACTAAATGTTCCATATCAAATCAAAAAAATTTCCTTACTTTGGCGGGTCGGATGGGACGTTAACTTGTAAGTCCTGGCTTCTTTCTTGGACCAAGCTGACACCAATACTGGATTTCTCCATTCCTTCTACGCTTAAACCATTGCCATCCTTGTTGTTCCCAGGTTTGAGGTATAATCTAAAATTATTTGAAAATTAAATGAATATTATTAATAACCGCTTAATATATTAATGTTACTAATTTACAATACGAATGTTTTCTTCAATGTAAAATATTAATGGAGAAATCAACAGAAATAGTGCACTCAATTAGACTACAATAATTTTCATTACAGTTTTTATTCAGTTAAACAATTGCCAGCAATGTGTAGTAGTGCCTTAATACGTTAGACAACACGGTCTTTTGCAAGAGCGTGTAGCGGGGGCTGTGAGGGTACTTCTATACATTCAGAATTATTAGTTTACTAACACATTTTTTTCCGTAGTACCCTGGAAGCTACCGCTAGGGTGTGTGGTAGGGCTGATTACACACCAGACTACCCTTGACCCAAAACTCTTTCTCCTCCTTGCACGGTCGGAAAAACATTATTTTATTTTGACCCGTTATCATTCGTGAGAAAAATGATATCTTAAATCTCGCATATGTTCCGCACTTAATCTCTCGAATTTTATTGACATGATCTCTCCTACCGTAGTACCATGGGGCTAATAACACATTTTCAACATCATTGCTTGGTATGGCAACAGCTATCCTTCCAATTTATCCAAGAGATTTAATCTATGATTTAACCTTCGTTCCATGAGTGATTCCCAAGCTAGATCCTACAATAATTTTGATACTCTGCTCAGTTTGTCATAACAAAGTTTTTACAAATCTGGCTCCTCTACATTACCATTTCGGCAATAAATCCAACTTCCTGAGGATCCCATATAATAACATCATATTCTAAATGGGGCCTAACTGGCATACGATAATTTACATCTTTAACTTTTTCATCACACTTCTCCAACACTCTTCCAATAAATCCTAATATTTTGTTTGCTTGTCCACAATATCCTTGCAAATGTTTTACCCAGGAGAGGTCGTAAGTGAGGTATGTTTTTAACCGAATCTACACTTTCTATTTCGGTGTCCATGATACAGTAGGCGTTAGGGAGGGAATCGCTCTTTTTCCAAAAATGCATCACTACGTTCTTTTTTAAATTTAATTCTGATTTCCACGTATCACATCAGCACTGTATTGCCATCAGGTCGCCCTTTAAAGCTGCTTCATCCTGAGGATTACGGATATCATGGTAAACCACTGCAACGTCGGAAAATAAACATATTTTAAATTAACCACGGAGTTAATGTCGTTAATGTAAATAAATTAAAGAGGTTTGATAGCTTTTGTACCCAAACATTCAAAAAGTTTTTAATCCAACCCAGGATATTTTTACCTATGCAATATGCTTCTAGCTCTGTAAGCAGTTTACTTTGAGGTACTTTGTCGAAAGCTTTTTTTAAAATATAGATAAACCGCGTCCAACGGAACATTTCGGGGTTACATAAATTTTTGACCTGTTCTAAAATGTTTGGATCCATTTCATCTACTTCGCAATTTAATTATGTAAAATGTATACACCACCAGGACACCCTACCCCACCGGATCCCTCACATTATGTCCTCTCATCCTTAAAAAGCCACCATTCAAGCCCTGCCACCCAATTTTAAATTAGAAATCTTTGCTGGCACGCGTCGCCCCTGAATGCGCATCATTTTGACCCAACTCTTCTTTCCTTCTGTTCTCCCGCCCTACGGCGACATGACTCTCAAAGCGGCCGCCAGAGAACACCACTGGATTGCATGCGTAGCCGGGATGAACTTCCACATCGTCTCCTCCCGTAGTGTCCACGAACTAACGGGCATCTCCTTCCAATTTGAATTGCGAGTAAAGACCGACAAGAAAGAAGAATGGATGAATTTAACATATTAAAATGAATAATAGGACCAGAGTAAGAAATCCATGGATAAGGGACGGATTAGTTTGATCTAAATGAACCAAAAGTACTCGGAGTCATTTCACGCGTACACCCTTTCATCTAGGTATACGGTATCTCCATCAATCCCGCCTTTCCTAATAACTAAATAGGGAAAGGAATGGAAATAAATGAAATATATAGGAATGAATTCTGACTCGGTGCCTAATTAGCTTCGCTCACCAGTCTAATAATTTTCTGCTGATTTGTGGTTTTAATGTCAATTAGGACTATTACCGTACTGTGACCAATGAAGAAATTTTGCGCGCTTGTTTTTTGGAAAAGTGAGCTTATCGATTTCATTTACTATGCATTCTGTTGCTAACTCCGTTATACTCGCAATCTCTCTTGTGAGTCGCCTAGCCAATAGTCTAGACCCCCAGAATTTTGCTTTAAATAATATTTTATCCCTCATGTGTTGAATGGGAGGGCTCTGGCTTTCTAATGAATTTATCATTCTGATAACTATCAATCAAAGCACTAAAGGCTCTAATCTGAGTTACCCAGTTAATCTTTAGACCAAAACGTGAATAATTTGGCAATGATTCATTTTTAGTTTGATGATTTTAATAATTCTTCAGATGTAGTCAAATGAGACGAAGTTCTCATATATGATAAAATATCACGCTCGACAGAAGCAAAAATTACGCCACATATTCAATTGTTGTATCATGATTTCAATAAATGAGTCCAGTTTTTGGCACCGTGTTTCCCATTTGTTCTAGATTTGTTTCATCGTTCCTTTTTTAGTCTAATAGACGGTTTAGAGCACTATCAGGGTAATACAAGCTGCTTGATTTTCTAGATGCTAAAAAGTTTTGGTAAGCTTCAGCAGTGCAGTGAAACTAGCTACCGCCATTAGCCTGAAGGACTTAATTTCATACACTTCTAGGCACTATTATCAGATGAACTCACATATAAATTCACCGATACACTGATATTTAAAAACTTTAGTTAAAGTTAAAGAAGGAGGTTTTGCATTTTTTGTTAGAGTCTGACTCAATAGACAGTTACCTTGTCCACCAAATAATTTCGCCTAATATATCTGTGCCAAAGGAAAGGTGATTCCGTTTCCATCGGTTCAGAGATAGTGCAAAAATATTTCAAAGCACAACAAAGGAAGAACCAAGCTACCAGGAAGTTACGATTGATTCTGGATTAGAATGAATTAGGGATACAAGCGTTAAGACTAAAGTACTAAATTGTATTTTTTTAAGACATCTTCACTATAGACGTACTTCAGCACTGAGCGAACCATTATTCGCAATGTATAGAAGTGAAATTACGAAAACCTTAATGGCTAAATATGGCATTAGATAAAAATGCTCCCTTGTCTAATTCGGCCTATAAAAATAGATTTTCCGATAATGTACACTATTTTTTTCTTCCGAACTCGTAGGCGCTTAAGGATATGTGATACTCGAGAAATCATAAAACTCGCCATTGAATGTTTTCAATTTTAGACTAAAGCCTCTCGCTTCCCCTCTTTACCACTCTCGTATTTCCCAACATTTTAATATGACTCTTCTTAATCCATTCCTTATAATATTTCCTTCTTCTTTATGATGAAAACTCAACCGCGATAATCATTTTATTTATTGACGCTAATTGCAATCGTCATACGAGTATTTTCCTTGCATTATATTTTACTTATTTCTTTTAATATAAATATATTTGACTTTGCCATTATTTTGTTTTCTATATCGCTATTTTTCCTATTATTAATATTAGTATTTACTTTCCGAAGGGTTAAATGGAATAAGGAACCTTATGGTCTCAATTTCGCCCGAATAAAGATGTCTATCTATCTATTTTCAATTGAAATCAATGAATATTCAATAACTTGCCGTTATTTCTTCATAATGCTCATATGAAGTCAAGTTTGTTCAAATTTGTATAAAACTTAAAAACAAACAATAAAATTATATGATTCTATTGAAATAAAACAAAAAGTAGTGTTTTCAGCCAGCCATGTATGGAAAATTTTCGGAAAACAACTAAGTTGTTAACTATCTAACGCAAAATGATCGAAAATAATCAGGTTAGATTTCCTTTTGTTCACAAATCACGTAAAAAATCGCGATTGCCGTGTTGGTGAGATAGTTAATTAGGTAACGATGGAAACCAGCAGCCATGATAAGTGTGGAAACATGAAAACGAAACAGCAACTGGCCGGGATGATTAAAGAATACGATAGTTAATTAACGAAATCTTATCAATCTACGCCATAATCTTGTCATGGTGATATGGCCGCTACAATAATAGCATCATGTTTTCCAGATAGCCCTCCGCCTGGCTGAATTTCACTTCGTTTACCATTCCCCCTTGATAAGAACAGGCGCCAGAGCATCGTGCCAAGGGACAGGATGCCCTCCCGAGAAAGGCACGCAATAACATCTTACAAGACCTCTCTCTCTCTCTCTCTCCACTGCACTTCCACCTCCCTCTACCCTCCCGTGTACGGTGCTGCTCCCTCCTGCAGGGCGGCGCCTTCCGGCAGCTCTGACTAATCTTGAAATTTCCGCCTAGGAGATGAGGGATTGACGTCATCATTTCCTACCCGCTCGTCCCTCCGTTTGCCCCCTGGGCGTCTGTAAGGTCCCCTTCCCTCCCCACTCCGCCCCCGCTCTCTTGAGTACGTGCACACATTTGTACACATCAGAAGGTTAGAATACTCGGATGGGGGGTCGGCGGAGAGGAAGAAAATCGTTTGCGAGTTGGAGCCGAAAAAAATAAATTTCTGGCAAATGCAAGTAGTTATATCTCACTTCACATTTCTTCGAAGAGGTTCACTGCACTTCATTTCATAAAATTTGTCTATCGCACGCTTATTTGCCTATTGTGCGTGTTTTTAAAGTTAAGGATATTTAATAAGTAAGGATCGAAATAAAATTAACTTAAGTAAGGGTGGTAGGAAGCTGTTTCTTGAAGATGTATGCTAATTTACAAATCTCTGAAGTTCACTTACTCAGTGCCTTCTTTTGACATACGTTATAGCTCTTCAATTACTATCACGTAAAAATTTTAAATGATGTGTTGTTCACTAAGGTTTCTAAAATGCGCTTAAGAATCCTTGGAGATGATTCTCAGAAAACACTTTTGTGCTGATTTGCGCCTTTAAGAAACGTGTCCTAAAGTTTTCATTATAAATGCATTAGTGTAATTTCGCCGCATTTTTGAGTCTCCGTAGACAATGGTCCAGAAATAAGTACAGAAATAAATGGCCTAATAACGTGAATTTTCTCACCCAGCTATAATTCGGATAAGGTAACTAACGTAACGATGGTGCCAATTTATTCAGTGACCATAAACTCAAATCAAATGATATTGAACTAGATCTAAACTATGAGAATTAATATCACCCAAGACTGTTGCGTATTCCCCGCCCACTCTTCCCTTCCTATGAAGCAGTTAACTTCGACCAGCTTATTCCGCTGGGGATCATCGCTCTTCCTTCTCGCCCTGACAGCACCATTTGTTCGGAAGGGAGGTCGTCGTCAGCGTGCACTTCAGCAGACTGAGACGCCAGTCGGCCACATCTGGGAAGTGAGAAGCAACGTCTTCCGAGGGGGCCGCAATGGGCGATTTAATATCGGTCATCGACAAGAGATTTACGGGAAGTGGTACTGCGCGACCCTCACTTTTTAGCTTGGCGACCCATCTAAAACGATCGCAGGAATCTTGTCGGGCACTGACGTGTTCCTTCAATAGTCTCTTCATATTCAATATCCGAACGTGCGACAGGAACAAAATGGACGTAGAACTGAGACTCACCTGGAAAAAGTCAACTGATATGCTTACGCACAAATCATGTCTCGAAGCATGGAGCTTGAGAGAGTAATTGGTTGGTCTCGATGATTTTTTATGCAATACGAATTCGAAGCAATCTATTTAAAAAACGCATACTCTTTTACACTCACTTTCTTCTACCGATACACGATATGCGGATGTGGAATTAAAAAATAATTATTCATGTTCCCACACCAGTGGAATTACTGCACCATCTGGTAATCACATTTTGTTCTAGAAATATTATCAAAAATTAACATTCGGGGAAAAAGGTGGCGCCTAACCAAAATGAGCTAAAGGTCCTTTTGAAATTAACCGTGGCTAACATTAGTATTTAGAATGAACCGTTTTATCTCTTCATCAAATTCACTTTTCTAATTTCCAGAATTTAGGTAGGTGACTTGTCATCTTGTTACATAATGTATTTTGGATTACGTACATTGTTTTCGAAAAGCATCAATTACTAATTAATTCCTTGTGATCGATACTGGCTTACTTCAGTAAAATACATAAATTACATCCCAAACACTTTGTATTGACTAGCATAGAAATTAAAAATAGCATATGTTTAGCATCTAAAACATATGCTCATTGATATTTTATTTCCATAAAATCAGTGTTTTTATATTTTTACATGAAATTATTAATACGAGTTACACTTTTTGTGCAGTACTGAATCAGTTCGCAAATCTTAATTCAGATTTTCCACTAAAATTAAAAATGATTAATAATAAAGCTGTAAGCTATAAATTGAACCCATTACATGCATTATCACTAAAATAGTGAACCAAATTAATAGTCCGTCGCGTCTCGTCGGGTCATAATGGAGAGAATGATGCATTCCACGATGGCTACTTTAAATTATCTATGTAATATTTAAATTTAAACGCAAATTTAATTTAAATGTTTAATCGGCAAAGAGTAAGAGGAATTATCGCAGCTCTATAAAAGTGTCCTCACTGAACTAATCATATTAATTGCGATTGCTTTGAGAGGTTTTAAATCATTCCGCCATACACCTTATTCATGTAGTTCCACTTTCTACCGCCAGAAGAATCACTCCCATGCGTGTGGCGTTCCCTAGCGCGTTTCCCTGAAAGCGCTGAAGAAGGAGCAAGCGTTCGCTCTAACAAGACGCAGACGCGAAATAAAACATTCGAAGTGATTTAAAACACAACAGTGAAAATGATTACCTTAGTCTACCCGTTAGCTCATTAATTATTCCATTACCATATCCTCGATTAGAGTCGAACAACGTTTGTTTGCCTCCTTCTCAACTACAGATTAGTTGTGACTTGGAGTAAAACTTTATTTGGCACATAATTTCAAAAACTACTTAGTAATGCAATTAGTAATGCAAAGAATGCCAAATAAGCTCCCTCTGTTCACAACCAAAAAATATCAGGCTGGAAGTCTTAATATTCAAATTCCCAGTGTTAAGGATTTGAGTGATTATGTAGTGTGAAGGCATACGATACTCGTATGACTTTTGATGTCCGTGGTGATGAGTTATTTTATCTTCGCGCTGTGTAGTACTACCTTGATCAAAAAGTTCCCGGAATAACCACCGTGTGGCGCTCCCATCGTTCCGATTTGAGTTCTGTTTTTTTTGTTAAATTGGTACATCTGTTGTTGATATTCCCTTTAAATCTTAGTGTCATAACTTGACATTTGCAAAAGTTACGTAGCCAAGAGTACATCTATCTCTGTGTGTGTTGGCGATTTTTTACAATTTCAGAAATGGATTTAAATTTGCAACAACGAACTTGTATTAAATTTTGCGTAAAAAACGGATTTAGTGGCGCACGGACGTTGGAAATGTTGGAAAAGTGTTTCGGTAACGATTCTCTAAAAAAAACGGTCGTTTACCAGTGGCACGAGCGGTTCAGAAGTGGTCGTGAGTCAATCGAAGATGATGAACCCAGTGGCAGACCATCGACATCGAAAGTCGGTGAAAAAATTGATAAAGTAAAAGAAATGTTGGTCAATAACCGCAAATTAACCATCAGAGAAATAGCGGAGGACTTGAACATTGCCTATGGATCCGCCCAAGACATTGTGGTTAATGATTTGGGTTTCCGTCGTGTAGCAGCAAAGTTGGTGCCAAAAGACCTCAATTTCATGCAAAAAAGAGACCGTGTTGACGTCGCAAAAGACATGATTTGCGAGGCTGAATCCGATCCCACATTCATCAAAAGGATCATTACTGGAGACGAGACGTGGGTTTATGAGTACGACACGCAATCCAGACATCAGGCAAGTGAATGGCGTTCACCAAATGAGCCGAGACCAAAAAAACCACGTCGTTTTCAGTCAAAAAAGAAGGCAATGCTGACGGTTTTCATGGATTACAACGGTGTAGTGCATCATGAATTTTTGCCAGAAGGCCAGACAGTAAACAAAGAGTATTATTTGGGCGTTATGAGACGTTTGCGTGAAGCAATTCGCCGAAAGAGACCAGAAATGTGGGCAGAAAACTCGTGGATTTTGCACCATGATAACGCACCGTCGCACAGTGCTATCATTATTCGTAATTTTTTGACGATAAATGCAACAAATACCATCCAACAGCCACCGAATTCACCTGATTTGGCTCCCTGTGACTTCTTTCTGTTCAATCGAGTTAAAAAACCATTACGGGGAACGCGTTTTAGCAGCCGAGAGGAAGTAATGGAAAAATCGCAGGAAGCACTGATGGACATACCGAAAACCGACCGTAACTTTTGCAAATGTCAAGTTATGACACTAAGATTTAAAGGGAATATCAACAACAGATGTACCAATTTAACAAAAAAAACAGAACTCAAATCGGAACGATGGGAGCGCCACGCGGTGGTTATTCCGGGAACTTTTTGATCAAGGTAGTATATGGCAATTCGCGTCAAAGAATCGAAGATGGTAACTTGTGAAATACATGATCACCTAAAATTATCAACATAGGCGAAAGGGTAGAATAACTGGAGAAATAGGAAAAGGATTCGGTAAGGAATACATATACAATCAGTTAGGTTTTAGGATAATCAAGCTTTAGTTAGCCAGTTAGCCAAGTAGTTATAATAATAGCTGAGTGTATTAGATAATTAGTGTAATAGATCTGAGGTGATAATTAAGAGCAAAACAATGGTTATGAAGTAAGAATGCTAAGTTGAATGTTATATTTTTATGACAAAAACTAGAGACGGTGAAACTCTTGGAAGTGTTTTAGACCAAGATGGTCAGAGAAGACGTGTTTGGAAGATAAGAAGTGTTTTCTGCAAAAAAGAAGATTTCATAAGGAGGGATTTGATGATGGAGAGCAGCTGCAATAAATGGGAAAAAATAAATTCAAAGCTTGGAAGGAATATATTCTGGATTACTGTTGGAGCTTTTAGAAGACATTTATTTCATATACACTACCCCTCAAGTTTATGATAGAAGTATCAGCATTGTAGAAATGAAGTCGACTATTTCCAGTTTAATCAGTAAGCAAGATTCAGGTAGCCACTGATCAATATCGTTCAACCCGAAAGTACAACAAATCCCAGCATATTATTGGAAGTAGGTATTTTCTCTCATTAGTAAGATACCCTTTCGAAAGAGTAGAAGGCAAGTGTAAGCCGAAGCCAGTAAGTCAACAGAAAATTCGAATAGCATAAAACTGATTTTACTGACCACAATCTAAAATCAGGATACATGGTAGTTACTTTTTAACTATTATATTTACAAAACGAGACCTTTTTAACCTCTAGAATATCGTGAAAGCAAAATGATGCGCAAAATTAAATGTATTGATGTATAAATGATTTCATTATTTAGTTATTTAGAAAAGTACTTTACCCTGAAACACAATTAAAGGGATACGTGGTAGAGATTTAATCCCTTATTGTATACGAGAGTAAAAAAATACTAGAGCTTCTATCGCAGAATACAAGGTTTTTATACAAAGTATCGGTAACATTTTTTTCCTGACGTGTGCGTGAAGTGCGGAATTCATAGTATCGGTTAAGCGTGCGCATGATCGCAGATCGTATTGGCATTGATAAGTGACAGTGCCCACCATTATCACTGAAAATTTGGCGATGCTAAAAATCTGCCCTACAATCGTCCCGAAGGTCTTGACGGATGGCCAAGAACAGAGTCGGGTGTCTCCTTGCAAAGACCTTCTGAACGGCATCGCGACGATTCCCCAACCCCCTTGCAGTTCCAACTTGGTACCAGCAAAATATCTCCGATTCCCAAAAGTTAAATCCTCTCACACAGGACACCAACATCTGAATCGTAATATATGAAATTTATCTATTTTTCTGAAACATTTCCCGATACTTTTTAAACATACCGTGAACGTTGCTAGCTGCCGGATGTTCCTGGTAGGCTTGAGCCTTCACCCCTTTGTTCTGCCTTCTATGTGCCCTGCCCGCTGATCTTTTACTTCAATAATGTAAAGAGTCTAAGAACATATCCATTTCACATACTCAAACCATATTTTTATTTATATTACTTTATTTAAATTAACCACATTTAAAACTGATTTTTTCGGAGCATAATAAAACAGGAGATGTGGAACTGCAGCTTCGTACAGAAATGATGTTGACAAGCCACCGAAATTTATGACTTATTAGAAGAGGATTGGGGAAATGTGACGAGAATGTGAAAGATCAGTATTTATTTTTCGCTATTTATACCTCGTTTAGAATATGCTGCTAGAATGTGGGATCTCATTAAGTTGGATTGATTGCCGAATCAGATCGCGTGCAGCGTAAAGGAGCTAGATTTGTAAAACGTTGTTGTGATAAACTGAATAGCCTATCAAGATTATTTGATGAACTAGGTTGGGAATCACCCCCTCAGTGAAGGCTTCATTGCATACGAAATCTCTCATACAAATTGAAATCATATCTCTTCAGCGATGATGTTGAAAATATATTACTAGTCTCATCATACTACGATAGGAGAGAATATGACAGTAAGGATTGAAAGATACCGTGTGGAACAGATAGATTTAAGATGCTATTTGTTCCAGGAACGATATGGGAACAGAATACCTTATTCCTACTACGCTAGGGGGGAAAACTAGTATTTATTTTTTAGCATTTTAGGTAGCCTAGTATAATGTCATAATCTCATCCAAACTTAAGTTATTGCCTTTATCGTTTCTTAAAAATAGTAAATATCTTGATCTACATTATATGAATTAAATTTCACGCACTATTGAGTAACTAAAAATAAAGAAATATCTTAATTTTTGATCCTGTATGCCTCATGTTGAATCAGTTGTTACTTTACACTCTATCAGTGGCTTGTAGTGTATAGAAAGCTGAGAAAAAAATCAAGTGTATATTAAAAATTTAAAATTAATCATATATAATAGGCACAAATTGTGACACTTGACCAATGCATAAAATTATAATTGAGATAATTTTTCCGTGCAAATAGTTTCGATTTTGTTATGTTCGCGTATCATGCGAGGGAAGGGCAAGTACTTAAATCTCATCTATGATAGTACCTACCTCTCTTTTTGTATCCCGATGATGTAACCTACCAATATAATTTGGTACCCTTATAATACCCTCGGTTTCACCAGAAAACTCAGGTGCCCTCAACCTTTCTAAAAGTCAAACTTGTCTCCAATATTGTTTCTCAATCCAGAGGCTATCCATTGAATAAGTGACGCTATTTGGTCGTTCATAACGATATTTCACAATGCTGCCGAATCTGAAAAGTCAAGTGTCACGTTCGAACGATACTCGATGCCATCTCATATTAAGTGCTAAATTGCGGTGAAACCTTCCTTGATTCTGAATGAATAACGCATGCCGACAGAAAGGCTTCACTCAGGTATCAGGTCTTCATTTGCATACATCATGGTCCCTGAGATCTCATTACTAACGGTCCCGGTCTTGTGCATAAACCTTTTCGTTTTTGCTAGACATTCTGTGAGTTATACTTCTGGCGTTATCATTAGGTTTTTTTCATGACATTTTATACTATTTCCAAAATTTCATTGAACATTAATTTGTCTCCACAACATTGCTTTGATCTATCTGTTGTAACGGTGTGGTTCCTTATTACATCGTTGGGTTTTTTGTAAAAGAATTTCTCTATCTCATCGCTTACGTCACGATTTATATGAAAGAAGCCAATGAAAAAAATTGAAAATATGGGAAGAGCAAAGTGCAGAGAACTAAACAATAAATTAAGGTAAGAAACTAATGGAATGAAAGGAGAATGGGAGCAATAGTTGAGTGAGGATATGGACAATTATCTGAGGAGGATTAAAATGAGCGCGCTTTCACGTAATTTAAGAAAGGAAAACACATTTTTACGTACTACTAGAGATTCTGCGGAAAAATATTACTCGATGTAGGAAAAACTCTTTCAAGATTTTGACAACAAATAGAGGAACTGTATGGTAGATAAATCAGGCCAAAGAGTTTCGATAGAGAAAGGAAATATTATTGATTTCAATGATAATAGCTAAGGCTCGAGAATACTTGATTGCGAAATAGAAAAGGAAATGACATTAACACTCCTGGATAGACACTCAGATATTTAGAAAAACCGGGGAGGTAAAGTTTATTTTGGGCTCATTTGTAGCATTCACGAAGAAGAAATTCATCCAGAAGGCTTCTACATTTCAAACTACTCGATAGAAAGACTTAAGTTTTGATGTTGCGTAGCTGGTGTATAATAACCCACTGCCACATTCCCTGAAGCGTATTTCAGGGTATCATGTAGAAGTAGAAGTGCCTCGTTAACTGCCTTAAGGGTGTGTGACGGGGGTGATTGGGTACGAGCCATACAGGAGAAATAATTAGTTTATTGATTCAATTGAATAGAAATTACCTCATATAAAAATATTTCAACGTTGATTACATTCTGATATATAATCTGGTACTTTAGTTATTAATTAAATTCATCTCAGGGGTGTGTGGCGGGGGGTGTTAGGAACCTCGTTAGATCAGCATTGATTCCCTCCCCAAAAAAGGTTATGGTAGCAGAATGTAAGGATTATTGGACCATAAGATTTATTTCACTGGTAGATAATCGTAATAGTGTGAATTAATGCTAAAAAATCGACGTGAGATGCGCAAATCTACCTCAAATTATGTTTTTTTAATTAAAAAGTACACCCAGCTCTTATTGCGTCCTATGCATTTATCCATTGTAAGAATTTAAAGATAACAGTTCCTGCAATGTAATTAGGCCATGCTTCATTTCTTTTCTATAATATTTATCTAATGTATCCAATCTCGGAACGGACGCAGTTGCACGTCGAATTCTCGAGAATAACAGTTTCTTCTTTTTTCGATAGATGGAGGAATAATATATAATTTCTACATTTAAATAGGTATATAAAATAACATGCATGTATGGATGTAAACCCCATTAGCTAAATTAATAACATTTTGACACAACGCAGCTCCCTTTATAAACGACCCACGATCGGTCACGCAGACGTACGAGGGTCATCCGGAAAGTAGTACCCGTTCGTGAAATAAAGACACAAAAGTAAATATTAACAAACATAAAAAATTTTATTTGAAAGAGGATACTTTAAACTACTTCTCAACATAATCTCCAAGCAAATGAAGGCATTTGTCATAACGTGTGACAAGTTTCTGTATTCCTGCTGCATAGTCCTTCGCCGCCAGCTCATTGAGATACGCGAGGGACCCATCTTGCACAAATTTTTGCATAATGCAGATGGTGTTTAACAATTTCATGAACAATTGTTCGAGAAACATTGGGAAAATGCTCACAGATGTCATCAATTGTGACGCGCCGATCGTTCCTCACGAATTCGTCAACTGAGCTCACCAGTTGGTCTGTAATGACAGACGGTCTGCCCGAACGCTCATCGTCGTGTGTGTTCCCCCTCCCCATGTTGAAGTTGCGACACCACCGCCGAACAGACGACTCGTCCATTACATTGTCTCCATACACCTCCTTTAATTGGCGATGAATATCACATGGGCGAACGTTTCTTGCATTGAGGAATTTAATCACTGCCCTCACTTCACAACTGGCGGCGTTCTCAATTTTTTTAAACATTGTAAACAATCACAGAAACAACACAGGCAATGCTAGCGTCACGCAACTTGGCTCAGAGAAGGCAGACAAGCCACTGAAGCTATCTGACCTCGTCCAGCGGCTACTCGCGTCGTCAGCACTTCATGCGGCACGAACGGGTACTACTTTCCGGATGACCCTCGTAGAATTAAGTCAATAGCAGTTGCAATAATAGCACAGCATTATTAAGGCCTAAGCGATGAAGTTGAATAATTAATTATTGGGGCTAAGTACGTCATCTACACCATAAAAGGTCAGACAATTTTTCACTAACACGTACGCTCTCCTTTCCTCTTCCCTTCAGCGTGTAATTCGCCAAAAATAAACCGTAATTACAACTTATACTGATACTGCGATAATAGTATCCTCGGGCATGAAAAAATATTTCCCAACCCCGGAAATTTCATTTTAAAACATTTCCTCGGTTCTTTCATGCACGCGACGCATAATATCCTTTCATTGTGTGCGATTTCCTCCCGTGCCCCCACGTACTGAAAAGAAGTTTACGCCGAAATTTCCTTAATAACCGGCGTCGGCCATTTATCCCTCTCTCCTTAGCTACGCAAACAACGATTGAATTTTTAGCCCTTTTAAAAGGGGCAGTGCACCAACACCCCCAGGGCTTCAGCTACGGATGAAATACAAATGTCAGCAAGAGTGAATAAGAGAGCATAATGTCGCACACTACCTTCCAAAACGTATTCACGTGGGTTTCTTTGTCATGCTTGATTAATTAACAGCGGGTAAAACACCAGGGACGGGCTATAGCTTTCAGGAGTGAAATGATGCCACACTCACACCCTAGTGCATGCGCTCATTTCAAAAGTTTTGTTTTTCTAAGAAAACGCTTCGGTTTTTTTGAATAGAATTAATTCAGATGACTAAAAATGGCTTCGATTGATGCATATGGCATATAACTTTACCTGTGTTAGAAATAGTAGACAAAACAGATTCAGGTTTAACTTTCTGGAATTCCTTCATTATGAGGGTAAAAATTAAACTTCACACTTCCAAACTTCCACTTCTTCTCCTTTATTGTAGAAATAGTAGATATGGAAATGTATAGGCACATATGAATTATTATGCGAATATCGTTTGCCATCAATGGCATACAAATTCGAAGTAACCAAAGGGAGGTTAATAGCATCCCCCTCGGGGAGATCTTTTGACTACAAATTCAACGTATATTAGCTATGAAATCAAACTAATACCAACAATCTTTATTGAAATTCTCATTTCCTGATAATATTTCATCTCCTACGTGATCTCTTTGGTTTAAAATCGATCCCAATCCTCACGCAACCACACGTAACGCACCGCACTTTTGCGGGTTCCGGGGACGATTTTTATTTATTAAATTTTAAGATAGTATCACCAAAATATTGTCTCGCTACATCCTTCTCTAACGCTACAATAAATATCTTCAAGCCGGTGGCCAATTTTTGCCAGACAAAAACTCTTGGACACCCTTAAGACGTCCTCCTCCTTTCGAAGGGAGGATTCAGTGCATTGATGGATTTGGACACAAGTTTTTTTTTAATGCCTCGACAGAAAATCTTCCTATAACCCACCACCAGAACGTCTCGAGTGTACCTCCCCCGTTCGATACAACAAACGACAACACGACAACCCGTTCCTTTTTATTGGGAAACTGGGAGTGGAACGAATGGTGCAATTTTTTTTGCAATGGATTCGAAGCAGGATGTGACGAGTCTTTCTTGTGCACTGTACGTACTAAATACATCTCCCGATATGCTGCTTCTTGCCATCGGCGGAGAGAGAGAGAGAGCGCGCATTCATTCCGCATCGTCTCATCCCCCTCCTCCTTCCCCAATGGCACCTCATTCCCCCCTTCCCACGCGCGCCAAAACAAAAGCGACGCGGAAATGTCGATGTAGCTAACTAGGGGGAGGGGATGGAGGTAAGAGGAGGCGCGGGCTCAACTGGCTTCTGCAGCTCTGATCCCCTCAAGGGACTCCCCGTGATGGCTGAAAGCGGATAGCATACGTGTACCGTACGCACGTCTCTCTCTCTCAGGAAAATAAGATCTGTGTGGTGGTCGGAGGAGAAAAGAATGACGCTGTCCTCTTTCCTCGACGCCACATTCTCTACGTCAAATATCACTCCTTGGTGCCCGTTACAATCGGATTTCGAAGGGATTCTGAGGATGGGGAGACGGCGGCCTTCCACGGACTCGGCGCGGTATGAGACGACGATGCTCTCCGATCGATGCCGATTCGTTCCTTGTTTCTGTTGATCTTCGTAGGGATGGAAAGTTCTCAGGAGTCACCATAGATACGTGTATGTCACGCCGCTGGATGAAAAATGGCTACCATTTTCTCTTCGAATGCAGGGGGCTTAAGCGGTTTCTTCACCAGGTTCCCGTTTCAAATGTATCAGAGGGCACATCAACACAATGCCTCGCTAGGCACCGCAGGGGTGTGTGGCGGGGGTTGCAATGTCACCAGCAATATTTGCTCAAGTATAAGCATTACTCATACATGCATGTGAGTATATATATGCTCGCGTACACAAATATGCTTATATGCAACATGAGATAATTGGTGTGTTTGACTGAATTGTTAAAATTTTGGTTTTCAAATAAAACTATTCGGATGCTTGGATTTTGATTTTGTCCCGATTGTTTATCGTACTAGGAAAAAATGAGGAGCAAAAGGCTAGGCCGCTTTTGCGATTTCTATTGTTTTTTGACTTAAGATTTCTCGCACTTGCAATCTGTTTTCATTTCCGACATATATTTTTCATATATTTTTATTTTAATAAATTTAATCTGAAAATCTGTATTTTAAACTAATACCACATTATCCTTAAACTGAATTAAGTTATCAACTACAGATATTTTCCGTCAGCAAGATGAAAAATTATATATTTCACTACTCTAATTAAGCTTGAGATATTCATAGGTAAAGGATCAATGTAATCACGTCTCGAAGTGAAGGCATCTTAAGGTTTTCCTTCAGCTAGAAAACAATTTCAATGTCCAAGTAGGGTACTTTTTTGCAATTACCAAGCAGAGTACTTTTTCCATATACCATGTAGGGTAGGCTAGGGCTGAATTTTCACAATTGAAATTCATTATTCTTCTTATTATTTCCGAAAATATTCATAAAACACGAGCACTTATTGATTCAAAAGAATCGGTCGAATTGCGCCGAGGAATTGCTTTTTTCTAGGGGAAAAACAAAAGGACGCGTGGCGCGAAATTTTCTAAGCAATCAAAGTTTATTCAACCAATCAATATTAAATGCCGCCGGTGAAACGTCCAGAGTCGATTTCTACCATTCAATAGGATAGCTATCATCACGACTAGTTCGCGGGTGGGTCAATCCCACGGAGGTCATCTCACCATGGCCGTCAATGGAAACACCATTACACAGGAATCCCGCGTCGGCACACATATTTGACATCCCAAGTTTGCTGGAGGCGAGAAAAAAAAAGGAAAGAGGGACGTGCCAAATTGTCGAATAACTTCGCAAACAAATCACCAAGCTCCCGACGCGGGCGAAAGGGGAAAAAGAGAATTACGGTTGGTTTGCGAGCGGCGGCGGAAGGAGGTGAAAGGTGGGGGGGGGGGGGTTGGGGAAAGGATTACGGTGGTGGGGTAGGGGAAAAAGGAAGGGTTGGGAAGTAGGAAGGAGGTAGAGAGGTTTGGATTCAAGGGTCAGAGGTCAGGGAGAAAGAGAAGAAATGGCGGGGGAGGGGGGAGAGGAGTGTTGGTGGAAAGGGAATAGGTGGGAGGAGGGGTTGAAGCGGGGTCTGCTTGCTGCGGTGGCGACCGGATATCGACCGGGGAAGTGGCGAGATGCATCCTACCCACCCGCCCCACCAACCCGCTCACCCTTCCCAACTCTCGCACCCACCCACACACTCAACACACTCCAACCTTGCAGTCCCCATTAGCCCTCTCTATCTCACCCTGCTCGCTGCACACATTCTCTTCACCTTCTAAACCCTCGGTTTCCCTTATCTACTTCGGGCCGAAAAAAATGCCGGAGGAGGAGCGCTGAAATTGGGGGTTGCGAAGATTGATGTCCAAAAAAAAGTATATAATAATTCGGAGAACTCCCGTAAAGCCTTTGCCGTAAGGGATTTTTCAGTGGTATTAACTAAATTAGTCTGCATAACAATTGGGGTTGACTAAAAATATAGATAATACTCAACAAAGGTTTACTGCAGTAGTTCCGGATTGGCTTTTTCATCCTAATCAAAAGAGGTAAAGAGTATGTTTATGTATAATGGATGATGATTAAAGCAAATTCTTAACAGATGCGTATCCTATTTCAGTAACCGAAATATCATTATGCTAGAGCAGCAAGCAGCTTGGTTCCTTTATGGTTGTGATGTTGAAGAACCCACCGGAAATATATTTTTAATTGAATTATTTAGAATTTCAAGCTGTTTATAAACAAAATTATTCCAAATTCGCTTTCAGGAGAATGTTTAAATAGACCTGAAGATTCAGAGAGGCTAATTAATTGAATCTCTCAAACTTCTACACCTAAATTTGCAAAATAGGCAAAAAAGGGCTTGTGCTGGGGATTTTGGGGCACCAGCCATGCCTACAGAATTATTGGTTCTGTAGGCACGGCTACCAAGCATGCCTCCGCGGGAGCGTGTGAGAGGGGTTTTTGATCATCAGCCATGAGGGTAGTTATTGATTGACTTGTAGTAAATTATGTTTTCCACTGTTGTGAATATGAACCGTGAGAGGGAAAAATGATGCCTTATACACTGAAATGTTTGGCTGTCTATTTCCAATAACTTCTTCGGGCTTGACTATCAATTTTATTCGGTATTAATATTATTTATTCCGTATTAAAATTGAAATCGAGTGACTTATACTCTAATAAAAGTGTAAGTCTCACCTGTAGTAAGCGTTTTTCACTATTTAGAAAAGTGGATGAGGAAAGAATAGATGTCTTTGAAACACAGTGCTGATGTCAAATGCTAAATATTATTAAATGGCCAGACAAAGTTAGGAACAATGAATACGTTTATATTTCTGTTATTTCTGCAGCAAAAATACACCTCGTGTGAAGTGAATTTGTTACTTTGTAAATAAGAAAAAATATTTACCTGATTCGAGTCCCCCTATAAATCTGAAACACCTGAAAAACACTCGCATTACTAAAAATATTTTTATAGCCTTTTCATTACTCACGGTAAAAATTTAGCTTATCGTATGTCTAACTTTGATCTTTTGATTCGAGGCGTAATTCTCAAAAGATCCTCTAGGCACATAGCTGCAAGGAAAAAAATAAACTGAAGCCATCCTTTGCGGACGAAAAAAGATACAAACATTTCCCTTAACTCCTATCTGTCTCTTTCTCTCTCTCTCTCGACACACGGGAAGAACATGGTCCCGTCTCGGACCCGAAGCGCGAAAGAGAAGTTGCAACTACAGCTTCGAGAGACCAAAATTGGGTGGGATGAAGGAGGAGACTACTCGGAACTTTGTGACGGAGTTTCTGGGGGAGGGAGAGAAGAAGCGGAGAATGTTAGCGAAAGCGTTTCCTAAGGCGAGGAGGTGGAGGAAGTGGGGGGTGGCGGATGGCATAAGATGCCATTAGTGTGGCACACGGAAGGATTCGAGAAGGAACGGAGAGAGGAGGGAGTGTAGTAGGGGGGTAAGAGCGGGGGGGTTGAGGTTTGAAAGACGTTGACAAGGAGATGGAGGTGGAAAGCGTTGAGTGGGATAAGGGAGGCCCCTCTCGCACACGAGAGCTCTCAAACCAGATTCTTTGATTCCATCGTCGCCATTATGAGGAACATTTGTCGTGGCATTGTGTCCGAGGGAGGCGAGGCGAGAGGAAAGTGCCTAGCCCTACCTCCCACCCACACTCCGCACACACCCCCGCTCCCCTCCCCCACATCGAACCGCGTCCCCCAACCCCCCGCCGAAAAACCTGACCATCCCGGACTCAACCCACGCGCCTCGTGCAACCCTCTCGCCACATCTCTCCTCCCACACCCTAACACCAGACAGCATCCCTGCGCGACCCACTCCCTCCACAAAGCCCTCCACCACCCTACGCGGCCTTCTCTTCCGAGGCGACCCCACCTCTCATTCTCTTCCTCCCCTTTTGACACTCCAAAGGGGGAATAAAGCCACGCTGGCTTTTGTCACTGCCTACGCGTCCATCCCTTAGCGGGAGAGGAAGGGGAATCCGCGACAGAGCCCACCCCACAAGACCTCCGTGATCACCTTCCCTTTTTCTTATGCTCTCCTCTCTTTGTATTTTTTTCATCCATCTTTCGGATGGTGTTGGCAATATAAGGGGTGTTTATTGAAAGTAGAGGTAGTAGTAGTGATGGATGATGGCATTTGCGGTGCATGAGCTATTTATAATAGACGATCATTACATTCAACTTCCTCATTTTGCATGTCATCAAAAATACCTGATCAGATGAAACAATAGCACATTTACGAGGCACTCTTATAATTTTCCGGACATACCGACGATGACGTACATGCAAACCAACGAGCAGTTCACGAGCTAGTCACGGTATTTGGAATGGACCCCTATATCTAATGGAACCCTGTATATAGTGCCCTGCATTCCACCGTGAAGGTGCGTAGCAGGGGTTATCCTGCGGCGAGGATGAACAAAAGTGCCACTGAAAACATGGGAAATTTCAAGGGGTCAAAACCAACTCCTTCGTCAAGGTTAGTTTATAAAAATATACGCACCCCAACATTTTTAAGTAGGTGTAATTTGATGAATAAAGAAGGTAAAGTATCAGGAAGTGTGGGATATTTATTTAATAAATTAGCGTCTTTTTAAAAATTAGATCTACTGGGTCTACGCAGTGACCATGTTGCAAATTCATAATATTTAAGTATCAACAATACCGCAATTAATATAAACTATTACAATATGTAATATTTAAGTAAACTTCCGTGCTATAGCCGAAATACAATACAAATGCGCTTAAGGTTTAGCGTCCACAATTACACACATGTAGGTCCATGGATGTGACCTCAACAAATTGATACTTCATTTAACTCAATAAACAGATCAGAATTGTAATAATTAAACCAGACTTTTTACCCAAGTGGGAAATGTGATCATGCACGATATTGGTATATTGGAGTTCATAGTGAAAAGTAAAGGTAAACATGCTTTCACGCAAAAATAAGGAATGTTTTGTCAAGAGCACAATTTGGTTATAGATTATAGTGTACACAAGTTATTCGAAGTTTTAACTTCTATTGATTGATGGATCCTACAATTAATTGTATTTTTGCACAAAATCCGACATAAAAATCATAACCCCGAGTTTACGGCTAATTCGGATTGACTTATACAAATATGAACAGTTTTCCTAGCGAGATCTTTCGCATATGCGAGACCGTGTAGTCGTCCATTGGACAACACTCGAAACGACAGGGTTTTTGCCTTGGTTGTAGGATAAAAAATGCCTATTGCGTCGGCCGTACCTTTCCACTAAAAAGATTATGTGCTTCATTTTTCGTCGTCTTCTTCTCGGAAGCAATTGTTATTATGTTTGAAAAACGGCAAAAAACGTATATCCAAATTATTTTAACCTCTCACTTTAGCACTATAATTTATTAAATGATCATGGTATGATCATTTAATAAATTAAAAGCTAAAAGGGAGTAAGCTATCATTTTCAAGGTAACAAAGTTTGTTTATACATCTATGTAATTTTCAATTTCAATACTAAGAATTTGTTGTCTTTGTAATTATTGTATCCCTTAATTTACTGCTCATTGACTCTTCCGTTAACTAAGTAAATTCAGTAGGAAAGTAAAGCGCCAGTTTTTATTTTTATAAAAATCATATTATTTATCTATTAACCTTAGAGAATATAATTGTCAATTATGTACGAGATTTGTTTATAATAAACCCTTTGATTTCTTTATAATAATTCACTTCATTTCAACAATGAATTCTATTGAACTTGAAATTAAACCAATTGGTTTTTCCACATAGAAAAATATTTATATTTACTACCTAGGTTTGGCTATGGTGTAACATCATCAGATGAAAATACTAGTCAAACACAGTATATAAAAATCTCTGGACGGAGGGGAAGAGGAGGGAGAGAGGAAAGCAAGGATTGGTTGAGGTAGGAGGAGGATTGGAAATATTGATAAATTAGCAGGCTGGGAGTAGCAATTAATACAATGTTGGCCACTTGATCACCTGACTAATTACCCAGTTCCGTACTCCCCGGTCGCATTACCCATTCCCCACTCCTCTGCCAACTAACCGACGCAAAGCAAAACGTTTTTCAACATTGTATTAATTCCTTCTCCCAGCCGACTAATTTATCAATGTTACCATTCCTCCTTCTCCTTCTCTTCCTACCTCAACCAATTCTTGATTTCCTCCCTCCCTCCTCTCCCCCTCCGTCCAGAGCTATTTGTTTGACTTGTATTTTTACCTGATGATGTTATACCATAACGAAACCTAGGTAGTAAATATAAATATTTTTCCTACGTGGACAAGCCGAGTGGTTTAATTTCGAGTTTAATTTGAAGATTTTTCCACCAAGTGACGCCAGAAACTCTTTTTTTATTAATGAATTCTATTGTTCATTCACATGGTACACCGTAAACCACTAATAGGGTAGTAATGTAGAATGATTGGTTGTACACCAGGAATTCGAAATCAAATTTTAATTTTGCTGAAATATTTGCTTTTAGAGTTACATTTAGTTCATATAGATTCACGCCGCAAGTTGCAAGCCAACTAGGAGGTGTGTGGCAGGGATTGTTAGGTCACCGGCCTTTTTGGTACCCAAATGGATAATTGTTCGAGGTTATTGATTAGCAGATAGGTTCATGGACCATAGTTTTTTCGTTGCCTAGATTTGTTTAGTTCGAGAAATCGATGCCTCAAACCATATTAAGGTAAATTAGGACTTTTTTCTTAAAAATTAGCAATTTCGCGTACATGAAATTGTTATGAAAAATGTAATCAAGTTTGCCTCCCATTCACCCAACCATTTACCATACTAGGCACCACTGTTTACCGTCCAACGAGGAGTATGAATCACAGTAATTGGGCATAATTGCTCGCGCAGAGTGGGACACTCTTTTACTCCATCCCACCACTCGCCCCCGCAAACCCTTACCCTTTCAAAGTCTCCCCACGCCCTTTAACACCACGAGCGTACTTTCAACTCTTTGTCCTTTACCCCCGTTCGTCCTCCCCGGCATTAGGCATTTGCCCGGCCGAGGAGCGCAATTCTCCCGTCCTCTCCCTCTGACACTGCTCGGAGCGTGTATTGACTGCGGGAGGGCGCAGAGGAGTTCATCCTAAGGATCAATTTCCACGAGGGGAAGATTTTGACTACTTGCTATATAAAATGGAAACCCAAAACTGGCGCCTTTGTGCATACATCCCTCCATTTCGCAAATAATACCGATTAGAATGTTTCCGCAAATGGCTTCCGATTACCCTCGACCTTTCAGTTCACCCTACTGAACTGAAGGTTTTGAACGAGAAAATTTGGCGAAAAAAGACATTTCGAACATGAAAAATTTGCTTATCGTGCGTTAAACAGCAAGAAAAATGTTATGAAATTTGAAACTGCACACCATTTGCTGCACACCATTGGAACGGCCCGGGGGTATTGTGCAGATATAGATACGGATGTTAATAATTTACTGTTCTTTGACATTGCCATGGAACGGCCCGGGGGTATTGGGCAGATATAGATACGGATGTTAATAATTTACTGTTCTTTGACATTGCCATGGCGCATAGGGTATCACGAAGACATTTCACTGCATTTATCCAAAGAATTACTTATCCGTTGCAAAATACTCCTTCATGTGTAATGAACCGAAGGAATATAAAAACATACAAAGTTTCTTCAGAATAACAAAGAAAAAACATTTAATTTGAGAAAAAAATTAAGATAACTGCCTGAAAACAAGAAATAATACGATTCTCTATTTATTTAATTACATTTTACTACAGATTGCCTCCCATGGTAAATCCTCAAACACTATTTTATACTCTTGTGCGCCTATGAAAACCGTCATAATATTATTAACGCCTTTAATCAATAAATTTACCGCAGAAAGGAAAGCTAGAAAATTATATTTCAAATTGTCGAAAGGAATTAACTAAGTACCCACCAGCCTCTCTCTCTCATCCATTGCATTAAGGACTACTAAGTACAAATATGAAATTTCGAGAGGTAAGATTTGTTGATAAAAAAATCAACACTGATTCCACACACAATCTAACAACATCCAACCATAAAAATCTACTCATAATATTTTGATTTTTCGTGAAAATAACGTTTAATTTTACTTTTATACTGCATTTGAGATAATATTTCGATAGAGTTTCTTACAGGAAGTTACGACAGAGTTTCGAAACCTATATTATAGGTCAAATTACATAGGCTCCATTATGAAATACTAATGTTATGACTTATGATGTTACATTAAGGGAAAATAAATATGGCATCTCTTATTTACTCCAAAGAAGTGCCATCAGCGGATATTGTTGCATTTACATTATACATCACAGATATGAGTATTGTAGTAAATAACTAAAAGAAACCAAAAGTGCTCTCCAAAGGATTAGAATTAGTTGGCTAACGCCGTAAACTGAACTTGCGTAACAACTGGCAATGGAGTTAAATCGGAAGATATGTATAACAGATGTAGATGTAGAGCTTCAGAAAAAGTAATACTCTTCCTCAGACATTTAGAATCAATAAAAGCAAAATGGAAACTGTTAAATTGATTAGATTCTTTTATGTAAGCCCTACTGTTATAATTTATTATGAAGAATCTTATCGGAAAATGTGCAAATAAACCAATAAATATGGATATTAAAAAAGTTAATGAAACTAAAGGAAGTTATTTTTCTCTCACTAAGCTTTGGGAGTTCTGCCAAAAGCCTTCGGGATATCCGAAAAACAAGTAAAATCTTGCCTATTATCTAAACTTTTCCCCATTGATATTTCATATTTTTACTATGGCGCCTCATGATCCTCTGCTCTCCCTAAACCTAATAGATTTTCACTAGATGGTTTTTCCACACCTCAAATATATTCTTCATTAAGGCTCATTCGTCCATTTTAAAATTAATACTAAAATAAGCGATCACTGAAGATCTAATTCCATATTTATCTTTAAAAATACAATAATAATTTCATCAATTGATTCTATTGTGTCGGATGGTTGGTGGACGGTGAACATAAAAAATGTTTCCGATAACAGTAAAGCACACCTTATTCTTTCAGCCATCCAATTCTTGTTTCCATTAATTTGCGTGTGCGTGCTCCCCCCCCCCCCCCCCACACACACACACTGCATCTTTAAGATCCCTTTTCGCCAACACACAAACTCGAAACAAGAATTCTTCAGAGGACCACTGCGGGAAAGTTTTCTCGGAGTAGGCACAAGCACTTGAAATACCGTCGAGCATTTCACTCACCTCGAGAAAAAGGTTAATATTCGAATCCTGCCCTGTCTAAAAAGCTGGAAATATGCACGTTGAGAGAGAGAGAGAGATCTTTTGAGAAGAGAATGAGTGCACGAGAAAAAAGGCACTTTGAATAAACCCCGTGGCGTATCGTTAAGGGAAGGGTGGGGCACTCGAGGGAGGTAGAGACTCGCCGTGATGGCAGTGAGAATGCTTTTATTTCGAGGTCCGCTGGAGGAGAAACGAGTCGCCTAAGCGGTCAAGAGATGCAGAAAATAATGCTATGTGCGCGAGCGGGTGAGGGTGGGTGGTAAAGGTAAGAGCTCGGGGAGTGCCATGGAGGAGAGGGGGGGATCGTGGAGAGAAGAGGGGAATGGGCTGGGTGGGAGTCAAAGGGAAGGATTGGCCGTCTTGACGGTCACCCGGAGCGACGTCAGAAAGTGAGGGCAATATCGGGAGTAGGGGAACGGTTTTCGTTTCACGGTGGCCCTTCGCACCTCCCGCTTCAGGAAGAGCGCTTGTAGTGGGCGGTCTTGTGTTCGGCCCTGGAGAGCCACGTGAAAGAACGAGAAACTGAGAGAGAGAGAAGAATAGTGGCGTGTAGGCCTCTTTATTTACGGGTCGTACTTTTCCGAGGGGGCAACGAGGGTGACTGCGATTAAAGGAAAGGAGAGAGAAAATGGGAACTTCTTTTTTTTTAAGTATTTCTCCCGAGGAGAATGTTGGAAGACACACCCTCGTCACGGAGGCCAGTGTTCGCACGAGGGTACCGTGCCAACGTAAATGCATGACACCTTGCAATCCGTTAGATGATTTTTTTTTCGTTCCTTTTTGGCACTTACTGAGTTCTCACTTCTTCTACTTTTGGGCCTCTCTCACTTTCTCTCCCTCCACATCCAAGCACGTAAACCCAAAAACGAGAGGAGTGGAGAAAGAAAGAAATTATACGGCTGCAATTCTGCCTAGTACCTCTCACCAGCGAGAAAGAAAATCACTTTTAACGGGAGGGAAACGGGGAAGAGACAGAGAGGGAGACATCAAAGAGGGAATCTTTTATTTTTCTTTTTCGAGCAGTGGAGCTGCTACCGTTTCGGGCACTTTCGTCCGGGAATAGGAATTCCTTCAATTCGTCCACCAGAAGTAATTTTCAGCCATTTTTCTCGTAATCATTACCACTATTATTTTTATTTCGACTACCCTTGCGGCAGGTAGAATTATAGTCTCGGAAAAAATCGAAGCCTGCCATTAAAATTGCGTGAATGGGATCTTTTAAGAATGCTGAGATGCATTTATGAATAATTCCACGCGGGAGGACCTACTTAACTCGGGAAGGAACACATATGAGCTAATTCTAGGGAAGTAAAGTGCCCCCAATTAACACGAACTTTTCATTTGGCTTTGTTACCACGACTCCATTTTTATTAAGATCTTTATTTTATCCATTTGGTTTGAATGGGTCAACGACCTGGTGGAATGGGTTCATTCTGTTCATGGTTTTACTAAAATGAGTACTTTAAGAAATTATCTTTTGGAATTTCTGAAATCAAGAGCAATCTTCCCCTATAATTAGTCTCAAAATACTTTCATTTTCATGTTGAGAAGATAGGCTACGCATAAGAGGATGGGCGTTCAAATATATGTTGCGAACTTGTCACGAAGATCTCTCTGCGCTAGGTTTTTTCCTAGTCATTTGTCCATTGGCCTCAAATGATATTCTCACAGTATAAGTTGCTAATGGGAATCACATAATAAATATATCACATTTTCGTAATAGGATGCTAATGGGAGGACATTTTACCTTAACTGCCCTCAAATGTGGAATAGTTTTTTTCTCTTCTGCCTGCCACGTCCTGCCATGTTCTTTCATTTAAAAAAGATGGTATGTTTTATTTGATAGAAAGTATATATATAGGGGCAAATAAACAGGATACTACTGATAGCTTTTGTGATGTAACTGCAAAAGAAATTGCAAAATAAATGCCATTTAATGCGTCAAAATAAATAATTATAAAACACATCAGTAACAATATAATTAAGCTTACGCAATGGGCTCGAAAGAGAGCTGTGGCCGGTAGAGGAATGAAAGAAAAATAAGTAAAGAAGCCAGGCAGAGAAACTTAAATTTTTTAATAAAATTATGAAATGTAATTATATAGTGTTAGTCAATGTCCAGTGAGCGTATCGAGACACCGGTATTGAAATCTTTCACAAAAGGGGCAAAGGATGACATTACCGCAGTTCGAAGAAAAAAAGGGATAATATCATATACAATTCTGAGAGGAAACGGATAAACGAGGCAGCATAAGTGATGGAATCATGAACTGCGAGCAGTGAAATCGAACAAGTACTTATGTTCTGAATAGAATATTTTCAGATTCCGTTCATAATTAAATAATAGTTCATTTTTAGGCTTTAACTTGAGTAACAGGGCGAAATGTCAAAGAATACATGAAATAAAAGGAAATATTATAATTTCGTGACTAAATCAGAAAAAGAGATATGATTATATTAAAGGATCTAACTCATTAAAAAGAGTGCGGGACGGACAAATGCTAAGAAGACCCCATTTGCTTATAAAGAACGTGAGACAAACGTGTCGGACCGAAAGAATGTCGTTAGTCGAATATGAGCACTTCGAATGGAGGCATTTATCTTTCATTTGGTCGTTACCCAACGAGGACGGCTATTACCCCCTTTTAGACCGTCGACCGCTTTCAGAAAGCCGTCTCCGAGACACCCGCAACAATGAATTGGCAACAATTCAGGTAGTGTGGCATTGATTAGCATTAATCTTTCGATGCTTAAGTGAAAGCTGATAACTTCACATTGTGCTCATAAAGAAAAACGTGGATCATGAATTTCCAAGTTTCTGTAATCTGGTATAATAGCGTTAACCTCACAAGTACCCCGAATTAATTTAATCATTAACGTAAGAAACATAAGACATAAGAGGCATTAATAGGTAACGACGTATCGATTATTCTTGCTAAATTTGGGAAATTACAATATCAGAGAAGGAAATGGAATGACCATCCAATATCAAGGATTTCGAAACCAACTACACGGCGTTTAATTATACATAACCAAGGTCTGAAATCAGTATTGATGCAGAGAAGCGGTAATGATAATTTCATAACTTTTAAAAAACCATAAAAAAGTGACCATGAAATATTTAGCATGATTATTTATACGTCCTTCAAACTTAGCATATCAGTTTCATCTAATGAATACAGTTACCAGGAAGGCATTCTTCTTGGTGTTTCAACTTCACACTTCCCCACATTCACAGCTATAATTCGGAACAATAATAGAATTAAGAACAAATCGAAGCGTGGACGGTTTATGAAATATTAATAGAAACCACCGACCAAATTAAACTTGTAATAACTTCAACATTTCACAGGATAAAAATATCATAATAAAGTCACTGTTGGTGTCAAATTTTAGCAGTACCCTTCTGCGATCATCCCACTGTCCACCCTGTTAGATTTAAGTCGAAAGAATTAGAGAAAAAACCCTCCTTTAAAATAAAAAAATGTCCTTGCTCACACCCCTTTTAAGCCGTTTTCTCGGCAGTGGGTGAGAGGGGCACACTCTCGGGTCGGACGAAGGCGCGTGAAAGAGCTGGCAATTAACCGGTACGTTTTTCGGGGTGCGGTGAACACTGCCGACGGTTGAGGGAGCAACTTGGGGCGTGTGGCGGGGGTTGGGAGAGTAGTTGGAAGGGGAACAAGGCGCCCTCTCCTCCCCTCCTCTCTGGCGACTGAGTGCTATCGAGACGGGGGGGAGGGGAGTGTGGAGAAGAGGAAAAAGGATGGCATAAGCGGGGCGGAAGGGAAGGAAAGCGATTTACTCGATCAGGGTTGAGCGCGTTGTGTTCCTCCACCTCTGGAGAATGGGGAATGGGACTCTTGCTTCGTCTCCACGCGGGAGGGACAGTGTCTCACCCCGTGTGTCCCGTCTCCCCTCTCCCGCTCGCTCCATCAAGCAGCACACGATCCCCTCCGGAGTGGCGTGCAGACGTCACACCGTGCGTCTCCTCCCCCGGCGTCCTCCATTGTCGTCGCCGCCACCGCCCTACGCAGCGACTCTCTTTGCACCTACGATATTTTTGATTGGGCCCCTTGTGTTGGGGGCGCGTGTGCCTTCGGCTGGTGCGATTCAACGCTCAGGCGCGGGAGGAGGAGTTATAAGAACCGGGGGAAGGGAGTGAAGATGGTCGTTACACATTAACTCTGTCGGCGTCATTCCCGGGGGGGGTTACCACTCCGTACTCAACGCACGCACTTTCCATTACTCTCCCCCTGCACGCACCCACACTCACCCAACCACTCTCACTTCCACATCCTGGGTGCATCGGAAATGTTATGAGCACCGCATGGTAGCCAAGGCGTACCCATTGGGACTAATTCCTGAAAAATCAACCAGCAGGAGTTTTGGTTGTTTTGGTGTCAAATGGTTTCTTTCTTTCTTTGTTTACATCGGAAAAAAATTGAACCGTAAGCGTATTATGTGTGAAAACTTATGGAGAAAGTAATTTCTAAATTATAACACACGTGGTTGCATATATTATTGGAAGTGGATATTCATCTAACTTCAAAACTCTACGGTAGATAACTAGACTCATCGCAGGTGGTACTAACGGTGTTAAAATGAGGTAGCATTAATCTTTATTATATTTATTCATACATTCTTCAACAGTAAGAGCAATGCATGAGGGTAAATATATGTATAACAGCGTGTAATGGAGCGCATAACGTGTGATCAGGCGAGAATATTTGAGTGGCAATGATCATGAATAATTTACCGTGTTCATATCTGTTCACAGACAACAGTTAGGTTTTTAAATCGAAATGGCGAGCATGAAATATCATTATTGCTGCATCGAATATAGAATAAAATGCGCGAACACATTTAGTAAATATTGTTGGTACCAGTCACGGAAGAATTGGGAATGTATCTTGAGCAAAACACTAACGTTGAAAATGTGATACGAAGCCACTGAAAAGCGATTTTCCTCCTGAATTAACTCTTTGCATTTTATCTCGCGAAATGCACACCACGCCCAATTTACCGCTATCCTTGAAATCGAGTGGCTTTTATCGTAGGCTCGTTTATTGGCCCGCATCTCTTGCTCTCTCTCTCCCCAAGACTTCTTTCCATCCAAGGAGAAACCCTCCGCGGGAAAGAATGGATTGCCATTTAACGCACCCCTCCACCACTCACGCCCACCACCAGCCTCAACTCTCGACTCGTAATCTCCATCTTCCACGCACGCCCCCGGCCGAGTATCTCTCCTTCCCCAGGCCAGGTACGAAGAGGACCAACGCTCGCCCATCTCTCTCCCTCCCCTATTAATGAGGTTTCGCGTAAACCCAAGAGACCGTGTCCTTCTCTGACGGCTATTATTTCCTTTGGAAAAACGTGATGGTCTGGTATCCATTCATCCATCGACAAAATAGCTTATTCACACGCATTCCAAGCGCTTAAACACAACATTCTAGTACCTAAATCCCTTTTAAACCTTTTCTATACCCGTCCGTCGCAAAAATCTTCTTCTAAAGTTAGGATGAATTCCTTAAGAAGCTGGATCTAAAATAGCGAAAAGCAACGCGTCCATTAGCTTACCTGCTGGAGCTGTTTTAAGTAGTTACAATTACCCTAGTGAAAGGATGTCAATCTAAACGTTTGCTCTCAAGGTTGCTAATTAATTTAAATTAATTAAAACTTAAAACTTGTTTTAAGACGGGCAAGGGAAGATATATTATCCCATCCACTGGGGATATGGATTCCCAAATTATTTAAAACTGGTTTCAACATGATTTCAATAAGGTTTCTAAATTTCCACAAGCATGTAAATCATTAATTACAATCAATTCTTATGAGTAAAACGAATTTGGTAATTTTAGGTGTGGGCAATGCTGAGGTATTACACTGGTATTTATGGGGGAGCAACATTTCAACGTTCTATTTGAGGGGTACTGTGCTGCACTTAAAATCCTCTTCACGTGTTTGTGATACATAACGAGTCTAGATTTTTGCAACGCTTCAGCTGACTTATGACCTTATTCAATGTTACGTGGCTGTGTTGCTGCCGCTTTCTTTCTGTGAGAATTGGATGCGCGACTGACCTTTTCTAACTCTATCGCTCAATTGATGGCACTAAATTTGATCACTTAAATTATGAGTGTCGTCTTAATATCCTGTTGCTTGCTTAAGTTCCAAAAAAAACTAATTTTAATCTGCACTTAATATTGAACCATCAAAAATGATAATTCATCAATAATATTATTATATAATACTCAATAAATCGGTATTTGACCATTTTGCTTGAAAGCGTACATATTCAGTTGATTATATATCAATCAAAAAAAGAATATGATATCAGAATGAAATGAAGTTCTACCTGTACTAGCAGACCGAAAAAGTAACCTTGTTTTTGGACTGACGTTTTACATTATAAAGGCATTAATGTATAATCTTTCCCTTCCTAAAGAGACATTTATTTTCTCTCAAAAAGAAGCTTCATTTAGGCAAACTTCATTTATTTAGAAGCCCTAACCTCAGAAATTCGATAACCCAGAAAAAACTCAAATCTCTTTCCTATATATTTTCCAAATTTAGCGGAAAAATTTTACCATTTCCTCTTTCAGCTGCCAATTTGTGGAAAACATCTCGCAAGATAAATCCAATAACAAATAACCGGATTTTTTTTATAAAGTTTTCGAAAGAATCAAAATTATATTACTACACAAACTAATGGTGTTATTTTATAAATTGATTTGAAATACCAACATGACATCATTACCCTGCGGAGGAATTAAATGAAAATACACCCAGTCAATTCAAGAAAATCACGTTATTTTTTCCGACTAAGAAATTATAAATATATAGATGTAAAAATTGAGGAAACATTTGACTGAAGAAATGTCTTTCGCCGAGATACTCTTTCAAGATATTGAGAAAACCGGCAAGGCGGAGTTTGAGAATCTGGTTTCACACATTCGAAACAAACCGATCGGTGGCCAAAATGTCCGTTTCCCTGCTGAAGATAACATTGTGGAGACGTCTGTTCCCCAGCTCACATCAGCACATTTTAGGTCCGCCCCTCAAATATATGTAATTTTTTTTTTTAGAAAATCCGCTGGCCACACGCCCCCATCAATGGACTTTTCGTCCTTTTAATGTTTATCCTCTTGACTTCCCCACTTGACCCCAGATAGCTCCAGCTCGATCCCCCACACTTCCTCACTTTAACACACACACACACACACCCCCTTCCTTGATCTCCCCCTCCCTCTACTAGGTCCGCGACTCTCGGGCTCGCTTCCCGTCTCCATAAATCCGGATGGGGGTTGCAACGGTGAGATTTTCTCACACAAATCACACCCCGTCACTTTTACTCCAGCAACGCGAACAAAACCGATGGTGCTAGGGTGAGAGGAGAGATAAATCGAGACGAAACCCCACGAAATATAGGGACGCTCGCTTCTCAAGCGAGTAAGACTAGGGAAGGGAAAAAACCATTCATCTATATCCGTCTCGTTCCCTCCGTCTCACGTTGGGAGAGAAAGAGAGTAACACGCTTCCACTCGGAAAAAATGGGATGAAGGAGAGAGACCGTCTAGAATCCAACGGAGGGGTGATGCTGATGGGAGAGGAATTATTATTATAAAGTTCGACAGGGATGGGGGGGTGGGGGAGAAGGAGGTTGGCTTGTGAATGACAATGATAATAATGATTGTCCGGACCTAACTGCACATAACTCACCAATCGGCTCTATTATGTACACACACACACTGAAGCGAATGCAGAGCCACACCCCGGCCATCTACTGCCACTCCTAAACACACCACTACGCTGCCCTCCCACCCCCGTCACAACATTTTATTCCACCATCACCCCCTCGCTCGCTTGGCTCCAGTTCGCTTCCCCCATACTCCCCCGCTTTTACACCCTCCAACTCCCCCCCCTCCGAACCACCCCTATTTGGTTCACCCATTCACCCCGGCTACCTTCCCCCCTGACAGTATATATAACGACCTAAAAATGCGTGACAATATGTGATCAGTCAGTGTTGTGATAACTACGGTAGAAGAGCGGGCGGCGGAGCGGAAAGTGCCGAGGGAGGACGGAGAGGGGGGGAGGGAGAATGCAAGCTCCAGGGGTTGAAGGGAAGGGTGAGGAGGGTCGAGGGGAGCGTGCAGGGACCGGTTCGTGGGGGGGGATGGCTCGACGGACAGTCAGGCAGTGGAGGATAGGGAACGGGGCCGTAAGTAAGAGAGTCGCGGAGGGTGCATATATGAAGTCCGTTTTGGAAGAGGAGAGGGGCAAGGGTGGAGGATTGTTTCCCCCGGCGTAGAGACCTCGTGTTCGGGTCGGGATGGGAGGGGTTGAGTTTTCACCCCCTTCCGCCCACTCCCTCGGACAATGTGGGAGCGGGGTTGGGGGATAAAGGTCGTCAGGAAGGTGGAAAAAGTCGGGTGGGGTGTCCCGGGGTGGGAAGAGGAAGGAGAGATGGGGAGAGTGGCCGCGTGCCGTGACGTGAGGTCGATCACGTGGCCCGTCTCTCTGCTGCCACCGTCGGCTCCTCGGGTCACGAGGTCGGGGACGCATAAAACGCTCAGACTCAACCGAGTGTGACCCTTAAAGCTATCCGCCAGAGAACTCCCTCTCTCTCGTTCGCACCCTTCCTTTCCTTTCCCCCTCCCACTCACCCCCCCCTCTTCTTTCTTCCTCTCGTCCTTATCTTCTTCACGATCACCTCGCACGCTTGCTCCCTCGACTGTTGCCGTTACCGATTTTTTTTTCAAACAGGGTGTGAGACCGTGCGAAGCAATCGCGGAAATGATTCTGAACGAAAATACAAAAAAAAAAAGAATGTGCCGAAAAAATTTTATTAGCGTGATTTTGCCTCCAAATCTTGACCTTAGCCATCAACTTTAAGGTAGATTTTACGTACTGAGAGAGATGAAATCCTGAAGTTCGTGTCTTTTGAGATTCAAACTTTGAGTGCCAAGGGTTCATATTCAAAGTATTGAGAGGCACGGAATTCTTATAATATAAATTTAAATTGTCAACAGAATCTAATCGCTTATTTAGCAAAATATAATTTTAGCCTGCACATAAATTTGCTGATATTCAATTTGGTCCATCGAATGACTCAAAAGAGTGTAACATTGTGGGATAGATATAGTTCTGAGTTTCGTTCACTCTCTCCATTCTTTGCTAACGAACGAAATATTTTCCGTAAATGCACATAAGTGAGGAAGTTGGGAAGTTATGAGAGGGATGAGACGGGAATTGCTTGCACATCACGAACGGTCTTAAGTTTCTCTGGTACACCACCCGTTCATAGTAGTAGCAGTAGTAGTAGTATTTAGGGGAGGCGACCGACAGCTGAGATCATTTGCGCCATTAGGGATGGACAGGAAAGGATGAAGGGTGGAGAGAAACCCGGTGTCGTCATTAGTCTACTCTTTACGAAAGGCGCCAAGGGGTACGCAGCTTATTGTCCCATAGTCAAACTGCCCTCTACGAAGCACCTCAAGTATAGATCAAGATACCAATGAAAAACACTTGAAGCCGCTGGGATCCGAACCCGGGTCCTCTGGGTGGGAAGCCACTACGATATGAGTTGATTTTTTTCTAAAACGAAGCAAGGCATTATGTAATTAGAATAAGCTTACAAGTCATCCAGTCATAGGAGACCTTGAGATACAGCTGGTTGCATGTGTCTCAATTAATAATAGCTCCTGGGAAACGAAATGAAAATCTCGAATTGTATTGATAACTTTAAAGTTTTGCCCTACTGATAAGTATATACCAATGATTTTCTGTCAATATCAAAACCGCACTTCTAGGTGAAATAATAGACGTGTGATCGCGAAATTCCCTACCTCAGTCTCCATTTCTTTCCTTCCTTCCCCGAGAATTAACACGACTCCCCCAGCATACAACTCCCAAATAAGTCCTAAAGCCTCCCCGGTTAGGCGGAAGCAGGTGTTGAATTGCATTTAGGGAACAGCAAAAGGATGTTTATTTGGTATAGCGTGCGATTACGTGAGGAGATAACGCCGTTCGTTGGGAAAGACTCAATCTCCTCAATGGAATGATTTTCCATTAAATATGTTATTACATAGTTATCAGCTATACTTCTCATCATATGAGTAAATCATAGAAAGTAACATACGAGTAAAAACAGTACCGCTTTGCGGTATTTGCGTGGAATATATGCCTATGATTCGGAGGACGCCTCTGAACGGTGTGATAGTAGTAGCAAATAATTAATGCATAACTGTGCAAGGTTTGTTAATAATATAAAAATAGTTTATTGCAAAAGAAAATCTTAACAGAACTGTTTCCCTACAATGACAAGGGGAGTAATTTTTAGCCTCTTCTTCGCAAAAGAAAATTCTTTTTGCACCGCTGATTCTCCATATTAAAATATTTCAAATATTGAGACGTATTTCCTTTTGTACAGATGGTAATATCGAATATTTTTTAATTTTTCCTGGTGCCCTCATGATTGGTTTCGTGATGGGCAACTAATTATGTCAAAAATATGTAAATTTTAATATATATATATATATATATATATATATATATATATATATATATATATATATATATATACACACACACATGTAGGTTTTTGGATGGACACAGCTACCAAATAAATATTTTGTGACTCCAAACAAAACACAATCCAGCAGCCTAGTCTACATCAAGTCCCTCTTCATCTCTGAGTACGTCCTTCCTCCCTTCATCCCGTCCAACATCCCTATTCTTTTCCTACCCTTTCCTTGAATGCCCAACATTCTCCCCTCATTACACTCTTCAACATCCCTCTACCGATCAATACGCCCTTAATCCACTTTTCCTGCCTCCATAGGATTTCTCCCAACGTACCCCTCTCTTCGCCCACCATACCAAGTACTTCCTCATTTGTTTTCTTCTCGGTCCATTTCACCTTCTCCATTCTTGTCAACACACACATTTCAAAAGCCTCTATCCTCCTTCCAAAAGTCTATCCTCCTGCTACAATGACCACGTTTCCGCGCCGTGCATAGCTACGCTCCATATCAAAGTTTTTACGAGTCTTTTCTTGAACTACCTTACTCAACGTCCCTGTCATCAACTTCCTCCTTCTTGTGAAAGCCTCTTTTCCCAGCGCAATTCTTCTACTTACGTCCACACTACTTTGACTGTGTTGATCCAAAACACTTCCGATATACGTAAAATGTTCTACCTGCTCTAGTTTTTGCCCTCCTATTTTAATGTTAAGCTTGGCCTTTTTCTTTCTAGAAAATCGCATAACCTTTGTTTTATTAATATTGACTCTCATCCCATACCTGTCGCACTGAATTTCCAATTCACTCAGCAATGCTTGCAACCCCTTGGCTGACTGGAAAACTAAAGCTTGGTCATCAGCAAACCTAACTGATTTTACGATTTCCCCGTCCACTTTCATTCCTACCTCCAGTTCTTCCCACGCCTCTTTAATCATTTCCTCTGCATACAGGTTGAACAGCAACGGTGATAATGGGCAACCTTGCCTTACACCTCTTCCTAACACTGCCGTTCGAGACAGCAGTTCGAGACATGTACAGGTTGCGGATTAGCCTCCTATCCCTCCAATCTATTCCTATTTTTTTCAATATGTTCACTATTATTTCTCAATATATATATATTTATAAACATTGATTGTGACATTTATACACGGCAAATGTCTTAATCAATTTTTTTTATACTTAGGTCGTCGCTGAAGAGCGTTATGTTTCGAAGATATATATATATATATATATATAGATAGACATTTTTTATGTTTAAATTTTACCATATACTTGCCTGGCCAAGAGTCTCTGAGATTAATCCTAAAATACCTCTTCTCGTATCCTAAAAAATCATTATTTCACCACAAACCTTATTCCCAAATGTCCCTCCGTTACTTTCAAACGCACCGCTGACTTATCTCATCTCCTCAAATCAACCAAGCCACTCCTTAAAGCCCCGTCCCGTCCCAAATCCACTCCCATGCCCTGCAATAAACCTATATTCCAAAACATGCCCAATTTTCGAAACCCGAACTCCATCCCTATCCCATCCACTATTTAACTTTCTCCCACCAATTCCCTACTCCTTATGTACTTCCACCAATTTAGTTTACCTTCTGAAGTGCCAAATATTCCCTACCTTTTATATTAAACAGTGTACCACCTCCCTAAAAATTAGAACCAATAACCACCAGTCCTCATTCAAGAATTCTTCCCTGATTGGAATGCTTCCAATTCCAAAACATATCTCCAAACACATCACTCCCTTTGATAAATGCAATAGTGTCTCCGTTTTGTCATCCCTCCCACCCCCTGACCCTCCACTCAAACTCAAAACAATAGAGCAGGCGTTTATCCGACTCCTTGATTCCTGGAATGAACCAGGTATTAATATTAGAAATAAATAAACCCAATCTTCTGATATTTTCATCCTCGCTCCGCTCCCAAAACCTTCCATATTTTTTCCAGCCTTCTAAAAATTGCGAATTAGCCTCCTTTCCCTCCAATCTAATCCTATTTTCTGCAGAATACTCATTAGTTTTTCCCAATTCACTCTGTCAAACGCTTTTTCGAAATCTACGAAACAGGCAAATATGTCCTGCTTGTATTCTATATTCCTCTCGATTAATGATCTCATTACTGCAATGGCATCACGCGTACCTCTTCCTTCGTAAACTCAAACTGATCATCCCCTTAGTAATCATTTGCCCTACTCTCTATCATTTTGTTTATGATCCTGAAAACAACTTTAGCGGCGTGGGATATCAAACTTATCGTCCTGTAGTCCTCACAAGATGTAGAATTTACCTTTTTCGGAATAGGAACTAACACTGATCTCACAAAGTCTTCCGGCCAGATGCCTTCTTCATAGATACTATGAATCAGCCCATATAGCCTCTTCCTCCCACATTTTCCTAAACAATATATATATATATATATATATATATATATATATATATATATATATATATATATATATATATATATAGGATATATATAGGCCGGAGTTCTATCCCTCTCTTCCTTGATAAAGGTGGTCACGACCACCGAAAATTCGAAAAGTAGTGAGTCTCTTTTTGTGTGTTTTTGTCTGTGTCCACTAGTGCTAAGTATTATACATTATTATTCACGTCCGTGAGACTTTCAAAAAGTGTTATATATAAATAAATATATATATGTTTGTATGTATGTGTATTTATGCATCGAGCATTAGATGTTATCTTTACAAATAATTCAACCGTGATGATTTACTCGAATAATTCATCCACCGCCTTAAAATATTTTAATGAAAATGCAAATTAAAAATCGGAAAACAGCATATTTTTAAAGTTGAATCCTTTGACCATTAAGATGTTTATCATCCTCATTAAATTTGACCGATGTTTCACAAAAATAGATTGAAATACTCGATAATAAACTCACAGCTTGAGATCTCCCCCATGAGGTTAAAATAAGAGGTATTAGCTGACCGTTCAAGTTGAGAGCTATACGGATCTGCTATTTTACATCCTCATTGATCAGTCAATGCAGTAACATGGCAAAGGCATACTGCAATATTTCTGCATGGCCCTGCATAACGTCTTTATGCCAAATGAGTAATCAAACTCGTGTACTTCTGGGAGATTCTGGCATAGACCTCCGGACGGGTGCGGAACGGTGCCGTGAATACCACCATCCCTAGCTTAACTACGAGTTTTATGCATACGGAGCAACCACAGCAGGTGATTAGGGCAAAGTCCAGAGTGCACACCCAAAGGTGCATAATGAAGATAAATTTGAGCACATTCATTTCCCTCCGCGATATCTCGTCCACTTTACCTTTCAAGAGGAAAAGCGATGTGTTCGCTGAGCATGGAAAATCACGCAGACTTGAAGGGAGGTGTCGCGCGTGAATAAGGGCGACTTTTACGAAGGGTTCTTGGAGAGGAAATTATCGAGGGGCGGGGGCCTGTAAAAGAACTTAAGAGGGGGGAATAAGGGGGGAAGGAAGAGGATGAAGGAGAGGGAAGGAAGTTGGGAGGAAGGAAGGAAGGAAGCCTGGAGAGAGGAGGGCTAGGGAGGCGGATGAGTCAACTATCGCCGGGGACAAGAACAGGAAAAGGGCGAAAGAACAGCGGGAGTGGGTTCCGGAAAGAGTCGATCTTCCCAGAGAGTTGGCACACAATCCTATGTTCATTCCGAAGAGTCGTTCAATTTGATTAACAGCGACCGAAGAATGACAAAATACAATCGTGAATGATTCACCATGTGCAAGTGTTAACATGGCGCCGAAGAAGCCATTGTCCGTGATATACTAGCGTACGTATGGTTTACCGCTAAAATAGGAATATTTTAGCGAGTAGCTGATAGAATAAAAGTTGGATAAAAAGAATAATTTATTTTCTAAACGGCGTTTTAATACTTTATTATTATTCCAGTTCTGAGGGGTCGATTGCACTTCCCTAAATAGTTTAATACCCTTTTGATAATTACTGTAAAAATTTCCCAAAATACAAGCAGCATTCATTTCGTTTATATTTATTTTGTCTCTTAGCGAAAAATGATGACAAATATTGAACATTTGTTTAGATCAGATGTCATTGCGTATTTCAGAGCAGAATTGAAACGTATAATGACTGTGAAATCGAATTACGCGGTTGAATTGGCATGAATATAAACTTTTATACCTGATCGGAGAAAGGTGGAGGGGGAAAGGGTATGGGAGGAGTAAAGGTCTCGGAAATAAGGGCGCACGAACCGGAAAGGAGAAAAAAGTGGCGACGTGTGTGTGCAGCCGACCGGCGGGTCAGGGTTTTCCCAATGGACGATGGGCGGCCATGATTCGGACACGTGGCCACCATCTTCTGCACACTCCCGACGAGCGGATCCCCTCCCTCTCCCAACTCCTCTGACGCTGAAATGGAGGAACGAGGAAGTTCGCGTGCATATGCTTCCATTTACGGCCTCCCACTCACCCTCATCACAACGCCCTCTCGATCCTTCCAAGTCTGGCATCCTTTTAGCCCATTCAGGTCACATCGTCATAACAACCCCTTGTTGAGAGATTGAGAAATAAATCATTACGTGGGCAAGTTCTCCGCCAAATGTATATTTGTTTAACTTTGAGACCACATGTTTCCAACAAGAATTGCAATGTTTTTTTTTATTCAGAAAAAATATATTCCCACACTTAACTATTAAAACCACTCAGGTTAAAATATTTTTTTTCTGCTGAAATATATTGTGTGTTGTCGGACATGATCCATTTTTACCACCAGAAAATGTTTGTTATACTATTGTAACTTTATTGGCATAAACTTTCCTGAAGGTTTCTTCGACAAATACTTCTCTGTGTCAGTCAGTCTTAAAAATATTTGCCAAACGATAAAGAATCAATGTGATAAAGAATCGCAAATTATGAAAGGATAATCACAGGGACCATCAAATCGAAAATATGGTAAAATAGTAATATTTTGATTACACGAACAATATTTCACAACACAGCGTCGAGAAAGAAAATAATTTTACCATTATTATTATAGCTAGTGCAATACCAGTTTGAGTAGCTGGTAAAATCTTCGTAAGAATTTACTCATGAAAAGAATTTATTTTCTCATTTTTATCTATGTTCTTTTATATCCATCAAAAATCAAATTAAATTCTATTCGTCAGGCTTGATAATGACACATAAAGTGTAATAAAACGGCACTGACTCAAACCGAAATTAGTAGAGGGATACGTTAAGGATCCGAAAGAGCGGAAACAAATTTTCATGAACCAGTTGAATGCTGTTTATCTTCATAATGCTTTAATTTAACGGTTAAAAGACCAATTAAAAGACGTATGGGACCTGTAAAACTCGATTCAAAGCAGTATAAATACCCGAAGTTTTGCAAATTCCAACTTGATGAATAAACAGTGCATTTACAAGCTTTTTTATTGGTTCCAAATATATTTGCAATATAGGAATTCACTCTAATATGTATTAGATTTAATTTGTTTACACATAATGAGGTACCATTAATGAAACCATGAAATAGGGTTAGATTATAGAGGAAACTTTCAAGGTCTCATTATCACTAACACCAAAATGTAATTTTTTATCTATCCATTTTCAAGAAGAAAATGACTGCAATTTTTTCAATAAAATTTTCTTGATTGAGTTTGGAAGAGTACCAGAAATGGCTCCGACGAAATAACCTGGAGGAAGTGCCACGATTTAATTTGGTGCCTCAAAGAATTCCTTTCGTCAAATAATGGCCGGTATTTATGATTGCAAAATTCGGCGAACACGCGATATTCTCTTCGTATTTCATTTTTGACGCGTCGGAGCTAAAAGAACATTATTTCGCCATTTCGCTGAAGTCACGAGACTCGCTCGTCTTCTTATATAGAAGTATCCTGGCTTTAAGGCACCAAACCTGTTTTTTATTTTCTAAAATATACTGCACTACTTCAATTTCAATTTTACTAGCACTTTGAAGCTGAATGAAACAAAATTTTAGACTTAAAATTAAAGAATTAATATGATCAACCTATTGCGATTAGTAACTATACATAGTATTGAGACGAATGAATTGAAATAATAAAGCCTAAACACAGAAGATTATTTTTTAAATCTTCACCTGGGACCCAGAATGAAAGTTATCAATCATAGCCATTTTTCCACAAAACGATGAATACTTTACCAATGCAGTGTGACCTTTTCAGCTTTGATTTGATCGAATTACTTTAGTTTTTTAGTTAAATTTGGTCAACTTTACATATTTTGATGAAAAATTAATTTCTCAAGCATCTTTCTATCCTTCAGGTAAGGTAATGGTGGGAGCTTACGAATAATTTGTTGAAATCGATCATTTACGGACGCCATAATTCATAAACCGGGGAACAGGAAATGTATCGAAAGACGAATTTAATTACTATGAAAACACGGCATAGGCAAAGGAAGCGGCTTTGGCTACTTAGGTATAGCAACATAGTCTCGCTTTAAATAAGGTGCATTAGCCGTACTTAGTAAGGCAGGAGCTCTTTTATAACTTTACTCGGAAGGTTACTGAAATCAGTAGCAATCATCACCTTCTACTCATTTCCAGTACTTCTAAACAAAAGAGCGTTCACTACAATGGTCTCATTCTCTTTCTAAATCTCCATCCTCCCTTCTCCTTTCTGCATAAACCCCTGAACGCGAAACATTACCCAATCGCCTCCATTGCATCACCAGCCGTAGATGATGTAAATGTAGCCGAGATATAATTAAATTCTCAAGGCTTTGTGGCAATCGGATTTAAAAATATTAAGAAGAAACAAAGCACAATTTCTAGCCCTTGTGAAAATTACTCCTCCCTCACGCTCCCCGACCCTAACCTCACCCTATCCCTAAAACCCTAAGTCGTTCTCACCCCGCCCTCACCCATAATCCTCTCCTCTCTCTGTGTCTCTCTCCATCTCTCGCCGTGCATATTTCCTTCCCTCATCTCCCTCCTCCTCCCCCTGCACTTTTTATCCCGCATTTAAGGCTCCCGGGTATTGATTGCAAGCGAGGCTAGGAGGAGACCCTCCGTAATTCTGCCCAATTGTCGCCACCACCAACCATCCACTTTTCCCGTCCCTTTTTCTCCTCTCTCCCTGCCCGCGCATGTAATCGCCCCAACTTCCCACCCCCCACACACCCCCTTTTTCTGCCTCTTAATCCCTACCCACCCTGCTCCCCATCCCTTCTTCTCCACCCCCACTCTTCCTTCATAACCCTCTCCTCCCCTTCCCCTTTGGAAACCCTGAGGTCTCTCCCCCCTTCGTCCTCTTCAACACACCCTGCGCGGAGTAATTCTCGCTTCCCTCCAATTACCCCCTTCTCGTCTTCCACCACCAACACTCGAGAAGCACACACACCATCTCTACCCCTCTCCCTGTCTTCCCCTCTTTCCCCTACCCTCCCTTTCTCGTTCCGCCAACAGCGTCCCCATCATTTTTTTGCGTTCTCCCTTCGTTCCTCTATTCCCACTGACTCTTTCGTCGACGTATCGCTCGCGGTGATTTTTTTTTATATCTGATTTACTTCTGACTGGAAAATTACTGTTCCTTCACCTTTCGTTCCTCGACGTGATGCTAAAATATAAGACTAACCCCTCAGTAAAATTAGATTTCGTTTTTTGTCACTCATATTGGTTTATGGAATCGGTATTTTTTTTATTTTATTATGGCTATTTGGCGTCGAATATTTCTTTTTGCTATAGCCAGTTGTTTGAAAAATACTATATTGATGGAGAATGAGTTTACCCTACGTGTTTACAATTACAAAAGTATAGATACTATACTTTTACAGAATGTTTCTCAATATTTATTAAAATGAACCCGTCGTCTTGAATAAAGAAGTAATTATGGAAAGGTCATAAAATTGTAGAAAAATTCATTCATTAGAGATCATGTATGTCATGCATGGAATTAGGCATTGATGTTTCGGTTTCCCTTAGGTGAATTTTTTATATGACTTATAAAAATGTTCACTGAATATAAAAAAACTGTGGAGAAAAATTTGTCGAATCATTACTCCGAGTATTATTATTATGAAAATCTAAAGCAAGGAACCGAGTTAAGTGAACGTCTTTGACAAGCGAGAGTAGTGAAATTCTTGATGTTGGATTGTTTTTACAATGAAAAAGGCTTAGGATATTAATGAGCTATACCATTTCACATCAAAATCCTAACCTTGATCACTTTTTAAGTGTTTTAGAAAAAGGACAAACTTGATAAAAAGACAGGGAGGAAATAGTTTGGTCGTCCATACATTTTTTTATAAATTTACCAGGCATAATAAACTTAATATAAATTACAGATTTAGGTGTAATGCGTTGGAACTGTTCCATAATAACGGAGACGAAAACTCTTGCAATTTTCCACTTTTAATTAAGTGAAAAATTGCAAGAGTTTTCATCTCAGTTGTTAAGAACCTTAGTCTTGATATTCTCCACTAGAAAATTGTATCATCATTGGGTTGAAGAAAACATTATCTGCTAATGAATTGAAATCCATTGTTCTCGTGCCTAAACCTATTTTTTTTTCTCACGAATTACCTGTTTCAATACAAACCATTAGTAATCTCGTGGAAAAAAAGCTTGAAAATCATTTTCAAAAGTTTTTATTATTTAAATCTACGGTCATTCCAATCAGTCCTTCCAATTAGATCTTCATAACGTACCGTGGCCATTAGCAAAGCATCCACGCATTTATCAACCTAAGTTGAAAACCTGAAACCCCAGCCTTTATTCTGCAGTCAGACGAGTTTACCACTAGATTAACTCGGTCGAGACGTGGTCTGATATTATTCGCAGTAAAAGAGTTGTCAAATTATTATTCACACAAGGAAAAATTTATAATTCCCGTGGTGGAAAAATCGCCAAGATATAACTTTTTTCCTTTCTTCGCCCGATTTGCTTTAATGATATTTTATTTGCCCCATGAAAATTTTCCTTAGCTCTACATTCTTCGGCAAATCGCTATAATTGTAGGTATATCGTGATCCCGGCATTTACTCTCCGTATTTTCCAGAATAATTAGCTCACCTAGTGTTTCTCTTCTTCACCAACTAGGAATACTCTTCATTGTCTCACATCCAGAACTCACAAAGAACGAAATTCATCTTTGGACACCAATAATACAAGCATCATAAAGACTTTATTTCAAACTACCCTCAGCCATTAAGGAAAAAATTAGGTACCTATAGGAGTTAAAATGCAAAAAATGATTAGCTAATGAAGACGTTCTACGCCAGGCTCTAAAAATCTTTATACGGAAAACGTAACGCTCTTTCTCCTGACGAATGAATTTATCTGACAAACTTGTATAATATATTGCGCATTATAGATAGTTGTGGCTCTAAAGGACTACAGAAGATGACCCTGGATGAGATAAACGCAGGGTGCACATGGGAAAATGAGAAAATATGCAGACTTGAAGATGTTAGTCTAGTAGAGGAGAACAGTTTGGAGAGCTTAATTAATCCAACCATAGGACTGATGACCGCTTATGATACTTAAGGTTTTTATGCTATTGTGTGACCAAACTACTTAAAAATGGGGGAAATTATATAATTTAGAACTCAATACCTAGTTCTGGAAACCTAGTAAATTCGCCTGCACCCTTTATTGAGCAGAGTTAAATCCACGCTTATATTTACGATAGAAAAACGCACCATAATTACGAAGGTGGTATGGACAGCTGACAGAAAAAAATAAGAGGGCACCCACGCATTGTTTTGCATCATCTCAACCGAGAGAAGAGAAAGAAAGCCCTCGCAATAAAGCGCGCGTGCTTCAAGCGCATTAGAGCGACTACACATATTCCTCGAGCGTGGCGTTGAATGACAGATGATAGCAAGAAGGGATAGGGGGAGGGAACCTGGGTGAGGGTTTACGAATGGCGAGAGAGTGTCGGGGATGGAGGGAGTGGGGGAGGGAAGGGAGTAAAGCAGGACGGAGAATTAGTGAGGGAGAGAAAGAGGGAGGTGGAGAAGGAAGAAGAGTATAAGAGTGAGAGAGGAAAGGAGTGAGGGTTTTAAAAGAGTGGCGTGAAAAGTAATGGGACGTCCTCTCCGGGGTGATTCCAACACTCTAAGAGGTGGCATGAGACTACCGTAATGAATAGGAACTTGATTGATGCAATTTCGCCCCTACCCCAACTCCACCCATCCCCCTTTAAGGCTTATACCCTTCTTCCCACGCCGCGCACCCCTCCTCCCTGTACATCACCATTCGAGAACCCCCCTCTTTCTTCCCTCACCCCGTACGGCAAATCTCCACCCTCCCTCTCGTGCCCCTTTTGTCAGGGTCTCTTCTTTCCCAACCAACCACCCAACCCCCGCCCCTTAACCCAGCCACCAGGCCATTTCTTCCTTCAAACGCCATCTCACTCTTATTCGGCGGATTTTCCAGAACACCCCTTTTTCCCCAAATCTCTCACCATATTCCACCAATGAGTTCTTTTTATTTCATCCCCTCTCCCTTTCTCTTCTCTCTTCCCAGCCACCCATTCCCTCAACCCATTACCCCATCCTTTCCCTTCCCCCACACCCATTCCACACGTCCTTCACCGCTCTTCCCTGCTCAAGTAAGAGCAAGCTTTCCTCCCAATTCCACCGCATCACATTCATTCCTCCCTGACCTTTACCCTTCTATCCTATCCCTCATCTTTGTATGGGAGAGGGTTCTTTTTTTAAGCGCCGGCTTCGCCACTGTCGCGGCTCCCAATGAATATTTTAAAGTATCAGAAAGTAGTGAGTTAGTGAGCCCTAACCCAAATTTTGCAATACAGCCTTCCTCATAAAAATAATAAGCATTACTAATTATTAGCCGTCATGGCTGAGGGTAGCTTGAAATTAAGTCTTAGTAGACAGTTAGTGAGTGATATATTATCAATGTTGGCAAAGTCAGAAGTTTGTTAAGTTGTAATGAAAATTGAAAGGCGAGACTTGACATTACGGAAAAAGTAATAATACATAAGGACCATGGAAACAATCAATGTAGCTCTTAAGAAGTAAATACGATTAAAAATAAATTAGGTTCAGTGGTGCTCAGAACGCTTAAATAATATTCTCAGTGCAATAATTAATTACAGAGAAATCCGGAGTGTGGCAGCATATCTTCTGCAACAGAGGTGGAATTCAATCAAGGAATTCAACCAATTCTGCGAGTGCATTTTCAACTGTCCTAGGAAGATGTTACGAAATAAATTTAAATTCATTCTAGTGCAGGCTGTAGGAAAATTAGGTATATTGTTCAGTAATGAGCAATACATGTTAATAGGTGTAGCCGTCTACTTGAACATAAAAATTGGAGCCATATTGGAAGTAAAGAGTATAAAGGAATACCAAGAGAAATGTTCATGTAGGGCTACTTTTCAGTTTCTTTAGTAATATATTTGAATTAAAATTATAACGAAAAATATGACGACTAAGACAATTTGAACAACCTTCCAAAATATTTTAAATTGAGAAAGTAATAAATACTTGTGTAAATAACTGCAGTAAAGAGATCCTCAATTAATTATCAATAGGCTGGTGAAGATTGACATGCTTACATCACATCATATCTTCCCATTTATGGTAAAACTTAGAACTAATTAGCATACAGCTGATACATGCGAGTTAGTGAATAAAGTTGGAGAAAGTGGTCATGAATGAAGAGGATTAATTACAATTAATAAAAATGATTTTAAAGATTGTATGAGCAAGAGATTGGCAGGGGTACCTGGCATTAACGTATCCTCTTCCAGTATTTTTTACGTGTAGCTAGCATCTTGCTCTATCACATGCCCATTAACTTGTATGTGGTGTTCCTTATCTGAGTTTCCATGTCGGCTTATGCCTCAAGGCAATGCTCCCTTATAACCGGATACCTCGAAAAAAAACTAACAACTATACTAAATTACCTTTCCAGAGAATTTAGTTATATAAGCTATCCATGCTAGTTTTCCTGAATTTATGTCTTTGAAAGAGTATGCTTAGCAAGGTGCTCTCGTGAAAGACGCTAATCTTTCAGTGAAAAACATAATTTAAAAAAAAAGAGTGACTTAATTTTCTCTATTATACTTAAAAAGATAAGCTTAAACCTGTAACGTATTTGTGAAACTTTTTTCTGCTAAGCTGAGTTGTTTCAAGAAACAGAAGCCGAAAAAAGTTTCAACTTTGCACATAATCAAAAATTGCCACGCCACAGATAATATACATCTCTTTTCGCACCTTATATTTATCTTGGATTCGACTACAGATAATTCACATCTGCTTCTATTTGAAATACGGGAAAAGTTCACTTTTACGGCTTTCAAGATTAATTTATATTACAAGATTCAATTAAAAATAATAGCCTTATAATATCAATAGAAATTTCATAAGAAAGGAACTTGTAAAAATGTTTAATTTTTGATTTCAACATTTTTTTATGCTCTAAATTTCGACATCTTTTGCAAAATATTCCGAAATGTCCTGGCTTCGACTCAAGCGTTATTTCAAAAGCATCGACAGGGCAACCTGAAGAATGTATGAGGGTAAACGCTCAATAGGAATCAATAGAGAAATCTAAATCAGCTGCTTTTCAGAAATATATTTTTCTACTTCTTTATCTATTTACTTTCGCTGATCGTCATTATGGCATTTCTTCCTGATATATTTATATTTATTTTCTATTGTAATCGATCCACTTGAATCATATTTTAAGCAATAATTCAGGGCGAATTGAAGTTAAAATTATGTTTCAAATTCACCCAGAACTGCTTATTTTATTTTCCTTCCTTAGCACGAGTGAGGTCGGAGTGAGCCAAGAGTGGGTAGCTTTTGTAGAAAAATGTATACTGCCCCACATTACCATGGGATATATTAGTACTTACTTACTACGTTTACAAATACTTTCAAAATCCTTATCTTGGAGAGGAAAAAGACTCTTTGATTAGTAAGTAGAAATAAGTTCAGAAAATGTTGATTCGGTGGTTTCAGGTTTGATCCCCAACGCATACCGATATATTTAATTTCGTCATTGGACTTTGAAAATAATGCGAGCATTTCTTTCTTACTAGATTAAAACAATCCTAATGAATGGTTAGTCCTGTTACACAATGCAGCCACAATTTGACAGGAATTTATGAATTAACATTCAGAGAGATGAGTGATATCGTTAATCAGTGGCACTCATAAATTCATACTTGAACCTATAGCAATGGTAAGTCAATTTTAATGTGACATACGCACATGGCAGAAATTCAAAGGAGATAGTTAAAGTGGATGTACGAGGGTCATCCGGAAAGTAGTACCCGTTCGTGAAATAAAGACACAAAAGTAAATATTAACAAACATAAAAAATTTTATTTGAAAGAGGATACTTTAAACTACTTCTCAACATAATCTCCAAGCAAATTAAGGCATTTGTCATAACGTGTGACAAGTTTCTGTATTCCTGCTGCATAGTCCTTCGCCGCCAGCTCATTGAGATACGCGAGGGACCCATCTTGCACAAATTTTTGCATAATGCAGATGGTGTTTAACAATTTCATGAACAATTGTTCGAGAAACATTGGGAAAATGCTCACAGATGTCATCAATTGTGACGCGCCGATCGTTCCTCACGAATTCGTCAACTGAGCTCACCAGTTGGTCTGTAATGACAGACGGTCTCTCCGAACGCTCATCGTCGTGTGTGTTCCCCCTCCCCATGTTGAAGTTGCGACACCACCGCCGAACAGACGACTCGTCCATTACATTGTCTCCATACACCTCCTTTAATTGGCGATGAATATCACATGGGCGAACGTTTCTTGCATTGAGGAATTTAATCACTGCCCTCACTTCACAACTGGCGGCGTTCTCAATTTTTTTAAACATTGTAAACAATCACAGAAACAACACAGGCAATGCTAGCGTCACGCAACTTGGCTCAGAGAAGGCAGACAAGCCACTGAAGCTATCTGACCTCGTCCAGCGGCTACTCGCGTCGTCAGCACTTCATGCGGCACGAACGGGTACTACTTTCCGGATGACCCTCGTAAGATACATCGATTGTCGATTGAATGTTGAAGGCTTCGATAGAAGAATGAATGTACGACAAGCAAAGTAAGGGAAGAAAAAGTAGGCATATTGGATTAAATGAAGGAAGGCAGAAAGTATTCATAATTGGGGAAGGGTTAATTTTAGATTGGGGTATTACGTTGTATCGTGCTAGGTGAGGCTTAGAAATGAAAGTGGTTAATCGATGTTCATCCAAAGCCTAGTTTTATTCCTTGTTTCTTATATCAAAATATTTTTTTTTACTTTTTTTACTCCCAAATTGCACTTAAAATTTGGCAAAATATATAGGAGTGATTTCAACTTTCACCTGTCTCTGACTAAAAATATTTTTTATCCTTCCTAAGAAAAATAATCTTCTCACAATCACCATCTCCGTGTTTTTATAGACAAATCTGTTAAAAGGTTTATTTTACGGGATACTTTCCATTATCTGGCCGGATCTTGTCAATGCGATACTTTCCCGCGATCCAAAACACAGCATACCACCAGCTCAGGTCACTAGATCACATTATGATCATCTCGTAGGGAAACAAACAACAGTAAATCAATGTAACCTCCCGCAAAAATAATTTATACATATTTTTGTGTTGTCTCAAGCGTAACTGAATAGAATTTGCCCAACTTCTTTCATTTCAATACGTATAGTTATAATACTTTCTCGCCTGTACTCGGGGGAAAATAATAACATACTTAGGGCTAGTAGTGCAACTAGGATAGTGTTGATTGTAGTTAGTAACTGGGATATACAATCTGAAAGGAGTCATAAAGATACTTCCCTTGGTTGAAACAAAAGATCAAATCCTATCATCACAGCTAAACTCGGCCCCGGCCCATCAAAATAATTTCTTCAAGTAAACTAGTCCCTGACGGCAACACTCGGGAATCCCTAACCTCTCCGAGGGGAGTTAATGGGAGGGGGTTTTGGGGATGGTTTTCGAGAAGGGAGAGAGGAGGGCAGGAGGTTTGCGCCCGCGGGAACACGGGTTAAAAGGATTTTTGTTTGTCTGTGGCGGTGGCCAGGTGTGGACAGAGAGAAAGGACGGGGAGGAGGGCAGCGAGGACGGAAAAACGCTCTCCCGTTCTCTACCCCTCCCCTCTCGCTCCCTTAACCGAACTCTCCTCCACCCACCCCACTCTCTTTCCACGCGTTTTTGACTCGACGTCGGCACTTCCACTGCGGATATTGCGTGTGGAGTCCCTTTTCCGATTCAATGTTCTGCTCTCGGGAGCCCGCGACGACGTCTCCCCGAACCCGCCTCTCTCTCTCTCTCTCTCTCTCTCTCTCTCTCCCATAGTAGTGGTAGGAGTGTGTGTATGCCGTTCTTCCCTTTTCCCCGGGTCGTTTTGGCTCGCTTCCTCCTTCGGCCCATCTCTTCTCTTTGAACCTCCTCCCCGTTTGCCGACGGCGGAGTATGATAGGAATGACGCACAGACAAGAAGTGGTGCTGAGCATCTATCGCGTGCAACACAATTAGTACTTCTAAAATGATTTTCATTCGTTTCAAAACATTATGGAAACGTTATTCGAATGAATGTTAACGATTAACGATGAGCACAGGATAAAATAAGACAATTTAATAAAGATAATAGTTGTCCGTAAATTACTTCCGGATTTAACTCTGACTACAGTCTTTCAAGACCATGCTCCAGACTTTTGATTAATGCCAACCGTACCAAAAATCATGGAATTTCATTGCGAGCCATGATCAAGTAAAAACATTCGGATTACGTAAGTTCTGAGAGAATTGTAGTAATTGCGACGAAATTAGCGTAATTAAAATTGTATTCGTCGAATGATTAAATAGTTTTAATGAATTTGTCGGGCGCACATTTTTGCCTATATTTTGATGCACCATACATGAGTAATTTCAAATTATTATTTCTAATTTATGTACATTTACTCGAAGAAAAACTGTCATAGTAGATAATTTTGATCGAAAGTGATCTTTTATAGGAAATATAAGCAGAAAATGTCATCGTTTTATTCCTGATACTACGACTGATCCATGAGGTTCATATGTCATTGTACAGAGCTTGGTGACACTGGGGAAGGATAAAAGGAGGAAGTTATCTCTGTAATCCAATCAAGTAATGATAAAATGCTTTAACAGGAGCTCTCCTCGAACTACGGAGTAATTAGCTAATGAGTATGCGCTTCACAATTATTTTTCATATGCCGCACCATGATTTTCGATGGAATTGAAAGTATTCATGGTGGGTTCAATGCTCCTTAGCTATTTCTTTCCCCTCTCTAAATCTTAATCCTTTCAGTTCCAAAACACCGGTCAAGTATGAGTTTTTATGTTCAACTCAACACAGAAAATAAAACAAACATTTGTAAACAAATGTAACAAATATTTATGAGAAAATTCTACATACTATTTGGATCCGAACTGTTTTATATACAATCAATGAGTCCCTATTAAAAAGTTAAAGGGTGCATCTTTTGGTAGTAATTATTGCTTTAGCGAAAAACTTGTTTTCTTCTCCTGTTTTTAGCTTTTATACATATAAATTTAATTTTGGGATTAAACTACTTTCATGAAGTCGTGCGTTGATTATATCCCAGACCGTCACTTTAATATAAATCAACTTAATGGGAAGCGCTTCAATAAATAATCACAATTGGTCCCGGTGAGAATAAAGAGAAAGGGCAGAAAGAAGAGAAATGGAGGTTTGATACTGTAGACACAAATATAACAAAATTCTTAAGCAGCAAGGGTTTAGCTTGTATGTAGATATTATCTACTGAGATAAGAACTGTTTGGAAAGCAAGTACGGCCCCGTTAATAAAAAGCTCTAAGGTCTAAATCTTCAACGTCTTATTGAACTAAAGGTTAACTTAAACCTTCGGTTAAGGCTAAAAGTCAGTTTATGACCGCTATTTACGTTCAAAACCGACCGTTAAACAGCTAAATATTTGATCGAATATGTCACTACGGCTACGATATTCACATGTCCTAATGAGCAACAATATTTGTTCACATAATCGCATCTGTTGGTAATCTTAAGATAACCAAAAAATCTTCAGATTTAAGTTAAGATAATTTTAAGATTCCCAATAACTAATGATTGCTTTTTTACGAGGCATTATTAAAGCGGACTCAAGTTATTCATCTTGTCCCTGACATCACTTAAAGATAAGCTGTGAAAATATTACACCCAATAGAGCAATTTAGACCTTAAACTTGGGACTCGGGAAGATGAGAATATCCTAGATAACCCATATGGTATCATAGGATGACACGAGTATATCCACGCGAAAAATTGCAATAAAATACGACTCTTTTGGAAAAAGAGTAAGCATCAACCGGGGAAGGATGCGTTAATTATTTTCGCTTCCACTCGCGATTTCATAACGCATCGGAATATCGGAACTCGTTATTGCAGCAACTTCATATTGAAAAAATAAACCAACATAATAGGTTTCGAGGGGAAGGGAGCGTGGTGGGTGGCAGAAGGGCAAGAGGTGGGAGGGACGGAGGATGTGGCAGTGAGGGAGAAGGAGATAGCGACGTGGGAGGGTGGAGTGACGGTGGGGAGGGGGCGGGATGAGGGAGGAGAGGGGGAGGAGAGGAGAAGTGAGTGAGGCAGCTCCGGGATTGTGAATTTCTGGGTTCCGCTCCCCCTCCCCGCAAATCGATCTCGGTTTCCATGGAGACACTTCCGGTTTCGGGGGCCGTGCAGTTTGCCAAGAGGGACCCAAAAGACCTCCGAGTCGGTTAGGATGTCGGTGTCTCGGAGGGCGAGCGAGGGTGGAGGGTGAAAAGGGGAACGGGTGGAAGTGGGTTTGAGGGGAGGGATGCAAGGAGTGAGAGGAGGGAGGGTAGGATCGTCTGCGTGAGCGGGGAAAGGGGTGGGTGCGGGAGGAACTGGGGGAGGGGGTGGTGAGAGGGAAGGAAGAGGGAGGAGTGTTTCCAGAGGGTGCTAGATGGCGGAGGAAAAGGGGTGTGATATTCCGTGGGAAGGAGTGGGAGAAATGGAGGGTGGATGGGTGGGAAGGAGAGTGAGGCAGATATTCGAAGGAATCGAGGATCTGCCGCCGGCTAAGGGATTGTGGTATATGAACGCCCTCTCCACTTCTTCTTAGAAGATCGCTTCTCAGGAAAACTCGGCCATTCCGAGGAACTCGCGTGGTCCTTTCCGCTTGGTTTAGCTGCGGGGAGAATTTAATAATTTCGCCCTTGCTCCCGATGTATTTTCCCATCAAAACTACTTATCCCCAGTACTGTCAGTGAATATGGAAATATATACTGGCTTACCACGGAGTGCGACTAGTTTGCCAAGGGAATTTCTTATTATAGAATTATCTCGATTTGGAATGCATAAAATACGCAAAATTATTGTTCCTATTTATGTTGTCTAATATTCGATCAATAGTTTCCATCTCAAATACCCCCGACGCGATAATATAGGCTAAAATTTTCAAAAGAGTGGTTTAAATGCTCCACAAAGATATTGTAATTAATTGTGAATATACGCATAATTTGGCTATCGCACTAACACTTGATATATGCAAGTCATTTATTCATGATATATTGATACCGAAATATGAGAATACATTCAATTTAAGTCCCACAGAACAATTTTCCTGAGACAGCCGCAAATTTTTCCGTCGCCAGTTTGAAAATCGGAATTCTCTGCTAAAAAATAATACGATCCGCGTTTCTTTCTATCAGTGCAGGCAGGTGAAAACATAAGCCACAAAATTAAAACTAAAAAAAAAAACCTTTCCCACCATCGGGCCCGACGGCTTTCGAAGAGCGCCACAATATTGCTTCGACGAAAAATGTCGGGCGAATCCTCCCACTCTTCGGCCGCTATCCTTTTTTTTCGGCTAGCGATCCTTTGGATTCCCGCATCGACCCCCTCCTTTTTTTTCATTTCATTGTACCCAAACAGCCTCTCCACGTGTGCACCCATGTCTTCCCTTTTTTTCTCTCCCTTTGCCAGCATTTTTTTCGATCTTCGTTTTCCTTCCCTCTTCCCTCTCCCGCTGCGGCTACCAAGGTACTGGAGCTTACACACAGAGTTTCATGTATATATGAAACATGCACCCATACCCAACCAACCACCCATCCACACGAACCCATTCCCACACACGCAGGTGATCAAAGACAGGGCACGGTCGGAGGGACAGACATACAGAGGCGAAAAGCTTATATGCGAATGCGGCAAAGGGTTGATACACGCGTATGAGAGCGTGGGAGATTGGGAGAAGGAGGGAGTGGAACGGGAGGATGATAGCAAGGTAGAGGAGAGATGAGGGAGTCGTGGGGAGGAGGAGGGATGCTGTTTGAACGTACGTCAATGGCGACGCGGAGAATCTCTTTGAAAAGTGACGGGGAGTTTATGCGCGGAGGACCCCCGCTTACCCTTCCCTCCCTCCCCCCGAGGCACTTCGGTGGTATGGGTGTTCCCGACATCCCTCCCTGACACACCACTTCCCATTCCTCCCCAATCTTCCTCCGGCTCCCGCACCAATGGCAACCACTCTACCGTCTCCAGGCTCCATCCAAACGAAACAATAGCGGGCGGGGATAGAGAGAGAGAAATCAAGCAAAGTTTCGGAGCGGGAGTAAGCCTTCGGTGTGGCAAGAGGAGGAAGGAAAAGGAGAGAAGCAGATTGAAATTAGAATACCCCGTGGTAATGACAGCAAGGCTGGGTATTTAAAGGGCGAATGGAGTGCTTAGGTCACTCCCCACCCCGTTCAACCCGGGATTGAAGTACTCGAATCGTGTGGAGAACACGTAATAGCGGTATAGTATAGAGATTCCCGAACATTTTTTTTTATCTTCGCTTGCCTTAAAGTGATCAAACGTGATGGAAGTACAGGTATAAAAGAACCTAAAACAAATAACGTAGTTGAGCAGGAATTCTCATTATTGCTCGTGATCTTAAATGTGTACGTCAACGGAGTGGTGAATAAGTTATAGAACAAAGATGATAAAGGCGGTGCGTAGCGATGTAAAAGAATGAAAGATAATCTTACTGTTTTCGCAATCCATAGCTCAACTTGCCGAGAATAAATAAGACCTGAAGAGAATATTACCTTGAAGGGACATGATGAAAAAATACTGCCTTAAAATAATGAAATTCTCTACAATCGAAGCAAACTTGATAAAAAAACGATGGGTGGGTACTTACGAAAAATGAAATACTTTTCAAAATTAGGAAACAGACTCACGGTGTTCTAAATCCTCTATCGGGCGCTCTTTTGATGTCTAAAGGTACATTGTGTATGCGTAGATAAGATTAGAGACGATAGGAAAACGAAGGTATACATAACTTAAAAAGCAATGAAGGTTATCTATCGGAAATAACAATCACCAATGACGAATCACTTAAGTCTGGACATCAAAATTTCGCAAAATGTATAAGTTTAGTTTTCCTTTGTACAACTGTGAAGTGCATAACATGGAAGAAACCGTATAAATAAAATAATAAATATGATTCTCTATTAGAGGAAAGTTTGAATCAAAGAAATTTTAGACATGATATCACAAAATACTAATGAAAACTCAATGGAGAGTCGCAAATGGCCTAAGAAGGATTCTTTCTAATTGCCTAGCCTATATTAAAAAAGTGCTGAAAGATTTATTGTGCATGAATGAATGAAGAAATCGAAAGGTGGGCTGAATACCTTTTAGGGTCATCACAAACTAACTGCTGGCATTAGATGATATTGATTAGCCCTCTATTAATCAAAGAAATGTTGCATGAAACTCCCAGATGCACGGTTTCAGGAGAAAAAACAATTAGCCACAATAAATAATGAATTATAAAGAACATACATATCATAAATATAAAAGACAACTTAATATATCAGCACAAATTTTCATCGATGTTTATTTGATTCCGTTTTTCATTTATTGTTTAAATTAAGGATCATTTTATACATTCGTATTTTTCACCCTTCCCCCGAGGTTATTCTTAAGTACAGACAAACATCTAGGGAGAGAAAACAGCTATGGGAACAGAAATCCTAAAACCTTCACGTCATCAGGATAGTAAGAAGGGTGGACTGATCAACTTGCGTGGTAGACACGCTGAAAGTTGAGAGAGTTGGCGACCAGTAGCACACATTTTTGCACCATTAAGAATTTTTGAGTAATAAGGACAAAAATTTCGCGTTTCATCTATAGCCTTTCATTATCGAAAGGCGGAAATAAGTCTAGAATTTGACCTTTTTGCACACTTGGTAAAAATGATGTGGAGACAGAATATGAAACACATGAAATCTTCTCCCCAGAGGTAGGAACAAATCACACAATACGAAACATTTCGAAATATTTCTCGCTGCTGTGGAATTATTCATAACCACATAAAATATTTCCTTATCATGATCATAAGAATGACATTATTAAATTCGGGTGGCACGTAGAAAACGGTGACAAGTTATTCGGCAACTAGAGTACACGAAGAAAACAGAAAGAAAATAATTGACATGAAATATTCAAGAATATTATTTTTGGAATTCTGAAACTTATGAGCAAGTCAAAATGATGCCCAACTGAGTGCCGTGAATAACATGTTTATCTATGAATACTCCTCGTTGGTAACAGGGCAAAAGAGATTAGTCTTCCCCCGGTGAGAAAACCGGCCAGGGGTCGAATCGGGTGAAAAAATTGAAACAATGAACTCAAGTAATGAGTTTAAAAAGAGTTTGCAATGCGCCTACGATTCCAGTACGGTACCAACACGACGAAAAGATTTTTGCCATTGTATTTAACCACGCTCAGAACAGCCGAGGATTTACATTTCCCGAAATACGAAAGCAACCTGGGAAATATTCGCAATTATATAAATATGATGAGACCAGATACTCCAATCATTATGCTATCCAAAATAATTCCTCCGGAGAAATAAAAAACGAGAAATTAAAAATTACCGGCCATCCTTGCCATCCTAGGAGTAGACCCGAAATTCTGAAACGAAAAATTCAAACCAAAATAGAAAGGCAAAGCCACGGGTAATTATTGGAACAGAAGTTGGTCAAACGGAACGAATCGAAAAAAAACTCACCATCCACCCTGAAGATCAGAAGCAGTGATGACAGGTCGTACACGACATTTGCGACAGAATGGGTAGGAGGGGATCAAATGGAGTAATCTGTTCGTTTGAGCGGGGGGAGGGGGACCACACATCCACAAACACACTTTCACAGGCGGAGGACACCCGAGGAATCTCAAGTGAGGAGGGAGAACTGGAGAGCGCTCCCGACGGAAGAGGATTTAAAAAGAGACGCGTGGGTAAGGGATGTGAGGAGCCGCTGTTGGATCGTCGAGATTGGTTTTATAAGGGACGACGAAAATAACCGATTAATCAATGGAACTGATTGCTCTCTCTCTTTCTCTCTCTCTCCTCGCTTGGAAAAAAGAACGCCGTCATAGGGTGACAGACTGCTCTCATCTCCACCCCATCATCCCCTTTTCTTCCCACTTGTTTCGCCCATCGGTCGCGGGCGCGAGTTTGTTGTTTTTTTCCTCTGTTTCTTTTTCAATTCTCTTCATAAGCGAGAGCTGAAGACGAGTGGAGGTGGGCGGGAGTAGAAGGGGGTGTGTGGGAGGGAGACGTTCGTTAACGAGGCGCCGTGCTCGTTCGAACGGAAATATAAAAAAAAAGACGACGACGAAGCGGAGTTCAATTGAGGAGAATCGCTCGGGACGAAAAGGGGTCTGTTCCTGTGTTTGGTGTAACTGGCGTCATTTCCGCAACCCTTTACATGGTTGGCGCATGGATGGAGGAGGAGGAGGCTGTATTCGCATCGTTTTCCAAATAGGACGTTATATTAATCTCGAGGTGCAGCGTTCAGGAGTTGATGAGAAAGAAATCGCCCGGGTTAATTGGAAAATCGAAGGATGGATGCAATTTAATTTTTATTCCCTCAATAAAAATTTAATTTTTTTACTTTGCCTATCATTAAAAATTACTTTTATTTTGGCTGACTGCTACACTCACTGAGATAAAATAAACTGTTTTTTGCGAATCTTAAACATGGAAGGAGGAAAAACAGGAAGGAGTATTCGTACTTCGTAAGTAAGAGAGGAACAGGGAAGTGGTCCATTCTAAATTCTTTAGCTTGTTAAGGGAAAAATTTGACTAAAAATTTTTAGGGATGAATATATCTTTTTTAGAAGCAATATCTATGAATATAGTACGTTGGAGGATGAGTAGTGCTCAATTAAAGTATTTCCTTTCAACCGTTTATCTATGAGCCAAGTTCCAAAACTTTTAACTCGCACTTAAGGGCAGAAATTCCATCTACAATGAGCACTGAGACACGATGAAGGGTTATTCTGCCCTCCATCTATTGAAACATAAAATCCTTCGTTCAGTTATTGAAATTCATACTCAGAACCCGAAACGATGCGATTTTCAATTGGTGTAATCATAGAAATATGTGAAATGCCTTTGAAATAGACAAATGATCGCATTACTTCCATTTTCTATTATTTTAGTTGAGGGCATGATCATGCCAATTAATGTTAAATACTTGTGCAACGAAAACATTGCGGTCACCTTGGCATGTTTCTTATAAGGCAAGGTAAAAAACCAAGAATTGCCATAGGGTGAAAGAGCAATTAATATAAAGTTATCATAACCCAGTAAATAGAGAATTGAGTAATGCTAACAAAAATTACCTCAATTATCAAGATGACAAAGGATCTCCATAATTCAGCGTCTCCAATCGAAGTAATCCAGTCATAAAAAGTGATCCGGCCATGGTTTTCTGGAAAATAAATAAAAGTAAGCATTTTTAATCGATCTTTGAGTTATAATTTTTACGGAACGTAATTTATGTGCAACATTAGCAAAATAACCGTTAGGACATGAAAGTATGCTGCAAGGACTGTACATTATTTACAATGTAGGACACCTCAAACAGAGAGGGAAAAGCAGAAATTAAACTTCATGTTGTTCAAAATGGAAATAAAAAGGAAACAAGTTGTTGAGCAAGTGAGTGCTCTTTTGCCGATTATCAACGAGCATCTGTGTTACTTATTACTTCAATAATCTTAGGTTATTCATGATAATATTTACCAATGCAATTAAAACCCAAGAATCGGATGCGAGCAAGTGTGCGCGAGCGCGAGAGAGTTTCTTTCTAACCATGTTAATCCATGAAGTGTCCACTAAGCTTATTCACAACTCTTTCATTATTCATGATTGATTTTATTAAATTTCATAAAATTGAAGAGTAATCATAAAAAATTTTCTATGTGGAAAAGCCAATTATTTTATTTTCAATTTCGATATGAAGATTTTCCACTAACTGACGCCAGACACTGTTTTATTGAGTAATAATAATATTAAGTTCTACGGCACATTTCACATCAATCAAAATTATACAAGACAACCCCTCCATAATAACAATTATTCCATCAACGAAGAGAAATTCTTTTGAATACGCACGAAATAAGAGTTATTATATTTAAATGCAGTTTGATGCATTCGTATTAAAAAATATACAATCGTTTTGTTGTAAATAATTCAATTTATCAACTTCAACGCAAAAGAACTACCTAAAGTAGTAATAGCTATTTCATATTTACTTTCCAATTGCGAAATATTACATAAACTTCTTGTTTTACACTAAAATCATCACTTGTTTTTTGTTTTTGATCAAAATTTCAAATTATTTTTTTTTCGTTTAATTTTCAGAACTCTCAAACAAAAAATAAGACCATAAAAGTTCTTTCCTTAATAACACTAAAATATTACACCATATCTTGATTTTAATCGTTATACTAGAGGTGCCAAAGTTAGCAGTTGGAGTATATAAATCAGACATGAGAAGGCGGAAATGATCTCTCAAAATGATTTACACTCGCAACCCAAGGTATGTGTGAATCATTGGATTTTTACCGACCAAGTTCATAATCTTCCAATCCACATTTTCTGCTCGTTTTATTTGTTTTTTTTCTTTTTTCCGTTCCAAAGAATTGACATTTCTCGTGGGAATTGGTTTCGGAATACGAGGGCAGGGATTCTTTTATTATTTTCATACTCATAGGCGAGGAGGAGAGTAGCGGCCTCCACCCACCCACAACCCCAGACAAGTAAGTTATCTTTTTCGAGACCCCTTGTCCTCTCCGTCCCCTTCTTCGTGACACCGAACAACTCCCTCTCGCTCCATTTCTGCTTTCCAGCCTTATCCTTTAATTTAAAATTAATATTGGCGTAGATTCCTCCGGCGGGTTCCTCCGGTGAGGAAATGAGGGTGGGAAGCAGTGAGTGGGGAGTCGGAAAGAGTCTGGGGTGACTGGATGGGGGAAGAAATGGATGGGGAGGCAAGAAAGGAGCTTGGGTCTGTCAATCTTGGGATAAAATGATGGCTTGGATGATTCTTACAAAAGGTGATTCTAATATGAATTCACAATTCATCCTAATATTATTTTTTCAGGCAAGGTAATAGAAGTATATTGCTTTTTTCTGCCCGTGATATTCATATATGCATAGCCTTATTATCGCCTTCTCTTACTCGCAATTCAGGGCGTGCAAAATTGCCAATAATGTATGGTACTTTATGTGACGCTAAGAATGTATGGTTTCAGGCAAGCTAAAACTTTAGGGCTGAAAGCCATATGCCTAAAACACCTCCAAATTTTCTGTTTTAAACCTTAGACGTGAAATAAATACCACTGGAACATTTTTTGTAAGACGTTTATGGCCGAAAAGTATAAAATGAACCACATTATCAATTTAAAGAATTTTTAAAGAGAAAACTATGTTGCAAGTATTTAGGTCAGTTCACGCAAAATTCAGATATTATTTGAGTGGCTACATAGGCAAGAACCAAGAAGATTACAAGGACTAATTCTCAATCGCTTTAAGAAAATCATTTTCAGAGGCTATGCTTCGGCATTGTGGTATAATAAATTTATCTAATCGCTAAATCAAAATAATAGTTCTTTTCCAGTTAATATCCTTCCATTAATCTAATTTTGTCGTGATTTTTCAAATAAACAGATACCTTGGAATCCACTATATGAAATTAATGAGAACTTTGCCGAAGAAAAAACAAAAAAATATCATTTAACATTAGTTTTGACCTATTTTTCGCATTGTTACTCAAAGCGAGAAGTTTTTAAATGAATAATGAAATTCATGGCGAAGGAATAAAATCGCTTGGTACACATCCACACCAATACGAAGTGATTTTATGTCTTCATAATGAACGTAGTACCCTTCCACTAAGTAACGCCTGATATAATTTCTTATGTTAACAATCACATTCATTTGTTGCCAAAATTAAGAAAATGCTCAAACTTTTAGAGTTTAAGACAGGATTTTTGCGCTGTTGATTATCACCAGCATCACCTCAAATCTTCATATCTTTAAAATTCGTGAAGTGCGCTTCTTCTGTGACCTAAATTAAGCATTAAAAGAGAGAGAATATGTTTTCTCCCGAGTAGCAGTCACCGGTAGGATGATGTGCCCCAAAAAGTACCCTGAAACTTCATCCTCTCATCAAAATTGCTTTTCTCAAAGTGGAACAAGGTGTAAAATGTCTTTATCGTCTCTGATTTTATAATCAGACGAATAAACATTCATTCATATTTCTCAACTGAATCACTTCGCTCTCATTTAGCAGCGATAGTAATTGCAAAGCAAGAACACGGATAAGCCCCTTGGAATCATTAATAGGTCGTTTCGAGAACGTAAAAAAATTACTCATGCATTCAAACAGAGGTTCATACACATACAATTAAAGTCATCAAACTTATTTCTAAATGGATTTCAGCACTATGGTGTAAGAGGAAGATGTAGGCATCTCCGAGCTCTCCAATTTGTCCAAATTGGCGTTTTTAGCACTAAAAACCATCTAAAAATGAACAAGATAGCAATACCTTTTGCCGTCTTTCATTTAAAATAATGGATGCAGTAGAAAACACGCGTAAATACGTTCATATAAATTCATTGGCTTGATTTCTAGACCATAGGTAGGGGTAAGGAAAAAATCTATTTTCCTTCCACTCACAGGAATTTGTCGCGCATTGGAAAAGTTTTACCGGTTTAACGTTCGGTATCCTCAACTGATGCAACTCAAATGACATGAGAGTGAAAGGAATTGTATCCAAATAAGATGGAAGGAGATATGGCTTTATATGGTTTGAAGAAAACTTTTTCTGGATATCCCGGCTTTTAGAAAGTGATCTTAAAAGGAGGAGCTGAGGGCGACGGATATATGAAGGCGCCGGTGTTTGGAGATGATTTCCCTATGAGTTCGTAAGGATTTTTTGAAGGGATGGAGAGAAGCAAGGAATGGTTTGAGGAGGGACGTGAGTGCTTGTTAGGGAGAGTGTTAAGTGGTCTGGAGAGGGGTGGGAAGAAGTGACCCAACTCTTTGAGTTTTTTTGGAAGGCAAGAATCGAGTGATGGTACCGGAGGAGGAATGATGTGAGCGAAGCACCTCGGATGTTTGATGGCCCTCTCGCCTTTGCAGTAGATTCCTGATTACGACTGTACGTAGACGAGTCTTTCTTACTGAGAGGAGAGAGAGAAGAGGCCACTTTTAAGCAATATTTTCTTGACAGACTTCTCATATTCACCTTTGATAAAATACCTAAAATATCTTAACATTCTTGCGTACTGAACTTAAAAATTTCAAATGATGGTATGATTTCCAAGGATTGTGTATCATATCAGAGCAATCATTAATGCACACCGCAAAAAAACGTGATATTGGTCTTATCTAACAATTTTTTCATAACAGTTAACTAACTTCGTCAATGCTACTTCCTACCATAGGGTAAGTAGCTATTACAAAGACTAAAGCAAGTCTGCCGGAAGAGGTAGTGCAAGAATTACAGTGGCGCAGGGGTAATTCTCTAATTTCGCATAAAATCAGACAGGTCTCATGTAAAATTAAAGTCACTTCTGCCCATCATATCTTGGATACCCAACTGTAGAGCATGCACAAAGTTAAGGTGACATGATGGACGAAAATGCCTCCTCTACCTCCTGAATGCCTAATTATTGATCGAATTACAAAAGTCAAATTGAGTCAGAGTAATTATTTTAAAGAAGGGGCAAAACTTTATAACATGTTGTGAAATGGAAAAATTTATTGGAGATAGTATTTTGGAGTGCACTTCAACCCTAAACTCTAAGCAACCCTTGAAGCAGTTTAACAACAGTTTTTGACGCAATTACACGACAAATTAAAATAATAATGGAACGTAAAATTGATATTTTTCTCAGAGAATAATAACTATACGATCAAATAAAGCGATGAAAACAATCTTTATTGGAAATTCGTCGTACATGCGACGGTTTTCATGAAGAAAGATGCCCTTTCACAAACTTCGCAAACCAGTCAATCTGCTTCTAAATATTTGTTATGGAATCATTATGTACTAATTATTTGTAAGGCAACCGGACGAGGATGAACCTCAAGGTACAAAATCATTTGAGACTCAGGCAAAGGAAACTTGAGGATACCGAATTTGACCCAAGTCTCACGACAACTAATTTCTGGTAAGCAAAGGAGATATATCGACTGAAAGTGCGGCGCACCCCTCTCGAGCACTCTTGAGCTCCTTCGACTCCCCTATCCATCCCATCTCTCATTTACAAAGGAATGGGAATGGTTGCGTGTCCCCGGGCTCCTATTTCGCGGTAGTATTGTGGTAGGGGCGCAGGAGAGGCGCGGGTGAGAGAGTTCGCGAATCGTTACCGCCTTAATCACTCAATTCTCCACCCATTCCTCTGGCTAGATCGTTCCCCGTAGGGTCGCAACTCGCAACCTTGAACCTTTATTTCTTTCCGTTGAACATTTTTAATATTGCATCAAAGAGTGCCTTTTTTTCAATGAAAGACGTTTACAATGCCTACGCCTTCCATAGCGAAGACGAGACGTTTGGATCCGCCAATCAAGAAGGTTTCTCCTCGAGTAGCCGGCGCTGCTTCGATCCAGATGCGATGGAAGCATAGGACGGAGTAGAAAATGGAAATATTCCTGGTTGGTAGTCACAGAACGGTCCGTTTCTCACTGGCATAATGAGTACTCTACGAATTTGAAGAGCAAATTTTTAGGCGATACATCGAGAAAGACTTCTAACAATGAATTTGAGTATGAGGAAAAAACCTCAGTAAAACACGATAGACAAATTGCTAGCTATGTAAATCCTGCGCCCAAAGAGCTAATCATTATGCACAGAGTATGATTCGTGTTAATTGTTCCAATTTAAAAAATACTACTCAAAGCAGATCCAGGGTTTTGCCTCTTTCCTATGGTAAGTTTTATTTCAGATATTTATTCCACTCCTGAAATAAAACGTGACTCTATTTCAACGTTCAGGTCATTGTTACGAGTCCCCCTTATGTAAGTTGCAAATCCTTAGATTTCCTGAGCATAACTAACCATTATGTAATGAATAACATTCTTCATTTCTTTGTAATAACAAATCGACAGCACTAGATGCATTGTGCGTTAAAATTTAAAGGAAGGAAGGCTCTTAGGTACAGACAGAGGTCTCTATAACCTACTGTAGAGAAAAAGTAGGCAAAATATAATAAAAGTTAATGGTTTAAATGGACAAAAGCAGATAGACTCGTGAGATGAGAGTAGTAACGTATTTCTTAGGATGCTAAGGTGAATTGAGAAACAAGTATATATAACCCAACAGGACATTTAGAGATACATAAAATACCTTTTTAACCTACTAATTTGTCTTTTTTGGAAAATTCGTACTAGAGTAAAAAAAATTGAGTCCAACCGTTGAATTTTGGACAAGGGAATTACCGGGTGACCATTTAATTTTTATGATACATCTTCTAATGAATGATCACCTCTTTATATCAATCACTGCATTGATTTTTCTTTCTGGACTATGAGTAGTCATGTGACGCAAGAAGGGCTGGCAAGCTATGTCTCCAGATCAAGGATGGATTACTTTCATTTCAGGGTAAGGATAAGATGGGATGAGAAGCTCGGAAAAAGTGGGGGAGATGAGGTTAGGCGGGAGGGAAACAGGGAGCAGAAAACACTGAGAAAGAGGAAGATGGATAGCGAGAGAGTCAGGTTATATAACGGGAAAGCCCTCAGCTTGCGCCGCGGGGTAAACCCATGGGGGCGAGATCAGCGAGGAAAAAGTAATATCGCCATACTGTGCTTCTCAGTGCTGTTGGCTTTTGAGGCGCGCTTTGGGGAGGGGAGGGGAACGGGGGGAGGATTGAGAAGGGAACGGAGAGGGAGGGGGTTAAGGGCACACAAGAGAAGGGATCGGATGAGGAACCCCTCAGAGCCCTCTTATCTCCCCGACCGCCCCTATTCCATTTTTTACGGGATCCGCAGTTACGCTTCTTTTAAAATTTTTCCACCTTTTGTTGTGTTCACCCGCGTCAATCTGAGATGCCTTTCCCGAGCCTCTTCGGGGGGAAGAAGGGGGAGGGGGTTAAGCGTTAAGGATTTTTGGGGAAAGGAAGGCTATGGATGAAAGGATAGAAAAAATTCGTTGGAGGGCAGGAGACGGGGAAAGAAATAAGGGTCACGAACGTGGGACAGAGAGATGATGATATAGAAAACACTAATATCAGGATTATGTGTTACTTATTGTACTTTAAGTGCCCCGACGAGTATATCGATTTTCCCATGTAAATGACTCTCAAAAACACTACTTATAATCGGAGAGAATGGCACCCATACCTCTGATCCAATCCCGTCTCCGTGTATCGGGTGTAGACATAACATACCAAAGTAACCAGACCAAATTATACCAAATTGATGAATCTTAATCAATATTCTTGTAAAAATGGAACGGTAAGAAAAAGAAATATGTTTTCTCCAAGGATTGGCTTCCAGACTATCAAAACTCTAAATTCCCATTAAAACGGGGATTTGAAGTTTTAGCTTATGTCGAATACTTTTTAAGTGCATAATACTGTCCACTGGATTTAAGCTAAGCATTACTCCTCTCAAATCGCAAATGCCCTTCCAAGTAATTCCTTGCATATTTGTCGATAGATGAGGAGAATACTTACGTCAAATGACTATGTTAATACCGTATGCACATAATAAAGATAAAGCCGCCGCTTATTTGCTCCAATTCCCGTCTGCATCTTTGGAAAGAGAATGCCACATCCAACCGCTTTATATAGCGTGCCGTGGTTAATGGCCTCACTACTTTGGCTCGTTTGGTGGAAGCCAAGATTACCTTGAGCCAGCTGATACCCACTAGGCCAGAGGTACTCTAAAGGGTCCTTTTACTGTTTTGCAGAAGGGGTTTGGATCGAATAGATTGATGGGGATAGGATTTTGAGCGGGAAGTAATGATCAAGGAGATAGAGAGAGAGAGACGAGGCTCTAGTCCCCAAAGAAGTGCTATTGCCAGTACAAATCAAATATTCCCCGTTTTTACGGAATAAATAGTATAAATAAATGGGAATGCGCATCGTACGGGTGAGGTATTTGATAAAATCAATCAAAGATGCATAAAAGCTCATTAAATATTATATTGAGTGGACTTACAAAAATCAGGTAAACAAGAAGAGAGGGGAAAGAATTCTTTATAACCATGAAAGCTGAAGAATTAAAGCAAAAAATGAGTAGATATTTGCACAACATGAATGTGAGGCATGCGTTCGTGAGGAAAATAATGGAATAAAAGACTACGCGAAGAAAACAAAGCAATTAACTCTTTGAACTAATTAATTGAGCAAAAATAGCAATACTTGCAGAGGCTGTAGTACACGGGTGTAAACTGGAGTCATAAAAATCCATATTCTTTGATTTTTTCATGATTATCTCATCGTATTTGAGCCAGTTTTGATCCTCGGTCAGAAAGAGATCAGTTAACAATGGCATGCAAATGTACTGGAGTTTCACAAAAATTGTGTTCACCATTAAATTGAAAAAAGACATTAGAAGTTATTATTGAATAAATTTTTTGGTTGTAAAAGGTAAAAAAAATATGGAAGTAGCATTGAGATAAGGGCACCATTAACCTTGAGAGTAGGTGGGTACTTGTTAAAATACGTTCAATATGCAGACTATATCAACAGACCTCCATCAGAATACAGGAGGAGAAGGAATTATGTAAAAATACAGAGAGGCTAAACAGTATATGAATGAGCATTTAGAAGTGGGCCAGATGGATAAGAGTAGGAGATAATGCATCGTAAACAGTCTCATCTATACTCTCTCTCTATCATTATTCATTATTAAAATGTTTCACAAAGGTGGGATATATTCATCAAAGTACGTTATCATTAATTTAGCGTCCTATCCTCAAGGGTCCAGGGTATTAAGTATAATAATAGGTGGATTTCAGAATCAGTCCAAAATATGTTGCCCATAATTTTTTAGTGTATCATCGGTTTTCTTAAAGTACCAAAGGGAAGCTATCTCAGGCATTATTCCTAACTGATTTTTAGAACTATAGCTTTTGGACATACATCATAATCACCGTTTGGGATCTATTTTCATCTCAAAGCGTTTATCTCCATTGGCCATAGCAGCTAACGACATACGCTAATCTGATTAAATTTTCAAAAAATTATATGTGCCATGGAATAAAAACATAATTTCTCCTTGAAAGATTTAAACTTATTAGAAAAAAGGGCGAATCAAAAGAACGTAACGTTGTAAAGTTTACCTAGCTGTAATAATCATATCTTCACGATTTCTCGATGAATAACATCATATCAGTCAAGATAAAAAGAAAACAATATACTATCTGATCACAAAACCCTGTTAACTGCTTTGAATACACACCATTCGCCAAGAGTTAACAACCAAAGTATTCTGAAAATGTTCTGTAGTTAAAGAACAATAGAAAGAACGTGATTTCAAGATATGAAAGACTTCAATGACAGGAGACAGTTTACTCGAGAATCAACGAGTGGTCATAATCAAGGGGATGGAATTTTGTACCCAAACAAAATGTATCGCTCCTCAACTCTCTGTAAATATTTCCTCTGGCGTTAATTCATATAAATTAATATCAACCCAAACAGTTATTTTTGTTAAACTCAAAAGAATATTAACATTTAATTAAATAAAAATCTTGTACATCAAAAGCCAAGATTACTTTTTATGGGTCAGTCTATCAGATAATAAATGGAGCCGTATTGAAAAATTTGCATAAAACAATTTTAAACTCGAAACAAGAGCTGAGAGATGCTGCAAGATTTAGAGAAATAATGAAGGGCCTTTAAACATGCAAAAAACACCCTCTGTCATTACGCTTTTTTTCATTTGGTCACGCAATACGGGCGTTAACATTTTCATGTTAACAAAAAGGGGAAATTAGGTAAAGCGTAATTGTAACGTTTCCCTTTATTCCTATTGCCGGTCATTGGCAAAACCGTTGCTTATTAGTACTTCGTTGGGCAGAGATATTCATAAATTAAAATGAGCTACAATTTAAAAGTAACGTTCTTTTTTCCTGATTATTTCGAAAACATTTCTACGCACGACCTATAATACTCATAAGCTTTTGAATGCTCTAAAGGTAAACACAACATTAGCTTAAAGCTCACGATTTAAAAAAAAAATTCTAAGATAAAGTTAAGCAGCTGAAATTTTTAAAGGGTAAATGAAATTTATCTTGATATAAACTGGTCTGATGTGGTTACATATTCATTTTCAATTTGAATCCAATAATATTCTTCTTCAATGGTTTATAGGTGGTACCAGTATTTGGTATTACTTTCACATGCAGAAGGCTATGTCTGCACTGTCTATAATGATACGAGAAATTAAGCATGACTTCGATCTGATGACGCTCAAGTAAATTCACCAAATACCTCTTACTCGTTACAAAAGTCAATGAAAATAAAAATTTCAAATTTGCTCATTCTGCGTCCTAAATAGCAAGATACGAATGTTCCACAATATGGGGAAGGATTTTTAACGTGGGAGTCCTTCGAACGAGCGAGTTTAGATATGTCAGTATACAGGATATCATATTACCGTTTTCTGTGAGAACACAGTATTTCTCCTTAAGGTATTATTTAACGGGTGGGTCGGTCCCTCCACGTTCGGATACTGAAAAGCACGCAGTCCACTCTAGCGTATTACCTAAGAGACATTGATACCTCGATTCTACATCTACCAGACGACTGCGTATGCGAGAGCAGTCAAGACCCAATTCAGACGCAGAGCAGTACGGAGTGTTGCTGTGTTGCTAGAAGGTTGATTCAAACATCAGAGTATGATTTGTTGCTTTCGAAATAAGGGTGATGGATGTGAGTGCCTCTCGCGAGAGAAACACACGCCATAGCGGGACCTACCAGTTGTATCCAACCTTTATAGCACTCAATCCTCAGCCAGAGTACCGATTGCTTTAACCTTCAATTACAGATACTGTGTTTTATATTTATTTATAATGACACAATGCTGCTCAGTGATATATATATATATATATATATATATATATATATATATATATATATGAAAGTTTAAGCCAAGTTCCCTGCCTATTTCATTTTTTGTTTGGTGTATCAATGGCTACTAATATTTGTTACCTGTTTTCGGTCAGGCTGTCAGTGTATGTTTTCTTTTACCAAGTTTCCGAGCCGTAAAAAAATACGCTTAATAACAAATTTTTCATTAGAATTTCCTTTATCTCCTTACTTAATGCCCATGTTATTTATTCCCTCCTCCAAATGAAGGCTTCATTGCCTAATGCAATTCCTCTTCATAGGTCCCTACAACTTTGACCATTTCGGTCCAAAACACTACCTAGATAGGTGAACTTCTCCAATTGCTCTAATTTTTGACCTCCTTTTTTTACGTTTAACGTAACATTACTCTTTTTCCAAATTTTTATACGTGTGTCTTGGTTCACAATTATTTTAATTCTACATTGAGTTTCTAATTTGCTTCGCAGAACTACACTATATCATAGCATTTTTTTGTAACTCCTGATTTTTCATGTACGATGCGTGACCTGCCTACTATAGATAAACGCCCCCTCAAAACCCCCCTTTCTTGCAACGGACATTGTGTGATGTTAATGAATATCAGCATGTTTCCATGTGGTTTTTCACGTTCTATTTTCCCCAAACCCTTCTGTTTTGACTTTCTCTCCTCTGCGGGGCATTTTATACGCTATCCTTGTCCCCGCTCTCCTTAGTTTCCTCCCTCCTCCCCTTCCTTCCTCTATTGCCATCCCTTCCTTCCCTTTCACCCCCTTTTATACCCTTCCTCTTCCTTCCCCTTTCCTTCCTTATACACCGCGGCCATTTCCATCTCCTCCTGCCGTACCCCTTGTACCCCCAGCCATTCGAACCCTTCGCCATTCCCCTCCCGGCTCCCCACTCCGACTCCTTTCCCACTTAGCTCCCATTTTCAGACTCTTTTAAGCCCACTCATCGCCCCCGTTTTTGTTCTTTTCATACTTTTTTCTCCCACTCCTTTCCAACCGGAATTGCCCTAAAAGAAAGATTCAGGCGCGGAGGAGAGAGAGAGAGACATTTCCCTTTTTCTCCCACTCTTTCTCACGCGCACACACTCCACTTCTGTGGAGAAATAAGTAATAATAAAAAAATGACAATAACAAAGGAGCCAACGGTCCTCTCTTGTCCTGAACAATAATCGATACATACTCGTATATCCCCTAACACGCCCCGCTTGAAGTGGGACGCGAAATAGCGGCGAGCTGGGTGGGAACGGGGAACAAGCAGGTACTCAGAGATTTTCGGTTTCCACTAATGGTTCGGTCAGAGTTTCCGGTTGTTTCTTTTGTGGTGCAAGCGAAATCGTCCCAGCTGCCCCGACCTCCTATGCTCAGTTTCGGTTGCTCTCTTCTAGTGCCCATGAAAAGGTAAAAACATGTTTTGCCCAGCGTCTGCTTTAGGCGTTGAAGCGCGGCGTTATTGTTTGCACACAACGAAATTCTCGACAGACGGCAATCGTGGGAGTAAAATAAATATTCGCCACCTATTTTATCATATTTATCTTGCAATTCTACAAGATCTAAGTTACTGTGATGTCTTTGGAGTCACCGAAATAGTTTATGAATAAAATGTAACCAAAAATTTACTAATCAAAAACGAAACATGTTGAACTTCGGGGTGAATATTCATTAATCCTCCCGTTCCATCCACTAATGCAGGTCAAATATTTGGGCATTGTACATTTTCACACAAAATAAGCATTTCTAAAGAACAAACATCAGAATAATATGGAGGACAGCCTTCAATTAAGTTGCTCCCGTTAGACGGGTTGTTTAAAAATAAATAAAAAAGTAAAAGAGAGTGGCTACTTCGCTTTGTTGAAATCATATTAGGGAAATGTTTGTGATAAGAATGTGCTAAAAATGAATTGGAAAATCACAGAGAAAATGCGCTGGATTTGTTAACAATCGCTCGAAAAGAGATCAAGCGCGACTGGTTTGATATAGGGATTATTTTGTGAGCCCCTTAATTTACCAAGAGAGTATTAGACAAGACTAAGATTTTCGAAAGGTAAAGAGAGTCCGAACTTTACACTTTTGTGGCAACGAGGGAATTATTATGTTCCCAAATTTCACCAACCAATTGAAACTTCTTGGTTGAAAAAAAGAGGGGATAAACCATTACGAACAAATGAAAGCATTCATTCTTTTCTCGTACGATGCAAAGGAAATCACTATATAGTCAAGCGTAAACTCACCTACATTTGAAATATTCGTTGTTTTCCCAGAACACGAATGGGAGCAGTACTGTATTTTTCTTTCACTAAGCTAAATTTTAATTTTCACTCCAACACAATCATTATTGAATTATGTAAATAGGCATGCATGCATGCAAGTGTGCGTGATTTTATTTATATCTGCAAATATGTATTTTTCTTTTTATGCAGAAAAACCTCATGTACTAACACCTCCCAACACGCCCTTGCGGCGGCTTACGGTGCATTGTGCGGATGTTGGTGTATTCCGACATTGTTATGAAAGTTAATCGACATTTACTTTTTGTAATCAATCTTACTTTTTAAGACATCGTTGTATTTTCCCATGGCCTTCATTCGGTCTCAGGAAGAGAAATGTAGTATTAGCGTGGTGTAACGCCATTTTCAGGTGCCTGGCCTTGATCATAGCTCAAGATAATATGCATAATGCTCTAACGCGATAAATCCCCCATTAGAATATCCGTCTCGTTAACATTTCCCCTCGCATATATGATGAATATTCAAAACGCATAATATTTTTGCGCATTGCAAGAGAGAGATAGATATTAAATAAATTAGTTTATCATGAGTGAAAAATTGGAACAAACAGACTGAAGGATTATGAGCGTGACTTCTCTATTGTAACTTTCAGACTATTCCCAGTTCAAAGCTACTAGTATTTAATATTTATATCTAAACAGCGATGATATAATTATCCTTCTTTGTGGAAATATAAAGATGTAAAATAGCATCCACCAATTTCTCTGAAATATTAATTTAAATTACATTCACCCACTGCTTTCAGAACCATGAAAACACGATAACTCATTTAATTTTTGGGACCATCAGCTATCTACATACATATAAATCTTGGAGTTTCTTCCTCCTTTTAGCGTAGCTCCTCGTTTAGTACTCACTAATACTCTTTTAAGTTTTACTACCTTTTCAAAATGCATAGTTGAATTTTCAATGGTTGTAAATACGAAAGATGTTATGTATAACATTAGCCCGCGATTCATAAGGAAAATGCGGAATTTCACGTATCTTACGCAATATATTCAATATTTTTAAAGTTAAGAAAGTGTGAATGGAACCCTTGGAACACTAAATACTTCTTGGCGAGTTTCTTTCAGGAAGGCGCTGAACTGATAAAATTATGGATGTTAATACAATGAAATAACAGGGGTTTACAATTAATCACATTATTAAATAATCTTATCCTTCATAAAGTTCAACATTATTAAGTGTGCCGAAACATTTAAAATAGCTTTAACAACCCCAGGAAAATTTCATATTACTTCCCTTTCACTGCAAACGTTCGAATTTCGCAAGTATGATCATGGGAAAATTTCTATGCCACAGAATTATTTTGCGACTAGATTAATATTTCCTGCTTCTGAATTCTTCTGAGATTCTTTATAGTCAATAGTTCCTGTGCACTAACACAAATTTCAATGATCATGTAAAAACGTAGTTGACTTATTTTTGTCACATCTTTACTCTTCCATCGATTACTGATAATCTTTGCACGATCTCGCGATTCCTTCAATTCTTTTATAATAACCACAAAATTGACTGAGCCAGCAAATAGTTTAACTTTGAATTCGACCAAATTATCGTCTTCGTTACCACTTGACACACACTACGATTTACCCTCCTCTCTCTTCTCTTTCACTTCGGCTATCCTCAAAGCCTCGAGTCAGCTCCCACCCGTTCCTCCTCTTTCCTCCATCCCCTCCCTCTCTTCCCTTCCCTATCGCTCCTCTCTCAACCTTACGTACACTCACTAACACATTCTTCTCTTCGCTGCTTCTCCTTCCAAAACCGCAGTCCATTCACCCCTTCCCCTCCCAGAACACGGCATTTCGCAGCCCGGCAAGCATCGGCAGCGGTGAGCAGCCCGCACCACTTAGCAGCCTTTAGTTTCATTAGAACCACTCTCACGCTAAAAAAAATAAAAATACAAAATAAATAAAAACCCCTCTCGCCCTTATAAAGCCGGCCACTCTCTTTCCTTCTCTCTCCCTCTCTCTCTCTCCCTTCCCTCTCGTCCAGTCACCTCGCTTCCCAGATGCCTTTGCCAACCCGAGGAAACCCTCCTCTTCGCGCTCTCACCTGCCCCACCGTCCCCCGCCCGACCTCGCCCACTTCATTCGTTTGAGTTCCTCCCCGGACTCCCCATTCCCTTTTTCTTTGGCATTTTTAATTTCCCTGCGGTCGTATTCTTTCGAGGGTCCGAGAGAGAGAAAAAGAGGGATACAAGAAGACCGGTGGTAGGCGGGATTGGATCCCGGGAGGTCAACGGCGGGGGGTGAGGGTTTCGTCGGGGGAATTGTGGCGTACGAAGGCCCGCGAAGAGTCCACTTGAATATTGTTGTTATTCACGTACTGTAGTAGCAACAGGCCAAGGTCGTACTCGACTCGGGAAGAAAATGGCTTAGTATACTGGTTGGATGCATAACCACAAGATGGCATTTTTATATCCTATAGAGGTCGAGTGCTCTTGGTTCTTTTTCATCAACGTTGCTTCCTCTATATTTGTACTTTGAGTGTTTCCGAACGACATATAATCATGGAAATGTAATGCTATCCTGCTGAACAAAATGGGGTGGAACATTTTGAAATGTTTTCGGGAGCATGGATAATTGTTAGCACGTTGAAGTAGACAAAATCTGAAAAATGACTCAGTACTTACATACAAACAGTTGATATTATGATATTACTCTTTCAAACCCGGCTAATAACCTTACACTGAACGTAATTTTAGTAAATAGGCATTTAACTGTTGAATATTACGAGTTTTATGCGCTTATTGAGGCGTTTTTTTCCAATTGACGAGACAAAAAACGAAAACTGGTTTGCGAATTATTTACTGAATACTATCAAAATATTTTTGAATTAATACAAATATTTCTTTGAATGCACACTACCATAGCAATACGGTCGGAGTGCTTCATTGGGTTCGAAAAAAGACCAACAGGATCAGAAAACAAACACTAACCAGCAGGTCGCAGTGCCCTCAACAACGTTGCCCGCCATTTGTATCCGTCTGGCCCTACTACAAAGCCCATGACCACCTTCCTCACCGCCCTATTGAGACCACCAGAGGCACTTCACTTCCCTCATGCCAAGAACCCCAACCTCACTCTGTACCGCAAATACAATTCCATTACCTTTTGCAAGTGGTCACGTAAACTCTAAAACGTGTTTATTTTTCCTATCATTGGAGAGAAGAGCAATAAACAAACAAACTTTCTAACCTCATCTTTTCCAAATTACGGCATCTTACTTTTGCATGTTGGAAATGTATTATCCACCGAATTAAATGAGTAATAGTCAATGAATTCCATAATTTTTTCGTTTACGAATAAACACAAGGATTGGTGAAGAAAGAAAGTATTACACAGCGTTCGTAAATAAAATTATAGCTGGAATCAAAGTTTAAAAAAGCATTTTAGACACGCGGGATATTTTTAGGCTCACTCAGGGTTTTTTGGATGGACACAAACAACAAATAAATATTTTTTGACTCCTAACAAAACACAATCCAGCAACCTACTCTATATCAGGTCCCTCTTCATCTCTGAGTACTTTCTTCCTCCCTTTAAGCCGTCCAACATCCCTATTCTTTTCCTACCCTTTCCTTGAATGCCCAACATTCTCCCCTCTATTACAGTCTTCAACATCCCACTGCTGGTCAATACCCCCTTCATCCACTTTTCCTGCCTCCATAGGATTTCTCCCAACAAACACCTCTCTTCGCCCACCATACCAAGACTTCCTCATTTGTTTTCTTCTCTGTCCATTTCACCTTCTCCATTCTTCTCCACACCCACATTTCAAAAGCCTCCGGTTTACGTCTATCCTCTTGCTTCAATGACCACGTTTCCGCGCCGTACATAGCTACGCTCCATATAAAAGTTTTTACGAGTCTTTACCAGATAAAAATATGCAATAATTTCATATTTTTATAAAAGAGTGTGAATATTATAGACAGTAATTGAGGCAAACGCATTCAGATAATTGAAAATTACAGATCCCGAAATGGCCATATTTCCAGCAGCAATCATGTACCTTTCATGTATATATATATAGGAGCCAGACGAAAGGTAGTTCATATATATATATATATATATATATATATATATATATACTATAATGTATATATATATAATATATATTATAGAAATATAATATAATATTTATATTATAGAAATATAATATATTATATATATATATGCATGCTGACCGGAGGGTCCCGGGTTCGATTCCCGGGCAAGGGAAATTATTATACTCTGGGCACCTGCAGCTCCACCCAAGCTAAAGTGATTTTTCGGGTACCAGGTCTTCCTGGGAAACCATAACCGGCACAGAGAAAGGAACTGGCCCCCCTACCCTGATGTGTGAATTTTCACACGCCGTATAGGGCTTAGTACTGGGTGATCTCTACCATCACCTACTAAACCGACCTTCGGGTTGATTACTGTGTTTATGATTATATATATATGGAATACCTTTCGTCTAGCTCCTAACCTTCGACCTATCTGGCATGGGTGACCCTACCAGGAGCAATTATTATTACTCCCGACAGCACAGCTCTAGGGGTCATCGGAACGCACAAGCCCTTCCAACACGTCAAGGTTGTAGTGCGGGGAGGGTTTCTTATTACATTACTTTATAAAACAAGACCTCACAGATCAGGGTTTGAAATCCATCAATAAAATTTATATATTCGCACAGATAATGATGGTGGTTGCCGTTTGTAAAACTTCAACTATTACCAATATTTTAAAGTTAAAAAATATGATCAATAAAATTAAACTTTTTAGGACTCGTAAAATGTTTAATTTATATTATAAAATTGATGAAAAGAAAAATATACAAATCCCTGATGCATAATATCAATCTTAAAAGAGACACTGAGAAGCTGAATTCCTTATTTTATTCGCATTTTATAGTCAATAGAGATCATGTACTATGTATGCATACCCTGTACAATTTCATTACTTATGCACATTTCAGAACTTAAAAATCCTATATTTTAAGGGAAAAATCTCCGAATCCCATGGGAAAAACGACTTTATCTGTCCTCCAAAACCAGCGACGAACAGGACGTCTAAGATTGTCATTTGTTCCCACATCTTTTGCACTCACAATTGTTTGAGAATCCATGCAATCTCCATGCTCCTGGTCTAATAGATCGTTTTCCCCCACTTTCCCCGCCTTTCCATCCCTTTCTTCTACCAAATAGTTCACTTGTAGCCCATCACCCCCAATTGATAAACTGGTCCGAGACGGACGCGGGACATACGCCATCTTGTGCGAGTGTATGTGTGCCATGTTTGTATACGCCCGTCTCACTCAGCGGCACGCGACCCACCGCACAATGAACGAATGCGCCGCCCGACAATTGCCGCAGCCTCCACACACACACACTCGCCAGCGAGCGAGGAAGGGTGATGCTCGCATTCCCTTCTTTCACCCTATTCCTGTTTATTGATACAACCGGTCGTTTCGGGCGGGGCAGGGAGGGAAGAGAGGGAGGGTAGGACGGTGCCCTCGGCCCGCCGTAGCACTCCCACGGGACCCCCCGCTGGTGGGAGCCCAGGGGATCACTTACGGAGAGGTCTCGCACGGGGACATTGAATGGTCCCCAGTACCCCATGATACTCCTCATCCTCGATTCCCCCACCCCCTCCAGCTCCACCCCGCTCTCTCCCCCATAGTAATCCTCCCCTGGACCCCACCCATGCCTCACCCGGTTTATTGTAAAGAACCCTTACCCCACCCTCCCTCCCCCACCCACCCACTCTACGTCCCCAACTGCAAAGAATAGAGCGACCAGGCACATCGAGTGTGAGAATAGACCCTCGCACTCCCAGAGAGCTGTCGTCGGCGTGAGCTCTCGCCTCCTTCCCCTCCCCCCGTGTGCCCACCTACACCTCTCGGCGCCGAGATGTCCACCACACAGGAGAACCCCCGCCCCGCCGCGAGAGCGGACTATCTGATCCGCATGTCGGAGGTCATCCCCGAGGGAGTAATCATGGTACATAAGCGAAACATAAGCAAGGCAGGGAAGATAGAGGTGGATGATGAGGTGTGATAAATTGGAGGGGCAAACAAAGTCAATTGCGAGGGGGAGATAAAACCGAGCATTACACTCAACACCATCCCGAATCACTTGTTCGAACAAGCGGGATTTTTTCTTTCTGTTTGAGCAAGATGCCGCACGAGATTTAAGCCATTCGAGCTCACCCTGTTATTTCGAAGACACCTGTACGTGCGCTGAAAATGGCAAAATTAGGTAGATAATTCCATAACAGTGTCACAGAATGAAGCTATACTCCGTGTATTGACTATTTATTTGTATAATTAGCGCGATGAGTGGATCAGAAGACTAAGATGTTATCTCATATAGAAACATTTTCCGGCAAAATTAGAAAAAGGCAGGTACATTGGTTGCACATACGTCAGTATCAATAAAATAGGCCATCTCTAGTAAAAAAAGCGCTATAAATTTTCTTAAAAGACAGCTCACTACTGTAAAGAAAAAATAAAGGAATCAGAAGAAAAATAAGCATTTATCGTTGTTTTTTCCATAGCATATGGCAACAGCTATTGCATTCATCTCATTAGCAGATTTTCAATTTTGGTATAACCTATACAGCAAGCTCAAAGAACATATTTGCTAATGTTTTAATCTCAAAATTTTTAAAAGCCTGATAAATATTTATTCTGATCTTTTAAGTGCAATACATTATGGGTACTTCAATTGTACAATAAGTCGGCATAATTTGCTGATTTGAATTCAAATCCCCTTCAAATTAGCACGTTCTGCTGCCGCACACTGTATATTGTTGCCTGTACACCATATGTTTTGTTTTAATTCAATATCAAACTTGATGATTTATACATGAAGTAGCAGTATTATTGCAGTTATTTCCTTTCGACACGTATTTTTCATCGCGTCCTCTTTACCCATGAGCCAAATGAAGAGCTACTAAAAGAGCGCGGTGTGATTATATTGAGCAAGCACCTTATTTAGACAATCTTACATGTTTCCTACGTGTTAAAATTCCATAATATTGTCTCTACGGATTATGGGACGGATGATATGCCCATATCTGAATTGGCAGTTCCCTGGGGGATACAAATAAAAGCCCTTTATAACATCTCTCAGTCCTAAGATCAATTGAAAATGTTTTGTTTTACATTTGATGGAACTGTAAAATCTGCGCATACGTAAATTGGCTGAACAGTATAAATTTTTGAGCTAAAAACTCTCTTCATTACCTAAATTTGGAGAACCTATAGAGAAAAAAAACGAAAAACTAAACATTTTACCTCTCGAGTGTTGTTACATCTAGTTCGACAAAATTTCAAACTATAAATTTTTAATTTCATGAGGCATTTCTGTTATTTAACCCTCCTACTTCCTTTCCTCTCTCTCTTCTTAAATATACACGAACTCAAATTGATGCGAAAAACTTTGAATACTGGCTACTTCGTATAATAGCTCTCCCTACATATTTTGCCCAGTTGTTTACCAACCTGCAGGATGAAAGCAGAGAAATAGTAAAGAATAGGTTTATTGAAGGAACACTGAGAACAAACCTTTCGGTGATGGTTACTACTTCATTAAAATTATTCCTACCATTCGAGGATTTATGGCTTCCTTCAAGTTTAAGTTGGATGGTTATTAAGTCCGGTGGATGTCTCGCTGACTAAACCGAATTTTCAACCTCAACCAGTTCACGATTACTGTGATAAGATTACACATGTATCAGATTTTTTATGGCTTAACCATCAAAGGTAAAGAAAGTTTGTTTGAAGCCCAATCAGCTTGAACTGACTTGAACTCAAGCTCACTGAGCGTAATTCGGGAGAGCGAAAAAGCACGCTCGCACTAAATTTTTCTGGAGTAAATAGTCCGCGATATATGTACTTCCCGTCGAGACAGAGAAATCTCAGCATGGGATCCATCCATGTTCAAGCGCGGAGACTGAGGCGATCTACTGTCGGGGGAGTGGCAGGGAGAGGAGAAATTCGATGGGGATGACTCGATGTAAGGACGAGCGGTCCCCTGAGTTCACAATAATGGAGCGCCTCCCTGGAAGGATAAATGCCACGTGGATTGGTAGGTGGCTTCATCCCGCGACAATAGCAGGACCACGTTTCTCTCGCACGTTCCATGTACACAGATCCCCAGCCCTGCGTCTTTTTGCGTCCCTTCATCCCCGGCCCTCGTGATCTCCCTTCCGGATTAAACAACTCCTGCTCTCCCCCAGCCAGTACATTAAACCCAACTGTTCAATTACGTGCCCGGAAGCATCTCAATGCCAGGCGTGGCGAAGTACTACTGATGTAGACGTGTATGCTTAATTATTTGCGTAATAGCGCTATAAAAATAAACTGGCATTGGCGCATCTACGGGTACACAACCGGAAGAACAAATAAAGAAGTTACGGAAACAAGAAAGAAAGGATGTAATAACAGTAGAGATTTCCATTGCGTCAAATGCTAGCAGCATAATAAAGAAAAAATGTACATTATTATGAGAGATATAGATAACAGTGGTCTGAGTTTTTGTTGATAGAAGAAGGGCCGTATAACATTTCCTTTTCTTAAAGCGTCGTATTTTTTAATGCACTAGTTCCACCAATTAGAAGCCGCCATATTGTTGTCACTATCACGCCTAAGCCTAGTCTCATACCTACTTGAATCATATCTCCTCAATACCTTCATCTACATCTACATAATACACTACAAGGCGTGTGGCGGGATGTGCCAGGGTACCACTAACTTCAAGACTCTTACCTGAACCTGAATACCATTCTTTCCATTGAACGTGGACGGTACATACAAGGTCAAATGTAAATGAAGGAAGTGCAATGCTATTCTGCCTATTCAAGGCATTAAAAGATCATTGGTTTAGTGTCTCTTTCGATGGATAGCTTATTTAATTTTGCACGAAGGGCTACCAACATCGCATTCGAGTAGGAAAAGGAATGGAATTGACAATTCCGTTAAGCCTGGGTAAGGAGATGAACGGTAATCGCGAGACATGAGCGTAATTTCTGAAAGAAAAATAATATTTCCACTAGATTGACAAAAGCTGACAATGAATCTACTATTTTTTCTGTGAGCTTGTCTATGGGTAAGAAAATATTCCGTCAACAACAGCACAGTTAGCCTCACAGCCAAAATTCATTTGGGCTTTGTTTATAAATTCCTGAGGTGACGAAAAACTTGCCATCTTCCCCTTGTTATAAATACTATATAACTCCTCCCATGCGCCTGATCAGCGAGCTTAATCCGGTATAAAATTTTAAAGGACATTCTCAATTGAAACTGACACTGGGAGTCAATCGGGGATACAAATCTGCACGAGCAATCTCATGAATTCTCTCTGCGGACTGCGTGTGCCTCGACGCCCGGACAAGTCGATAAAATTGTGTAAATGAAAGCCTTCCCACCCCCTGCAGCCCACACCATAGCCCCTGCCCTCATCCCCACTCTTACGAAGCCCTCCCTCCCCTCAACACGCGCTTTCGGGTCCCTCTCCCGCTTTCCGATTCCCCCCCACCTCCCATCCCCAAAACCGCCGTGCCCGTCCCCCGTTCCGACCGCCCGGCCACCCCCTATCCTCACCCCCATCACCCTCGGCTCACCCCATCTGTGGGCCGGGAGGAGGTAAGGGGGGAGGGGAGAGACCTTAGATCTCCTTAACGGCGGCACTATGTGGAGTGTCACGAGAGTCTGATTGCTCCATTGTCCTCGAATTTCCCCCGGTCGCCTCCTCGCAACCCTAGAACGGTGAGAACCCTTGCGCGCGCGGAGGAGAGGGCGAGAGGGTGGTAGAAGGGAGGGGGGAGGCGGTAGTGATACAGGGACGCCGCAACCCTTTTCAGCCGCGAGGCCGATGGTCGCGGCCACGATGCAACCGAGAGATGGTTGGGGGGAAGGGAAGAGTGAGAATTGGTTGCGGGTTAAGGGATGAGGACTTTGCGGCAGCGTTTTAGGGAGGAGAGACTAAGTGTGGAGTGGAGGAGAGGGTCAGCTGGAGGCAAGAAGGAAGGTTTTATCGGTCGGAATTGAGAAGGGGGAAACGGTGAGTCGGTTAGTGTGCTGTCCTCCGATTGCCACGCCATTATGAGTTCGAATCTCTGCGACAGTGACTAATTACGGTTGACATTTTTTCGGTCTAAAAACGAATAATGGTTTGGAATAACGTTCAGGAATGCAACAGCTCTTCCTCTGGACAAGTCTGAACGGATGATTTAAAGAGAAAAAAAAACAAATCAAATTTCGGAAATTTCTACTGTCATGTATAATTGCCGACAAACGGAATTAGGAATCTCGGATTTGCAAGTCTCGCAGTGGGTTGAAGTGGTTATATTTAAGGTAATCGTTTTTTCCATGCCCATTACACCTAATATAGATAAAACTGTTAGCCAAGTTAAAGATTTCAACGACAAGACCGATGGAAAAAAATCAAATTTTGTTTTATTGTATTTTCTCTCAAGTTCGGAATGAGAGACGCTCTACGGTACTCATAACAAATTCCGTCTTTCGAGGGGATAGGAAATTATTCATTTGCATGACGGAAGGAAATAAAGAAAAGGAAAAAGAGGGTTTTCACGAAAATATATTTCATAATTTTTATTTTTATACAAAACTATCAGTAATTTTATGAAGCCACTATGGCATGAAATTTGTGTTGGTTGGGCAAATTAAAGTGACTGAAGCATGTATATTCGAAAAATAAAATGTAAATAGAAGATCGCAACCGAGACTATGAACTAAATTCCTTCTGAAGCCACTTATAATCAGTAAAGTATATCAATTTAGGCCTTAATAGGTAAGTGGGAGCGTTGAAAACATTCAAAACTAAGTCCATTCTGGAACGTTAAATTTTCGAAGCGCAACGTTAAATGAATGAGCGGAGATAAATCATCCTTAAACAAATTCATAAAATTAATATTATGAAAATTCAATATCACAATCATCCTGCATGCAATACATGCATATCAACCTAAAATCACATAAATTATTTACTTGAACAAAAGAATAGAATTAAGTATATGCACATTGGTATTTTACTGAAAAATACCATGCAGGCAAAATTGGAGGCAGTACGATGGTATATATCTATAATATATTTTTGGAATTTACCAAACGTCAACAATATACATGTTTATAACTTATCTACATGCACGTTGTTTATTTAAAGCAGTAAAACTATTTGAACGCCTTAGCATATCAAACAGCAACGCTAAAAAGAGGAAACTAGGAGTCTAAATACAAAAGAAATCTCGAATTCAGGATTTATCGATACAAACATATCCCATTCTTTGAATATAATGACGCGGAAAAGTTCAATCGATGGAAAATATTTGTACATCCCATATATCTTGGGAATCGCATAGCCCCTTGCATACGCCAACTTGAAGTTTACGCGGTAGTTAGTAACATGAGAAGGTTACAAACATCCGATGGGAATCAGATAGGCGAGAGAGTAGGATAGCAGGAAGGGAAGAAAAAAAAATTGCTCGAAATAGGAGGAAAAAAATCGCAAGGGCGACTTTGTTTTGGATCGTAAATTCCGAAGGGGATCGGTGGAAAAGAGAGAGGGTGAAAATAGGTGTGCCAGGAAGGGAGTGAGAGATGGGAAGGGGAGGAGAGGCACGAAGGGAGGGAAGTGGACGGTTGGGGAAGAGGATACGGGGGCTGAGAGGGGGTGGCAGAAAGGGAGGAATGGGGAGGGCGGCGGTGGTCGGTGAGTCGATCGCCTGAGCGGAAGGAAGGAGGCAGGGTGTCGGAGGAAGGAGGCCACCGCTTTTTAGTGTCCGAGCCTTTAAAAGGAGAAACACGGAATGTTGCATGTTCCTCGGACGGAGGAGGATATAAGGCGGAAGGAGCGGGGGGGGGGGGGTGCTGGTGTTTAGGAGGAACGGGGGTGGGGGGAGAGATGAAGGGAGGTCAGCATGGGAGGGGGAAAAGTGGACGCGCCTTGTGTGTGTGTGTGTGTTTGTGAGTGGACTGGAGTGGGGGATCACGAAGTGGGGTAGAGTGTGGATGGAGTGTCGGGGGGGAATTCGATGAGAACGCGGGGAAAGGAGAAGGGTTTTGTGGGTGGGGACGAGGTGGACGTTCCGGAGGACAGCATGAAGGGACTCAAGAGGGAAAGATTTTTTATTCTTCCTTCTCTCTCCCCTCGATTTGAGACGACGGGAATATTAGGGAGGAGGAGGCCAGGGAATGGGGATTTAGGATTGCTGTAGCGAACTACATTCGTGCTCGATCACCTCACGCCCACGAACACTGTACCCTGTTCCTCCCATGTCTTGATCGTCGGGATTTTCGGAATGAGTGGACAGTGAATATCGACCTGCATTTTAAGCCTCGTCAAAGGGATTGCCTTTTTAGTTTTTAATGTTCCCATATCTCGTATGATTTTGTGTTTTTACGGCTGTTGTAAGACTCCTTTCCTTTGAAGGCAAAATTATTACGTACCCCACACAGAATTTTATATTTCCTGAGTTAAGAGTCAGAAATGGGGAGGGAGCGAAGGAAGTAGAAGCTTGTCTGATTGTGAGGACTTTATGCTCGATGGAAACTTTGAGAAGTCCGGTCCGACACGGTAATCGTGATGACCTCACTTGAACTCGGAAAGTATATGGTCCAATTTTCACGAATATTATTAAAATATTTCGTTCCAAGCTAATTAATTCAAAACTAGTGTTCCCATTCATTAGATTCGACCGTCTTTCAACAAAATTTTATCGCTGTAATATAATTGTATCAAATCCCTCTGTTTAAAAGTACAAGAACTTAAGAACCTACAAGAGAGTAGACTTTATCCGAGGCAAAGGTTAATAATAAAATAATATTGAGAATGTAAACCTGGATAATTATTCAGGGAGTAAAGTATTACTTGATTCCCGGAAATATTTCCCGAGTTTGCATATTATATAAAGCCATTTACGGAGATTTTTTTACATTTTCACCCCATGTTATTAGCTAATATCACCTATTAATTTGATAAAAAAAATTATTTCTCAACACAGGTAGCGATACTGAGATCATTTATGTCCCCCTTACGTTTATTATCTATGAACAGGCTTCTTTTTACAGAAAGCTGTATCCAGCTCTACTTTGTGGAATTCCATTGCTTGTGAGGTAAAACAATAATTTGGGTCTTCACATCATTTTCAGTGGTTTGAATAATTTTATGAGCGGAAACGATAAATATTGTTTTACCGTATTCTATTATAGGATTTTTTTAATAATTAGGTTTTCCACCTTCCCATGTTTTTGTTTCCAGTCCCTCAATAACTCAAATGTTTCCACGGAAATACTTATGATCTACAAACGCTTTAGGCATCTCATTTCCCCTTTTTCAACATTACAAGAATTTATTCATAATAATTATATTTTATGTAAGTTAAACTATTGCTTCAGGGTTTCTTCATTGGAAATGTTTGCATACAAATTCTAATGACAAAATTTGAAAGAAAACAGATCACGCATAGAGTATAAAAATTCGAGTGAAGATGTGCTTAGGTACGGATAAAAAGGGCATTAAAAAAATACAAATCGTACTAAACTACCATTATGAATTTAATTTTTTATTTTTTATATATATATATATATATATATATATATATATATATATATATATATATATATATATATATATGTATATATATATATATATATCTATGTATATATATATGTATATATGTATATATATATATATATATATATATGTATATATATATATATATATATCTATATATAAACCCTAAACATAGTAGTCAACACGAAGGACGGTTTATTAGGTGATGGTAGAGATCACCCAGTACTAAGCCCTATACGGCGTGTGAAAATTCACACATCAGGGTAGGGGGGCCAGTTCCTTTCCCTGTGCCGGTTATGGTTTCCCAGGAAGACCTGGTACCCGAAAAATCACTTTAGCTTGGGTGGAGCTGCAGGTGCCCAGAGTATAATAATTTCCCTTGCCCGGGAATCGAACCCGGGACCCTCCGGTCAGCAGTCCAACGCTCTACCCACTGGACTACCGCGACCCACATATATATATATATATATATATATATATATATATATATATATATATATATATATATATATATATATATATGTATTTTTGATGGTTTCGTGGAAAATTGTTATTCTGCAAGATAACGTGATTTACGACCTTTTATAACAATAAGTGTTGATCTTTCTCCTGAAAAGTATATACATCCTTAATTATGCATGTAGCTGTATGCTTTACCATGCATGCCCCCATTCTCTGTTCACATTGTGTTTGCGTGATTGACTTAAACTGTCTCTTTCTCTTGATAATAACCGTGATACCCTTAATATTCACGTAACTAATGGAATAGCTGAGACCTTGAATAGCATACTGGTACTTAAGAGCTAAATAGCCCTAGTTTTAGCGAGAACAGTGAGCCAAAATACACGAAGGAATCATCATCAATAAATCAAATAATTGACTAAGTTTTTGCACCGAACTTTTTTCACGGAATAACGGGCAGAAAAGACAAATAAATAGACATGGTGCACTTGCCACATCGAGAGATCAACCATAACAGTCGCCGCGCTGAGTTGATGAATTAACCACTTTTGAATTCGTCCGAGAAAGATGTGGGTTTGCCATATTTGGAAGTCTTTCAGGGGAGGGGGGAGGAGAAGGGAAGAGAGAGGGATTTATTTTTTTTTTATATTTGGAGAGAGTTTTAGGGGTGATTTCCCCTCGTTTTCAATCCTCTCATCCTCTTCCCCCGCTCTCCAACCTCCCCCAACTCCAGTTCTCCGCCAAAACCACCCCTTATCGCCAACCCACCCACCCTCCCACACACCCTCCCTCGCTCATCGCACGGAACCCGTTGGAACCAATTTCCAGGAGCCAGGAAACGAAGCAACGGGAGGGTAAATGGTGACAGCCCAGGAGAGGGGGACGGAGGGAGGGAAAAGAGAGGGAGGAGAAGGACGTCAGGGTGGGAGGTTTCAAGGGACCACAGCCCCGGGGCATCGGGAGTGGGAGGGGTGCGCGGGTGGACGCCCCGAGGAGTGGGAGGAGGGTGGTAAGTTTGGAAATGAACGGAAAACCCTCTCCACACTCCACCGACCTCCTCTCCATGCCCCCCGACTTCCTCCTCAACCCTCTTCCCTCCCTCTCCCTCGCCATATCTACGCAATCAAACCGGGAGTGATTAGTGAATCAGCCCCTACCTCTCTCAACCCCTCCATCCCCCCACTATCTCCCCCCTCTGCCCTTCGATAGCTCCGCAAGTGGGAGGGGTTGACGGAGGGGAGAGAGTTTTTCTCGGAAGGGACCGAGGAGGAGACGTGTCTCCGTCCTGAGAACTAAGCATGTATATATCGACTTTTTCCATGCAAAACAATTTCATCGAAAGATTTTTGCGCATCGAACGCAACACGTAAGCATGTATTAAATATGTTTTAGGTTCGCCAATCTCACATCGGGGAATTCGACCTGCCCACGTGCATACCTGAATCGAGGTTGTTTCATTAATACGGAATTGCTTTGTTTTTAGCTGAGTGCCTGTTGACGCGGACGATTCCTCGCATATTCAAATGGAACCGTTTCCTGTGGGAGTGGGGGGGGGGGGGGGAAGAGAGAGGTCCCCATTATCAATCTTTCTACAAAACTCTTTTCAATCAGCATTTTTTTTTTATTCCTGTCCTTTTCATGTTTCTCTGCTCTCGTTAATTTTTCCGGTCTTGAATTCGCTTTGATTTCATTGTTTTGATGTAATTCTTCTTATCATCATTGTTTTTTTTTGTACTTCATTCTTTTCATCCAATATTTGTAAAAAGAGGAGCAACAGTGAAAAAAAACTCGTATGAATGATTAAAAGGAAGATATTCTCAAAAAAATGCGAATCAGGGAACCTTTAATACGGGATAAATTTGATTGAGATAATTAATTACAGTCGTAAGCATAACAGCCATTTTTTATACAAACATTAAATCGAATTTCAATGTTCACAAAAAATATCCGATGCATTGTATGGAAAATAATAATTGCTGGATTCACATATCTTAAATATCCTCGGAAATCCCTTTTCTTTTTTTCCCCATGCACTCATCCTATCTGACTACAAGGAGAGAAGGTAGTGAAAGCAAGAAGAAATTGATGTCCTCAGTGTATATTACAATCATTAAACATTAACTGACACCATTTTCGAAAAAGATTAAATAATTCTAAATACGGCTTTATATACTCGCATAGTTTGATAAAAACTAAATAATGCCAATTTTCCACAGTGATAATACATATTTTTTAAATATTCACGAGCTATGTGTATATTGTATTGCAACATTTCGGTAAAAAAAAAGACCCAGAAGTCTTACAAGGATGATACTGTTTATCTATTTCTACAATTGCCAATGGTAAATCTGTTTAACATATAGCAATGACATAAATAAACAATGTTAGCAAAAATGCCTTGAAATTATTACTTTTGCAATGTCATTATTATTAACTCTAATTTCCACTCTTTTTTTGTACTAATGAAGCCTTTTAAGCCTTTTCCATTTAATTACATTAAGTTTGACTATTTGAGTTTCCCCGAGGGACTATGGTCCTTGCGATAATAACTCATGGACAAAGGGACATCACCTTATAGTAAATAAAATAAATCCAACATATGGTTCCATTACAAATTCCCAATTGATCAGTTTAATATTTCATGAGGAATGAAAATGAAGGAGACACCAAAACTAATACTCCAAATTCGTTCCCTTCACTTCTAAAATAATTATAGTGATAAGGTGAAGAAGGTGAAATATATTTACGTACAAAGACATGACATCACGACGAGAACAAGAGTATCAACGTTTTAGAAGCCGCTCAACAATTGCGATACATTCTGCAGTTAGACAGATGTATCATCTGCGATTATTGCGAACCACCATGATAAACGCACATTTATAAAAACATGGAAGATCTTATTAAATTTAGGTCTTCAAGTCATACGATTCGCAACACGGCAGTGTTTAATCGCTCGCATTTGCCTCCTTTTGTGCCATCCAGGGAGGAGCAATTCAAATTTGGATAATCCCGATTTTCAGCCGAGGGACTGGTTTGGGGTGGAAATATTAAGAGAGCAAAACGGTGAGAGAATCCACGAGTCCGCGAACAAGATTCAATAACTCGATCATTAACGAAAGCATTACAAAGTTCCCGAATAGATCACATCTACATCTTACCCCACCAACCCTCACGAAGAAGTGTGGCAGGGGGTGTTAGGTAACAGGCCATTAGAGTAATTATGTATTGAAGTGTGGTAAATGATGTTTCTCGCTGTTGAATTGGGCGAGAGAATAAATGATTCCTCAAGTAGATCAAACCGATGAATCAGTTCTACAGTTAATTTCCATTAAATTATAACTATAGCCTCTCCTACAAATTTAATGCGGCCTTTGCACTATTTCTTTCGATGTAACGTTGATAACTCGAATGATATTTACTTCTCTAAAAGTTTAAATCGCAAACGTAATCTTAGCATTTCCATTGCCTTACATACAAGGCATTCCAATTATTATGTGATGTTTTCTGTTTGCTCACCTCGATTATTCACGATTCGTATAGCTTTTCTTTGCATCACATTTAATTCTGCAATTCAGTCCTGCAAAGGGTATATCTCGACGTGTCTTGAAAATGAGGTGTTATACCTGCAGTGTTCTCTAAGTTTCCTCGATGAAGCTTCGTAGATGCTTTTAACGTAGCCTTCCCTCGTTATATCTGTTGATAATGTGATTCCCAAGTATTTTATTGGGCCTATTAATCCTATCTTTGCTTAAGGGTGTAAATATAGGCTCATTCACGTAAAGACTATGTTCGTGTCTAGCAGCATGCTCAGAGATGACTCAATTTACACGAATGTTTTGATGGAGATGATGCAGTACTTAGGGAATAGAATGTAAGTACAGGAGGTGAAAATGCAGTAGAGAGAGGAAGAAGGAAGATAGAGGAGAGGGCAAAACTCAAGACGGGAAAGAGAAACAGAGGAGAGGCGCGAACACTTTGGGGGCGTCGATAATCCGCCCTCAACCTCCAAAACCGTCGTCCCCCGCTGCGGGAGGAATGGAAGAATGAGAATGGGGAGGTCTCCAAGCGAAAAAAATGCTCGGGAGTCGCAATCCAACCCCTCGATCCCCCCGGCCGGTCCCTCGCGACCCCCCCTCCCTTCATACCCTTGCCCTCTGTGTTCGGTGCCAGCGGAAGGAGACGCTCATCTGCTCCATCTTCCTCCGCTATCACCCCCCCCTCACCCGTCCGTCCGCCCACTCTCCCACACACACACACACACAGAAACCCACGAAACGCGGCCTTAGCCCACTTCATCTCTATCATACCGTATCTTTTTCTCCCCTTGACGGTTGCCCCGGGAGCATTCATGGATCTACACCATAAAACCCCATCCTTGAAGGAGAAGAGTCATGGAAAACAGACTGGGAATTGAATGAAGGAAGTTTATACAGGAAGAATGTTTAACCTTTCTTCGCGGAAAATTGTGAAAATTGAAAATATTCTACAAAATTCACTAAACAAGACCAATGCAGTAATTTTCATTTTTTTTAGTGTTTTCGAAATTGACAAAAAAATAATTCGGCGTTTCACACTTGTGTATTATACTCTATTCCTTATTTATCTCATCAATGCCTCATATTTTCATATCTGACGTCCTCAAAATGTTTTTTTTTTCAGATTTGCGTTTTATTTTTTTCTCTTTCGATTAGAATCCTATATTTCTATCCCTTGTAGCTAGGAATATTCCCATGCATTAGATCCATTTAAGTCTAACCAATGAAAACGAACCACACGGAATAGGAGCACGGAAGCTAATACACCTTTGACGCTTATAGCTTTTGCAACGGGAATTTTTAAAATGAAGTGATTATAATTGTTAAGACACAATTGTTAAGGTGAAAAAATCCCGAAGAAAAATATTAGCTATTTTTAATATTGATCTTAGAAATGCAGTGATGTAAAGTCGTATAGTTACACGTCATAAGGGTTTGAAAATTAAAGATTATATCGTTTCGCACACCGTGTGAAAGATAAAATTTGGCGTTGTTTAAACTAACGATATCTAAAAATAGATCGTCTATTTCTTTGAAAGAGCAGTCCACTGATAAAGGTATGATTTCAATTCCGCCTTCCACCATTTCGTCAGGTATTCCTTTCCAATTAGAAAATTATGAAGTTTAAATTAATAGATGTTTGATCGGAAGTATTTAGATAGTTCATAATTAAGTGAAATCTCTCCTGCCCTAAGCAGTCTAAAGCCTACGTCAAAACAAAAACTTCTGGTATTTAAAATTGTACCACATACTCTCAAACACTTTAACTAGACGAAAATAAAATACAGCTATGTTAATCCAATCTAAGTTTAACATCACCAAAACTACCTTTTTTCTTTCCGTAATGGATGAGTTACACAAAATCAAGCCTGAAATTATTCATTGAATTCCTTTTTTAGAGTTATATGAGAAGGTCCTCAGAAACACCTTTCATTATTTAAAACATGTATCTAGTAAAATATCTGAGGAACGCTAAAAAATTAACACCTTGTAAATGTTTAAGGAATAAAAAAGGGAAATTCAAGAAGCGTCCAATGCAAGATTGGCGAGTAGAAATCCTATGCAAAATGTGATTTCCAAACAGCTGGATAAAAAGAGCATAACTTGGTGCCATCTGGTGGGATACGCGAATGACAGTGCTCCGCGCCAAAGATTTTATGGTCCAAATGCCCTGAACGAAAATCCAGGCCGCTCAAAAATGTTATGTCTGGAACCGAAACCAAAATCTTATAGTACTATTGCAGTGCACTAGCCCTCAAACGTATCACACGGTTGCCAAAACTAAACGCTTTCAGAGGCAATTGCCAGATTTAGCTGAATGGAGAATCAGAGCAAATTTTATTTGATGACTAAACCCCAATGATATCTGATGCCTTTCTCGCTTATAGTCGAAGGGAATTGAGTCCTTTTCTTGCATTAACAAAACAGCATTAGTTTTCGTCTTTTCACACCGAGACCCGGAGAGCCACGCCCGCAGAATCCGCGGAAGAAGAAGAAGGAAAAAGAAAGAAGAAGACGACTACGACTAAGGGGAAAGAGGGGAGGAATGTAGATTGAGGAGCGAAGGATAATGGAGAGAGGGAGGGAGGGTTGGCTTAGATTATTACGCCCTCCGCTAGTCTTCTGCGGCGCTTATCTTGTTTGCCACCCCCCACCCCGTTCACACCACCCCCATTCCCCTCATACCCCACTTCTCATCTGCCCTCCCACTTATTTATTTCGCCCCCGCCCACACCTCGGCACTCTCCACTCCTTCCTTCCCCTCTGCCCCCACACACCCCGCCGTCTTCCCCCCAAAAACCCTGTACCCCGTCCCTTTCTCACCCTCCCTCCCCGTTTCCTTATCCTTTCCTTTCCTCTCAAAACCCCTTCCTGACTGCCCCCCAACTCCTCTTCCGATACACACCCCCGTTCTTTCCTGCTCCGGCTGGGGATAGAGTCGGTGGAGGGAGTGCGGAGGGGAGGGACAAAGAGGGGGGAGGGGTGGTGGGAGACGGGGGGGGGTGTTTCTGTGTGCGCGGGTAGAGGGGAAGGAAGGGAGGGAGGTTCAGAGGGTGTCAGGGGGTCGGCTGCGGCGTTGCCACATGCGCAAAAGGCTCTCGGCCAGGGGATCGGGCGGTTACTTTTTCCTTATCTTAATTTTCGCGCGCCATGGCCGAGTCTTTCTTTCATTCTTTGCGATTTCATGTTTTTGTCTCCTTATTATGTGGGAGGAATGTTTTTAAACATTTTCTATCTGATAATAAGGGTTAATTCTACCGCGTTTTTTTATTTAAACACATTGATTAGATCAAACTCTGAGTTTAATTAAAAACAAATAATTGTACTCATATCTACAGCGTCATTATACATTTCTCCAGAGTTAAAAAGTCATGGGTACACTTATTAGCCATGAGTTCCTATATAATTATCAATTTTTTAGCTAACTTAACCATACATTTAGCAAAAAGCTAGCAATTAATTACTTCGGTGTAGAAATCAACAAGAATCGGTGAAGGCCAAATGCCCTGAGTATACCCTAAGGTGCTTTCCTTTTCATGCAGTCATTTACTTTTTTTTCCTGCCTTGGAAATATGATGGTATTTAAGTCCTGTATTCTAAATGGACTCTCTATATTCTACCTTTGCCGTTATTTTTATATTGTGGACGAGTATCAAGGCGACCTGACTCGGAAACACTGAGTAATATAATTAATTTCAAGTGTAATTTAAAAGAAAATTGAATACCCTTGCTTAAGAACTAACAGCAAAAAAATATTCAAACTGATAGCTGAAATTTGAATGAAAATGTTTAAATTTGTCTTTTGAAAATGCATTCCCAACAAAGATGGCACTATTTTATCGCAAATGAGCGCTTCTCTGAGATTTTAAAAAACGGCAATCTGAAAAAGAGATTTTACTCGTTATTTTAGAGCCAAAAAATTCTCCAAGAAATATGGCAGCACACATTTTTACTTCACATACTCCTTAATAGATACGCGGAAGGGAGTAAAACCATTTGCCGTTGACAGCAGATTTCCGCATTATTTTTCAGCCTACCTTCGTCACTTCATTGATCAGAAAAGGTCAGACATTTTTCACACCAAACCACACGAGGAACACGATTCAAAATATAAATGCTTTCCTACGTTTCCTTGCGTGACGAATTCCTGGAGCGGCACGCAGCTCGAAGGAAGCGACAAAAATCTCGCCGTCACCAGAGAGACACCCTTGCGACATCCATAAATTCAGTTTGGCAACCCCGTGTTGTATTTGCGACGGGGAGTGAGGGACAGACCGATGGAAGGGGATGGAGGGACGGGTGGGAGAAAAAGTGGGAGATAGGGAACTCTGCGGGACGGGGAAGGAGAAGGGAAGAAGTAGCAAGGGGGTGTGGGAGGCGTCAGATTCGGCTGGGGCGGAGGAGGAGGCGGGGATTGGGGGAGGGGCCGTGCGACGCATTATGGGAGCCGAACCGACACCGCATTGGCTGAGGCCACACCCGCTTGACTCCGCCCACAACTCCCTTATCTTTCGCATTCCCCCTCTCCTCACACGCCCCCCTCCGGTGTGGTCGGATGGGGAAAGAGGGGGCGAGGTGGGGGAGGTTTAAACCCCCTGATTCCCCTTCTCCCCCATCCCCTTGTATCCTACCCGCGTAAGGCGCTCCCGAACCCTTCGGCCTCCAGCCCCTCCATCTCTCTCCCACGGCTCCTCTACCCCCGTCCTCACCCGCGCTTCCTCGCATCCTCAGGCCCTCCTCTCCTCGTAAAAGCCTCACTCCCAACTCTCGCGCGCTATCTTTCGATCCTCCAAGAGCCTGTCGATACTTCTTCCTCCTCTCCTCGACCTCGTCTTCCTCCCGTGGATGGAAAGGTTTCCTTTGCGAAAGAGGTGGGGGCTGAGTCGAGGGTATCTCGATGAGGGAAGGCGTTCTTATGTTGCCGATAGATACTGCCATGGGGTAGCGTGAGATTCTAGGAATCGTGGGACCTGGAAGGGGGTGGCGCGTTACGGACGAGGGGGATTAGCTCGTGGAAAGAATGGAATTGGTTTTAATCGCCCCGAAGGATGTTTAGACCGAAGGCTTCTGCAAAACAAACTCACTTGCGAAATGACAGAAATGGTATATCCACTGGTCAAGGATGGAACGGTTTTAAACCTCCCCCACAATCATGGACATCGGTCATTCAGGTGGTTGTCCCTGTGTCTATATCGGCATGAAAATATTGTGATTAGTTATCACCATCTTATTCATATCCAGCGCTAAATTGAGCTCATGAGATTAAACCACTTGTGTTACAAACGGAGACAGATGATGACGTCTCAGGTGAAATAAGCCAGCATTAATTAGTTAAAATATAAAAGAGGAGAAATGCCTGAACTTCTTAGGAGTACGTCCAAGTTAAAATTTTCCGGAAGAGTTAATCATTAAGGAGTTACATATTTAGACCAACTCAATGAATAACATTCGATTCCCATACCTAACTCACTGGTCACTGAAAAATTACACCGAATGTTTAACAATATTCTCGAAGAGTGTATATAAATAGGTTTTTATGAAGTATCCCTTGAAGGAAATCCAACCATAACCGCACAAACATTGCCAATTAATTGTAGCCTTATAAAATAAATACGCTTTCCAAAATTACATTTAAGTATTGTGGAAAATCGAACGACTTCCTGTACATATAAACCAATTAATCACACGGTTGTAAGTTTTAATCCATCAAAGGCAATGGTGGTCTCCCGCCACTCTATAATACTCAATACAATACCTAAATTTTAAGTGAATGAATGTCACGTGATTTAACCCGTCTTTGCTACCTGAGTAGTATAGACTCAAAAAGGGACGTCTGATTTTTCAATTAAGGTAAGTTGTTTTCTAAGCGTGGTGAGTTAAAACATGAGAAAAATGTTCAGTAATTTATTGAGCACAATCGCTCAAAAAAAATTGTACCATGACAATGAGATATTTTCATGAAACTCCCATCTATGAATCAAAATATAAGTAAGTTCATACTTTACATGACACATTTAAAAATATCCCCCTGGATACAGCCACAATTATTAAAGATCATAATTATGTGAGTAGTAGATGTATATTGTTATTCTGGAAAGGCCCATGCAGCATGTGCTTCTGTCTGGGTTACTTAATTGATCAACATTATCTCAAACCAAAGCAAATTCAGCTTTCCATTTTCTAGAGAATGAGGTATTCGTTCCCTTCTCAACTAATTCTCATTTGCGAGTGTTGATGTTCCCCCAACGAGGAATTAGAGAGATTAGTGCAACCATCTACTACCACAAAATTCGAGCCAGCACTGAATATTTTTCATTAGGAGGTGCCAGATGGACGTCCCGATAAAAATAAATAACACTCCAATCGAGCGAAATTAAGACCACCCGATCCAATCTAGGCAACGGCAGCCGCTCCACAAAGAAGGGGGAGGGGGAAAGGGGACCCCGGCGGCAGCAGGAGTTAGCCGAAGGGGTTTAGGGGGAGGGGAGGAACGGTGTTTGAAGGCGGCGGGAGTGAGGGTCATGGGAAAGGGGGCCGAGAGGGGGCGACCGTGGAAGGGGTTTTATCAGAAGGAGATATATATATATATATATATATATATATATATATATATATATATACACACACACACAAATATACATGGAGGACGGAGGGTTCGGGAGGGAGGCAAGAGAAGTGGGATGGTGGGTTTCAGCTGGAAGAGAAGAAGGGGCGGGGGAAGAGGGAGTAGAGGGAAAAAGGGGGCGGGGTGAAGCGAGAGAGAGGGGGGCGGGGTTGGAGAGGCGACGGAAGGGAGTGGTCGCGGCGTGGGAGGGTGGGGCGGGGTGTGCGCGCGGTTTGGGGGGGAGGGAGTGGCTCAGCGGGGAGGGGGCGGAAGGACCGGAAAGGGAGGAAGGAAGAGCAGGAAGGAAGGAAAAGGGACCTGAACGAGCGGGCCGGCACTCACTCAAGTCACTCAACCCGTGTTAAGCAGGCGGAGAGGGAGGCGAGGCCGGGAATTAGATATTTATACATACGTACGAATTTATACCCACATATATACACACGCTACGGAGGAAGAGAAGAGTGCGGATTGGTTGATGAAGTCTTGCGGAGCCGAGGAAGGCGAGACCGACGCTCTTTTCGACAGAACGAAACTTGTGCAACACGCCGGCGACGTCGTGACTTCCGAAGCGGAAGGTTGAACACACCCGAGCCCATTTCTAAACCACGTGTCCGCAGTGTTGGCCTGGAAGACTCGGTTCTCTCCGAAGGCTTTTTTTGCAGTGACAAAAGTTCCGCGTTTGACTCCATGTGATTCTCCCCCAGCTCGCGTGATTGGACGTCTGAGCCCGGCCTGCTGACGAACGATACATCTCATTCCACCAGTGTGAACCAGTCTCGGAGTGGCGACCTGTCGGAAGTGTGATTTTTTCCAATTGCTCTGGAGAAGTCAAACCTGGCGAATCGTGTGACGTACCGAAGAGAGTGGGGTATTCTTTGCCACGACACAACGGAAGATTTAAAACATAAAATATTATCGAGATAAGTTGGGAAGAATTGTGAGTGATTTCATCCTGGGAGGGTTCTTGCGGGAGCGGGCTGTGGACTCAAGACCCGGGGCATCTACCCGCAAACACAACCACCATCTTGTCCTTCCGAATTCGTTGGAAGGAGTGGCAAGAGGGACCAGACCACCAGTGGAAGGTTTGGGGAGATCTGGGAGAGGAGGAGGAGGAAGAGTTTGGAGGCTGTTGCGCTTGTGGGAGTGAGAGAGACGAGAGGTGTAGGAGGTAGAGAGTGAGAGAAGAGGAAGGGTGAGAGGGAGGAGGGACAAGACACACCACTATTCCCCACCCCTCCCTTCACGCCACCGCGACACCATCTGCTCGGCTGGCAGTCGCACAAGACGGACTCAGCACCGCCGCCGAGGGTGGCATCCTTCCTGCCCGCCTTCCGGAGCCGGGGACTCCCCTTGTGCCCTCCTCTCCCGCTTCCCTCCTCTCCGCGACGCGGAAAACTTCGTCGCCTCCCTTCTCCGCATCCCTCCCCACGACGAAGACGGAGACTATCCCAACCATAAGAGACAGAATATATCCTCCTTGCTTCTCTCTCTCTCCTCTCCCACTTAGTCCGCGTTGACTGAGATAAGGGGAGGGGTCACGCGAGGAGAGAAAGGAGAGCAACACAACGACGCACACAGTAAGAGAAGACAGACCCCGGGGGGGGTCATTCTTGTGTCACGCTGCGTGGTTTTCGTCCGAGTGTATTTGTGCGCTTGGGGTGGAGAAAGCAGTGCAAGTCATACGAGTCCGAAGGGATTTGAAAGAAAAAATAATTCGACTCAGTCAGTGTACCGTGACAGATTCGTCAGCTGGTTTTTTTTTCCGCTTGTCCATCCAAACCATTAGTCCGCACCCTCCCGCACATAATTGCACCCCCTCAGAACAAAACTCAGCACACGTCGTGGACGTCGTCCCACTTGCCCGCGGTGTCCTCCTTATTGCCTCTCCCGCGAGGAGCGGTGGATAAATTTTTTCCATCACCGCACCGAGACATTTTCCCCATCACCCCATTCCTCCCACATTTCTTCACCTCTCCCCAAAGACACACACACACTCACACGGACCTAAGGTGTCCTCCTTCTTCCCGCTGATCGATAAACTAGGGAGGGATAAAAAGGAGCCGAGTTGGGTCGGGCGGGGGGAGGGAAAAAGGTAGTTTATATCCCAGCCCGGAGGAGGTGGTGGTGACTGAGAGAGCGAAAAAAAATAGGAGTGCGAGAGAGAAAAAAAAGAGGACGGGTGTGCTTCATTCTGTGCGCTGGTTTGAAGACTGGGAGACGAGGAGATAGAGAGAGAGAGTTAGAGAGGAAAGGGTGGGAGGGGACTTAGAGGGTGGCTGAAAGGAGTAGAGTGGAAGAAAGGTATAAAAAAGCAAAGGAAAGATATGGGGCCGGCTCAAAGGAGGAGATCCGCGGACTGATCCGTGGCAGAAGTCGTCGCGTCGCCCGTCGGGTAGACCTCTTGTCATCGTCTCTCGGGGAAAAAAGGGGTTGTTCACTGTTGTGAGTGTGTGTCTGCTGTGTGCGAGTGTGTGTGTATGCACCTACATATATATTATATATATATATATATATATACGATTTTATATAAATCTTCATTCCTCTCAAGAGCTTTGACGTTCTCTCAGTGACTTCGGTTTCGGCGGACGCGATCTGTGCGGGGGGGCTCTCAATGTGCCGACTTCCCACCTCCCCCCACGGTTTCACGCGTGCGAGGGGTCTGCGAAAGAACGAAGAACGATTCCCGCACGGAGTGACACCGACTCCGCACACAGGACCGGCAACGAGACGGGGGAGCGACCGAGTCGCGCCCGAGAAGCAAGATAGATGAACCCGGCAGCGTGTTGACCGAAAGGATTCACTTCGACGAATAAACCAAAGAACTAACGTGCCCTCCGTTAACGTAACGCGCAAGAGGAAACCTTCCGACATCCAAAATATTACCATTCCATCAATTTCTGAGAAGTCCACGCGAAAAAAAAATTCTGTGCTAACGTGTGCGTTTGGCGAGCGGAGAGAGATGGTGGGGAGAAAAAACGAAACATAATTAATCGTCCACGCCCCCTGAACAGAAACGAATGAAGCACTTCTTTTAAAGCACCGGTGTGTAATAGGATTTTAATCCTTAGTCGTGCTCATCGTAAAGTCAGTCAATAATACACCTATTTGGATAGTCGGGAAGAAAACCAAGTGGAAACTAGGGAAGATTCCACCTTCTTTGCCCCATCCGAGTCCACTGCCTTCCAACCGTCTCCACGTCCACCATCCTTCGCAAGAAAGAGGGGGTTGGGTGTATTTCTGCCCTCTCTCTCATCCCCACCCGTTTGTCTAAGGGTCCCACCCCACAACCCCCTCCTTCCTGTTCGTCTTCCGCCTGCGGTGCCCAGTCCAGTGTCGGGCGCGCACACCCACATATACGCACACGAACGTACCCCGACGCACACGTGTGATAGAAGGAACTAACGCGTGAGAAGTAGGAGGAGGTGGAGGAAGAGGAAGAGCCTGTGGAGGAAGGAGGAGGAGGACAAGGAGGAGGAGAAGGGCTTTATCACAGGAGAAGGGGCGAAAGGAGAAGGGAGAACAATGCTGGACATCAAGACGTCGGCGGACTACCTGACCGGACGGACCGGCACATTCACCAATTTCTCGATGCTGTTCGCCGGTAAATCATAGCCCCGATCCCAGCTCCCGCCTCACCGCGAGGCTCACTCGCGCGCTTCTCCGGCAACGATCAATCATATCCTTGGGTGTTCATTCTTTTTCAATTGTGTATATCAACGTATGTCATCTTCCATATTGCCGTGAAGCGTATGCATGGTAGTGGCAAGATTACGATTACTTGTTGTCACCCGTTCGACTATCCACACCGTACGGTAATGTAAATCAGTGATAGATAAAATAATACCCATATATATCGTTATTTTTACAAGATTTAATACATTTTTTGTCCATGAAGAGGGATGACATGAATATGGCACGTAGGAAATATCACCCTAAAGTTTAATTTCGATTCGTTTGATTTAGTGTTCATCATATGCAGTTGATATATTCATGTGATGTTACTGTGTTTTTTTGCTTTAACAAACGTGGAATCGATAGGGATTGTTTAATATTATTTTTTAATGAAGATTGATGATAATAATAAATTACACCACTCCAGTGAATTTATTTTCGTCTGTATATCACAGTACAGAGAACATATGTCTAATATATACTAAATTAATTTTATCTAATTTTATCACGTACCGTTCTCCTTGAGAACATTTGTAATCCGAAATGTTTATGCGTGTTAAAATAAAATATGAAAATAAAAAGAATCAAATTTTTAATTAGCTCGTATTTTTAAATAATTTATTCGTGACTTCGGTGTGAACAACTAACCGCCAGGTATTCTATTCACAGAAATGGTTAATGCAATATAATTTTCATCATTCACCCTTGCTCCCAATTATTTCTGTAAAAATGTCTCCATTGCTTTCATTGCCTTTAGCATCTTAGCCTTCGCATATCAGCGAGAATATGGAAAGTGATGATTTTCCTGCAATTTCTATCTGTCATAAAACATATTCTCTATATGTAAGGTTCTAACAGTGTGTTTATGTGGAGTTTTTACGGCAAAAAGCAATGCATTAATTTCCATCATTCTCTCCTCTCCGCAGATACCACGTACAAAGGCACGTGGAGCTCGCACAGCAGTCACGCACAAGGTAAGAAGATTCATATCTCTTTCTGTCTTTCGTTCCTTCAACTGCACGGGTCCCGCTCACGACTCCCCTTTCAAAACAACCAATCTCGCCCTTTTTTTTCGAGAGCACCCGCCGCCCACCCTCCTTGTCCGACCGCCGCTCCGCACCCCATTTCGCTTCAATTGTTCCAATTTTAACCCGCCATTGTGCTCCCCACCCCACATACCTCCCCACACCCATCTACCTCCCCCCCCCTCGCCACCCGTCCCCTCCCCCCCCATACAGGACATTCGCCACGGGAACCGCGGTGATTTCGGGAGGCATTCTGTTTCGTTCTCCGTGCGAAGCAGGACTTCCATCTGCATTAAAACCCTTCGATTTTATCAATCGATCTGAATCATCACCGTCCTAACCCCACCCTCCCATTTCTGCTCCGGTGTTTACGCTTTTTTGGCTGGGGATCGTCAGTGCATAATCCACATTTACGTTTGGATAAAATTAGTGTTTAAGTCTTTAAAAATCCAAACATTTGAGAATCCTGATCTGAAAAAAAATGCTCATTGAAATTCTTATATCTTCCTGCGATATTTGTACTAGATTCAAGTGAAATCGTCGTAATTATTTGCATTTGGAATACATACACTCGAGAATAGCATGCTGTTTTTACAGGTCTAAACTTTTAGGTAACATAAGTAGAAAAAAGAGCTTTGATCTGTCTACATTTGTGGGAGGTAAATGTTAAAATAAAATTGCCTTCTTTCTTTTTTTTCGCGTAGTTCAAGTTTGATTTCCGTTTTACGACTTTACACTATTCATTTTAAGAAACTTTATGTTTCCCTCGTATTAAATTGCTCTTCAACTTTTTCAGTTGTCTTGTAACCTAGCGCTGTGTTCACTAAAAGATCTTCTAGATATACGAAGATACTATCTAGATATAGACTGAGGCGATTTAAAATGAGTGGAACTATTAAAATAAAATAACGAATATTTACAGCCCTCTCTTTAACAATAAATATAATAAATATTAATCATTTGGGCCATATTAAAGTAAAAATATTCATAAGTTGCATTTATTCATCCGAAACTATTTATATGCTTTGTGCTACAAAATACTTTGTCCGGTTAAACGCCTCCAGAGATATTTGGTGTTGAAAAAACTTGTTTCAGTTAGAGCTCAAATAACTATTTCAAATATTTTGGCCATACCATGTGAATAATGATCAATCATCTGGTAAAGCAAGAGTATTTACTTTGTAATAATTTAGAAAAAAGACTTAATCATCACTTTCAAAACTATTTACTAAATTACGTAATATATCAAAACTCCGCCTTAGTCGTGTATACGTTGAAATCGCGGTCAACAATATACTAGTATGAAAAATCGTGTGGAAAATTGGCAGGTATTTTCTATTTTCAACCCAGCTGGTAACAATTGAGAAGCCATTGGGTGAAGGTATAGGGATTAATAACAGTAAATGCAGCAATTATTACTCGCCATGACCGGGATTCAGAACCGGATCCCACGAAGTCCGGCCAATGGGAACTCAGTGCCTAGTTATCTTTTTAAATTAGGAACATTGCTCAAAAACGTTGTGAATACTTATTTTCCTCTCATTTAATGAAAGATATATGCTCCTAAATATACACATATGCATCTTAAAATAAGATACAGGCTAAATTAATCCTTGAAATGTTTAATAAAAAATGGGGTTAAGACCAAAATATCAATGCCGAAAAGGAGCCTTTAGTAAAGTCATGTATTTGAGAATATATTATAAAATATCTATTCTGGATTTCGATATTGTTCATTTCAAACCATTAAATATTTCACGCCAAATAACTGTTCAATATTCAAACAGTTACATAATAACATAACAATAGTCGTAATTAAACAAAGAGAGAAAAGCTTAGTCACCAAATTTGAGCAGTTTTCCAAATTACGTAATGCCCAATTCTAATTTTTTCTAAAATATTATTTTTAATCTATCAAGTTTCACATTAAAACATCATGATTCAGCAAATTGGTTAATATAATTGTACAGTCTAATGTTGCAACATATATTATGGGACGGCAAGAAGGGAAATACTTAATATCCTCTTAATTACATTCTATAATTCATATTTGGGCCTAGTGCTAATAAACCCTATCACATGAATATTTTACTAGTATTCTTATTCCCTTTTGTTTAAATTATAATAGCATTCGAAGTAATATTTCAGTTTTGTGGACATTCATTTCAATATCGTATAAGAAAATACGCGCTGAATACAATATTTAAACAAAAAAAACTGAATAAAGGTAAATTAAAGTGAAATTGATTTATGATCATACCTGATTGGTACCATACCTGACTGATACCATATGATCATACCTGATTTTTCTAAATAAGAAACTATAAATCTTAAGGAGACGCATTTATTATGATTGAAAACTATCTCAGCACAAAAAATTTGACTCTAGTATGGTTTAGATATATATTATTTACTATATTCATTCGGATGACATTTTTGCACCAGGCTATTAGTATTTTTTAAATTAAGTAGCTGTTTTAACAACGTATTCACCTCTAACCTAGAATACTAGTCAGCTAGCGCTTTGATGCTATTTTAAATGCTAGAAAATATTTTAGCCAAATTTTTCTGTTCATGACTTTTGTCAATTGGAGGGCAAAAAGCAATAGTAGCGATCCTTGAAGAACGATTTCCGACGAATTCTCGTGAATACAGAATATATATGCAATATACCTAACATACAAAAGTTCTTTTTAGTGGCAAATTCATTCATATACTCTCTTTTAGAGTTACAAAATTAAAAGAATTGGTGATTATATGGCAAAATGTTATATCATCATTATATATTTTCTGATAAGTATTCAGACGTACATAAAGATTTGATTCGATGAACAGCATTTGTAAAACCCAGAGAAAAATATGTTTTTGTCAGACCTCACATATATGTGGGTGCATATCTGCCACATTTGGTACACATCGGTTATAGATAACAAAAAATTTGGAAATAATTAGTGAAACAAGTTCTTTCAGAAGGAGTATAACACGATATATACAAAAAAATAAATTTCGTTTCATTTTTCTTCAACTAAATAAACCACTTAATCAGTCAAAATATGAGTGAATGAATAGTTCTTACCCAACATTTTTTTTCCTATTTCAAAATCCGCAATTTAAAATGAATAACTTTTTAATAATATGTCCGAGGACTTGATCTGAATAAAAATTCGAAGTAATCCTCAGACAGACACAGCTTAGCATATTTGGTCCTATTCTTACGACCATACACATAAGGTAGGTTTTGCATAAGACGAGTCTCACAAAAAACTCGACTTCAATCACTCATGCGCACTAATATTTTTAATTTCTTTCCATTTTTTTACATAATGCCCCCAGACTTATGTTTTGAGTTTGACGGAACCCCAAGGGTTTGCACATTGATCTAACCTAAGAAATCAAGGAAAAAAGGAAACAAGAACTCAGCAAGTATTGACCTAGAAGGAGCGAACAGAGAAGACCAAAAAGGGTCACCCGGTAGTGAGAGGGAGAATGTGAATTCGTGAAGAGAGGCAAGGCATGGGAATCAGCGCGGGAGTGGAAACCGGTGTGTTTAGGAGGGCGCAATCGAGGTATCGTGGGAAGGGGCGTTATGAGAGTGGTGCTCGAAAGAAGGGAGGAATGGGGTGAATGCAATTACCGTCGCATTACCGCATTCGATATTGCCGGCGCCGCCGCTTCCCCCGCGCCTTGTGCTCCGGAATCATTTCAGGATGAGCAGCAGAATGGCACTGCCAGCGGTAAATGAAAACAGCGGGAGGATTTGGGAGGAAAAGGAAGAAATATGTAAATAAGTGTTTGTGTATACGAGAAACATACGAATATTTAAGTACAGTTGAGCACGTATAAACAGGGTCCCTACTCCTTTACATACCGGCACATGTAAGAGTATGAATTTGTGTGATTTTATACACACACACACACACACACACACATATATATATATATATATATATATATATATATATATATATATATATATATATACACACACACATATATATACCATTTGGACGTTAACCACAAAAATATAAATAGAAAACACGTAAAAGGAAGTCACACTTCAAAAAGTTTAAGCTTTCGGCCTTCTCTTAGGCCTTCCTCTTGTCTGACGTGGTTCTTCAGATCTGGTGAGTCTGACCTGATGCTGGTCTCAAAGAAGGTTTAAAGCTTAAACATTTTGAGATGTGTCTTTTACGTGTTTTCTATTTATATTTTTGTGTTTGATTGTTCCGTCCAAATATCGTGAGTACTCTACATTATCGATATACATGTACTATATAGATCTGATGTGTGTATATATATATATATATATATATATATATATACATATACATAAAAATATATATAGATAAAATATATATATTTATCTTCCTTCTCTGCGTCTAGTCCAAAATCATTATTAAACATAACTATGCAAACATTCCATTTTTTTCAAATTTATATATATATATATATATATATATATATATATATATATATATAAATGTAACCCTACAATATATGCACACACATGCATAAGTTCCCGCATACATAGCAGGAGGACGCAGTGAAGGGATAAAGGCTCTCCGCAAATTGATGCGCAACTCTCCTGCCGCTTGTTCCACGCAACCGACTCGCCCCATCATCGCCCGCTTAAATCTCCCCATCCCTCCCAACTCCCCTCCCTCTCTTTTTTCCTTATCTAGTCCTCTCCTACCATCTCCGCAGCACCTATCCCCCTCCTCTCCTAGCCAACAGCCTCGACCTCTTTTCTCTGCCGGCACGCGTGAACTGCAAACGCGCACTCGTATGTTTTCCATTCAAGTATTTTATAAATGTTATCATTCCTGAACCGAATCTTTTCAATAAAACTTCAGCAACGGGGAGTCAATGAATGGATGGGTGCATCCAAAACATTTGTGTTAATTTTACACACCATAGCGCTTATAGTAGTTGAATTTGTACTTTGTACTCGCCTATTGGACCAATTTTCGGGGTAATTGTCATGCATTGGCTGGTTCTCACTATTTATTTTCTGTCTAAATAATATATTTTCTAAAGTGCGGTATACCACTCTAACTAGCTTAAATCGGCGAAGAAACTCAGCACATTTAAATATCCATTTATTAACCCTTAAACGTTTCCTTTCTAAGGTCAATAATTGTAAAGTACTTTGATCGAGCTATTCATTATGCTCTCAATTGCTATACTATATTCTATCCTCATGAGCTTTTGCCAAGATTAGTTGGTTGTCCTATTTTCCATATTTTACTGAGTTTTTTCCAAGGCTAATACAATACTTACACGTTTCCATCCGATAGTTCCTCATTATTCATACCAACGTAGCAAAGGTCCAATGACACCTATTAGTTTAACGTTTTTGAAATAAATATAACAAACAATATTTTAAAGATAATTATCAAAGTAAAATTCCCAAACCACTATTAATATATCCGGAAAAACGACGAAAGAAAATGATAAACTTAATTATGATAAACTAGATACAACTTAATGATTCTATCTCCGGTAAATTCAAGAGAGGTGTCATGGTCTAAAGCACGTTAACTTAGCCTGTCCCGTGAGATCACCGGTTAAGTACTTTTGGTCCCGGACGAAGGTTGGACGTTCATACCTTTTCCGTGGTCATTTAGTCCCATTTGTGCTTGTGGCAGGCAGGTTAACCATGTGTTGGTATAATTGATCAAGAGATTTCAGTGACTGGAGCGCCTGTCGAAGGGTCCTCAATATCAGCAATCAAATCGTAGTCTTAGCGTTTGTCACTTTAACAATTACTTTCATTGAATCACATTGAGAATGTGAAACTTAAAAGGGATTTGTTGAAGTGCCCGAGGTCAGGTTGTGCTTTTGTCATGGGAGGCAAGTAAGATGCGTTTCTGCACAATTCTATTGGCTGTTTCCATCCATAATCTACCTTAACCGGTAGATGACCAATAATAGTCATAATTCACTTTGCCTATAGGTTATCTTTATTATATTGATTATAAGATTATATTGCCTAAGATTAGCTAAATTTTTATTTAAAATTTTCATAAAGCCTTTTGACCCTTCTTTAAGAAAAATTTTATTGGCTAGCATGTATTAATAGGCAGGTAAAATTTACTATCGTTTACTCCTATTTTACTTAAATACAAAACTATTCCTTCTAGAAACCTTTGAATCTAGAAACACCTTTGAATGTCATTTCATCAGTCCGCGTTGATGCATAAGCATACGAGTATTTCGTCTTTCTGGTGCAAATGGGAATTAAAACATAAACTGAAAACGGTATTTAACGTAGTCATTCAAATGAAAACAATCACGTAATATTAGCGTGTTTTTTAGTTTGGCTAAACTTCCTATTGTAGAAAAGAAATTTGCCATTTCTCAGGCTTGAATTCTCTATTCTCGAATTTTTAATTATTTAGCCAAAAACCTTCCTAAAAATTTCAAAGTATTTTGCTAAGGCCTTCTTACTCAATTGTTCATTTTATTAGGTAGGTATTAGGTTTATTATGAGCAATGGGGTCCTTGGGGTCAAGACGCTCCTAACTATAGTTAAACTCTAATAGATCGCATTAAATATCATTTAATCCTTCATTCTCCAGTGACTTAAGAAAACATCTTTTAAGAATGGTGTATCAAATAAACCACATCAATCCCTCGCCATAATAATTGATCAAATTCATACTGCCACAAAATTGGGCAGCACAAAAACGTAAAATAAGTGCAAAATTGATTTTAATTTTCATCGTAAGATCAAATAACATGGATAATACAAGTAGTAGCCATTTTAATCGATATATCCATTTTGAGAATGGGGTGGCCGAGACTATACCTGACCTCCCCTTCTTCTCATTTAGGTCAGTTAATTCTCTGTCAGATAGTAATGTACTTGTCAGAATTATAAAATGGTAACGTCGATTTAATTTTCTCTGTTACTACAACATAGTGTAGAGATCGTTTTCCACGTGAGATAAACGACATCAGAGGGGTAAAAATATAATATACGACTTAGTAATATTATTTTAATGCGTCGTGATCAAAATAATATCGTTAATCCTAATAGGCTACATAGTCTTCAGTTCCTCAGGTCAGTTATTGATGTGGTAAATCCTTATTTTCATGGGCCGGTGTCAAACTGATCACCCAAATATTTCAAAACCAGCCCCACAAACTGCTCTTTTATTGGCATTGAAACATCAAATGACAAAACATCCCCGACATAAAAGACAACCCCATTACACATGTACACACATCCAATCTAAGACTTTTATTATTCCTTCACGTGCTTCCAAACAATGAAGAAAGAATGGGACGAATAAAAACGAACTCAGGGCACGTTCCTTCGCGCGATCCCCTTCTCCTTCCTAACGCCCCGAAATCCACCCTCCCGGCTAGGGAGTATTAAGCAACCCATAAAACATCAAACCAATATCTTGCCCCGCGTTCTCAAAAAGATCTTTGATGCATTTACCGGGTGTTTGGGGGAGGGGGATGAGAGGGAAGGTAAAGAGATGAGGGGCAGGGGAGGAGGAAATGAACAGGAGAGGAGAGGAGAGGTTTGAGGAAAAAGGAGGGAGGCTTTATACGAGGTCCTATGTTTCGTATTCCCCGAGAAGTCCCTCCTCCCGTCTCACCCCCACTCCCCCCCCCTAGATTACGAATTATGGGGAGATAACGGGGGGAAACTTGGCCATTACCAGTGTAGGAGGAAGGAAGGAAGGTGGGGGATTTGGTGGGCGTGGGTGGGGAGGTAGAGGAGAGGAGCATAGCGGTGGGGTAGAACAGTGGTCGGAAGGGAGTCGACGGGGATGGGAATGAGGAATTTTCGAAAGGCTGGGAGGGGGGGAGGGAAGCAAAAGGGAGGGGCAGGGTGGAGAGGCAGTTTTTGGGAAAATAGGAAGGGTGGTAGGGGGGAGGGGCTCGACCGCGGTAAACGACAGGAAATTCGGCGTCTGCAGAGAAAGGAGGTTTTTGGAATGGAGGTTGGAGAGGGTTAGTGGCGTGGAGAGGATGGGGGGAGGGGACTGCGGAAAGGGGGTGAGGAAACAGGATTAGCCCCCGCTGGTGTATAAAGGAGGGTTGAGTTTGGAAGGTGGGCGGCGGGGCGGGAGAACGTTCTTCCTCCAACGGCGTAGTAGAAAAACCCAAAAGGCGGATCGGAGAGCACATTATTTCGTGATTCCCTTCCTCCCATTACTCTTACAACGCCGCTAAAATTCCTGATGAAATCATGGAGGCTGATTCAAAAGAAAAAAGGGAATCAGAATGGTTCAACCTATTTCTCAAATCGGGATTTGCGCTAGCCAACTCTAGAAAAACGTGTTTTATTGGGTTAATTTTCACAGCAGCAGAACTGAGATTTCCCTCATTGCCGTATCAGATAGATTCCATAGACAGATAAAAAGATGTCAATAGAACAGGATACTTATAATTTTTTCATGGCGGTGTCGCGAAATACATGCATGGTAAATATTGTTATTACATTGCGGATTAGTGGATCAGTAGCAGACGTAATTGGAAAAAACCACCTCATAACTATTATAGTATGGAAATAATGTGGATTGATATTTCTCAAATGACTGATTTTTTAGGTGATACTCGATAGTAGCACTTCATGCGTCATGTATATATAAATAACCAATCATCATCCTTCCCTGCCAGAGGAACTCTGGTTAGATAAGTGTAAACATTGCAAATCTATGAGTACATGCATTTCAATCAAATCCTCCAACATGTGTTATTTACATTGAAATTCAAATTTTTTTAAAGTAGTGACCGCCAATTCTAGGTATCTAATCTCATAGTAGAAAGAGAAACAGTATGAGAAGGTACCAAAATTACCCTGAATAAAATTGAAGGCGGACAGCAATCGAGCGAGGCAAAATTGTCTCAAGGAGTTCATTTACTTAGCCTACCATTGAGAATTCTTGCCTTCCAAATTGCTGTGTTCGTAATTATAAATGATAACTTCATGGTCCTTTAAGAATTATTTCTTTTGCTGTATGTAAAATTGTGAATTTTTCAGGAATTTCTTTTTGTAGGTTCGTGAAGAAATTTCATTGATCAGTGATGATAATCAAGGTTTGTTGAAATAAATGGCGAGATTATTAGCATATTTTACCGAGTAATATTTCAAGGTTATCGTAAGTTCTTAAAATACTCATCCATCAAAGAATGCAATTTGTATTTTTTTAAATTACACATTGTAGAATTGTTAAGTACTGAAATATGTTCGTTAGTATTTTTAAAAACCATTCAATTTCAATTATGACCTCAATTTCTCTTGGCTGATCTCTCAATGCGTGTATTTCACAAATTTAAGGAGAATTATTGTCGCTCTCACATAATTTTGATCAGATTCTACATTCCTCTGCGTCGGCGTAAACTTTATTTTGAGAAAGAAGTGCCAAAAGTAGCTAGGAGTAGAATTTAAAATTGCTAAGAAATCTAAATTAAAGCAATCAAAGTGTTTACCATGACAATTTGCCTATTAAACGCAATTTTGACCATTTGCCAAATTGCCAATCATTTCTGAAAAAAAAACTCCACAAAAGGTTCCTTGGCTCGCTAGGATACGCATTCTGCTGTTCAATAATTTAAACCTGTTTTCAACGATTACAAATTAGGAACCACCCTACTACTCTAAAATATATTAATATTTTAAAATAACTATCTTTTATAATATTATAACGATATTTCTTTATGTGTGAATCCACTTACAATTTTTTGCACATGATGTCTTTAGGAATTGCGCTTCTCTGGGTATTTAAATTTTATGAGATGTTTCCTTGGTATTGTTTTCATACTATTGTTTTCATTTAAAATATCAAATATATTCGGAAATGTATCTTTCTTTCTTATGGACAGTGTCAGCATAAAAAATGCCCAAACTAAGTTAGCTTGGGTTCTATTAATACTAAAATGATATAATCATACATTGTAGCTCAACTATTACCAAAATTACAAAAGATTAAAGTCAATACTGTATGTCATTCCTAAGTTTTGATTTTGTGGGAAAATATGATTGATATTTAATATGATTTCATTTTTCCTATCATTCAGCCAATAAATTTTCATAGCAGTGACAAGTGATTACTATTTTATATGACAGGCAATCTGCATAGGAAATCATAATAAGAAAAGAAATAATTGAACAAATTAATCACCTAGAAAAAGAAGATATTTTCTTAAATCAGGTTTTATGCTGGCTAATAAGTTTTTGATTTAGTTCGTCTTACTTCACTTGACGATAAACTTTTATCTGCCATATTTCATGAATAATTTACATTAAACTCAATGAAAATTTCCTTTATTCTTCTTCTTTCATTCGTAATTTATTAATGTGTACTTCAAAAAAGATAGAAAATAGTACTCATTGTCTCTGAATGTCCTTCTAAATGATTTTTTCCTCCTCTCAAAATGAGAATTTTGAATTTTTACGATCATTTTCACCCAGTTGCATTCACAATTTCCCTAAACATTAAACGAACCCATATGAACCCTAAAAAATTAGTCTCAATGTTCACAAATTTCCGCCATTTGTAAAATTAAATCCAAAACGCAAAAAAAGCACACATTCGCGGTATCTCCTGCTGTTGAGTCCCTGCAGCTATTATGTGTACATAGTTTCTATCTCATTACAGGATAGAGCTCTATGAGAGCGAATTTTGATAATATTTCAACATTATTCATCGGCAAAAAGATAGACAGGGATGTTATTATTCCACGGAGGCTCATGTCCAAATGACAAAATATAAGCCTTTCTCTTCACGAGATATCCATATAAACCTCTTTTGTTTTCGATTGTACCATCTCACCAACCTCTTTAGTCTTTCGTCCTGCGGTACGTCACCCGCTCGCTTCCCGACTCCTCACCCCCTCTGCCCTCCCCTTTCCTTCCTCCTCTTCCTTCCTCCCTATTCTTCCTTCGTCCAACCAATTTCCTTCCTCCATCTCTCCCTACTCCCCTCTCGCCAGTCATCAAGCCTCGACGGGCTCTTCAAGAGCCGTCACGCTCATCCGTTAGTTCACTCCTACGAAAAAAAACCCTTCTACTTCCCTACCAACGCCCTCTCCTTTACCTCTCCCGCCCCAAGGAAAAACTACCCTACACCCCTCTTGCCTCTCCCTATATCATAACCCCGCACCGATCCCACAATTTCTTCCTCCCTCTCCCTTCGTCAGCGAAGAGGAGAGTAGAGAAGAAAGAGGAGGAGTATTTTTCAGACAACCAATCTCCTCGCAGATAGTGACGGGGAGCGCTTTGAAAAGGCGAGAGGAGGGAGGGAGGTGGCGGGGTTGAGCGAGGGAGAAGGGGCGCCAATCAATACGTACACTCTTCCGTGGGTCTTAACCTCGTCTTTTCAAACCCTCCTCTTCCTAAAACTCACCTTCTCCGATGCCTCTTACCAAGCGTTTGATAACACCTCTCCCCTCCCCCGTTTACGCGCACTAAAGTCAAGCAAGACGAAATCAAAGAAATGGACGTCGTATAGGTACATTTTTTAAATTCCTTTACATTATATTGGGATTTATCTTGCAATGCCCCCACAGATCAATCCAATAAATTGGGTTTTAGCGCGATATCATGACGCTATCCACCATTGGTAAATACTTCTGTTTATCGGTAGATGTGATAGTCTAGTCATTTTCAAATAGTTCTACTATCAGAGTGATATCACGGAAATAATGCGTGTCCTTAGAAACAGGCAACAATATGCATTATTCTACCCTCTTCACTTATCTCCCATCGTCCCAAAAGTTTCTGTCGTATTGATTTTATTTTCACTCGCGAGACCTCACAAATTGTTTTTATTGCACTCATTTTAAGTTTCCTTGTTTTTGTCATTGGGAAAGAATATTTTTCCCTAACATTCAAAGGGGGCATAACCGCATTGAATAAAAACGTCGTTAGCGTAACACAAATGAAATATCTCGCTTAGGAATAGCAATATGTTCAAAGTCTCATCCGGAAATAACCTTGAGACAGGAATTACCCCGAAAATACCGGTAGCTTTCCCGTGCCTACCACGAATTCTGCTATTCATGGAACATTCTGCGTATTCACTAGCAAAATACAAGTACCAATACTCTCTAAGTATATGCAAAAAAAAGTTATGCCACCTTCAATTACGACCTATAATATGCAATGTCGCTCATTGAAACTTATAGCTTGCCTACTGCTGATGCCATCATTACTTTCGTAATGTCCAACGATCTTCGTCAGGAATTTTTCAAATGTTCCAAGAATTAGACTCTGGTTTCCAAAATCTACGATTATCAGTGCTTGATCAAAACATTGATTTATGTTCTATTATTATATTTCACGCACGATTAAGATGAGGAAAATTTCTCCCGTGGCAACAGGCGTCTCGAGTGGCAAAGGTTTCTGGACAAGACGTGAGTACTACACGTCGCGGGGCTGGAGCTCATTACCCCCGTGAAACTGCGTGCATTCTTGGAGAGCAGCCTCCTCTGATAGACCCCCCGCCACCCCTTCCCTCATCTTCGTCCACCCCCATTCGTCTAACCCTTTCTTTGCGAAATATCCCCCAAGGGCGGAATTCATTTGCTTACCGGGGTTGGGGTAAGAGAAGTTTTTTTTTTACGAGTAACTTTTTGTGACTCGTAAATCCGGGCGTGTTTACAGACCTGTTTTCCCGTCTCCGATCGCATTGTGTCGCCGCTGCGGGGAAAAGGATCAGCGCGAGGGAAAAAGAGAGGGGGACTGAGTAGTGCGCTTCTCTCATCTTTTTTTTTCTTCTCCTTCTTTTACGAGCGCTTCGGTATGGGGGTGTGAGGGAAAAGACGAGCGATCTGCTGCACCCTCCCCTGTCGATTTTCCATCATGTAGCAGAGAAATGCGAAGTGAGGAGGAGGGAGGGGTGAGCTACTATAAAAAAAAATAATTTCTGATTTACATGCGCACCCACTTCGCGACACTACCAAAAGGGCAAAGGGGAGGGTCCCTGAGCGATAGGTATACCCTCAATTCCAAATTTGGGACAGAATTCCATGGCCATGGAATCAAAAAGGTACACGGGAACAGTTCGTATGCTAAGCATTACAAAGCAAGAGGAGGTGAAGGTGAAGGGTCACGTAAACAATTTCACTACAACAGTTAATCGCCGCGTATTTTGAATTTAATTTGCTAAAAAGCACACACAGCAGGCAATCTGATCCACAAAAAGATATGTCGTTGTCGACAGATCTTTGTCTAAAGACATGAATCTTTAGTTAATCTTGGGGTTTTAGTTTTACCTAGCGAAATTGAAAAATGACGAAAAAAATTAAGGTTGTTTTGATGTCATTAAATTCAGTATTGAATACTTGCTGCGATGTAATACTGCCTATACTGCGATATAGTACTGCCTTCCCTTCCAGTTTACGTGTACTTATAGCAATTTGGTAGCTCATTAGGTCAATTAAATTTGTATTAATCTACAATTTTTGGTTATATCATCTTTATACATCATCTAATTTAGGTTAGACGATGAAGCCATTTAAAACGTAATGCTGGGTAGTCACCCCATACACTATTTTATAGGTAAAATGCAGTGCATATTCTTCATTGTCGGAGAAGTATTCCCATCTATAATAATTGTGGTGTGATAAACATAGCATTCAAAACAGGAAAAACAAAACATATCTCCACTAAATAATAGTTCAATCCAAAATACAAAAATCGAAATATGTAGTAAATATTATATTAGGGTTATAGACTGGGAAGACTATAGATAAATATTTCTTCAATTACATTTCACCTCATCATTATATTAATCAGAGGACAGAGATCAATTTTTTTCAATAGGAAAACTCAAAATTAAATAACTCTTGAAATTTGAGCAATTTGGTGCAGTCCTTAGCCTCATCACATATCCCACCAAAATTGATCGTGGCTAATATTTATGCAATGCAAATTTAATAATTTTTAATGTCATTTTCCTGATTTAAAAAACCTTTGTCGTAGATCCCTTCACAAATATATATCTACCGATTTCAGTGCAGGAGGACTGGGCAAAATTCGATACGGTGCTCCATTTCGTCTGATTGTGTTGACTTGAAGTGACCATCATGCACCCGCCGTGTTCCCTCTTTTGCATCAGCCTCATCCCTACCACTCGCGATGGAGGGAATTGCAGTTTTAAATGCACCGAATCCGAGACTGCTTGACATAGCATTGCAGCGTCGTACCTGCGAGCCGAAATAAAAGGACGTCAATGGTGTTGGGCGGACGAAGCGCGGCATTATCGCGCCGAGCTCTTTTCAATGCCCCGCGCCCGTCGTCGACAGAGCCGTCGCCGTCTGGGACGCGGAAAAAGACAACCACCCCCCCCCCCCCGCCCAATCCCTTCGCCCGCCCTTCTACTCCTCCCTACCTTTACTCACCTCACCCCCAAGTCGTTTTACCCCCTAACCCGTCCGTCCCATCGCCACGACGTCTATTGTAGCGCCCCCAACCATCCTTAAACTCCTTCCTCGAGATATAGAGAGAGAGAGGGAGGCTGCGAGAATGGTTTGGGGAGGGGAGGGGGAGGGGCAGAGAGAAAAAAATTCCTTTGATTCGGGGCGCGAGAAAGACTTCAAAAAATTGAATGGGCCGCGCGCGCTCCTCGTTGTCGTCTGCTCAACTCGCCTGATTTTCGCCAGTTTTGTGTGCGTGCGTGTGTGCCCGTCCGTGTGTGCGTATGTGTGTGTGTGTGCGTTGGGAAAACTTTCAGAAAATCCCTCTCCGCCCGTCGCCTTCCATTGTTTCTCAGAATCCGAAGAGGAGTTGTTCCATTCCGTCTCTCCCTTATGACACCCTCCCGTCCCCCTTCCCTCCACACCCCTCCCCCAGTCTCCCCATTCCTCTCTATTTTTCCCGCGAGTCGAGGCAATACTACGGGGAGGGGGGGAGAAGAGGGAACGAAGTCGGAACGGGTCAGGAGGGGAGAGGAGTGGGAAACCGTGTCAAAACGCATTTGAGTTAGGGGAGGGAGAGAGAGAGAGAGAGGGAAGATGGGGGAGGTGGTATCAGGAATGGGAGGGACACGAGTCGCTCGGCACACGTGAAATATTTTTTATTCTCCACCCCCCCCCTTCTCTCTCACTCTCCCACCCTCTTCCCCCTCCGTCAAAAAACCGGCGCCACAGTCGCCAACCCTTCGTTCCGAGGTGGTGACAAAAGGCAAACTCCGGGTGTGCCTTTCCCGGGGAGTGAGGGAGGGACAGAGGAAAAAAAATGAAGGACGGAAAACATGAGAAAAACGGCCCGGCAAATGTGTTGGTGCGTGTGCCCTTGTGTGAGTGCGTGCGCGTGACGGTGTCAAAAGGGTAAGGGGGAAGGGGCATTTCCCCGCAACACAATCCGTCCTTGATTTTTGCATTTACTCTGTCCGTCGTATGCGTATAACACATTGTGCATTTTCGACGAAGACATGAGATCAAGGTATGAATCATGGAGACGACTGCAAAAGAGAAAAGTACATTCACCACTAAGAAATGAGCAAATATCCATAGAAACACGGCTCCGTGATAGACGTTATGTTTCATTAATTCTTTTGATTCGATTTTAATTCCATTGGCGTGACCAAATGCCATTTTAATCACCGTTACCATTAGGATTTGATCGCTCTCATTACTTTTAAGATTCCAACGCCACTAGTAAATTCAGATTTATTTTATTCATTTTTTACTATTTCCGTAAATTTACAGGAAAATCCTTTTCAAATTAAATGATACATATTTTATGGCCAATACAGAAATGTATTAGACATGTATGTGTATGTATGTATGTACATATATAGTAGAGCGTTGGACTACTGACCCGGGACCTAGAGAGCCTAGGTTCGGTTCCCGGGCAACACCTCTGTGCACCTGCAGCTCCACCCAAGCTATGTGATTTTTCGGGTACCAGGTCTTCCTGGGAAACCATAACCGTCACAGGGAAAGGAACTGGCCCCCCTACCCTGATGTGTGAATTTCACACGCCGTATAGGGCTTAGTACTGGGTGAACTCTACCATCACCTACTAAACCGACCTTCGGGTTGATTACTGTGTTTATGGTTATATATATATATATATATATATATATATATATATATATATATATACACACACACACACACATATGACGCACTCGACTGCTTGAGCTTTCGATGTAACGTAAATTACACTGCGGACTAACTGCCCCGATTCTTGACCATAAGATGGCGTTCTGGAGCTGTTTCACCTACCAAACGCGAGGTTACTGGCAACTGCTCTTTATTTTCGCCTTAGCTATTACAGAGAAACTATCGAAGAGTTTGTAGTAATAGTGGTAGTTATTTGTTTGTTGTGATGGCTTCAGGTGGGTGTTCGATGGGCACGGTCTTAAATCACAACATTTCTTAGCTTCGTCAACCAAGATAACCTGGCATCATACAGTTCACTAAACCGTTCTTTAATCCTGTATAGTTCTTCTCTTCATTCCGTTCCTTACATCCTTTTCCTCCCTCTGCCTCGCTTGCCTAACTTTCTCCCCTTTATCACAATTATCAACATCTCGTCGCCTATCAAAGTGCTCTACATCGAATTTTCCTGGCCCTATTGGATTTTTTCAAACAATTCTCTCTCCTACTATATCTAATACCTCTTTGTCAGTTTTTGTCTATTTCACTTTTTCTATCCCTCTCCACCCACATCTCAAAAGCCTACAATCATCCTGCTCCAATGATCGAGTTTCCGCAACTTACCAAACCACACTCCATACTGATATTTACTTAATATTCTCGCACAACGTTCCTATAATTCTTTTCCTCGTTCTATAGAAAACCTCTTTGTCTAGCGATTTTTTTTTCTCCTCCTGTCCCTTCTTTGACCACCTTGGTCTAAGACTCTTTCAAGATAGCTAAGCATTCTCAAGTTTTTGCACTACAGTTTTTGCACTCCAGTTTTAACGCTTAACTTTTCTTTCTTTCTTTTCAAAAATCCAGCAACCTTTGTTTTGTTTACATTTATTTTCATCTCATACGCAGCACACTGATTTTATAATGAGCTCATCAATGATTGTAACCCCTTGGCTGACTTGCTGACGAAATCTTTATCATTTGCAATTCTAACTGATTTTATGGTGTACCCACCACTTTGACTACTGCCTCCAGTCCACTCTATGCCTCTTTGTCACAATCTCCGCATACTATATATTGAAAAGATCATGTTATGATGGGCTTCCCTGCAACATTCCCCCTGCCTATTACTACTCATGCAGAAGATTTTCACTAAAGGCCTTTTTATAAATTCGAGCTGATAATCGATGTGTCAAAGTCAGTGCATCGCTGGTGTGTGGGAGGGGAGTAGCTTAGTTCAGCCACACTTATAACTATAGAAATCTCACGTGAGTAAAACTAAATATGACCAGGGCCAATTTTTTTTAATGTACACTACATCCTATGATATTCATATTTTAAACCATCCTGAGTAAAAAACCTCGTGAAATTGAAGATTATAATGCACCAAGCAGGTATTTCTCATGATTTAGGGTAACAAATTTATTAGGGAAATATTGGCCATCGGAGGTTAAGTAACGGACTCTCCATCATGAAAGGCATGACTTCATGATTCATAATTATGAGCACGAGATGCAGCCTTTCACTAACGACACCTTCGGTACCAACGCCAGTTAAAAGATGATGTTGATGTAATATGGATAAAAAACTTTTTGGCATATTTTTGTAAAAATGCATCGAAAGAATTAGTCTATCTTTATTCTTATCATGACCATACACCCGAGGTAAACGACAGTGTATTATCCTTGGCTCAATTTTATACTCATCAATGCAAAAGTTGAATTTCTAAAAGGGATGAATCCTTGTAAATCCTCCATGAGTTAGGCCGAGATAAGTAGATCGCTTGCTCAAATCTCTGATAATTTCTTAGATATATCAGTTAAATCATAATATCAGATCTGTCAGTAAATCTAATAGGTTGACATCGCTCGTTAGTTGTCTAGATGAATCGCCCGCATTAAAACCTATTATTCTACAGCCAACATCCCTAAATCCGTGCCTCCACACCGCTTGATAGATGTGGAAATTATGTTTCAAGATTGCGTGATAACACAGTGTGGAGTTTGACAAGGACGAAATAAAAATTAAGCGGATGAAACTTGAATTGGAAGATTATAAGTCCATGTCTACCCTGACATTGTATTAGACCTGGGGAAGAGAATGATTTTCCGTTGATGATGCTGGCATGTATGCAATAATGGGAAACGCAAAGTGCCCTTGGCGTCTCGAATGGAAAATCTGATTTAATCCCGTGAAAAATACGGGAAACATCGGGAAAGGCTCCGGAGGCGGGGGAGAGCGGCGTTGAGAAAATGGATTCCCACTCGAAATGACGTGACACGAGGTAATGGGACGGGAATCACGGGAAGGGAAAGAATAAGTTCGGCGCGGCCAATCATAGCCGCCCTTCCTTCGACCCACCAACACACCTCAAATCCCTCTTTCAAATTTGTGTGTGTGCTCGCCTTTGATCTGTGCCCACGATGAAATACAAAAAAAAAGAACTCTCACAAAAGTGTGTGACCCGAAAGCAGTAGAGGGACGGATTTGATTCGATAATGTCCCCGCCCCTCTCTCCCTTTCTTTACCGAATCAAAATCGTCGGCCCTTCCGAAATCACCGATCTTGTTTTGTTCCGATTCACCCCACGGCTCTTCTCTTCCTTTTTCTTATTCTCTCTTTCACTCACTCTCTCAACTCTCTTCGATCATTCTCCACGTCCCTTGTTTTTCCTCCCTCCACCAAAAGCTACTTCTGCATGGTCGTAAGATAAAGTCGACGAGTGTATGCCGACAAATGTCAGTCCGAAGCCTAAACTCTTCCGCCCTATGCACATCTTAACTCTGTTAGTTCCGACTGGAATAATTTTATGCGTCCTTTTAATCGAATCTTTGTCATTCTAAATCACAAATTAAATAATCTGAAAACAAGTTATTAGTTTTTAGAATTCCTATCGGTTTTCATCAAGCAATTTATTTATTAGGTCAATCACGATCTACCACGTCAACGTAATTATTGGAACACCTAAAGAGCTCTCGTAATCCGTGATAGTGATAACGCATCCAATATGAAAAAAGATATATATATACATATATCACTAACTTTCGAATTTTCGGTGGTCGCAGCCACCTATATCAAGAAATAGAGGGATAGATATGAGTTCTATCCCTCTTCCTTGTTATAGGTGGCTGCGACCACCGAAAATTCGAAAGTTAGTGAGTCTCTTTTTTGTGTGTTTATGTGTTTGTGTCTGTGTTCACTAGTGCTAAATGTTATACATTATTATTCACGTCGGTGAGACTTTCAAAAAGTGTTATATATATATATATATATATATATATATATATATATATATATATATATATATCTATATATATATATATATATCTATATCTATATATATATATATATATATATATATATATATCTATATATATCAAATATATCTATACAATATATATATATATATCACTTCAGCTTGGGTGGAGCTGTAGGTGCCCAGAGAAGCTTGCCCGGGAATCGAACCCGGGACCCTCCGGTCAGTAGTCCAACGCTCTACCCCCTGGACTACTGCGACCCACACACACACACACACATATATATATATATGTGTGTGTGTGTGTGTGTATATATATATATATATATTTACATATACACACACAGGAGTATGAATTTAAAGATTTGGCATTTATACTTCAGACCGCTATCAAACGCCTCAAGAGTTTAAATAATTAGAGAGTTCAAAGTCAAAACTCTCGAGTCGTCCCTCAAGTGCAATAATTTTATTCTAAAAGAGACGTGCAAGAGATACTGAGCTGTCGTAGCACCAATGCTCAGCCCTGACCCGAGGGGAAACGAGAGTTAATAAACCGTAGATTGGCACTGCTCTAGAAAGTGTACGAGATGGGGAAGGGAAAGGCTATTTTAGATATTGCGAAATATTTTCAATATCCTGCCCCTAGATTTCATCGAGTGCTTATTCTCCGCATCCAGCTCAACACATAATACATATAGTAGATTCTCACGCGTGCTCTCCCCCCAAACCTCCCTCACGCTTTGGCAATCACAATGACCACACCCCGACGTTTTTTCGCCGAATACTTATCCAGCACAACATAAGACAAATAACATGTGAATTGTTGCAAAAAAACTCATCTATGGATTTTCGTCGGGGATTTAAATGCCAGTTTTGATTTTTAATAGAGTATCATCATCATGCGCTTCATTTCTTTCGAATACTTATTACACTATCAAACTGAACCGTCAATCTTAAAACAATTTCTCGGATACATTCCGCCAAAACCTCTTGAATTAATCGGCACTGCTTTCAGTTTTTCCTATAAGGGCCTCTAAACTAAAACAAAGCTAAACACAGTTCATTGAACTTATATTAATACTCGCACCTTAAATGTTATTAGTACGATGACAATACGCCATTAGTAATCCAACATCATTTAGAAATTAAAAATCTAGTCTATGGAAATTGACGCTAAGAACGAATTAATAAAATAGGCATACCTAATTACGTACCATTATCTAACATCTCTCCATTGAATGTTTGAGGAAAGTTAAATTTGGAGAACTGAGTCTTAAGTGTTGAGAGAGCAGAGAGTATATGAGGATTCGGATGCTCAAAATGTGCAAAAATTGGTTTAAAAATATTTACGGCCTCAATCCCCTCTACCTGCCAGCAAAGTTGTCCATTTTTATGAAGAAAAGTTAGGGTCTGAAACGTTCGGAGGGTTAACGCTGAGTCTTCTGCGCAGAGCGAGGCCAACTTGACTGGAAAATTGTTAAAACTCCCTCTTGGGTGGGCAAAAGGACCCTCCTTATCCCCCTTATCCCCAATGTCTACGTATCCTCCCGCCCTCACTCCATCACTCACAAGGGGCCGAAAACCTTGTTTCGGACCGCATACAATCTATATCGCCGAGCAGCCTCTTTCATCACAAGAGACCCTCGCTCACCTCCTTCCCACCCTGGGGCACGCTCTCCTTCCTACCCAGAATCCCCCGCGGCGAGCACATTCATCTCCTCTTGATCGCATCTCGTGTTTTCCTCCAAGAGCGTATTGCTATCGCTCGGCCGAGCGTCATAACCGCGTGATGAAGGATGCAGTAGGGGCGACCGGGGGGGGGGGGACTTGAGCCCACTACGACATGAGGGGGTTAGAGCGGGCGGGGGGAGAAGGAGATAAGGATACAAAGGGGGTGTGGTAAGGGAAGCGAGGGTCTGCCAGTAGACAGGACTACTGTATCCACAAGGCGGTTTCCATCATCATCAACTATATAGCTTTGCATTTTCACATGCAATGTTTTTGTCGATTGAGTTTTAAAGCGTAGCCTATGGTGTTAGCTATCGAGGTAAAAATGTAAAATTCTACTGTCTGCAAATAGTTTGCTGCACGGCGAAAGCCTTCGTTGGCGTGTAATTTCAAAAAAAAAAATGAAAATATACTTATATTCCTTTTCACACTAGACTCTTTCCGTAAACTATTGGCCCATCCGTTGTCTCCAGCGTCATCAGATTTAAATGATCTTATGCTATATCCATAAAAAGAGCAAACTAAAGATTAAATGAAACTGTTAAATGTCCGTCACGTTTTTCTGAATATAGACAGACTTTTTTCCTAGATTGGCCTCATTTCTCTCACTCGGATCTTCTTGAAAAACCTTTCAGCTCCATAATTTTTCTATTTCTGTACCTTAGTTTACTTCATTGCAGCAGCTATTAAAACTTACAAATAATTATAGTTTTTTGTTACGTATAAGCTAATTATTCGTTGTAAAATCGCCAAATTTAAGCATGTTTTACTATTTTATAATTCTTTTTATGGCGAGAGGAAATATGAGAACCAAACTAGGCCGTTTTTTCTTCACGCATGGAAATTGTTTTATGTTACGTAAAAAAATCATGACCTTCTCTACGACCTTCATGACCTTCTTCAGAAAAGGTCAGTTATAATTTCGTAATGATTACCTACAGGAAAATTTGGTTCAACTTTTATCAGTAAAATAAGTCTTTTGACCATTTCTATATTTTTATGAGTTTACGTGCATCCAATCAAGATTAAATAGATAATTAACTTCTGTAACGGAGTAACAAGAAATCTGCTCGCAAAATTGCTTAACTTAATGCCTTTATTGTCATATACGCTGTAAAAAAACGCATAAAATGGCCGTATTATTACCGTTAAATTAGCAAAAAATTGCTATAAATAAGAGTCAGTTGAAGAGTAATTTATATTGATAGCTGGGCTTTGAATTTCATAAGAATGACCAAATAAAAAAGGAAAACTCCAAGTAGATTGACGATAACCTATGCAAACCCGCCTTTAGATCTACTTAGGATATTTCATTAAAACCAAAAATTTACGGCAGATATTTTCGCATGGTCTAGCATAGAGTTATTAAGTGGCAATCTCTTTTATAACTCGAAAGGGTGGAAATTATAGATACTCCCGTAATACTACACCAAGTGGAGCGTGGATATGAAAGTCCGGAGAATAAACGGAACGAATTTTCTCATGATAAAAAACTTCTTCAATACGCAGAAATTCGTTGTGATACGTGATGATGTAGTTTTTTTTTAGTGGGAGGGGAGGACAGAATATGACTATATAGGGAGAAAGAGGGCTTGGGAATCGGGGTGAGATTGGAGTAAGAAAATAGGTTGACCGAGGGTTAGATGGAGAGGGAATGGATGCCGCTAGGGCGTGTCCAGGATGGAGGCCCCAGGGATGAACTTGGCTGATTGAAGATAGAAACGCGAATAAGTGATCGCTCAACCAGCAGAGCACACTTTAAACACCACATACCCCGACACGAAAACATATCGAATAAATTTCCATTTTTACGAGGACAAATGATGCATGAAGAGGCATCAGGACGAAACAACTTCGAATTCCTCGTAAGTCAAAGAGCACAATTACCAGACTAATGGACGCTGACTCACGTTAATTTTAAAAGAAGAAAAAAATAATCTTAAGGCAATCTGCTGTCGCAGATAAAAGAAATCAATTTTCATGCATAAACTCGTAACAGCTTTAATTCTAATGCCTTACGTAAAATTTCACCCCACTGAAATAAGTTATCATCCAATTTTCTGAAATAATACAGAATGGTAGATTTGAAAAAAAAACAAAGAAGTGCATAATATTTTGCGAAATTTGCTGGAAGCAGTCGCAAAATCTGAGTATAATTCAATTTCAAGTTCTGAGAAATACGGAATGTTTCAGAGAAATGTTATTATTTCTGCAATGAAAAAATTCTTTTCCGGAGGGAGCAACATATTTCGTCGATTATCGTAATTGATTAGAAAGGTAAACATATCTTCCTCCGCAATATTTCGAAATTAAGGGGGTTTGCCTCTGGGTGAAAAGTGTATGACTAAAAGCGTTTTAGAGTTAATTATTGACTGGTGGCGGATTCCTTCTTATGCGTGGTGGTGTAATGTGAGTCGGAGTAAGTGGTGATGCAAGAATTGTTTGTGGACCACAGTGTGGAAAAGATCGAAGTCATGTTGAAGGATTTAAAATTGTACTAAAAAATCTAATTTCATTCCCTTCAGAAGGAAATGAAAGTATATGTCCTAGCTTGCATCACCCAAGGTGTACTTAAGGCATCAGTAGAAAAAAGTAGCAATATCTTTTTCCAAGTACTTTTTAAGTATTTTTTTAAAAAAGAATGGAGTCGTTAATGTACTTCAACCTCCAATTCGCCTCTGAAACATTCACAATATAATTTCGACTCTGAATAGTTAGCTTGTGGTTGATCACCCACCAGCGGTGGGTGCTCTAAGGAAATGTGTACATGCTTCGGTCTATTCCGCTTACTTTTATCGTTACATGCTTAAAATATGTTTTTCCTGATGGCTACATACCTATTATTATATCTACATCAGTGTCCAGGTATACCATCGTCGCATACATCCAGTCGTGTATGTTTCTGTGTACATTAAATGTCCTGAGTTAGAAATTTGTTGTCTCAGGCGTAACTTAATGGAATTTACACAACATATTGAAATGAAGGAAGTAACTTTGTAATTCCATACACACTTTATTCAATACACGTTAATAGTTAAAAACTACCTGATGATGACGTCCAACGTCGAAACCTGGGTCATTGTTTTAAATAAAGTGTGCGTGGAACCACAAAATTACTTCCTTCATTTTAATACGTCGAGAGTTAGCATTTTTAGCGAACTTTGTTCATATCATGGCAGCATAGAGAGTGTTGCCATGATATGACTTAAATGCTACCTATGTACTACCTACAATGTTGTGTAGCCGAAGTTTTTTTCATACATATTTTTATTTCAATTTCCTATATTTTTCATATAAAATTGGAAGCGGATTACTTTGGATCTCCAGTTTCAGCAGAGATAAAGTTAAATCCATAAGCATTTTAATTAATGAAACTTAGTATAGTTTTCAACTTAGGAGCTGCTTCTCAACTCTTTGAACACCAAGACCTTACGCAAGGATACGTTTTAGTTGAGAGTCATATCACAAACATGATGTGGCGAAACGCCATTTCCACTAGATCTAGCAAATGAATATGCCTAGATGGGTCGATATTCCGGTAATTTTGGCCTGACTAAAATGCCTAATTTTGTATATATACTTTCATTTTCTCTTCGGAATAAAACAACAGTACATCCTATTTATTAATAATTGTTTAGGAAATTTAAAATATGACATGCAAAAGCTTGCATTTCAACTGTTTAAACATTATTTTTATCACAGTAGGTTAAATACTTTATAACTATTTTATATAAAAAATTTCATTAAGCGTCACTAATGAGACACTGGCGTCTTAAACTAATCACTATACCTCAGCATGTGTGCCATACTCATCGAAGCTCATGAAGCCGTGCGAGGTTCTAGCTAAGACATAATATATCTTGGTGAACATGTCTGCGTACTACTCGCAAATCACAGGCACACCCATGGAGTTAACGAAATACTTATATATACCTTGATCGTTTGACAGACCACTTAAACATATTTCAATACTTTCTTTGCGTGGATCATCCCCTATACTGCATCCGGACCGACCCGAATCCTTTATACACCCTCGACCGGAACGGATGAAAGGCACATTGATTGTGAACGCTGAGGGGGCTTTGGGGACAAAAGAGGGAGAAATCGGGGGTGTTGAGATTATGTTCGAAAAGTGGATGGAAGGGGAAGGTGGTCCCACGGAAGAGGGGTAAAGAGAGTGGGGGCGGAGATAAAGGGGGTTCCGCTCATTCATGAAGGCGGGGACGCACGGAGAAGGCACGAGTGACACCAGGACATTGAGAATGTGATCCATTTCGGAGGGCGGGGATAGAGGGAGCAATGAGTTAAAGAGCAGCATTCCACTGAGATTCACGCGTAGCCACTCTTCTCCGCCAATATTTGTTCATATTTTTATCTGACTCACCCCGTTATTGCCCACTCAGTATTCGAAAGGTAACCTTCAGATTTTTCCCCTACCATAACCCCCTAAAAGACTCATGGTTTTCATTCATACTTGACCTTTCGTAGCTAATTATACTTGCGGAGGATTTCAGATGGTGAAATACAATTAACGATTTCAGAAAGCCCTTTTGTTGATACGTTTTGGTCGATGATTTACCTCAAGCTGTATTGTTTCGAGTGGTAGTGATTGGGTAGTGTCCTAAGTACCAACGTCCCGAGTCCAGATAGAATAAAATTTTGTACTTTATTTTAAAAGTATTTGAACGCTTGTTTAACTAAATTTATCAATCATTTTCTACTATTCAAAACGACACAATATCAATCGAAGATTCTTCGAATTTTACCAATGATCTCATTTCTTTTGTGAGTTTAAATTGCAATTAACGACCTAAAAACGGATTGCAAGGTAGTGTTTAGACATGCTAAACCCAATCCAATGATTAGAAGAAAAGAGAAGAGTGAGTCGTTGGACAGGGGAGTCGCTAGTATACTTCAACTTAATACATTTTAATAAATATAAGTTCTTTGAGCACTATGCTTTCAGAAATTACCCCAATGTGAATAAAAATAGAGAGAATTCTAATTTGTGCACAATTTGAGTGAAATTATGGTAACAATAATTTTAAATATATGTATCTATGTTGACCACGAAAAATAAATTCCTCTGCCTTTCCCTCTATTCTTCTGCAAATAATTCTCGGTGTATTTTTTTTGCGCCGGCTGATAGGTTCATTGTAATAAAATTTTACATTTGTCTACCCCCTTTCTTACAAGTAGGTGCACCCAGTTGCATATCAATTTATATCTGATTAGGGTTTCTATTTAGCTGGCCATTAGTAAGCCCGATGGGAATTTGTTAATTCCTGGGGAGTTAAATCTATAATGCCATCATCCAATTCTGATATCAATATAAAATCTACTATCATTTCTTCAGAATAGCTTTTTCACATTTCAGAACCCCATTTTCAATTATTTCTCAGTTAAACTTTTCATCAGTCTCTCTAACCAAATTTTCACTGAATCATCTGTCTATTAAATACTCTTTCTGAATATTTGGGACATCTAACCTGAAGCCTTCTCATTTCATTTTATCTGGAAACTAATTCGCATGATCAAGTTCTATCATATTTCTCATTCAAGCCGAAGAAGTGAGAAAGAGGATATAGAGTGCTGTTGATTATCAGGCAACTACTAAAGTGATTTCCCTTTGACGTGTGCATCACAGTAGCACGATCAGTGGAGTACTTCTCGACACGCTTATAGTAAAATGGGTCTTGACATACTGATCACTATTGTCCTCACCCCAAATCAAGCATCAGACAGATTTTATGTTCATTCCTCCAAGTTTATGACCAACTAATGAATAGAAGTAGATATTTTGCAGTGGCGTCGTATATTTCGAAGCATTTTCATTCCATTTTTACCTTATGAAATTCCCTACGAACTTTAACTGAACATTTTCCACGACTACTTATTCAAAGCTTGCTTATTTCAAAGCTAATCTTTATACACAGCTTTGACTCGCCATTCTCAACTCACTCGGTGCCAAACTCGATAACGTGCGTGTTATAGACATGAAATTCATAGGCAAGTTCAATTTTGAAAATATTACCACGGTGAAAATTCATCCAAACTCGCGTTCATCCTCGACTGGAGAGAGCGATAATAATCAAAATCCCATTTTTATTATTTTACGGAGGAGAACTGAGGCGTAAGAGATGAGTCAAAGAAGTGCGATTTGCCTAAGCGCAAAAGATTTAGAAAAAGGGAAATATTCCTCCTGGGATGCTCTGGGAGTTAGGCGCTAGAAGGCGTTTCGGGAAAGTGGGCAGTGGGTCTCGTTCTTTTTCGAGAAGGGAAAGCCCGCCGTAACGGCTTCTTGCAAAAAGAAGTTGCGCTTTAGGAGGTGAATCAGGGCCTCGAATTTATTCTCACCCACACCCATCTCCCACCACCCAGGACCTCTTCGTCGGACCCTCCCGCTTTGCACCCTCTCCTTGTATACAGCCGAAGTTTCCCTCCCACCAGCAGCGTCACACCCCGCGGCTATTCCAACTTTGTAACGAAGCAAATAATGTTACGAAATGTGGGGATGAAATAAAAGGACGAAAAACGTGACGCCCTCTTGAGTAGCAAGTATACATACCTGCCCTGCGCTGAACCTCGTATTCGCTATTCGCAAGCGTTCTACAACTCCTTGCTTCATTGTCTTTCATTGGCTCCCTGGGCTACCCGAAGTCATTTTCTCCGTTGGCCCCCATACTCGAGCACCATGCAAAAGAGGCCATTTTCTTTGTCTCGGATGCCATCACAATTTAGCCTTAAGAAGACTTCTCAAAGCGCTCCGCATTGCATAGGATGGCTATCAACTAGATTACGTATTGGGAAGGTGAATGGGTCGTGCATGGATATCAAAGTCTGGTGTCCCCTTGGGATGAATAAGTGCATAAAGTTACCCGCCGACCATAATCTACACTCAGATGATCAGTTCAGTGGATGCGATGGGAGCTCACATTTTATTTTTTCTGCTCTATAGCTTATTGATTAATTTCTTTAAGGAACATCTGTTGAATTTTATCTGCCACCTGAAGTATCCCAGAAGGTTCTTTCGGCTAAAAATACACGTATATAGAGTTTACTGAGGAGTGTCTAGAGATGAGTACAGAACCATCCGATCTGTGGCTGAATATTCCGGTACCAGATTCTCTTTGTTAACAACTGCTCGTACACATGTCTACTCGCGTGGATGGAAAGACATATTTTCAAAATAAAAAGCATCCATTCAGTTAAAAAAATTAGAAATTACTTATAATTTATTTTTTTATTTTTTATACCTTAAAAGCCACCGCTAGGGTTTGTGGCAGGGGTGAATACACACCAGACTAATTTTGACCAGAATAATATTACCCCTACTACAGTCGGACAACGCTATCCCCGTGGTGAAGATGATATCTATGAATTGATATTGAGGATATCATAACGTAAAAACAGTGAAAACATGGACATTTTAATTTATATAATTATGTATTTCACATCCGTCTTTTCGTTCACTTTCTAAGTATATATTCAATACGACAGAGGGCTAGGTGCAACGCTACCTTGTTTGAGAAGTACGAAGAATATTTTTGTGCCTATCCATAGTAGTAGTAGTAGTAGTATTTAGGGGAAGCGACCGACAGCTGAGGTCATTTGCGCCATAGGGTATTGACAGGAAAGGATAAAGGGTGGAGAGAAACCCGGCATCGGCATTAGCCTACTCTTTACGAAAGGCGCCAAGGGGTCCGCAGCTTAACGTCCCATCCGACGGATAGCGTACTTACTCAAAGTGCCCTCCACAAAGCACCTCAAGCAGGGATCGAGATGCCACTGAAAAAATATTCAGTACCGCCCACAATGGATTTGAACCCGGGCCCTCTTATTGAAGCTTCAACAGCTCATGTTTTAATACTGTTTTGGAGGATTTTTGTAATGTGTTATCTTGTTGTCCGAAGTTTTGCGACCATTGTTGTTTATTTTTAAAAGAATAAAAATATTTCTAAACAGTTATTGAAGTTATTCTAAAATATTAGCCATGGATTCACAGGTGGAAGAGATGGTTTGTGAAAATAATAACTTCAATAGTTTTTAATGCAGATGTGGACGATTTGACACAGTATTTTCCATTTCCTGTATTAATTTCTTCTAACATTGTAATATTCTGATACACAGAAGGTAAAATAGCCTTTTTGTTTTGTTCAAAACAGAATGATAAAATATATGGACATGAAAATTATAACGAAACGCTAATAGTTAATATTTTTCCTCAAAATTATGATTCACATTAAGGCGAATTCCGTTCGCAATAATCTTACGGCGAAAAATGACATGATTTTCAAAATTAAATATTATTTAATCATGATTTTTTAAATAATTCATAAAGCATAGCGGTTGATGCTAAGCTTATTGACCCACGTTACCTAAATCGTCGCATTTAACACTTGACCCGCGTTACCCTTTCTCTAATAGCGAAAAATCGTTATCAATATATTGATTATGGCAAAAATGTTTTCTTCTCCGGAAAATGAAATGGTATTGTCCTGGGCGCAAGTATAAAGACAGAGAAATCCGTTGAAAGTTCGGAGAATATATATCTTCTCTCTTCTGCATAATAATAATTTATAATCCTGTCTCTACTTTTACCAATACCACTTTACTTCACTTACTTACTTACTTACTTTACTTCACTTTACCACCTCTACTTTTACCAACAAATGGTTGTATTCAATGATTTTCGGAATTTTACATTAAGCCAAAATGAAATATATTATAATAGTAGTTTTTTATTTTAATTTTAACTTCCAAAGTAGAGAAGCGCGAAAGAACAAAAAATACACCCCTAGCCTCACAAATATACTAAGAAAGTTTTGAAGCATAGTCCACATTTAACTATAAAAAGAAAATGTATATTTTCATTTGGATTCATATTATGTGGCGATATTCATTAAATAAATTCTAGTTTTTAAATAACAAAAATATACCACCAACAGCCCAAAGCGACAATTACTTAAAAACAAATGCGTCCAAATGAAATTTCACCCTCAATAAATATTAAGTCGAAGTACATCGAAAATAGCGCAGTTCCGCTCACTGCTAGTATTATATACCCTTGATTTTATCCAATCGTTAAATTTCAAAACCTTATTGCAGAAATCTTAAGGATGTTTTCCTTAAAAGGCCTTCTTTAACAACTATTATCGCGTAAAATTACTCATATAATATTCACGTTCATTTCACAGTAATGATTTCTATATTTTGAATAAATTAGAAAAAAAACGGAAATGATTTAACCTAATGTTTTTAACCTAAGATTTGGCTGAACAATTTAGATTCAAATAATATTCTGCAGTCAAACTTGACTAACATTGATATTACCACTGCTACGCTACAATTCTTTGTTTCGGTGTTATAAAAATTTCATTAATGTCTCTCAAACTTTCTCCCCTTTGTCGTGAGGTAGAAAAAAAGTCACGATGGGTGTCACAAAAGAGTTAAGTCCAGAGAGAGTGAGACTAGGGGTAAAAGAGAGGGAAAAGGAGAATTTTTCGGTCCCTTATTTTTTTTTATTCATGCGTGGGAGTCAAGACAGGTAGCCGAAGGCTTTTCGAGTACATTGCCTTTTGTGCCCCTTCGCACTCGCAAAGCTTTTCATTTGTGACCCTGATGAAGCGTGGGTTCGACGAAGTCTGCCGTTTAAATAGAATTTCAACAGAAAATAAAAGAGAAAACAGCGGAGAGGCAGAGGAGCGATATTAGGGAGTGAGATGAGAGAGGGGAACCAAATAAAAAAGCCGGGCGATTGTGTAGGATTAAAAGCTGCGAACTTTTCGCCTGTTTGTGTCGTGTTTGCTGAGTGGAAGAGATCTCCTCTTGGAGCAAGATTCGTGCGATTGTGGGGCGTGAGAGAGGGAGTGAGAGAGGGGACTGACTGGTATCCACAATGGCGCTGGATGAATGGAGGAGCGATGGAGGAGGCGAGGGAGGTTAGAGTGGGTTGAAAGGTGCGCCGAAGCTTCTCCGAGGTTTTTTTTGCGGAGAGCCAATGAGCAAGCGTGGAGCACTCCCGGTGCTGCAAACTTGGGAGAAGACGGGTGCAGAAAATAAACGGTCGCCAAGCCCCAGTCTATGGATACAAGGACCCATTCAAAGAGTCGCGTTCGGTTGCTTTCACTTGGTCCGTTCATTTAGTTTTTCTTTTTTCGACTCCGATTTCATCATGGACTTCTTTTAACACGGTGCTGCCCAGGGGAGGGAGAGAGAGGTTGGTCCAAGTCGTGAAATAGTTTGGTATTCATCAGCATTGCTCCACACGCTCACCTTTGAAACAAACTCTAACCAAACTACCTATTAAATAGATTTGTCGTCAGTAATCACAAAACCACGTTTATTTAACATTCATTACTGGAAAAATGACAATTTATGCTGTAAGCAACTTTAGAAAAAATTTTATCGAGCTTGGATTAAACATTTTAACGGGTTTCAGCAGTTGAAAGTTTATGTTTTTCCATCTTATAGTTCGCTCAGAAGAAATTAATTGATTACTAATGAAGAAAGTTCCAGTTAATAGATTAGTTTCGGAGGCATAATATTCACGATATTTGGCTAATGAGCAACTCTTACAGTAATGCTCATATTTACAGTAATACAATAGTCATATAATACAGTAATACGATAATAATAAAAATTGGACTATGAATCTACTTGGACTGAACAAAGGAAAGATTGAACTTTCGTTGTAGGATTAGAATGTTATATAATCCCCGAAGTTTCCTTCTGAGGATTGAGAGTAAATTTTACCAATCAATGGGTTATTGACGAATTAATGTTAATTTGCCTTCAAATTCATGAAATTACCATGATTAATCCAAATATTGGGCCATTAATGAGTTATGGTTATGTACAGTTCGCATTTATAAAATTATTAGTTTTAAATATTTTCTCCCTATGAAAAATATTATCAATTCAGGGTAAGTCATGATTCGCGTAGCATTAACGTATAGGGTATAAAATCACTTGGCTAATGCAATGAGATCAACTTTTTTCTCGGAGTGTGTCAGAATAGCGATGCATCGTAATTCACCATTTTATTATTTTCCCTAATGGAATGGGAGATGGGGAAGGCTCCTTTTGAAGGGGTGTCTTTTACACGTAAGTAATTTCGTATTAGTTTAAATTAATTAATGAAATGTATACTCTTAGAATTACTAAATCACTGTACACTGTTGTAATTGCCTATTATTAATGCGCACTTTGGAGCTTTGTGTTGCATAATACGTGTATGATCCGTGGGATATCTATTTTATTGCAAAAATAAGCAAACCATTTCATTCATTCAAATTATGAAAAATAGCCATCAATAAGGACATGTCATGATACAATTTTGTACTCTCGGTGACGAATTATCCATCAAAAACGAGATATATAAAAAGTAATGTAGGATACTCCTTTTATTTTTTGAAACAAATTTTTACACAGTCAAACAAAATTCAATTTTATCAATCATTTGACATCCCAATCCATCAATTATTCCGATCAAGCCGCATTGAATGACGCTAACTACCTTTGCAAATGGCGCAAACATTGCTCCTTATATCTTAATCCCAGAACTTCGTAGAAAGAAAATACCTCCCGCCTCCCAGGGGACGTAGGATCCATCTCGAGGAGGACCTCCCCACACACCCCCAACCAAACACACCCACACCCTCTCGGCCAGTCTCGCGACCCCTGTTCTCTCAGGAAAGCGAGGCCCTACACCACACCCCATTTCTCTCTCCCTGGACCTAAACCCCCCTCCCCCCGCCCCGAATCCCAATCCCCCTCCGCCTGCTCGCTGCTGGCGATCTTCGCCTTTGTGCCGCGGTGGTTGCGAGGGCGTGAGACATGGGCGCTCGGGCGGAAGACACCAGGGGGATGGAGGAGGGCCACGGCCCAAGGATGAAGGAGGAGGGGTCGTTGAGAGAATGAGAGGGGAGGAAGGTGGGGGGGACATCCCTGGCGCCCCTATATATCCCTGCAAGCGGCAGACCCGTGTATATTTCCAGTCCGACGACCACACCACGGGAGGTAGTGTGCGGAGGCTTTTTAGGATCGGCGTGGGTGTCGGAGGCGCGGATCCGAGAGGACGGAGGGAGAGAGAGAGGTTGTTCGGGTACCGACATGGCCCCCTCCGGCCCCGCTTTCAACACAAACCCCGCGATGGTAAGGTAAAGGAGCTCGTGCGTGGAACATGGAAAATGGGTAACACACACACCCACACCACCAGCGTACACGGAACGCCAATCCCTCGACACACCCTCCTCTTCTAGCCTCTCTCTCCCTCCCCCCATCTCCCATTTTCCGGCACGTAAGTTCCATATACTCCGGTGACCGTACTGCGGCAGTAGAATGACGGGGCGCGGAGGGGGGGAGACGGGGAAGAGAGGGGATCGTCACGCTCTTGGGCGATGTAGAAAGGTTTCGGCAAAGACCCCTCAGGGGAGATTTCTCCGATTTTGAAAGAGAAAATATACGTATTCAGGGCCTGCGTTCGGGCAAAAATCGTGGAGTGCCCCCTATCTGGCGAATACTGGGCTCGAACTACAACTTTGTGAAACACTGCGATTAATTGATACCATTTGAGATTTATTCAATTTGCTCATTCGTATTTCGTTAATTTCGTAATGCCTACGATTAGAAAACTTTTACCACAACATGGTAGCACAGACGCCATCTTGAGAGGAGAACTTTCTCCGAACTTATCGTGCACCAAATCGCGTTTTTCAGACTTACGAGATCTCGTATTTATCGGTTGATCTTGGTTTTGTCCACCAGCTAATTACATTGATTACACCGCTGTACCATTTGGAAAACCTGGTTTTGTTTGAAGGCATCGGTTTGTGTTTGTTCTGTTTCAAATGTTTACAATAAATTACTGAGCTTAGATCCACTTTAACTTAATTGTAAGCTAGCTAAACATAAGCTCTCAATAAATCTATGAAGAACAAATCATTGGTTATGGGACTGAATTTCACATATGCAAGCGAAAATGATTATTTACATCGATGAACTGTATAAATAACTTGAATTATCATGATTAAATTATCATGGCTACAAAGACTCAGATCCTTTGATTTTTAAAAGTGGGATGAGTTCGTATTTGAATCATATAAAATACTCTTCCCTAGTTCAAAACAAAAAAATAGCAGACCCTCAGTAGAAATGCACTTACCTTTCACGTAGCGAAGTTTGCAAGTCCCCTGTGAATGATGAGTTAACCGAAGAGTTTGTCGAACTTCTTGTCGTTGAAAAACACAAAAAAAAACAATTTTGCATTCCACTGAGGAACGCAAATATTGGGTTTTTACATTGATATCGTCTTCCAAATGAAATTCTGATACGCACGTCACACCTGTAAAATAATAATGTATAACTTAACTGGACGTTTTTTACGTTAAGGAAAAAACATTGCAATGAACAATGAAGTTAAATTAAAATAATTATAGACTTTAGTCATTAATTAGCAATATCTGAAAAATAACTTAGCTGAAGAATAAAATAATTATCTTTTTTCAATTAAATCAATGCATCAGAACTGGAGAGTGGCGGCTTATTTTATTGAACGATTTTCTGCTGACCGGAGATTCGGTAATCCCAAACCAACAAATAATACTCAGTAACATCCAATTCAAGGAGGGAATTTATATTTAATTCAACGGCTTTATATTTACTTAAATTAATGAGAGAATGAAGAAAAGGACCTTATTTCTTTCCTCAGAGCATTGATGTCAAATTATGTTTGGTCCACGGGTCGCTTGGGAAACTGAAATTTGTTTCATGCTTCCCTCATAGTCTTTTAGTATTTATTGCGACTTTTTTTAAGAAATGGATTATCATTAATGTCGTCATACTGAGCAGTTATAATTGATAAAAACAATAGATTACAATGCTCAACACATTTAAAAAACGCGTTGAATATCGAAATATTTCAAATTCAAAATATTTGCGGCATATGCTCATCAATAGGCCAATTCTATTTTCCTATGTCCAAAATCTTACAAAGTAAATGATTTCGAATATTTTTTTCCGAAATTCCAATAACCTTTATTTATGAACCTGACGTTTCCTCGTATATCGTGTACCTTAGACTCACATAGTACCCTATCATCAGGGTGAGTTAAGTATTAAAATAATATTAGCGAGGGCTAATTCCACTTCATACATCACTTGAGGTCGTCTTTCTTTTTGCCAGTGAGCGCATTAAATTCTATTTCAGGACTATTTCTCAATTTTTTTCCGTTGCCTAAGTTGAAAGATGGCTATGTCTATATGAAAATATAGGCTCTTAAAGTTCTCTCAGGTTGTCTGGACTCTTGTCCTTCATATTGTACCATCTGCGTGGGCATAAAATGCCATAGGTAATAAACAGGAATAGCAGTACGACCTCATCTGTCGGCAACATACATTCTATGAAGCACCTATATTTATTTTTACCCAAAATTAAATAAATGTTACGCAAAGGTTCAATAAAATGATGGAATAGAATAATTAAGAATATAAGTACGATTGACCTGACATCGTTGGCCAAATATGCGGACGCTGGTAAAGCTGGAACTAGTGTATTCCAATACCGCCTTGATTCCCGATGTTGCGTAATGTGTTTTCAATCATGCAATGAGTAAAACATTTTCCCAACGGTTACATACCAATTACGAAGAAAACGTAACCACCGAACACTTTGGTAATGGACACGCATCCATTTGAACCGATGGTAGCAGTGAAAACCCCGGCTCGCTTCCCTTGCGCGTCGCAAGCGAACGCATTGCGGTACAGGGGACGCAAATACCCCCGGCGGTCGCCCTTTTCGGCGAGTTTCACTCCGTTTGCTCCAGCATCGCCGCGGGGGCAGGTGGGGCGGTAAGAGGGGACGAAAGGGAGAGGGGAGGGGGGACAGCGAGGGAGATGAGGACGGAGAGGTTTCCACGGCAACTGCTCCTCCCATCGCCCGCTCATTTCCTGACCCTCCCGCATGGCGGCGACGTGATGAAATGCGCCTCACACGACGACGACGCGCCCCGGGGTCTCCTCGTGCGCGCCGCTTCTTCGCTTTTGAGAGAATGTCAGCGGAGGAGGACGGTTTGGAGGCATAGGGATGGGAGGGTGGAGTGGGTGGAGACATGAAGAGGTGTTGGGAGCGGGGGTGAAGGTCGGTGGCTGGGGTTCACGGGAGCGAGAAATTGGGATAAGATGACGCATGAATCTCCACAGTCAAGGACGACTGACTACAACCTCTGGGACGACGGACTACGGCGACTTCTGAAGACGAAGTGCCGGTCCCGGAGGGGGAGAACACCCTAAGAGGTACTTAGGGAGTGGGGGGTTAAAGTTCGTCACATTATGTTTTTACGTAGCTTTACATCTGTCATTTAAAACCTTCGGGTGCCAGGTATTTTATCTTTGGTGATTATTATGAATAATCATCACTACTAGTCATCATACAAAAAAATGGCTTAGCGTTCTCTCAGGTCTACTTACTACTCATTTCTTCATATCAGAATTCCAATGCTTTGCTTTGACCTCAGATATTGCATGGTTAAGGCATTTTATTAGCATTCTTCCTCCCTACTATTTCCGCGAAGTACGTAACTAGAAGTTTTTCTGCATAGTACTTCCTTGAATTAACTACCTTTCTTTTGTGTACTACGTTTATCAGTTGTAAATAATATAAAAATAATTCTATCGAAAGACGCAAGCCGATTAAGTTATCTCTGATTTTCCACACGCTATTACACCCACAAAACTAACGAGTGAGGCAACGTAACTTCCTTTTTTGAAAGGGTTTTGCGTTTGAAAAAAGCAAGTTATAATGCTGCACCCTGCACAGTTCTACTAACGTCTCTAGTAAAAATCCTGCTTTGAGAACTGAGCACTAGAGTGATGGCCAATCGGTTACAACTTGGTTGGTGCACGTAAAAGTGACCTACAAGCCCTCTCAAAAACTAAATTACTGTACCATATGGGTAACACAATATGTCAGGGAGTTGAGGCCTATATTGAGATATTATTGTCCTATAAAATCCTCAACTATTTTGGTGACATCCTTTTAATGTTCCCTTAAATGATGGTAAGTACGTCACAGTCACTCCGTGAATTTATTGGCGGAGGGGTTTGGGAAAAACCTTGATGAGGCTATTCTCACAAACAGTGAAAGAGAGGCAAAGATTTTAATTTCTCCATGCATATTTTTCCGTAATTAAATGCATCAATAGGAGAAATTGGGTGGTGAACCATTGGCATATATCGTATTGTGAACTCCCAGGATGATATGGTAAGCCGTATGCTCATTTCCGCTTTCTGGTAATTTCCGGCGTTATTTTGATTGTTTCTGCCGTGATTTTGAGGGGCATTGGATGCCTTCGTCGACCAAAAATTTCTGACCAAGTTAATTACGATTCTGCTGCGAGAATTCGTTTTTTTTAATAATCAAGTTTGGTGGGATGGAGGTCATCAGGTTTATGGTCAACTTTCTCATGATGTATTGGTACCCACTCCTCGTATTTAGGAGCACATTGCTTTTAATATGTTTTAGATTTTCTTATAAAGCAATGTGATGGTTGGATTTGAGAAACGAAATAAGTACGCCATAGAAGACTCAAATACGTACAATTGGCACATGCTTCATGAGGCTATGCTTAAAGAAAAAGATGAAGCATACATTTTTGCATTTAGTCACCTTATTTTCTCCGGCCTCAGACTTCATCAACTTAGCCTACCCACCACCTAGGCGTCCGCATCTCCCAATACCGATAAAACAATTTGGAATAATCTTGTCTTAAAAAGGTTGTAATAACAACGGAAAAACTTGAAATCCATGGAAATGTTTCAACCGTAATCAACTGTGCGATATGAAAAATTTCTTCAAGACTCATAAGCCACTCTCCCATGCTTGGGAGAATCCCGTATCTTGCGCAGTGTTAAATTCCAAAAAAAACAGCCGGGCATGGAGCAAACAAGACCCGCTGAAACCTCCCCTTCCTTTCTTGGGTGTAATGGAATAATTGTTCACTGGAGAGATACCTGTGACGAAGAAGGACATGGTCATCCGATGCATTGGTTTTAAAGAAAAGGGGGTCATAAATGAAGCGAAGAAGAAACTCAAGCAAAAAGAACACTCTTATAGTCGCTATTTCTTCAAGCCCCTCCGTCAGTTAGTTTTAGGGGATGTTCCCTTAGCTCTCCCTTTTGCAAGTAGCGACCCATGTTGGAAGCGTCATGAAATCTGATTTGGTTGGAGGATCTACAAAACTCGAGACTGCTGGAGACATTTTTAACTCACATTCTGAGAAATTAAATCTATAGTATATTCTTCGATACTGATAAAATAAATAAAACATTACAAATTTCAATAGTACTTCGATTAAACTTTTTACTATGATGTCGTTTTTCGGATGTTACACAGCTAAAAATATCTTGACCGAAGTCAAGTTCAGGGCCACTACAAAAATATTACGTTTTCATTCGAGGTATTAGTATTTTCAACTACCTAAGTAAATCTGAATGCATCTGGATCTTCAAAATAAATGTTCAATCTTAATACATCCCAACACGACCATAATCGGTTTTTAAACATTTAGTAGTAAAATATAGGTGTATTACAATAACAAAGGAATGACGAATCAGTAAGCACTGACCCATTTTTTGGGTAAATTATGCAATCGGGTCAATAAGCTTTATTGAACTATTGTAAAGTAATAACCGCGGAGGAAATTTTCACCAAAATGCACCATAATCATGTTTTCATCTCTTCTCAATTAGTTCCGCTTGGAAGTGTTCTCTTTCTTTCTTCTATCTATGCATAAACAAGGAACAAGTATGAATTTTTCTTATTAAACAGTTATCAAAATAAGGAAATGGTCCAACCTCCGCACATTTGGGACTTATCAAGTCCACGATTAGGGAACGGAGCCGAAAACAAGGGGAACCGGGGTGGGTGAGGGGGGGGGGTGGAGGAGGCTGGAAGCTGATTTTTAAAGGAGGGGAAAGTGCAATGGGTCCTTGGGAAGTGGTCGAGGGGGCAGAAACAGGAAGCCGATGCGAAAGAAAGATTCTTAGAGATCTGCCTTAGGGGGATGATGGGAGGAGGGGGTGGAGGGTTAGGGGGAGGGAATATAAAAAATCGGGACCACTTTCGGCGTACACAACATCGGCCCCTCTATCCTCCGTCCACCCCCATTCCTAAACTCTTAATGCGTCCGTCCTTTCCTCACCCCACCTCCTCAAGTGTAAAAAAATAAGAGATACCCCGTCGTTTAAAATTCTGATTGCATAGAGAGAAAACACTCTATTCAGCCCCCCTCTTCCAACCCCCTTCTCCCGCCGCACCCTGTAGTTCCACCCTCGGAGAGGAGGGGAAGGGTGTGGCGTAGGTCCCGTGCGTGGGGGGCCGAGGGAAAGTGGCCGAAAAGGGATGGTCGGGGTGTGGGTGGAGGGAAAGGGGGGGTTTAAAATGACTGAGAGTATTGTGAGGAGGGGGAGGGGCAGTTGGGGAAAATAGAAGGGGTTGCACGCTCGGATACCTCGTGAGTGCGCTGGTGTGATGAAGCCAATGGATGATGGGCCATTCTTGATGTCGGGGATGGCTCTTTTGTGCCTGAGCTGCCGAGAAGGGAGAGGGTGGGCGAGAGAGGGAGGAGAATGTGGGGGCGGAGAGGACGAGGGTCCTGAACATATACGGACGAACCCCACGAGGGTTCGGACGAGTGGGGAGGGTTGGGCGGCGGAATGACCCAGAATAGCCACTGAGCAGGGGGAAACGGGGCAAGTTGTTGAGGGAGGAATGAAAAATCTTTTGGAGATTTTCTTCGTACTCCGCCTTCGGTGGTGACTTATAGAAATAAGATCTCAATAGTTTGTGAGCTATTAACATAAATTTATTGCCAATACACCGATTTTATATTCAGGATCATACCATTATTATTACTTTAACAAGTTAACCTAAACTTGTTACATGAACTCACTGTTAATTTGGTCTAATTGAAAATGTAGGGCAGCATATAAATGTGTTCATGAGTAATATTGTTTCAAATGAGCCACTGATGATGATTTCTTTATTTATCGAAACCTTGGGGTGGGACCAGAATTCTGGATCATATGATAGAAGGAACCCATACGCACGATACCGACACTATACCGACTATATTCTACTGATTTCAGAATGATAGAAACGGATTCTATCTGAATTTCAAGAAATTAAAGATATCCGCTAATTTGGATATAGCCAATAGCGGCCTATTAGGACATCAACGGCTCCATCTTTGAACGCTTGATGGGGAAAATGAAACAAAAAGGATCGATCTTCTCCGAGGAAATGCGCGAGGGTTTTCCTTCTGACTTGTTGAAGGACTCTACAACGGTGCCCAAGTGTTGACTGTTTGCGATAATATATTTGCAACTCCGAGTAGATCCTGGTCATTGTAATACGCGCCGTAATTAAGACATCTCAGTTTGCAGTATCACATCAAACTTTTGACATTTCAATGATATTTTAACTGTAACTGTCACGTTTCATTCCGAGCCAAGCTTCCCTAAATGAACCAATCGCTACGGCTGCATTCATTGGCTATTAATGTAACAAAGTCTCCATTGATAATTAATGAAGCAGAAATCAGCCCGAAGGTTAAGAATCTTAATCCAGACCGGGAGGTTTCATTAGGCTATTGTAAGTTTTTTTAAATATTACTTAGTTAGCACAATAAAAACATTGTAATTATAACCAATTACGAAAATCGATCACGGTTTATTTAGAAATTATTAAACATTACATTATTATTAATTCATTTATAAATATAAAATGTTTTGTTTTTTCGACTCTAATGCCCAAAAAAATGCGCAAATTGAGTTGGAATTTGCTATAGACATTGATGGAGTTCTTTACATATGCGTATTTCGTGGACTTTACTCTTAATCAATACTATTTGTTTTTAACTTTATCTTGAATACAATCTTCATTCACTCATTTAAACATGAAATAATTTAATTACAAGATTGGATATTCAACAAAAAATGCAACAAATAGGAGCAATAGTTCAATATTTTTCGTATCTCACCCAAATTTTGGAAAACAATCCATCAAAACATGAAAATTCAATGATTTTCATTCGCCCTCTTGAGATTGATATCTATGGCTGCTCACAATTTCGTACAAAGTGCTATGAAAAAATTAAATTTAAATGTACATATTTGAATTCCTTAGTGCGATTTTTGTTTAGGATTTCAAGGCTTCCCGAAATTTAGATAATTTTCTAAAGACTTAACAGAACGCTTCTAAAATTCGAGATCTAGATGATTCTTGTGTCAATAGGTGAAACTTGTTCGAATATTTTAAGGTTTCATTAGGATGTCCTAAAGACATAACCACCCTCCTTCGAAATATTAGCATGCTTCCACATTGACCAAGGGCCCATATGATGCATGCTTAAAAGAAACAAGCATTTGTACTAGGGTAAACAGATTAATAAAACCGCATTCGGTAAGGGATTAGTACATTTTCATCAATAAAGATATACATGTGAGTAAGGCAGGGGGTATGAAGGATATGGGAATGTTAAAATCGATAAAATTTAACTCAAAGAACGAACTTAAATTATTGATAAAAATAAAAGGAAATAGGATAAGCTAGACAAGTTTGTGCAGGCTAATAGACAACAAATCAATGCATTAAATGTTTTTATAAGTAGATGGAATATGAGAAGGCATGTAGGGATCAGAATTTTTATATAATTGAGTAGCATACTAAAGTTAGAAAGCAATTAAGCAATGGAAATTAGATTGAAAGAGGAATTCGTAGAAAGGAAAATTTTTCAGAGATAGGAAAATATCGTAATATCCTATTTTCTTTAATGCAAGATAGTTTTTAAGGGGCCACAAAGGAAAACAGGAAAAAGTAAACATCATTCCTTAGAGATAAAACAAGAAATAATCAACGAATTAATAGAACTTGGATGTTTTCGTGAAAGCAGAATATGTAAATTATACGGTAAAGCCACTATGCTTACATACGTCATACGTATGCTAATTATAGCAGATAACTTAAACACATTTCGAAAAATTTATCACAGGATATTTGACGATAAAAAATTAAATATTTTGTTCCAATTCATGTCTGTTTACAAATAAGTACTCTTATTTGCTTGAAAATCATTAATATATAACCATGGTCATTAAGTCTATGAATAAAACAACTCATGCTGAATTCTAACTGGTTTTGCAGCTTGAGGGTAATTAAATAGGATAAAAATATTCGGCTGAGAAGTCTCTTTCTGCCAAATTTGGTACATTACCCAATTATGAAGAATATTTCAAATTTTGCATGTATATTTGATAGAGCTAATAAGCATCACTTGAATACAGTGATTTCAACAAGCGAAGATAAGTATTTCGGTTAACTTGAGCTTTTCGAGCCCAAAGCGTACACAGCAATCCGCCAACCTCATCCCAAACAACAAGACAGAGCGGTGCAGGCAAGTAACGACCTGATCAGAATGTCCGTCTTCCGAGGGAGGCTGGGACCTAATGCAGATTGAACCACCAGAATACGCGCCACCGAAGAGGGCGCAGATCAAACCCCGAACTTGACTCAGCACGGATTCCTCCCCATCCTTTGACGAGGATCAGTGTGGAAAGGGAACCCAATAAACACAATTTAGACAAGGGAAGACAACCTTGCAAATCTACCGCCCCCCAAAAAAAAGAAGCCGACACAAATAACCCCCGGTACTGGGGAGTAACACGTGAATACATTTATACCGCTTGCGGGAAGGGGAGAGCACGTTCTGTTTGCCGCACCTCGTCCTCAATCCGCAGCTCATTTGTTCCTGCGGTGCTCTTCGGGATGGGAGGGTGGGGGGGGGCTCTCCTCCGATCCGGGTGCGGCGCCCTTTAATCGTCCCCCCACCCGTCGACCCCTGGGGGCCGGAGGGGTGCGCGGGGGGAAGAGAGGGTTTGAGGGAGCCGACGACGCATCCTGCGCTTCCACGCGGAGGACCCACACGATCCAGACCCTTCGCACCCCCAACCCCATCCTCCCCGCTCCTCTCCCCATCAATCTGCGGTCCCCCAGAAACAAGGGTGCGACGTCGCCCGTGCCGTCAAAACCCCGGAAGGCATTTGGCCTCGGGTGTGTCTCCTTCCCGCCACCCCATCCCCTCTCGCCGACCCGAATCCTCAGAGTGTGCGAGGCGGGGATATGTGTGGCGCGCAAATTAACGCCCAAGTCCTCCCAGGATAGCTCGCCTTGCATAATCACAAACTCCGTAGATCAAAAGGCTGGGAGCAGCAGCCGTTTCGATAAAGGTTATAGGGTTTTGATACTGTGTGAGCGAGGAGGGTAGGCGTAGGTTTGTTTTCGGGGATGCCGAGGGCCAAGGATGTGGGTGAAAGAGGGCAAGAGGAAAACAGACCATGAGAGCCCGGAAAGAAAAACGTTGCTCGACTGCTTTCGGAAAGTGAAGTCCTTACGACGGTTTTCTTGCATGAGAGAGCTGTGTGTTTAGATACCTCTATGAGGACTGTGGATATTACTGCACGAAATGGCAGAGAGACGTATTCTATATTAAACATGTTTGGCAAAAAATTCCAATGCGTATGTGTGCAAAGTCGTATCTATACATTCTACTAGGTCGTGAGAAAATGCGATCGTTTAGTCCCATAGATGAAATAGAAATAGATATATTAATTTTGACTCAACATTTTTGACGAAGACTTATTTGTCTTATACATGTATATGAATAGTTGCTATGATGACGTGATTCGCTGGAGCATTTAGTCTTGATTATTAGTTATAAAAAGTATCCAAGGCTAACTACCCTTCGTTTTGATTCCCTCTCCAACTCAAAAAAATTTGTTATATTGAATGTGCTGTTTATGCTGAAAATAAAATTTATTATCAGAAAATGTCTTAGGTCTGAGATAAGAAAAATTCAGTGTCTCGCAATGTAATCATTGTAATCTTCAATCTCATTTCATAACAGATGTGGAATAAAAGTGTTTGGTTCAATTAGGTTTGGTTTGAGAATTAAAGTTTTTTTTAAATTTAACATTATGGTTTTCTAATATTTATCATTTCCGATGGCTTAGCCAAAGCCATCAGAACGTTGCTCATTATATTATTGCCTTAATTGAAGTTGATAATCTGTTTCCGAAACTTTGGTAGAATCTGATAAATAACATTGAAAGGACTCGATACGAACAATAATGGCTATCTTCCATCTTGATGAAACCGCCAGATTTTTTAAGAGCACCAATGTACGTATATAGCCCAATCCCGAAGTTTTATAATATTCCCTTACAAAAGAAAAAATGCCTCAAACATCAGGGAATTATTAAAAAATTACACAAATTTCAATCTTGAAAATTAAAAATATAAATATTTGAATCCCTATACCTACAGTAATATCACAGTAATAACCTTAAAATATCATAAAAAATCTATAAACTGCATTCACACAAGTGGGGAAGTTATTTGAATGCGAGAATACAGTTTAATAAGAATGATATATATGATTATGTCCTTAATGCACGTATACTCGTATGCATGCACTGAAAACACCAATGTGCCGAAGATTGAACAAGAACATTTTTAAGTATAGCATTTCGATCGGGGACAGAATTATTAAGGCTAATACTGAATACATCATCACAGAATTAATCTACTAAACTTTATTTCAGAAGTAACTTAAAATTAGCAAAATGTTTATAAATTGGAATTACCTATATTACTGTTTAACTGTCTGAATCAAATGTCCGATTTGCTATTATTTCAAGATATTTTCTTCAAACATTTCTCGTATTTCAATCACATTATATAAACTAATGGGCAAATGGTCAGTCCCAAAGACAGATTTTTTAGAGAAATATTTAGATTAATCCATGGAGCTAATATTATACAAGTATTAAACATTCCATTGAAATCACCTCATATACGGTACCTAAAATGACCACATAACAATTCGGATAGAGCACTAATGTCAAGCTACACAGGGCCATATTAGGCCTTAGTTCTCATCAAAAATTGTTGTGTCATACTCTCCTCCACCAAGTGAAAGCTGGTCATTGATTGACTGGTGCAACATCCCTGTGTTCGGGGCTAGACAGACAGATAAAAGGGTGAATTGAGATTATAATCTGGGAATAAGCTATCTTTCGGTGGACACTTGCCGAGGGATAAAACGTCTGCCTTTCCTCCCTATCCGATAGATACAAAATGTGTAAAAACCAAAAGAGTCCCAAAGCACGTTGTTGAATGGGGTTGACTACCGGAAACAACTAAACGACGATTAAAAGGAGCAGTTTCTATTCTCTTCCATTCCTGATGGAAGGACAATCTCGATCTCTCCACCCAATTCACACGCAAAGCCTCCTCGGATCATTGCTGCATTGTCGGGATTTATCCGTCAAAGGTGAAAGGGGTTGGCGTTCCCTGTGTTGAAGGGGAGACGGGTGAATTGTCGGGCTGTAATTCCCCTTCTGAGGATTATACATATATATATATATATACTATACATACATACATATATATACTATACATACATACATATATATACTATACATACATACATATATATACTATACATACATACATATATATATATATACATATATATATATATATATATATATATATATATATATATATACACACACATACATACACTCACCCACACACATATAAAGTGGCTGCACCCTCGTGGGATTAAAGGTATAATTCTGGCGTAAGTGATGAACTTCGAGTTGGACGCAGAGAAGGAAGGGATTGGAGAGAGGACAAAGCTTCATTCAGTCCCTCCAAGGGGAAAGGGGAGAGAGACTGGAGGATTCACATAAGGGAACATTGATTGCGATATAAAATCCATCTTAACCGCACGGGGCATGGTTTGACCTGCGTATGAGAACAGGCGAGAGCGAGCCTTGAGTAGTGACCAGAAATCGATTAGTTATGTGAAACCTGTTACAAGAGCTTACTTCGCAATCTGTTGGTGTGAGTGAAAATTTAAATGACGATAAACCAACCCCTGTGGTGAACATGCGAAGACATCTAATCGGAAAAGACCATAGACAAACTTTATCCCTCCTTAGGCGCAATAATGCGTACGTTCAGGGGTTGCAATTAAGAGCAGTAAACAATTTTTACTGTTGAAATTTATGTACATAGCGTTATACCAAGGCAGTCATTTACAGTCAATTGTTTCGATGAAATGTCAAATACTATAATCGGTGCTTTTCGAAGAAACACGTAATTCTGCTTCATATCTACATATGTGACCCATATAGGGTCTCATACTAATTTAATGCAATTTCATATTTTACAATTCGCATGTTTTCCAATTATCCAGAATTACAACTATTTTTACTAGCGTCAATTTTGTGTCATTTGGGTCAATTTCATACGAATAACATTAGTATTTCATATTAACAGAACGTTAATAGATGAGTCGCTCCATCCACATCCACAATATGCCCTGTAAACCAACGCAAGGGTATGTAACAAGGAATGTTAGGGCATGAACCAGGTGCCCTGTACCTATCAGGTGCCCTGGTACCTTTCTGAAAGTCTTGCCTACTATCTTTAACAATCATGGGGATCCAAATCTAATTTCTCCAGAATTATTGTGATGCTTATTCGCCTCTCGTAGCAATTTTTAACAAACCTAGAAGATTTCTCTTAACTTTATCCAATTCTGTATTTCATATCTTTTCCCTAGTATACCAGAGAGTTGCCTCGTATTCTAAATGTGGCCTAATTTAAGCAAAGTGCACCCATCTCTTACTTTGCCAATCCATTTCTCTACAATCTATTAAATTAAAGCTAACATCTTTAAGGCTGATCCGCATATTCTTCTAATATACTTCTTATAATATTCTTCTAATCCCAATCACTCCATGGTCATGTCAATATGTGTACCCCATGATGTTGGATATCAATAAATGACACATGTAAACTTTATGAATTCTATTAAGGAATTCGGATAAAACAAAATCCCCGCTTATTATAGTTCATTTCAGTTAACATATCCTCGGGAAATGTGTCCGAGGTAAGCCAAGAGTTTACGGTAAAAAAAGATTCATCAAAGTTTAATATGTGTATATCATTCAAATCCGGGCAATTCTACCCTTCCATTAGTAATTATAAGCCTGGCGAGAGTCAAAATAATTTCTACAGATTCACTTACCCATCCAAACTTACAAAGATTATCAGCTGAAAGATGTGAGTACTGTTTTCCTAAATGTATTAACTTCTGGAAAAATATTTCTCAGGTATAGCATTTAGCTCTGCAGTCAAACTCCATTTTAATCTCCGTAAGTCGTTCTCGACAACATCTTGAACTCTTTCAAGTTCAGTTTTCTATGATAATACGAGCAGCAGTCTTAATTACTTTTGCGTCTTTGGACAAGAGGCTAATGCCGACACTGGGGTTCTCTCCTCCCTTCTTTTCCCATTCATCCCTAATGGTGCAAATGACATTAGCAGTAGGTCGCCTTCCCTAAAACTACTATTATTTCAGTCTATTCTCGTGTTGAATAAGTTGTCAATAAGTAAATGACACAATGATGCTTACCATTTGAGAAAGACTAAGCATGCTACAGAAAATATTCAACTTCGTATTAAGCCATTAGTGCCAGGCTTTGACATACTATACGGATATAAACGGCTGTTTCATGAATGTGGACGAATACAACAAATAATGAAATAACAAATATGAAACCAGAAAACGAATACACTCAACGACCATTCTAATATAATTATTCTCGCTAGCTTTACCTGGCGATATAACCTTCATACACGACAATCTCCTCTGAGATAAAAAAACACGAAGTTTCAAAGGAGTTATATCAAGACTGATTATCTACGGGCAATACACACGCCATTGATAATGAAATTGCTGCAGAAAAATAAGATCATCCTGCAAACTATACAACGGATTAACCTATAAATTACCATAACCTATAAATACCAATTCCTTTTTAGCAAAGAATTCAATTGCGGATTAAATCATCCAATCTTTGAGGAAATAACTAAGTATTACCACTTTTTATGGCACCATGAACAGTCGTTAAATTTCCTTCATCAACAAAAAGGTAGTATGTTCACAGCGTAAAAATCATTCACCTTGACTGGAATGACTGTTGTTTACTGTGTAAAATTCCAGTATTTCGGTGCACCTAAGCCGATGACTAGGCTAAAGTAACTATCGCAGAATTTCCCGCAGTTCTTTGAAAACACTTGATGAAATTGTTGCCACTGAAGAGAATAAATGCCCAGCGGAACAGTTCAGGCCTTAATAATTGAAGTATTGATAGCGTCGGAGGGAATTAAAATGGTTATTTAACCGATCGAAAAGCTGGTCTGAGTAGAAACTCCTCCCAATTGTTCGCTAGCTATCAGGTTTCGAACAGTTTCTCGCCGTCACTCCCAACAACCTCTACCCCGGCACCCCTCACTTTTTTTGCACCCTTGACTCCTTCTCCATTGTTTTTCATCCCTCCTACCCACCATGCAATCCTTCGGATAGCCTATTTTCACCCTCCTCTCACCCTCACCCCCCCCCCTGACACGCTAAAACCACTCTCCTCACACTTCACCTCCCACACGCCACGACCCTCTCTCTCTATCTCTCTCACCCTCGGCGTCCCTGAACCCCCGTCCTCTCTCTCTCCCTCTCCCTCCCGTTCCCTTCATCCTCTCTCTCTCTCTCTCTCGCAAACTATTACCCCGCGGGGTCCACTTTCCCGGGCTTTGAGTGGCCAACGGTGCGGCAAAGTTTGAACTCCGTGGCACTGTGTGACGCTGCTGGGGGTGACGGGCAGAGAGTGAGAGAACCCTTTCCGCATCCGTATCCCCACCCTCAACCCCTGTCGTCCCTACCCCTTCGCTACCCGAGTGCGACCCTCCGAGAAACTCCCACAACTCTCCGCGCAACTCCCAACCCTTCCAACGCTCTCCATTCCCCCTCTTCGCCCCCCCCTTCTCTCTCTCTCTCTCTGCATCCTTTTCTGCCCAAACATCTCTCGGCCTCACTCACCAGAGACTTTCAACAAACCAATCCTCTTATCCTACCGTTCACTGCTTCTTAGACCGAATTCCTACCTCATCTTCTCGATTATCCTCCCCGCTAGCTTCTCTGATCCTCTCCCGTTGATAGAAGTAACACGTTTTCCCAGGGTCTAAGTGACATTCCGTGTGACATAATAATTTCTCACTGAATGTTTATAACTAAATTTCTCTCAGTTAGTAAGAAAAAAAAACCGAATCTTCTTTGGAGATCCGTCAAATTCGTAACGATAGCTTGTAAGTACCATCACTCTGACCTTTGATATCGCCGATTCAGGTTACCATCTACATGATCATACCGAAACAGTGGATTTAGAGTAATTTGCATGCACTTAGTATCCTACAAGTCACGTTTAGGATGTGTGGCGGAAGGTGAATTAAATTCAGTCATGCATTATCAAGAATTCTAACCAATAAATATATTAAGTAAATCAAATAATTGAGTTATTATTACCAACTAGTGCATTAAATATGGTATATAAATGTAAAATACTTCTCAGGACATGCGAGATGAGCTACTAGTAAAAAGGACAATAAAATTAGGTTAGATGAAATTGTGACAGCATACTAGGCTACTTGGAATGGAAAAAGGAAAATGTTTCTGCCTCCCAGCGCGGTCGTTTACATTTATTCTTATCTCTTATCTTTGAGCGTTTCTGATGGTAATTCTTTCTCCTTAAGGATATTTAAGCAACATAGGATGCAGCCTGTTACTACTAGGGAAAGATATAACCAGTTTTTCGGTATTCATTTGTTGTATTTTTAGAGACTTTTATATTTCTCAACATAAATTTAAATATCTCAACATAAGCTAAAAAAATTATGCATCCTCCGACGAATGCATTTTAGAGAGAATCAAGCAAACTTCTCACTAACAATATTACTGTTGCCTTACCCGTGTTTCCTTAAACACGTTTCTAAGTCCGAGAGAATATAATTTGCTACTAAATGATAGTGTATTTTCCTAAATCAATCCTCCCCCTTAAATGTTGTTGACTGTACCTCATGGTCTCATATTATTAGACTCAAAATTCTTACTAGGCCTAGAGCAGAAATGTAATCGCAGAAGATCGTCTATTGCCTACGCCAGCAAGATGCTGAACAGATTAGGAAAAAAATAATCACCCATAGAAAAGGAGTTATAAGCTATTCTTTAGATGTCGAAAAACTTCCACCCGTATTTTACATATTTCAACTCTTCAAAATTTTATGTCAGTGGAATGACAGTCTAAAGTACAAAAAGGAATAATTTACGAGTTTAGAATATATGAAATGTTCACATAATATCAATTTTTCAAATATGCTTTTTCAAAGTTTCGTACCCAATGTCCAATTTAATTTCTAGTCATCAATTTTATATATCATTTCCATTCAACCATCATTCCATAACGTATACGGGTCGAATACGATGATCGCTTTTAGCAAATCCAATCTTAGTTTTTCCTTCTTTACTGCTCAAACTATCAAAGTCCTTTGCCCTCCACCTATATTTATTTCGCCATTTTTCAAGCTGCATAGCTCGAGAGGCTTTGAAAATGGTTGTTTAAGCATGAGCTCTCGAGATGTTTGGACAATGTCGGTTGACAAAGTCGGTGAAACTAGAGGAAATTTAACTGATTAATCTAATCGTAGTGTTTCCATGGATTACCCTCGGTGCATTTCCATAAAACGTAATCATTAATTAATTTATTCTGACAAAGCTATTTTGGCCATTTCCTTTTAAGTCACGTTTAAAAAATAAGAGTGAAATTTGCACGATAACAGGCTATTCAAATTTGGCCGTTTACGAAACCTTTGAGAGGAATCTTAGAGCCGAATATAGAAACTGAATTAAAAGTTAGAATTGGAAGATAGAAATGGGCTTTTTCCATGATTCTCGCACGAAATGGAGAGTCGAAACGCAGGATATAAGATATCATGAAAATTAACGTATTTATTTCTATTTGTATCAAATTAAGCTTCAAGCATTGATCGATAAATAGCCAAACAATTGAAGTATTCAACATAATCCCAATACAAAACTACATGAATAAAGTGCTGCTTTTAAGGAATAATGTTCAATTAAAAAAACGCCTAAAAATTCAGCTGCCCCAAGCACTTGTGAAATGTCCGATAAATTAAGATTATTCCAAGAAACTGTAACTTTTAATAGAGTCATCCGATAAATGTGCAATATATTCCAACAATTTCAGAGTGTAAAAATCATTCACCTTGACCGAGATTCGAACCTGAAGTAAGAGGTTACCTCGGTGGCTGAAATTTCCAAAGCACTCGGCCAGACATCCGGGTTCAAATCCCGGGCAAACCAAATTATTTTTACCCTGAAATTGGTGCACCTAAGATTATATTAATTTGAGTAAAATTGTTCTTTAATTATCTTTTTCTCTGAAATTTATTTATTACCTTTATTTCGTAAAAATTACCTAGATTTTTCAAGACTTTCAATTTTTTCGTTTTGACTTGAGTCAAAGGAAAATATTTTAACCTTCAGTGACAAATATATCAACTGGAGAGGAACTGGAAGGAGTTGGCTACATCGTAGCCGTTCAATTATCACGCCTAGTACCATAAAATTGATGCCACCCCGTCAGAACAAACTTAGCTCACAGTATATTCAAAAATCTTAAAAAATAATGAAAGTTATTTTCTAGAATATCATCTTCGTTATGCATGCCACGTTATTCGAAGGAACATTAGTCCAGGTTTACTCTCCGTGGCGTGTAGATGAGCCCTCTCTGACGTGCCTAAACAGTGCCTTTGGCTCGCCTACGCCGCGACATACTTTCCGTGCACGGGAACTCCCAAACAAGCTGGCGGCTGTCCTCACCAGACTTCGTCCCCTGTTCACAATCCCTCGCCTCTCCCTAGAAACTAAATCCCTTTTCCAGCCGCCCTTCACAAAGTCTTGCATGCATTTATAGCGGGACGGAGGCGAGGGATCTGTTGGAATTGGACATAGCCATGAGCTGCACTCTCCTCTACGGTGGCGAATGGAGTTTCAAGAGACACTGGTGAACTACCCCACCTCCTTCTCCCACCCCCTCCCACAAGGCTAAGACCAGCCCTTCACACTTGAAACTCCGTCGGCCTTTTCGCAATCCGTCTCTTCCCAGAGTTCCCTCTTCCGGCAGTTGTCCCTATGCGAGAGAGGGAGAGAGAGATCGAGGGAAGGATCTCGAGAAGTTGAGGGAGGAGGATGCGGAGAGGGAGGAGTTTGAGGCAAGAGGTTGGATGGAGGACGGGGGTGAACACATAATCCCTTTGGAGGACCGTGTTCCTTTTCGGATCTCGCGATATCTTAACCGGGGTGTATGGAGGGGGGTGGGTGAGTGGTGGAGGGGTAAGGCTGAGTATGCTTCCTCGGTCTCGTCTTCCTCAGCTCCTCTCCCCATTTATCCCGGCCACTCTTCCCCCCGGCCCGCCTCCGTGCGGCCTCCCTTACCCACTTGTGCGCGGTCTGCGGGGACGTGTCCCGTGGAGGAGGCGCGCAGATGTCTCTCGAGGTTAACCTCTTCATCTTGTACGCACCCACCTCAAGACAAGCTATACTTCTTTTCCGTTGCCGATGACTATGTCGCTTAGCGAAAAAAACGAACTCAACTTTTCCGGGTGTGTCAATATATAAACGGAATATCTCGGAATGATGCGATGAAATATACATGTCTTTAATAAAATCAACGGGACAGAAAGGGGCAGGATAAAAATGTCTGATAGTATTAGCAGCAGAACCTTCTGCCGCTGTGCTCTAATTCACAGATAGAAGCATCGATTCCATTCATATGAAAGATTTGACACGTCGATATTTTTGCGAGGTTATTTACGACACATACAGAAGACTTCGTCTTCATCTTAACATATCTCTCTCTAACAATCTAGTACCTACTACACTGCAAGCCGTCGTAAGGACATGTGGTAGGGGTTGTGGTCACCAGCCATTCTACTTCTACTCCACTGCTTTCACAAAAACATGACACCCCGCAATCCACCGAAAGGGAAAAGGGGTGACCACACAGCATTCATACAACATCCGTTGTACGCATTTGCAAATATTATATTATCAGTTACAATTCCACTGACTACACAAGGAAGACGGCACTACCGGGAAAAAATAGCTTGGCGCCGGGTGTTAGTGCGCCGGCTTTTGATTGAGTTTAGGGGGTAGCTGACTTGCACGATCTTAATTATATTTGCAAGTGGTATTGGTTGATCATTTCTGTCTCAGTGTTACCCTCTTGTATTTATGTCACGAATAGTGTGCGGGAAAATGAATACTTGAATCTATTCTTTGAGCAGTCAATCCCTCTTATTTGGTGTATAAAGTTTAAAGTTAAGTTTCTCTTATTTTTATAATAGCTACGAAAAATAGACAAATTCAAATAAATGAACTACGGAATTCACGCATTACCTTTAATTACCACTATTAATAATAGTACGTAATAAGTACTGCTAAAATGGAACATATATTCCTTTTCAACAGTGTTAAACTAATTTCTGATAAACGTTTGGTGATGATGTTCCTTTACCTCGAGTATTCCTATTTCTCCGTTTTTAAAATACATAAATACTCACTATTTATATTTTAATTTCGATAATAGAAGCAGGTAAACCTTCAATACAACGCAACTTCGTAGTAATATTGATTTAAATGCAAATAAAGCAGTCGCCAAAAAACTGGAGGCTCGTAATATTTCATGACTTCTAATCACAACAAAAGGGTGCAGTTTCGAAAGCACCTTTGCTCTGAATTTTAAAAATATTTATAAATATTCAAAATATAAACGGCCAAATTTTACAAGAAACCGAATATTCATCTGCCAAGGCTTTCAAGTCAGTTTTAAAAATTAGATGATCCAAAACTTTGCGAAAATCATTTTGCATAAAAATTGCATGTTCCAATTTGCATTTCAATGCATTGCATCATTAGAAATTAACCCAATGAAAAAATATTTACGGAGCAATGCCACTTGCAAGTCACAGGGAAACTTATGAATTACAAATAGCTTGGCAGGAAATACGTTCACTGACATTTGTTGTGCTAACTTTTCACTTTAATATTTTCCTATACTAAAACGTCAATTCAAAGAAAGGTATTTCCCACCCAATGTAACTGATTGAGTGAGCAAATAGTCTGACGAACGAAAGGCTACGGTATTCGCAAAGACGCCGACTGCCACGGGAAACACCCACGCGCAAGCACAAGGCAGCTCGGCGGAGAGGACCGTGCAAAGGATTCCCCCAGACACTTCGCCACCCATGCTATTTGCTCAATAAACCGAAGCCAATAATTCCACACACACACACCCCCCCGCGAGAACGAAGAAGCCGAAGAAGGGGGAATAACCCAATTCCGAAAGGAACAGAATAAATACGAAACATCAAAAGAGAGGAAGAAGGGGAGAAGCGTAGAAAGAAAAAAAGATGGCATAAGGGTCGGTGATTCGAATCCGCCAAAGGACGACCTTCCTCTTTCAATGATAGAGAGAGAGAATGGGTGGGTGGGAAAACGCCCTTCTTCCTCTCTACTTCCCTTCCCACGTACACTTCTCCTTTTCACCCTCTCTCACCCCCTCTCCTTTCTAAGGGTTAGAAAAAGGGAGACAATCCAGGATGGTGGTGGCATGAGGGGAGGAGAGAATTGTCGGCAATGGCCGTCCTTTTTCCATTTTCCCCTCAGTTCCCCCCCCCCCACCAACTCTCCCTCCCTTAGCTCTCCCCCAATTCCCCCCGACAAAGGCCTCACCGACGCTAATACGACCTACTTCACAATGCCTGCTCGAGACTCGAAACTCTTCCTCCACCCCCCCCCCCCCCCGCTGCCCCACCGTTTCGTTACCCCATTCCATACTCTCCACCTCTCTTTCCGCCCTTCCCTGGGCCTCTTCCACAGGGGAAGCCCCTCCTCCTGCAAAGACCCCCTCCTCGACTCCCTCCGTCTTCTCCCCCCCCCCGCTTCCTCCATCCTCCGCTTCCTTCCTTCCTCAGCTCATGCTTTCCCTCCGCATCCGCCTCGCAACCGCCTTTCTCCTTCTCTCCATTCACTCGCACTCCCGAGGGTTGAATCGGAGGGCCTAAAAGCCCGTGACTGAGAGGGAACAGGAATCATTACCACGGCTAAAGAATCTGAAGATCTAAAGTATATATAAATGAATGCATTAACGGCGAATCAGTAGTTGAGAAGCGAAAAATGATTTCGGCAATAAACGATAGATTTTTAGTCATGTTTATACCTCGTACTAAGTGCCTCATGATATCGGGTTATCATTCATTCTGTCCTTAAGGTCGCCTGCTTGTGTGCAGTAAATCTCAGCGTTGGGGAAAACAGAAACGCTGTGAAACTAATACAACTCGCATGCAAAACCAACCAAGATCGAGTGATTTTCATAGTGCTGCCGTAGGATTATGATATAAGTAAATTATTAATTCTCTGTAAGTTGTTAATTTATTTGTGATTTTAATACCTCCTTGACTGTAATTTTCATTATGAATACATTGAACTATATTATTTGTTCTCTCTGAACGATAAAGTACATGTATTAAATTCTTCAGTTTATATATCATGAGAATGCAAAAACGTATTGCAGAAATGGTCTATCATTATTTTCCATCATCCATATCGGTTTTACACTGAGTGACAAATATACAGCACCGCAGGGATATTTTCAAGTTTGCATACATTGTATTTTAGATTTCTGTTTCCCTGATCCTGGTAACGCTATATCAACTCTTTCACTATTATTTAAAATTAAGATTAACAAAACTTTCAGGTGTTAGTGCAACATACAACGTCCTTATTGTCTTTTGGGATCCAAATATTTTTAAATGTTATTGTAAAATTATTTTTCCACGTTTATGCACGTATAAGGTTTCTCGGGGTCATTGAAAATAAACTTATTTCCAACTTTACTGAGTGAGGATATCACATGGTAAATGCTTGCAAAAATTATTTCCCTTCTCTACAAGTATTACATATCATGAATATTGAATTGGGGTCACTTCCATTAAAATTCTACCAGAGGGGCTTATAATCGGTTACAATCCAGACGATCCTTCCGTAGAGTCAGGGATGGAAGTATGGCGACAGCTAAACAATAGCTAGTAACTCCTTTTCTGTGGGTGAGTATTTTTTTCCTTCTCTGTTCAGCGTCTTGCTGGCGTACACCTTCTGCGATTAAATCTTGAGAAAGGACGTAACCTAAAGCGACTTGGCTTGCATCAGTCGTTCAGATAAATTCTCTGGCATAAACAGTAGACTGCAATACGGGTTATTTTCGTCAGAACTGGCTCCTGTCTCTCGGACGTATATATCTACCAAGTTTCTCACAGGCACGGAACATTTCTCCAAAGTCATGCGTGAAGGGATTCTGTTATCTACTAACTTCAGGAATAAATCGCCCATGATAGACCGCGAGTCCTAGGAACGCCTTTAGTTGCCCCGATGTCATCGGCGGCAAGACCTCCCCTACTCTTTTCACCCTTTCCAGTTCGGATTTCACTGGATGAAATACCAGTCATTGTTTCTTTTCATTTCACTTGCACCATTTGGTTTAAATAAGCTAAAAAAGGGTATTTAACAGCTTTGATCAACCTCAGCTCATCCTGTAGCATTTTTTTAGAAAGCTAAATTTCATTTCGTTGCCTCGGTAACGATTCCTCAATACCAACAGCCACTTTCTCTTCATTCTTGATTCACATGTCACCACGAGCCATTTCCCTCTCAACTTCGTGCATCCCATTTTCAATACGAATTACCTCCTCCCTCTTCCCCCATGAAAAGTATTTCGTTTCGTCACCTCCAGAAACCACAAACCATCTCTCTTTTTCCCCACCATGACTTATCGAAATCGCTCGCTTAAGAAAGGCGGATAAGTTGTCGTCTTTCTTTCGCCACCTCTCTTTTCTTCGATCTCCTTCACACTCCTTTCTTGCATCGGGGTTCGAGTGAGAAAATGTGAAGGTGGTGGCAGTCGCCGTCAACTCCAAAGAATGAGAAATAAGGGAGTCCATTTTTCGTGGGCGACAGGGTGAATAGTGGTTGCATGAAGGAGAGAGGGAGAGAGAACTCGAGAGGGCGGAGGAGAGAAGAGGCAGCGACCACAATCCCTGCACACTCTCGATTTGGGTTTCTTCCTTTCCCTCAATTTTCTACTATTCCATCCTTCTTTTGATATTCATATTGTGACGAAGGAATAGGGGAAGGTGACTTCTCATGGGAGGGAGGAGCAGATAAACGGGTGAAGTAGAATTCGTGGAGAGGAAAAGTGAGAGAGAGAGAGAAAGGCAACGAGAGAAAAATGACGCAAGTATGAGGTTAGGTTTGAATAATAGAGAGAGGGGGGAGTGACGGGGAAAGATGGGTTTTGGTAGCGGAGGAAACGTGGCCATCTGTGTAGAGCATCAACGTGGCCTACCGCGAATCCTTTCTCTCCCTCGCCTTTCGCAACGGCTTAACGAAGCGGCCGCGGTCTCCACCGCCTTCTTTCCCACCTACCAAAAAATCATTCCCACACACCGGGAATGAGAGATATGAAAAAAAATTCGATTTCAACAATTAATCGGAAAAGAAAGGAGTGTAACAGTAATTATTAAAACTAATAGGCATTCCAAAAGATTGCCCTTGTGCTATCTGGGTGATTTTAGTTACTGGTGGACGCGAAAATTCTCATAAACTGTAATTCACGCATAAGTTTTTTCATCAGTTCTTAATAAAAAATATCATCTTTAATCAAAATAATGGACATCACTGACAATATCCACTACATCCACATAAATCGATGTTTCCCATCCCGATATCTGCTTCCTTCCGACGTCTCTCGTATTATGCATATCCTCTGCTGCTACCAAGAGCTATTTCGAAGGGGGCGAGAATGCATGCCGGAGTTCCTTCCCACATTCTCTCGCTGCTACTTTTGCGGTTCTCAAAACTCCTTCCTTCGACGACCTCCTCCTCCATATCCCATGCCTAAGCTCGATCTGGCATTTCCTCACATAAACCCAACCCATCGCCAATGACTTAGCTACATTCTTTGGCATTTATCTATTCATATTTCCCGTTTGCCTATTTCGACGCCTGCACGAGCTGGAAATGAAAATGGCCGCAAGGTAGAGTAAACAGCGGAATTCAACAAGCCAAACTCATATTTTTTTATATTAAAACAAAGTATTATTGAACAGTATATAATTGGCAGATGATTAATTTAAAAAATTGTTTCACTGAGGTGTAAGAATTCTCTCAAATATGCCTACTCGTCACACATATTTTCACTAATTTAAATGTTAAAATTCTCTGATGTGAATTTAGCTGAATTTACATTAAATCACTTCATAAAATAACTTCGTCTCCAAATAATTTACCCGATGAATGTGGAAGCATTTCGGTATTAGTGAAAAAAACAGGTGCCGTTCTTTCATATTACTCCGAGGCCTGTTTAGAGATACTTTTAGGCCTATTTAGAGGCCATTATTTCTCAACAAACTTATTTAAAACGTTGAAAATTACCGAATCGCATTAATGAATTTATTTTAAGATGCATTAATTTTTCCAAATTTCCATGGGATGGTACATGGGCACTCTGATACAAAACGTTATTAATATATGCTAATTTCAGTAACAATCAGCTATTTTAATTGACATATTTATTCTAAAAACCATCTTACCATAGCGATTACAATGACGAATGTATAGTTGCTTTTATTGGACATATCGAAAGATTTTGACTCTTCTGATTTTCCAGGTTGCAAACGCTGAATTCTCAGTTATATACTTAACTATCATTCATGTATTTCTCATCTTGGGGTACACAATTTTTACCCTTCAATATTTTGCTAATATTTTAGCGGTATGATCCAAATATTAGAATTTTTTTCAACTTTAGAATTATTAAATATCAAACAAAAATCAAATTTGTGATCTCCTTTGTATTTCTCAGTGGTAAAATACACTATACGGGAATATATGACACCAGAATATGATTAAATTTTGAAGTGTAGACGGGAAATAATAGTTAGAGAATAGAAATGTGTATTAAAAAACGATAAATGAATTCCAGATGAAATTTAATTGACATTAAATATACCAAGTGATGATTTTTAAGCGACTTTAACTTTTGCTTAACGAAATTCAATCTCGTACGTTAAAAAAGTAACTCTAAATGAGCGTAAATGTGCATATTTGTAACGCCTTACTATCTAATAATTAATACAAGCAGATTTTTCAAAGTTTGTCATCGACTGCATTACCTACAAGAACTGTACTACTTTTAAGAGTATAACATATTTAATTGTAGAGCATAATTTTCACTGCGGTTACAATATTTTTTACTTAAGTTCATATTCCTTAAACAGTTAGAGCAATTATAAGGAAATAAAACTGAATGAAAACCTACATCGAACAGCATTATCACATTTATTCTACACAGCTCTCTGCAACAATGCAAAAATCTCTCCTAACCATGGGTTCCGTAACGCAGAAAACCATTAAAGACTGAAAGGCGTCTCGAAAAAGTTTGCACTCCTGGATTTCGACGAAATTAAAGGAACTTCATTCAACAATACACTCAAGCATAATTTACGTCCTTCGTCATTGGAGTAAAAAATAAAAACATGACGAAAGGGGGAGACATTTCACCCGAGTTTTGAGCGCTATTCGTTTTTTTTCCCTTCATTCGCCCGACGTATTACGACAGCGGCTAACTAGCTGACGAGCTGCGAGCCTGAAATTAACCCCTTGTTTCGCAGGCAATCTGAAATGCATTACCTGCACTTACTCTTTTGGTGGAAATGACTTTTTAACTCTTGAAAGCATCGAAAATCTCTCAGAGCGCGAAAAGGGGGGTGAGGGGGTGTGGAGCACCTAAAAAGGACTGAAGAGGAGACGCAGGGGTGGTGAAGGGAGCGCTGAAAAAGTTGTGTGGGTAGAGTCGTGAATTGAGAGGGAGGGAGTGATGTAACGGAGGGTAAAATGGCGAGGAGGAAGGGTTCCTTTTCCCGACAATTCATCTCCTCAAGTCACTCGCACGACCACGCGTGCAGTGCTTCGATCTTCTCTCCCTCTCTCCTTTCTTTTTCGTTTCCTTGTGCACGACGTCCCTTCCAAAATTAATTCCATCCTGGGGGACTTCTCGGAGAGATCGCAAATACTCCACGTGCGCATACACCGCATCTCAGACTTAACGCATGCAAGAACATATCCTCGGCAGACGGCCGTCATCTTGGTGGGGTTCTGAGCTTTAGGGCTCAATTAAATCTCCACTCCAGATTGTATTTCACTTTTTTCCCTCTTTTTCCAATGAGTCTCTTCAGTATTTTATTTCTCATTCGTCCCATTCGAGTTGAACCAACTCAGGCTTACTCTCCAGTCCCTCCCAACAAATGTCACCGTCTGGTGTTACAATATCTCATGTGCCCTTTATCCTTATTCTGATCCTCTGGCTATTTTCGACGTGCCATTACAACTCCTCTTAGTGTGAGAGTTTATTGAAAAGGGAATGCCTTCCCTCGCAGTCTAATTAGAATGCTAGTTTCTTTCTCATAATTCCCGTGGCACAGGGAAATTCGAAGAGTTCTATTTTGATCATTCGTGCTTTAGAACACAATTTGAAATATTATAAAATGTGTCAAATGATTGTCTTTTTATACTTGCAGTGGTAAGCTTCTGTTTAAGTGAGAGTGTTATAAATGTTTCCTCGATTACAAGAGATGTGGTGGAGTTGCTATTCACCATTCCTTTCCTCTTCTCACTAACTTCAATAATTATAGATCATAGTGTTCATCAATCATGCTACCATGATTATCTCCACCGACAAATGCCAATTTGCGCCAAAATTATCAATCAGATTTGCCAGTTGGGTGCTTTGCCTTTGGCATTACTCTTGAGAGTATCTCTATTCGTTACTCTAATAAACATATGGAAATTGAAAATTATCATTTCGTACGATAGGTACCCTTCATCGCATTATAAAGGAAAAAATTACAGAAATTTGGTGGACCGAATTTTTTTTATATTTACAAATGTCGTTTGGAGGGTGCGTATTCTACGAATGGCTTATCTTTCATGAAGGTAACATATTTCAGTGAAAAGGTTAACAAAAATTTGCATATTAAGCGATTCTTATAATATTTTCTCATTTTATTGCCTCCAATGATAGAAATAAGCATTAAATTAATATCAAAACCACCCTGCGTTCAATTTTAAACGTAAATATTGAAATTTGAACGAATAGTAAGATTGCAAATGAAATAATATATGCATTTGTAAAAATGGCACCGTTTTAAATGAACTTAAAAGCATGTGTACTTATTTTAGCGCCCTTTATAACATTTGTCTCAAAGCCTGAAACTATGATTAAACAACTATATTTCTTAAATCAACTTTAAGGATAAAACGGTAAATCTAGAAGCGTGAAAATGGGGTTCAAAAATATTGTCTCGTTAAAACTATCAAAATAGACGGCATTTTTATCAATAGCGATTTTTTTTCATATGCGACAAGAGCTGTAAAGAAGAGCGCTATATTGATACACCCTGACGTTAATGTGGCACCGAAAACACTCGGAAATTGGTCCAATACGAACTCATTTATGGAGATAAAAGAAACCGGCATTCATTCGATTTTGCTTATTCTCCCAACTCTCCCCTCTAGGTAGTAAAGTCCTCTCGATTTTGCCCGTTTTTCATCTCCTCAGGAAATAACGCGACCCGCTCCCAAGGCGTGGAGATATTCTTAGCGGATATTGTTTCCCAACCGTATTTCCAGGTGATGTTTCCGAGGATAAACCATCATTTCCTCAAGAGTCTGGAGAATGCCGAGCATGGTTTCTTTCGGAGTAGAGGTGGACTTATAACCTTATACTTCCCTCCTGAAAATGAGAGGTGAACGCCCTTCAACATACGTTTGAATTTTCCAAAAGACTTACACCTTGAAGTACACCTGAAAACAATGGCTCATCAGGCAGGCGGCTCATACGTGAGACCATACATCAACGACATTTTTAACTCAAATGCACTCACACACACTCACGTAAAATACATAAATAAGCACGCATATATGTACATATTTAAGGGGATACCACACAAAACGCATTAACAAAAATAGGCATGTAACCAATAATTTAAAAAAATCAACGGGTATTCCCTTTTTTTAGAATTTTCGATAGTTCTAGCCATTATCGTCGGCGTGAGACTAAATATAACAAATATGTCCATAGAATCAGTACTTGCGAGACATTTTTTTATGAAATATCAGTCAAACATTTCGCCTAAAGTATAAGTTACCGTAATTTTCCACGCCTGTGGTTAAAATAGCATTCGTGGCAGTTATAATAGACACCTCAGTGCCCTGGCCAATGGAGTTGTGTATTTTATATCCCAATGTGGAATTTAGCTGCCTGATAGGTTGAATTTTTAATTAAAATCCGCATTGCCAAGTGAACACGATTTCGAAGTGTAAATAGTAGTCGAGTCCTCTACATTCGCGTCGCATTGGAGTAGTAGGTGATAAAAAACCTCATGCTTATACAAATTTAAGGCTTGCAAAACGTTGCCAGTATGCACTCTTATTGGAGAAAGCATGGTATGGTCGACCGAAAAGATTGATGCCAGGATAACCTCATTCTTTTCACCTCTCAGCTACCTTTTCTTTCGGTCAAACCCTTCGCCCTTGATCTTTTACCACGACGTCCCCTCCCCTATTCAACCCCGACCAGGACCGTGTCTCTCTCTCTCCCTCCCTCCTCCTCCCCTCTCATGCCCAAACCCGCTCTTTAAACACTCCCTTCCATTACAGTTGACACTCTCTCTCCGGGCCCTTCTCTCCCCGTCTCCCACTCCTGGATCCCCCTCACTCCCAGAGCCTTCATCCCATTTTTTAAATTCTCGACGCCTTTCCCGTTACTCCTACAGTTCCTTCCTTCCTTCCTTCCTGTGCCTCCCTCCCGCCCATCCGCTTCCCTTCTCTCTTCCCGTCTCCCGTTCCTTCCTTCCGCAAGCCATTCCTGTCACACCACCCGAGTCACGACGGCAAACACGATGGATGGAGAGCCCGGAGACTTAAACTTCCCCCGGCGGGCGATAGAGGCCACTTGTGGACATGCGAAAACATTTTCATAATGGAAGTCTCCCCTATCCTCCTCCTCCTCCCCCTCCCTCAATCTCCTCCCTTTCCATCGCGGTGACTCAGACCTAGATACCCTTCCCCGATCCTATCCTCTTCTTATTTTAATTTTCTTCCGAACGTAAGTAAACTGCTAGGATGCCAAGGAAATTCCATTGTGTATAACTTTCTTACTAGACCCAAAGACTCTTGGAGACTCTATTGATCATGCTGCCTTTCCCATAGTGAGTCGTAGACAAGGATCGAAAGGGTAGTGTTCTACCCTAAAAAATTATTACTCAAGTTACTGGAGTTAGTCTAGTTCATCCGAGTACTCCAAGTTCATTTTGAAATTGATCCAAATAATTTATCCCGAACTCTCAAGCACGGGTATTAAATATATAATGTTCTAATTTTACTTTAGCGTGTCCTGCTATAGTTAAATTTCGTGAAAATCATTAATTACTATAGTATTCTAGAGATACACGTAATACGGTTCTCTTGAACAATTACGAGTATAATTGAAAATCTGCACGCACACACAATTCTGTATAAGTCCGTTGTAACGTAAAAAATTCAATGGTGAAACTGGAACAGTAGCATTCCCATCTAGGATTCCTCTTCTTCTTGGCTTCATCCCAATTTTACTTGGAGCGTTGCAACGTTTTCTTCAAATTCTTTCCCATTGTTTTTGTTCCCTCCATAGTAGCTATGTCTTTTTTAAGCACTTTATGCTAACCTTTTCAAGGCCTCTTTTAATATTTCTACCTTTTGGACACAGGTTTTTAACGGTGCAAGTTTGGTGGTCTTTTTCACCGATGCAGTCGAAAATTCGTCTCAATGTGGAGCCAAAGAGGAATAGTATGCTTTCCTTGACATTAATTATGCAGGCAATCATTGAACTCTCTCATGCATAAAGCTTCTATTATCCATTCTGCTTACCGACTATCTAATGCTCAACCCGTTAACTAAGTGTCCATTATAACGCGACAGCTTTTTGTCGGTATAGGAATAAAGTTTCAATCATAGCTGAAGTAGCTCTACCATTGATCTTCGCCGGTATTTCCTATCGTATGTCAAACTAGTCCATCGTCATTTGGGGAAGCTGCAAAAAAGGTTCCTTCTAATATACCATCTTATTTTTTGGAAATCTTTCTACTATCGAATTTGACCTATTGTTTTCCTTTCCAACGCTTTATTACCGATATTAATAGTTTTCACGTTATTTATAACTACCGCGATCCACTTATATATATATATATATATATATATATATATATATATATATATATATATATATATATATATATATATATATATATATATATATATATATATATATATATATATGAGTGAATTTTTAAATGTTAAATTTTTCTGAACACAACCAAGCAATTTGAAACCATTTCCGCTCAGAGTATATCAAACTCAAAGTTTAATTATTACAGATTCCACGCATTATATAGTCTTTACCTTTCAGACATCAAAATCTCCGGTTTAATCCACACTGCGCATAATAGCTAATGTAGAAAAGGAAAGAGCAAGTTTCTGTTTGGGGTCTATTTATCTTTCAACGAAAGAGGATGAAGTTTTTGAACGACGGTCCGTACACCTCCCAGAAAACTAAGTGAGTAAAGAAGCGAATGAGCATTTTATTCCAACTCACTTGGAGAATGGAGAACGCGACAAACTTCCCATTTTCTACCCTTAGACCTATGCTCGAAGTTCTGTCACCACGCTCTCTGTACCTCTCCCACCCCCTATGACCCTGCGCCCTACCCTAGCCTCTTCTCAATAAACCCGCCTCCCTTTCGCCCCATCAACCAACTCCCCCAACCCATCACAACATACCGCCTTCAGTGTTCCAATAGGGTAGGAGGAGGAGAGGGAACCCGCCCTCCTCCCCAGTCACTGTTTAGCTTGCTCATCCGAGCGACCTCTGAACACGAGATTCCTTTCCTGGGCGTATTGAGTGAAGGGAGAGGGTGCTTACTCGCTCACACCATCGAGGGAGCGGGAGGGAAGGAAAGACGGAGATTTCTTTGTGCGCATGGGGATGGAGGGTGAAGTCGAAGGTGGATGGTCCTGGGGTGGGAGTGTAGAGAGATTGATAGAGAAAGAGAGAGAGTTTGGGGGGAGGGTGTCGGATGTACTTTAACCGTGCTACGTGAGGGATTCGGGGGTGGCGGGTGGGGGAAGTCGCATCCCGGCTCCATACGTGCTGGGGGAGTTTGTGTACGGGCGTGGGAGCACGAGATACCGATTCCCGGCAGTCACATGTTTCCGATCTTCAGCACCTTGGGCTTCCCCTTAACCCAAAGGGACCTCCCACCCAACCCTGGATGTCCATTTTTGGAAACCATCCATACCTTACGAAAGCTCACCATCCCCATCCCCCTTTGCCAATGACTGACATCATCCCTTGGTCTCTCATTTTTCTTATCCAACTTTGCAGACGATGGAGCGAAGGGTTAGCGACAGTATAATATTTATATCATTAGAGTGCAACGGGAATAATAACGACCTCATACTTGACGATATGTTGTACACTTTCGCTTGAAAGTAAAACTCAAATTCTTTCATTAATTATATTTTTATCCAAAGACTAATTGACCTGTTCCTCCACTATATCCTCTTTTTACGTAATCAAAGCTCTTTCAGCTGACACCCTTAGCTGTTAAATGCTTTTCTTATTTCCTTCCATACACGTTGTTCCTTAAAATCTTAACGCTAAAAAGATTCGTCAATAAAATTTAATTATTACAGTAGTAAATGCATCCTAGCCGTTTGGACAAGATGGAGAGATATCCATTAGACAAGAAGACATTTATGGAACTTGTATTAATGCTGTCCCAACGTTCACGTTCCTTCAAATCAGTTATATTTAAATCAAGCAAACTAAGTACTAAACTTGAGTATACTCTACTTATTTTAGTAGAGGATTAAATAAATGATAGCATGGTGCTCACATTTTTACCAATGACAGATAAATATAATTTAAGGTTAGGTATTTTATGAAAAAATGGACAATTACCAGATAATTTGATAGGATTATAATGTAAGTGGTCTATCGGAAAAGATTGTAGTCACTAGCGTCATCTTTGGAAGCTCCAAAAAATTATTTCTCATTGAGTAACTAATATTCAAAGAATGAAAACTAAGAACTTAATCAAATTTCTATGATAACTTATGTAGAATAGGGAGCATTGACATTTCGTTCAGAGACTTAACGGTTCAAGTTGATTCCTCTATTGCAGCCGTATCATCTACTGTTAGAAAATCTAGCCAGCTAATTTCTTGTAATTAAAATAGAATTTACTGGTTGCATCCAAAATGAAATTGTCGGCTTTTTGGAGAGGGAATGATAGTCAAGATAATATTATTGACACAATACTATCAAGACATTACCTTAACGTTGATCCCTTTTCTTTGTAAAAATTCTTAGGTAGATTATCCGGGGTTATATCGCTTTTCGTACAAGCTCTTCTATGTTGCTGATTTTGGATGTTTTGCCATGTAAACGATCAAATATATTTTGCTCATTGGTAGAACATGATACTAATTTACAGATCAGCCTCCTCAATTTTCTTTAAGCTGGGGGATAATCGTGCCAATATGTTCAAGAGAGATGAGGACATATCGCTCGACGAAGAGTGCAAAGGGTACCCAAAGGCAAAGCACAGGAGGGGAAGAAAGGAACGGGGAGAAGCGGGAAGATTTGGACGGAGCGACAGGAGGAGGGCGGGACCCGCGCGTGATCAGAATCCAAAGAGAATTTCATTCACCCCCTTGGCCCTTTCCACGGATCTCCTTCCCTCTTCCCTAAATTCTCCCCACGCTCCCACCCGACCTCCCCTCCCTGTCCCTCAAGTAATCTCGGGTCACTTCTCCGATGAAGTCTGGCTTCAGAAGGAATTGGAAGGGAATGATGGGTGCGAGAGAGGGAATGCAGCGGTTCACTTCAACTTAAAAAAAAAAGTAATCTCTTTTGAAATTTGGTTCTACACACGTCACTTCTTGCTAAGAGGGGGAAAAGAGAGAGAGTACGACTTAAATTGCTTGAAAGAGGCGCCAAGACTCCTCCATTATACGCTTAAGAAGAGGTGATCGTGACGTCTTCCTGGCTAACCTTTTCAGGGGATCCTCGAATCTTCATTTTGGAACGGGAAGTGTTCAATTGTTCAAGAGAGCGAGAGCGCTCTCTCTATCTCTTCTTACGTTGAGTGAAATATTCAATCCACGTGGATTCTTCTCTAACCAAGATAATGAAGTAAGGTCTTATAATTTTCTCCATCCTCCTGGATGTTTGTACTTGATTTAATTTCAACAAAAAATTCTTATTGTGTTTTTCTATGCTATAGATTAGTCATATGTGTATTGCTACTTGGGATAAATGACGGCATATGGAAACAAATTATAATCAATAAAACCAATAAAGGCAAATTTTTGGCATTGGTGTGTTAAAATTTGATGATTTTTAAATATTTCCAATAAAAAATATTATTAATTTTAAAATGTTAAAAAAACAAGGTAATTCAACATAAATCTCATATCAATGTGTTAAATTAATTTAGAGAAAATTTATATTTTTCTACCAGATTACAATATATTTAGTTTCTCTCCTTATCTTTCCGAATAGGTTATGCCACCAACACACTTGGAGGGATGTCCAAGACGTCGCTGGACCCTCACAGTCACCTCCGACAACCTGGTGAGCTAATTTACTCAATTTATAAAATTTATGACGCTATCAAATTCTAAAATATCACCGTGATGGGGATTTCAACATTTGAAAATCATATTTTGGAAATTACATTTTTCAAATATAAAAAAATTCAAATGGATATTTAAAAAATAGCCTACTTACTCAGTTACACTTGAGATATCAGTTTTATTCGTAACCTCAACAAACGTAAGTAACGTTTGAAATCGGGCGTTTCGCAATTTTGAAAGATTGATTTCATAACTCCACTGGATAAAACCTTCTCCAGGTTAGTCTAATTTGTCAACGGCGGCTTGGGCTCAAGAAGATGAGATAGATGACTATGAGCCCGATATTTTCAGATAACACATTTTAAAAATTACGAATAGATACTTTCACTTAGGTTGTCATCAACATGCTGTTCGAGATCATGCTTGACGGGAGGACTGATGGACACGTCTCGCATGGCGCATATCCCACAACGCTCAAAGTTGGCAACTGGAATTTCTAGCTCCTTTAATTTTGAAGGGGTAGACAATTCTTATTACAATTCTCCTTAGCCCTAATTTCTTATATATAATATATGCAAAAAGAAGAGAAGTGGTGAAGGAGCTATTAAGACCGGCGGCTTCCATGTGCCATGCGCGGGAGGATCCCCAAAGGAGGCCTTTTAATTTAACGACGTAAGGACCCATTGGAGACATATATATATATATATATATATATATATATATATATATATATATATATATATATATATATATATACAACCACAAATATATATGCACACACAGAAATAAATTCATGCACACAAAACACGACTCGCTTTTTATATTTCGGTAGTCACATTTACCTTCACCAGTGTGAGAAAAGTAAGGTGGGGTGAAACTGAGGGACAGTGAGTAAAAGGTAATAGTTTCTCCTCTAGCATTGATGAGACTGTGATTAATACCACCGAAATATAAAGTGTCTTATTTTCCTTTGTGCGTGCTCCTTTTCTGTAAAACGTATTTTTTTACTCTGTACCACATCAACTTTTCAAAACGTCAAATTGGTAAAGTTTATTTGAATATAAATATATAAAATAATATATATAATATATATATATATTTGTGTGTATATATATGCATATTAATATATATATGCATATTAATATATATATATATATATATATATATATATATATATATATATATATATATATATATACACACACACATACATACATACATTTACGTACTCATACAAAAAGCAAATACAAATGTATATACACATATATGCATACTCATTTATATTATATATATATCCTTTTATATAATACATATAGTATATATATTCATACACTCGCATACATACATATATACATTCACTCTTCCACTCTTTCTCGCAACACCCTTCCCCAACCCCAATGCCGTTCCTAATGGACCATGCTCAATCATCGCCTCCTCTCCGCGACCGTCTGTCGCCCATATTGCCCCGTGTTTGCACAATCGGTTGTCCCCAGCTCCCCAGCCACTGTCTCGCCCATCCCTCCCCCTCCACACTCTAACGACGCCCCCTCCGCTGCCTCTCGACACTCTGCCGCCGGACCTGCATCGGGAATCACGGAAGAGATTTTCACTCTCGGAACAAGTTATTCACTGCTCGCAACTATCGTTGTTGATGTGGATCAAACGGAACGGCCCATCGCATTCCAAGCGTAAACCGTAAGGGACATATTTTCTTTAGAATAGTGCCAGTGGCATTAAATCGGCAGGTTATTCAATACCTGAGTTTATGACAAAATGTGACCTCCGTAAGTAATGGAAGAACACACATTACACCTTGAATATATCGGGAGGGTAAACTTCACTCCAAGAATAGACTAGGGGCTGAAATTCAGAATATATTGGAGTAGATATGACATTAGGTGGCGTAGTATAGTATATTATTTTTGCGTATTCCAAAATGGTTCACACACATTTGCTGTGAGGATTTTTAATGTGGAGATGATTCCCAATGAGAGGATATGGCATGAAAAATATTTATTATTGAAAATGCCATACTTTCGGGCTATTTACTCAAATTATACTGAATTCTATAACAGTCGGCCACATAGTCTCTCGTCCAATGTAACAGCCCAAATATAGAAGTTTTTCAAAATTTTAAACGAATAATACGATTGCTAATTACATATATATATACTTATCTTTTTATACATTTATATATATTTTACTGCTGTTCTTACTGCACAGAGATATTAGTGGCGAACTTATCTTCTAAAATATTTTTTCATTTAAAGTGACCAAGAAGAAGTACGAGTCCTAGAATACGTTGATATCAAAACACTGATCGCTAATAGAATTTCCTCTTTAAGAAAATTTCCGTAGCCAATAAAATCTTTTATTAATCGAAGTAATTAATCTAATAAGTATTTTAGTTATGATCATGGTTTTTAAATCCTCCCAATTGTTCCGAGATTCTTCCGAAAAAGCACATCCACAAGCTACTCGTCCCGAATATTACTCTCACCGTCAGATCTTTCTTCATCCTCTCCCCCACAGGATATCTTATACGCCAAATTTTCAAACGTATTCCTTCGGCATACATAATATATTCGGAGTGTTGGCTCTCATTTTCCACCCATCCATTCATCCAAATCCAAACATTTCCTCCGTTCCTCCCCCGAACTAACTCCCAAACACCCTAATGCCATTCTCGCGTCCCCTTTACCCTCCTCAGACTTAACCCCCCCCCAAATCCAACCCCTACAGAAACCTTCCCCCAACACCGCCGTCACCTACACCCGTGGATGTCTCTCTCCCCCGAACTCTTTCCTGTTTGATCTCCGATCGAATCTGCTCTTCTTTCTCTCACTCTTCTTCTCTACGCCTCCCACCTTACGATTCTTCCACCTTCTCTCATCGTCTTCCGTTTCTCTTCCTTTTCTTACGCTCTAATAGTTCAATCTTGTGTGGAAAATTCTGTGTCTTGCATGTTCAAACTGATGTTTTGGTTAGTTTATGGATTCCTTCTATTAATAAATAGTCCTAAACGTATCATGAGTTTAAATCCTAATATTACCGCGTAAAAGGGCTACCTGACAAAAAATCTACCTGACTCTGCACCAGGTAGTTCTGTAGTTCATTGCCGTAAGTTCTTTCAATAACCTTTTCGTTAATTTTGTTGAAATGTACTCCTTATAAGGTCGCCTCAAATACTTGCGTGTAACTATGTCTTCTTCATCAATGAGAAAATTACGAAAATGTTTTTAAAAACCAGCAGACTGCAGGCAAATGGAGTGTTATTCAAGGATTTTCATAGAGATCCGGCTGGGTCAGAGTTTTTCAACTAGCTCTCCTTCCTCGACTTTAAGCACAAGATTGAATACAATTTATAAAATGATTCTAAGGATTTTCATAATTTCATCTGTTACTAAGTTTTTAATTTGATAAAGCTTTATTGTCCAAACTGTTTACGGATTCCTTGAACTATCTTAATTTTATTAATTGGCAATAGCGGCTTCTCATTACAACCAAACATTTTCAACTTCCTATTATCTATGAGATGCCTATCAATCCTCCACTCTGCCCACCTTATTCGTTCTCGATTCCTTCAACCCTGCTTCCCTTTGACATAGTTGTCTCCGTCCATCATCCTACCTTCCTAACTGGTCGAACACAGCCTCTTTCCCACCCCTACCCAAATATGCTGCATACTTTCCCACCCCTATTCCTTCCCCCTCGAACCATGGTCCAGACTCCCATTTGCCCGTTCTGTTTGCTCATCAGAACCCCAGTTTTCTGGGGTGGAAGAAGCGACCTTTTGCCCTTTTAATTCTCCCTCCCAATCCAACGAGTCACACAATCCCTCGTCCCTTCTTCACCCATTGCCCCTTCTCCTAATACTCTTCTTTTCCTTAGGCCCAACCCTACATCCGTCCGACACAACCACCTAATCCCCACATAAAAATAGGTAACTATTAACAATGGCAGAGAGGATATGGAAGGGTATAACAAAAATATAAATGAGTCATTTAAAGAAGAAAGATACAAAAAGGTTTTAAAAAGGAAACCATTATTTGCTCATTTTCTACAACATTAATCAATGAGTTATCTGCTGTTATCGCAAAAGGTATTACGATCCAGCTTCTTAAAGCATATGAGAATGGATGTGGACTTTAGTCAAATACCGTAGTTAATTTAATATTTCTACCTATGCTCATCAGTAAAAATATTGGCAGAGATCAATTCAGCTTTAGGTTTAATCTATGAAAACACCAAAATCCAAATATTTTCTTATGGAAAGGTTGTGCCCAATGGAAAGCAGGAGCTATGAAGGGAATTTTCCACGGGGTCTCTATTGTACTGGAAGTTAGGTAACAGCGCATTGCGTTTCTTTCCCATCATCCTTCGAGTGCCACCACGCGGCGTACCGAAATGAACACAGAACTGCCTAAATGTAAGGGGAATCCAAGTCATTCCCAATATACGTGTATACATGGTAGATATTAGAATAATTGACTCAATTAAATTGGCCTTACTCTATTTTAGTGGTCCATTATTATTTCCCATTCATGTGTAATCATTCGAATGGACTCAGGCTAAACTTTTGTCGAGTTATCCAATGCCTAATAAATAACTTGTTTTAATTTTCCGATTAGGATTCACTAATTCAATCTGGTGGCGCGGAAGATATCATTGAATATTAATTACTGGATTCATATTGGACTATTGCCAATATATTTTATTTAAAATTAAAAAATAATTCTGGAAAAAGATTTTCGTAACTTTCATCAATATATCTAATACTTGCCGTTCGTAATCAATCACAATAACTCAATTCCCTCTCCAGCCCAAAACATTGGAAAAATGTAATATATTGAGTAATTATATGAAATATGAGAGTCCTGATTGAACAGTCATAAAACGCCTTGCTTTCTCATTTATTGCGTCAATATTTCTATGTTTAAATGATGAGACATGATGAGAGTATAACTCTCCCTGTGTCACGGTCATACTTTCCTAATTGAATGCTGTTTCTCTCGGTTGATAAAAATCATTCCAAGGAGAAATAGTTATTCTTCGTAGTATTTCATACCCCTTACATTAAGTTCCTGAAACGTCATTCTGTTGACACAGACTAAAACAGTTATTTCGTATGTTTATTATTTTAGCCAAATTTAGAGATGTGGAAACCTTTTGCGTTTCTCAGTAAATAATTCTTCCTGATCAACTTGATAAAATAACAATAATTAAATAATATTCCTGAAAAATCCGCGGTATTTTCAGAAGTTTTTAGCAGTGGCACATGATTTATAGGTTCATCCTCAATGTACTAAGGTGAGCATCCTTTTATTTTTCCTTGATCAAGTGCACTACAGCTATGGCAAAGAGATTTCCTCTATCTTCCGAACGCTGAACGAACACTTCTGCGCATGACACGCAGCCACCAAAATCATAATGTCGGCTCCTTTGACCTTTCTCGTCTTCCTGCTTACGACAGTTTTCCCAGACCTTTCATTTCGTCACTGTCCAGTTTTTTTTAATATCTTTATTACATTATACATATTTTTTTTAAATAATGTCAACATAAGTCACTAATCATCATTTAATTGTTTAATTTGGACGCCCAAAACAAATATTATATTTGAGAGATAGTTGAGGCCGGTACTTTGTGAAATTTTATTGAAATATACAAGAAAGAGATAAATAACATTGCGTTTTCACAGAATAGAATTTTTACACTCAACTATTTTCGCTAGACTGTAGCATTATTTCAGATTAGTGTGCAGTGTAAATTCTAATTTGCGAAAACACAAAGTTATTTGACTCTTCCTAGTGCATTAAAATAGTACATCATGATATGCATAGACTAGATATATAATTAAATCTGGAGGAAATATTAAGAAATTGATGCCTAGTGAAAAATAAAAATGAATCCAACACAAAAATACTTTATCGTATTATTTCCTTGAAGTTCCTATTCCCCTTATGTGATGTTATCATTTTTCTTTCCTCTTGTTACCATTGAAATCCTCAACAGGTATTTAATAAAATCATCAGTTCACTTACATCATCTTCTTCGTATCACACTCTGTAATTAATTATTTTCTTCATGCCTTCAAAATATTTTAACCCATTCTGATTTCAGCTTTCTCCATGTACTCCAAACTTGCAACAATATTTATCTTAATTCTTCGATAATTTTGGCCTCCAAGTTTTACAACTCCCTGCCCTCTGAGATTATATCTTCATTAAAGTGGTGATATTTTTTTTATTTTTCTTGTCTTCATGTGTATTTTATTAGGTTAGAATTATGTTTTTTGTGCATTATCTTTGTCTGTGAATCTGAGTGTCAGTATCCTCTATTCATTTATTAATTATTTCAATTGCTTTGATTATAATATAAGGTATAATGTACTTACGAGTACACACAAAGTATAATATACTTCGTATTTCTATTTCCTTGGGCCGAGGTGTTTTTTTATACTTACTTAGGACATTCTTACGTTGACGATTCTGAGCGGAATGAAATATTATCTGTTTCTCGCTCTGAAAGGGTTACCTCAGAGTATTATAAAAGTAGTAACTGTATAACTCATTCATTTCCTTCCCTATTCTATAATTCCCTCCTCTTACAACCATTTATGGCTACTGGCTGTTATGAATGACACTCTGTAGTAGTTTGATTTTCCCAAATATTTTTCTCCACAGAACACAATGAAAAGCCTTCTACCCTAATCCCTTATCACACATATTTTTCCCCTGACAAACCACTTGCCTCACCCTTTCACAACGACATTCCACCATCTCTGTCTCTTTCCTTTCGCCCAATTTCACGACCAATTTCTATTTTCTGAACAGTCTTTCGAGATGATAATAAATCTGCTGAAAATTTCCCCTTGGATTCCTCGGTGGAGGTGAGCTACTTCTATCTGAGCTTCTTCGTACAGTAATAGAAAGAGTTTGAGTACTTGGATGTTTCTGATGGTATGTGTGCCGCTGTCATTATATTTTACTTCTTATCAGATATCTAAGAGGCCGAGATTATATTCCAACCAACATCCACACCAGTTCAAGGTTTATTTGGCCTAGCGTTTGTGTTATTCCACCGGTATTAAGTGACTAGTTGATAAATAACACGTTGAATGGCTGTTATGACCACAAGAAAAAGAATGTTTCACTGAAATGAAATTCACAAAAATTAAATAAAGCTATCCTGTCGGTATAGTCGATTCAAAGCATTCTTCGTGATCTCGGATACTTTTAATTAAATGTAATACCTGTACGAATCGTGAATTTCAATGATACGGTATGTGCTCATTGAGAATTTTTAGGCCGACATGGCATAACTGATGAATGGGTTCACTAATGAATGAATACGTCCAATGTCCTGAAATCTTTATTTACTGTCAAAAAAGCGGATGCTAATCGGTAGTCGATGATTAAAACTTCTCATCAAAGGAGATTGCGTGCTTTGATCACAACACTTCAGAAATTTGTTCAATTCTGATAAGAGTTGATCGATATCGAAAAGTGGGTCACACGGATATGAGAACGATGACGTCCTTAAAAGTCATACAATGATCACCGATGAAAATTTCAAAACTACAAAACAGACTTGCTCAATCAAAAGAATAATTATATAATCGGATTAAAAGGGAATTTATTTTAGATTGACTGGCTTGAAAAACTTTTTTAATGGTCAGACAAATATGTTTGCCATTTCAAAAACACAAAAAGTGGGTGACACTAAATTTGCCCCAGGCTGAAACCTGATATTTAAAAAATATATTTTTGTTATATCGGTTTAAATATTCCCGATTTATTACAGGAATATCAATTCTGCATGGTAATTAATTTTTTGGTGAATTTGATGGTTTCGAGCTGTAGTTGGTGTAAATTCATGATCATTGAATAATAAAACTTTGTAAATTTTCACAAAACTTGATTACACTACTGAAATTTGCACTTGGTTGTATTAAGTAATAAAGTTGTACTAATTTAAATGTTGCAAATTAAGGTGAAATGTTGAAAAGTAAAATTTATGCTGAGCACTAAAGTTTTTGTGAAAATATACCAAGCTTAATTAATCTGTGAAATTGCAAGGTATTGTAGGAGCAAAACTGAAAGTAAGGCAGAAAACATAGGAATAGTAATGTTCTGGCATTAAAAAATATCAGTTCACGTTAAAAAAAACAACGAATTTTTCGTTAGAACTGAATAAATATCCTTTTCCGTAATTTCCGTAGAAAAAACTTATGAATCTTGGCGTGCCTCTTGGGCTTCAAAATCTTGATACGATACTAAATTCGGAAAGTTTCCGAAAAAATTACCTCTCGATCAAATTTTTACTTTCCTCCTTCATTTCCTCTCCCAAAGTGTTCTTTATTGGCCCATTAGAGTAGAAATGAACCGAAAGAAAGACGCAGATTGTGAAATAGGGAGCGAGGGTGCGATGAACGAAAGGGTTATGTGGGTAGAATAGTTGGAGGTTAAGCAAGGAGGACAAATATAAAGCACTTACGCATACAAATGCAATCACTGGTTGGAGCTGTCACTACAGCCGCCTAGGACCCAAGTTAAAGCCAAATAAACCAGAATGAAAAAAAAATATCTCCCGAACGAATGTGACTGCGTCACGCTAAGAAGCAATCTCACCTCGCGCCCCACCATTGACTCCGTCTCGCTTCTACCCCCCCCCCCTCCTCCCCCACCATTAGCTACGCGCCTCCCTCATTATCCCTCACGGCCCTGCGTCCTTCTTTGCCACTCTCAAAGCTTTTTTTTTTCTTTTACATGATTCTTAAAACTTTCAACATCCTCGGACTTCTCCCATCTCTCTAAAACATAATGGCGTCAATTTCGTGATCATACCTGAAAGGGCATACTATCACGGTCGGTAATTTAGATATACCGTCCTGGTTAAAGGTTACCGCAATAGAAGGTGTGCCTCGTGACGCAATTATGACTCTTTGTGAAGAATGCATAGGGATTTATGATGTTTCACCTCATCAACGGGTCACAGTACGTCAACATTTTGGCGGACGTAACAGTCACTGTACCATTATAAGTATTCACCAGCTCGCCTTTAAATAATACAACCTATCCGCATGAAGCTAAATTCATCCTCATAATGAACTGCGCCAGATAAACTCTTGGATACGAGGTCATGTCAAATTTATGACTTCTTTAAAACTTTTTCTACTTACAGAAACCGGAAAATTACTCAACTCGACTTATCTTGGCATTGTATTATGTTAGAATCTATGCACATTTTTCATTGCCCATTGTCATAGATATTTTAAGTTAAATATATGTCAATACATCAAGGTTGATTTTAAATTCGTTTACAAGTTTATTTGAATATGAAAAATATTCTGAAAGTCCTATCGTGGTAAATTTGAATGGCCTGTACAAATCCATAGCTTTATTTATGCTGATCTAACTGCCAATACAAACAGAAAATACAAAACGCTCAGTCAATTGGGGCGGTAACTTTCAACTTTCCTGCCACTACGAATACTTAACAATGGAGACGGAGGGGATGTACTGAAAATATATTTTTTAATACTTTTACGATGCAATCACAAATACAATTATGTTAACTTTTCCCCATCTATGGGGCATACAGCAAAGTTTTCCTACGTTTCAAAGTTATAGCGTCCGCAGAAAAAAAGAAAACGTAGAACTTCCTACAGTAGCTCAAAACTGTGGATAATTATTAGTTTTCATTTCACAGGTAAATCTATAGAGTAATTTTGAGGTTTGTCGACATGACCATTTTTAGAGTCCCAGTATGTGAAAGTCAAATTCTTCCACTTCGTTCACTCCATTCAAATTAGTCAATGAAATCTCCAGCGAGGAAACGAAGGCATGCTATTAAGCCCTGGTAAGAAGTTGTGAGGGCAGAAACATATTTCTTTCAACTCACTAGAGGAGGAGGGAAGACAGTTGACCCCAATCCCACCATTACACCAGCGAGGCAGTAAAAATCCCGGTGAACGAGCAACACATGCAACGAAGTTCTTTCACCAAATCAGATCCATTTTTTATTTCCGCCGTGGGTTGACATTTTAGAGGTTTACCGCACCTCACGCCTCTCTCCTTTTTACTTATTTCAAAGGGACACAAATATTTTATATTCGCCAGATTAAGCGTGCGTAAGCCATGGGGGTAGGGACTAATTTTTCCCTCCATGCTCACGTCATTTCATTCTTAATGTCTCCTATATTTACATTTTCTCTCCAAATTCTCCTCTTTTATACTTCTTCATTTTTTCCCATACCCATTCTGACGTGTTTATTAAGGTCTCTCAGACAGCGAGAAATCAGAAGGAATGGCAATAAATGCTTAAGCCAACAAATGCCCGATACAACATCGTCCACGACGAAATACCAAGGAGCGTTCCCATTTACGTTTGTAGATGTCGATCTAAATGGGAAACGGCCCCTCCGAACCACGATCTATTAAATCGGCCACCATTATTCGATTGAGTAAAACTATGTGCGAAAGTATTTCAAAGAATCATCGTATTTCATTAAAATGTATGTCGCATTCCAGGGATTATGCTGGAGAAAATTTCAGGTCTTCTATGAGTAGAAATTGCTCAATCTAGAACTAAGCGTAACATAATTGTGCGTAAACTACTCTTTAACATGAAAGAAGACACAAGACTATTATCTTTTAAGTAAATTCTGAGTATATATTCTGCAGGGTAAACATTATCATTACGGGATTTGTTACGGCTACAACCATGAAAAACATTTTCGGAGTCTAAGTATGGTTTTTGCATGAATATTTTTTTAACCAATTTCGGAAATCTTTTTCATACGATAATATTAAAGTGATTTCTGTTCCGAATTGCAAATAAATACTTTTTGCAAAGTACGGATCATTGTAGAAACACACCGAAGGTAAAAAAGAAATTCATAAAACAAAGCTCACGTATATATTTAAACAAAATTTGCTGGTAAAGTAACAAAATATCTTGTAGTGAGTGATAGGTCACAAACATCATTGCTTGTTATCATTTATTTCAAACAGTCCCAAAATAATTGTACTATCGTTGCCTATACATAAAAGATGGCAAATTTCTGATACCGCAGGGTAATTTATGCCAATAAAAATGTGGATTCCAATTTTAACCCCAAGTTTCACCAATGGTGCTTGAGTGACCCTGAAGTGACAGCCAGCGTCTTGCCATGTTTTGCATGCCTTCATTCTTCTTCTTCTTCCTTAATTCGGAATACGAAAAATGACAAAAGAGCCCAGCCTTAGATGGTGCTTTTCTTGTGTTGGGAATTGTAGTGCCTAACTTTTCCCCTTCGAACCCAACGGAGATTTATTTTGATCAGTCGTACAACACCAAATCTGCATAAATTCTAGCTTTTGAGAAATTCCAACGCAAATTAGTTTACCTATAAATATGCTCTTCAATATGAGCTCTAAAACTAGAGCGAAATAAAAATGCGTAAAATCATTTCTCACAGCTTCCAGTGATTTCAAAGTGTGAGTCTAAGAAATGTTTGCGTAAAAATAGTGAATTAATGACATTACACGTGTGAAATTTGTATTATTTAAAAATTCTAGACATTCAATAAAACATTAAATAAAAATTTTCGTCCACCTAATTCATTCATTGCAGTCAACACCCGTCGTAGCAGGCAACTGGTACTTAAAATTGCAATAGGGTATTACATTTTATGTCGGCCAGGTTAATTTTCATCATTAAAAAGGGTCGCGGTAGTTCAGTGGGTAGAGCGTTGGACTGCTGACCGGAGCGTCTCGGGTTCGATTCCCGGGTGAGGCACTCTGCAGCTCCACCCAAGCTAAAGTGATTTTTCGGGTACCAGGTCTTCCTGAGAAACCCTAACCGGCACAGGGACAGGAACTGGCCCCCCTACCCTGATGTGTGAATTTTCACACGCCGTATAGGGCTTAGTACTGGATGATCTCTACCATCACCTACTAAACCGATCTTTGGGTTGATTACTGTGTGTGTGAGTGTGTCCCTACATATAAAAGGGTATTTATATTATTTAACTATACTAAACTATCACAAAATCCAATCAAAGGTGTATATAGTGTGTGTATACCTGTATATGTGTGTGTGTGTGTGTATATATATATATATATATATATATATATATATATATATATATATATATATATACACGCACACACTGTACATACAAGCATATAAATAACCAGCATTAAGATAAGAGTATGTCGGTGAATTTTCTCGAAGTCAACTCTTTTCGAACCAACCTACCTTCTCACTCAGTAGCCAACTCCCCAATTTTCTGCCCTCCCTTCATATCCATCTACGACTCTTTTCTCGTGAATTCCCCTCCCTCCTCTGCCTCCCCCAAGCCATCCCTCTCTACGCCACCACATTCCCCTCTCCTCCGGCCGACCGCGCTGCATATGTCGAATGACAAATCGCGGCCTTCCTCCGCGTCTTCCTGGGTGGTTCCGGCCTTTGCCGCCTTGGTCGGTCGCCACCCATCGCTGCGCCGCCCGCCCGCCACTTTTTCCCTTATCTCGCTCTCCCAATCTCTCCCGACACACTCACCACTATTTCCACACTCCCCCTCGTCCCCACTTTCATTATTATACCCTTCACCCAAAACCCCTTTGCTCTTCCCTTCGTCATTTCCTTCTCCTCAGTCCTCCCACACCTACCTTCCCCTTCCACTTCACTTCGAGTGTCCTGTGCCACTCAACCCGGGTTGGCTTATGCCGAAGAGCATTAGTTTCTAACTGTGGGATAAAATTTCATGGCGAAGAGCGGATATATTTGTCAAAATTAGATGGTTAAATACGAGGAGAAAGAACTTCGACATTCAATTATGCTACTTTCAATTCTATACATATTTTTAATGCTTGATTAAAAGGTGATAAACGAGTTATTTTACAATGACTAAATGATAATACCATGATTAACTGTCTTAAAAATCTTATTCAATGAAAAAATGATTAATATAATGCAAAGGGGCTAGAAGAATGGTGCAGCAGCTAGAGCACGTTCAAATATGAATATATATATATATATATATATATATATATATATATATATATATATATATATACACACATATATATATAATAAATGAAAGCCTTTCCCTTCCAATGGACAATCAGGCTTTTATACTCGACACCTTAGTAATTACTCCCATTCATCATGAGTTTGTGCGTTGAATCACAACGTAAATCTTGTCACGGTTGTTATAAACTTCAGTTTATGTTTAGGGCTAAATCTCAAACGACTTCTTTTCTCGATTTGATTAAAAACACTCATCTCGACATAAAAATAATTTTATCCGTTACACTGGCATAAGTTTTCAAAGATTTCTATATTTGTATATCATGCAGGAACTATAAATAATAAGCTGCTAATGAATAATTACATCTTAAATCGTAAATAAAGTATATTACAGGGTAATTCTTCACGATATGCAATAATAATATTAACATAATGATAGTAATCGAAATTTTGTTCCTACTTTCCCAGGTTTTGCTATTTGGAAGTCATGTTACCCATGTGATTATTAATATGCGTGCAACAAGGGTCAGGACTTCCATGACGGATCTCCATATCTCCACCTAACCGTAGTATAATGAGGATTATAATCATGAATAATAAATAAGACTTATAGAAGGGTTTAATTTCCGTGGCATATCTTGGTCAACTTTTGTATTTCTTCCTCAGGGAACTAATCATTAATAAAAATACGCACTTAATTAAGATCTCCTAAAGAAAGTAAATGATAACGAGAAAGAATTTGTTATGTGCTTACCAAATTATCCTGAACTATACACCACATGTCAAGGGAAGAAAGCTTACAATTGAACTCAGTTTCCTTCAAAGTAGTTAGATTGACCACTCCTCAGATAGTATAGCATTCACACACAACGTCAACACTTAATTGATTATTTTATTTGCATTTCTTTCAACCTTGGTCAAATTTTTCAGGTGTCCCACACCGTAAACCTGAAAGAGCAAGAAACACCACTCACTTAAACCATCTCTTCACGTGTTTGCCTTCCACCCCTCAACGTTATAAAATACTCTCCTGGTTCAACCCCTTTTATCTCTTCCTCCTTGACTACCTTAGGTAACCGGATATTCGAACGGCTCATGCTTGCGTTATTTCAATCCTCCCCACCGACCAACGCACGTCAATCTGCTCCCATAACTCTCCTCCTTCCTCCTTTCACTCAAGACTTCACCAAAATAACTTTTTTCCCCTTCAAATCTTACTTCCCTTTCACCTCCAACCTACCCGACCCCTTACTCTTGTCTTCCAGAACTGAATGGTGCATCGATTCCTTCCTTCCCTTCTTATTTATTTTTTTCAGAGTTCTATAAGCGCGTTCCTGGGACGAAAAGAGGTTATCTAGATTAATGTAAGAAACTTCTGGGAAGGATATTCCGAAGTCCGTCCAATTTTTCTCTAATCGAGTACTTTTTTTATCGTGTCGGGGGATTTTGCCATGACATGTTGATTAAAAAATGTGTGATTATTCATGGCGTGACTGTTTAAATGAGCTAGTGATGGATTATCTTGAACTACGTTGTGTATTAATATATATATATACACACACACACTCACACACACACACACACACACACACACACACACACACATATATATATATATATATATATATATATATATATATATATATATATATATATATATGGCCTAAAGACGAAAAGAAACCTTGCTTCTTTGATACTGAATTTCTTCGCAGAAACTACTAGAATATTAAATGTATTGAAATTATTGACTTCGTGATTGTACACACACTATTTTAAAAAAACCAATCAGGTTTCGACGTAGAACGTCATCATCAGGCGTGATGATGAACGACGAAACCTGGGTCATGTTTTTAAATAAAGGGTGTTTGGAATTACAAAGTTAATAATTTTAATATGTTATGTAAATTCCCTAAAGGTACGCTGGACACAGAAAATACTAGAATACCACATACACTTTTAAATCTAGTAGATATTGCATTGATAGAAGTATAAGCATTGGTGAGATGATGATTAATGATAAGAAGTGGTACAGTATTGATATAAATAAGTTAAGGATAAAGTAATTCAGGAAGGCGATCTAATTATTCACGACCATGATTTTCAGTCGTCAAACTCCATCTACCGATTTCAACTCTTTGTGCCGTGTTGGACGTGTCATTAAATAATTTTTTGGAATGAACGTTTCCAATGGCCTTTATCGCGAAGGAATACGGTCAGGTAGTGAACATCGTGCCGTCGTGTCCTCAGCTAATGTCTCTCACAATGTACAAAAAAATCAGTATACACACACACAGGCATGCATACATATACTCAAACACATTAACGTGAGGTCTATTGTGTTTATAAAAATAGCTGAAGTAACCAGTAAATACTTTTATAAAATATAAAGTCAATGTATTTTAATTTCAAGGCCAGGCATTGTCGTTTTTCATATAAATGTGTCTTGCATCCTAACCGTTTAACGAACCAATGAAGTACACAGTTATTTTACTGTTAAAAGGACAATTCTTTAACCGAATGATAAGTGTTTTCAAAAGGTATTCAGGAGACCTTAAGATATCTATCTTGTTGTCACCTTTCTACTGAGAGGTGACTTTCATTCCAACAGTAACTGAAGGGAACCCTTTCCAAGGTTCCCTCAAAGATTTAAAATATATCATTATAACCACTCTGAGTTCCTACTTTATTTTAAAATCCATAAATGAGGACTCGAAAGTTAAAAGAACTATATTTTAGAGCCTTACACGGAAATCAGCCTGAACATTCATTTTCATTACCTCCGACCACTTGTCTTTTCTTTTGCTAAATTAATAACCTCCGAACGGTAATTGCTATTTTTTCACTGAAAAAAAGGACAAAGGAGAGAGCTTTCTCTTTCTGGATTCAAATATTAGATTAATATTACAACGGTTGATGGCGACGATGAATGGTGGGGATTATTTTCCGATTCTCCCCGGACCCCCACCATTCACATTCCCCTTATCCATCATTCATACAACATCCACCCCTTCCTTCCCTTACCTCACTCCTTCCTTCCTCACTTCCTTCCTCACTTCCTTGCCCACGAGAATTGCCCCCTTCTCTCTTTCCCCCATCTCTCTCACCACTTACCCCTTTAAACTTTCCGTCCAATTCCCTTTTACTCGAAATCATCCCCTCCCTCCCATACCCTTCCCTCAGGTAACTATTCCCTAACCCTGCCTGCACTGACTCACTCCTTTCCGCACACCAGCCTTTAGCACCCATCGGGGAGGAGAGTGGGTGAGGAGGAGGGAGAGAGAGAGAGAAAGAGCACGCGCCTATCTCCATTGGCCATCTCCGGTCTCCAGCGGAGCGGACTCTCAGCAACTTCCAAACACGCGAGATCTGGCCAGCGCCGCTCTGAGAGTCTCCCACCCCGCCTTCCCGCCCGACACCCCACCTTAAACCCTACCACTCATTTCCTCCCTTTTTCTACTTCCACACCTCTTTCCCCACCATCCAGGCACAACCATCAACCTACGCCAAACCTCCTCCCCATTCCTTATACGTTCCAGCCGCCCCCCTCCCCAGGATTTTCTTCAGTATGCAAGAAATTTTTTCGCTAAGAAAATTTTTCGACCATTTTCTTTGCAAAATATATTTAAACGCGCTCTCCTTCCCTCCCCCAATCCCAACAATGGATGCCCTTTCGGTAAAACTCGCACCGCAGGTGAAGTTAAAAAAAAAAAGTTTCCTCCAAACTCGAAGGAGGGCGATTAAAAAAAAAAGTTTTTACGTCGGCAGGCGATACGTACCATATTCCCGCAAGAAAGGCTCGCACACCTGCATCGCTTGAGAAAATCTTTCTAAACCGTTTCCTTTCCGGGCGAGGACGATCGGTGGTGCTTTTTCCGAGCGGACGTCCACCGCCGCCGGACGCCCCCGACGCCACCACCACGACGCCCAGCCATTGCTCCACTCGGGCGGCTGCCGTGCCGATTAACGAGCGAACATGTCCTGTTACAAGTCGCGCCGCTTTTGCACGCGCGCCGATCGCCGAGTGACCGGGTGTGGGGGGGGGGGGGGGAGAGAGAGAGAGAGAGATTTCATAAATTGTATTCAGAGTGCGTGGAAGTCGACCATAATTTTTAAATGTCGTCGTTCCCCGGAAGGAATGATCGCTTTTTAAAGCTCACGGAGAACGATTAAGGAATAAATACAAAGGTTTTTGAGACCTACCATATCAATTAAAGTAGTGCTAAAATTTCTCGATGACAAGAAGCTTCGGGGTTTGTTTTTTTTTGCTAATTCTTCCGTTAAACATATTTTTCCCTATAATTAGAGAAATGATTCAACTTCATGAACGATAGCAGCTGTAAGATACCTCATAAATGTACTCAATTTGCACATACCCGAAACTTTACCAAAGTACCCCATAAAGTGATTCTCGACTCTTGATACGGTACGTTACAGCACTCATAGGCGGAGTAGATATTTAATCAGAGCCGGGAGTTACCCTGCCACGCAACTTAACTCCGAAAGATAGTGGATCACGCTATACTATCCGTAAATTTCTTATTAACGCAGTTTCTGTAAAAATGATGGGCCGTTAAATTTCATCATTCATTTAGGCAATTGAAATGATTACTTCGATATTATAGCATTGATTGAATGAAGAGTTCATATTTTGCATATATTGAATGCATTCTACATAAATTTACGCTTCAAAAACTTCTAAAGTCGCTCTTTACCATTTAAAAATGCAATTTTTTAGTATATTTTTAGTATTCAACGTAACTTACTATTGACAGAGAATATGGTTAGTTAAATTAATTAATTCAGCAGAGTAAAATAGCGGAAAACATTGATTTTTTCTCAAAAATTTTTCTCGGGTATGAATTACTTCATTATGCATTATGACTGCTAAGTATTTTCCCCACTGATGGAGCAAGATCGTGAACCTTGAATATTCTTTAGGGCGAAAGAAAAAAATAATCTTGCTGAAAGGCAAATTAATGCAATTTTTTGCGTTTCAAATAGAGTGCGAAGGAATTCTGTTATATATCTCACAGGTACATCTAATACGTGACGCTGGCATATTTATTTGATCTTAAGGCATTCTAAATTTTCCTTCGCACAATAAATAAAGCAAGCATAATAGCATATACTGCATACAGAAAATATTTTTCCATGGATAGCAAATGATTGTTTTTTTTCTCTTACCTTCGCGGCGTCAAGTAAGCTTTCAGAAGTAAAAGACATGCATAGAACAAGGAATTCCGTCTCCACAGAATAAGAATATACATAAACGTACATTCATAGTTTTATCTTCCCTGGGGAATTTCTGCGAAACAATTACTGCAATTAACAACAATCAGAGTGTTCTTATAGTTCTAGTATTTTTACTTATGAAAAACGAGCATTCTAGCAATGTAAAAATGTGTTTGTAGCATTTCCGGACATGAAGACAGAATGCAAGCGATAGCAAAAACTTCCAGTAGTGACATAGGGTCACGCAATTGGTCAATAAAACGAGTCTATCATATTTTGCCAGCAAAGTTACCTCCCATATAATATAAAATATTCCACTTGTATATAGCACATTTTCAGTACAATTTCAAAGTATGTAGGTTAAGGATATGTGAATAAAGTGCGCGAAAAAAAGATTTTTTGATTCCTTCACGTATTCGTAACTTTTTATTTAAACAATGATAAGACTCAATAGTTTTACAGTAAATTTCACATCTTAAAATTATGCTTTTAGTATGGAATGAGCACACAAGAATGTACAATTGTATTCAACTGAAACATAATGGTTTGGTCCTGCAATTGTTATAATTTTGAATCGGGGATACTAATAGAAATGAGGGGTGTTACGTGATGATTTAATGTAAGTATCTAACAAAGTAATCGCAAGAGACTAAATCTTCCTCTTCATCCGACAGAAAAATGGCTCTTTTTTTATAGAGGATTGTAATGAATCAATTACAGACTTTTCTGCGGGGATTTATTCTCACGATACCATGATAACAGTAAATAAACTGGCTAAAGAGAAGAACACTGTGCTGCCTATGAGAAAGTATGCGTTTCAAATACGGTTGCTGCCTCTGGATATGTTCAGCATCTCCTGAGTTTTTGATTTGTTGAATATCAAGTAAATCAAGGAAGCGAAAAGTGAGAGAGAGAAGGAAAGGAACTATCTCCTGCACATACATCATAGCTAAATTAACTAAACTAAATTAACCCTACCTTGTATTTATATTAAAATGTATGATACTGACTACTATCGAAAGTCTAAAGGTTTCTCGTCATGAATTTTTAAGATATCTTAGGCATTAAACTTCTTCCAATTTCAAGGCGTCATTTCGTAATAATTCAAATCTTCTTCTTCGATTTCAAAAGTAACCAATTTCGTGTGGATTAGTTTATTTTTTTCAAAATTAAAGGTAGCATGGCAGCATAGTAAAGGATTGAGAACTTTATTGATTCTATTTTCTCGATTTAAAATAAATACGAACTGAACTTTCCTTTAAATTTTTCTAACCTAAAACGGAAGATACGTGCGTCAAGATAAACTCCAGAAGTCCAGGTTGGAAATTGGATGGGAAACATTTCGAAATGAAATTAAATTCAGAAAATCTGCTTCATTTACCGTATTCGCAAAGCCAACGCTCATTAATTTGAGTTGTGGGGTGCATAAATATACAAAACTGAAATAAAAAGTACCGTGTGGAATAAATAGGTACATACAGGTTTTTAACTCAGAAAAACATTAAAAACAAAAGCATGAAACGATACAAGAACAGGCAATGTTCATGTACGCTCGCGAACTTTTATCATTCAATCTCTGATGCCGTGTATTGCTAATTAACCTACACGCATATATATTTTTATAATTTCAAAAAAATCCCTCATATTACCGGTACTTCCGTACACACGCGGGGGGGAGGAGGGGGAGACGAATGACAGGGAAGTCAAAGGCGAGAAAATAAACGGAATGAGGAAGGGAATAAAATAAAGCAAAACACTCCTTCGCCGCGCTTATCTGTGCATCTCCAGCCCGGTGCATGCACTTGCAAAGTTGTTTGAAAAGGTCATGCGCGCAAATCGGATTTCTGCCGTCAAACTCCCACTTCCTCGCCCTCCTCCCCCCCCAAACTCCCTCGGCCGCTCGTATCCCTAGCGCTCCCAATTCCCCCTTTTCCCTCTCGCCGCCTGCCCACCCCCTCCACCCTCACCGCTTCCGTCCTCCGCAGCACTCCGCATTATCTTGCGCGTGAAAACTGTGGCCGAAGGAAGGAAAAAGGTCGGAGCCGAGCAACACCCCCCGCCTACCCAATTCCATGCGCACGACGACGACGCTGGGGCGCTCGCCACGAGGAAGCAGGAGGTCGGGTTGAGGGCGGAGAAATGAATCGCCTCCTTCAAGCGACGCGAAACGAAAGGGCAGTCCACAACTCTAACCCCAACGCCACGAAACGTCATCCGTCGGCAGGAAAAAAATTAATGAAAGAAGTGACTGAAGCAAAGCGAATTTTTAGGCTGTTTTAATCATTTTCCCGGCTTCAATAGTTGCGTTTTAAAATGGGGTAGGTGTTTTATGCGTAGTTATACGGGTGAAATTTTTATACTCCCGTATCATTTTATTGTTATGCTGTAATCTATGGCGCTCTAAAAACCTCATTCCTCGCCTACTGAAGATGATGAAACCCCATTTGGACTGAATCCCTGCCTGCTTCTCACGAATGATTAGCAGCCGAATTGTTCATAGGTGTTTTCCTCCAGATATGGAGTAGGTAATTCCTGTACACCATTCCTTCAGTGTATTGCCTAACATGTTTATTATAATACGCAGTACGTAACCCACGGAAATTCAAAATACGCGATACTTTTTGAACAGCCCTCGTATACGCACTCAGTTATTTTTAGGTAATCATACTCGTATTTTAAGGTTTTCCGACGGTCATATTATATCTCACTGCAAAAAAAATTTGACGACTATTACTAGACAATAGTATAGACGTGACCGTGGTGGGATACGTTCCGGCCATGTCCGTTTCAATTATATCGCTATCGCGATATTCTGGACTGTGTGCTGTACACCATTCCATTTTAAGGTAAATTAATTAAAAATAATGTAAGGAAAGCCATATTTAAACGCCGCTGTAACCTATTTCGTATTAATCTATTCATTTACCCAGAAAAAAGTTATCGGACTATTCCCTAATTATGTCAATTGCAATTAGAACCAAAATAAGCGAATGAGCAATTATTCGCATCCAAAAACGCACTGACAGGGCCTGTATATTCTATCTATTCGAACACTTTAGTTGGCACTAAAAATATTATTGATGTGCATTTATCTATAAAAGATCATTCATATTAATATCTGTCTAATTATATTCATTTAAAAATGCTTCTTTAAAGTAGTGTACTGAATATATACTTAACAATAAATTTCGACACTTTTCAACGTAAAAATTAGTAATCTCTCCATTCTTTGCCAAAAATGCGAGCTAAGTTGAAGCACTAACTTGTAAGTCCGTTATAATCCTTTACCTAGTTACGCAATAGTCCACATTTAGGTAAGTGAAGTAAAAACAATATAAAGAAAACCACATATCCGTGTATCAAATAAATGGATTGCCTCGAAGAGAACATTAACAATGTATTATGTGAACAACCGTCACACATGTGATAACCCCCACTCCTTTCTACCTCAACCAATCAATGGGAGGAAGGCAAGAAAATCTCCGAGTCATTCTCTCCTTGGATAGGGCACAACAGAGGACCCCTGGAAAAGGACCAGCTTCTCCGCTTTGTTGACGAACCACTCGAGCCGGTGGAAAGGAGGAGTTGGTCCGCAGGCTTCTCTTTGAGAGGGACTGAAGGACGGGGGATGAGCAGGTTACTCCAAGTGGGGGAATGAGAAGATGTGGAATACCAACACCACCAAAACAACTTCAGTCTCCCAAAACTTGAGAGAACAACGGTGGGCCGACCAAGGGTTTAGGGTGCCAGTTCCTGTGGCACAATGAATCAGTAACTCCTTTTACGTAGGAATCACTCTAAAACTACGGATGATCAACCATCTTGCTTTTGAAGCGTAGTTACGTCATTGCTAGTATAACTACCGCATTATCTTTAGAAAGATTATTTAAGCTGTAAATTTATCTGAAAACTTAGAAACAATTCAATCATAGAGAAGTAATTTTTTTCCGCTGTGACATTGGTCAAATTTCCTAATATTTTGATAAATATCTCAGCAGCTTAGGCATAAATTAAGGAGATATAATTTTATATAACGCAAGAAAAACAACTATCGATATTGCACATGAGTTAACGACACTGTTTGTCCATAAAATATGAAGCACGTTAAAAACGGTTATTTTCTTCCTTCTTGAATGTACTCACCAAGACTTTTCTTGTCGTAAAACTAAGGCAACCCGCTTCCAATAATGGAAAGGAGATTATGTACCTCACTCGATCTCCCGAGGGCTCGGGAGTTTTGGAAAGAATGAGGGTGAGAGAGAGAAACGGAAAGTGGACGTTGGCCTCCCCGAAAGTAGGATTGTTTCCGTCTCCCACCAACAGCTTAACCTTCGCGGGGCTCAATTGGCATTCAAGGCGAGAACGTTGCCCATCTCGTCTAAGGATCGTTCTTCTGGTGACCAATTCACTCCTTAAGATCATCAGATGCTCAGAAGCACCCTCCAGCATAGGATCCCCTTGCCTACACACTTCAGGGTTAAGGATGGGAATTAGGTAGAGTAAGGAGTTGATAAAATCTCCTCTCCTTTGAGCCTAATAGCTTAGACTCTCGATGTGCATTCAGGCGCAATGCTAGCAATAGCTTTTGCATTTGATTTTGGATTGGACTCAACATTTAGAAACCAAACGTTCCTGAACTAACATAGCAAGCTCAATGAAGGCTCATTCTTTTGAACTTTGAAGGGGATAATTAATCCTTCACTTATATTTGTTATCATCGGTCTAGCAACAAGGTAAAAATATTGAACACCGTGGACAATGATTTATTTCATTGCATAATTGCCACTTGTCATTTTGAAAATTTGGATCGTCTAGACCAATTCTAAAATCCACATCGTCAGTCCAATGTAGATCAAGCCCCAATTGGTCACCAGTTTGAAGTTAAAATTGCAAAACAGTGTTCATTTTCAAAAATTAAACTTAATAAAAATAAAAATTAAATTTCAAATTTTAAACAGTGTTAAAATTCAATACATGACATCACCGGAATCATGTAATTTTCGATAAAACTTGTTAAATTCGTTATATATAATTGTAAAAGTTGCTTCGGAATGAACTGAGAAAAAATTATCTTTTTCGATCTACGATCTTGTATTTCATGCTATTAGCGGAATTCTAATTCCGAAACTACTGTGGAATGGAGGTATTTTATTTTGTGTGGGTCACAATAACAGAAATTATTCGGTTCAAGTACTGCTTTAATTTAAAAAAATTGAAAGAGTGCATTCGTAATAATAATTTCAAAAAGTACATGTTAACCAACGCTCACTTAGAATAAATGCCGAGCATAAACTGAGACTCATAAATAGATGAAGAAGAAAATATTTCAGCATTTCACTTATATGGTCTGGAGTCATAACCGGAGACAAAATCAAAATTATTCTTGAAGTAGCACAGTTTTTGGTAGAATTAAAGTCAAATAACTTCTATTCTGTTTATCATTTTCATCTTTCTAAATTCACGAAACCATATTCTCCTCAACGCACGTCCTAATCGCAGCCTGTGGGTTGAACAACTGTTGAAGAATTCAAATGGCAGAAGGAAAAGGAACGATCTGAATTTCGCCCGGACAAAATCATTCATCTATGCATCCCTCCGCATCCCAGTTCTTCCTTCTCCCATTCATTCATTCTCACCCCCACATCCCTTCCTCTCTTTCTTTTGCTTTCCTTACTCCTCTCGCCCCCGTCCCACTAATCCTACCCCCATGAGAGAACACACATAACACAGAGAGAGAGAGAGACCCCGAATGCCACACCAACACCACCATGCGCCCTCGTTACCGGCCATTTCACCGCAATTTTCCCAATCAGAGCCTCCCGAAGCCGCTCAAATAGAATTCCAGAGACAATCAAGGGCCGTGGATGGGGAGAGGATGGTTTCGGAGACCCTGGGGTTACGGGGGGGGGTAGGGGACGACGTTGGAACAGAACCATGGGGGAGGCTCGGCGGCAGACTGGAGCTGAGGAGGGCCGTGGCGGGGCAGAAGGGGGAACAAAAAGGGAGCGGAGAGGGGCAGAAACTGCCTGAGGGAGATCGTAAGGGAGGAGGAGGGTGGAGAAAGGGACGGAGTGTGCTGAAGGGAAGCGTGGGAGGGTAAAGACCACCTCTCCACCGACCGCCCTTTCTGCCCGCCTCCTCCCCCTTCCACCCAGCGAGGGAACGAATGTCCGAACGCCCGCGGGGGTGAATTCCGTTCGGGACATGGCCTCCACACCCCCATTCCTAATCCTCCACCCTCCTCCACCCCTCCCCAGACCTCTTTCCTCTCTTTCCCCGCCGTAATGAAATCCCAACCCCTCTCAAACCCATTTCAATCCTCCCACACCCCTCGAACCTCTCAGTATCCTCCCAAAGGAGTCGAATCCCCCGAGTGTTTCCCGGCCAAAGTGTGAACCGATCCTCCTTTTTTTTTGAGTCACGCGCAGGAAATCCGCAAGTAAGTGGGGGCCGGTCGCCTTATTTGGGCCAGGATTGTTGATGTCACGCATCCGAAGTGACTCCTCAAAGACTTGCTTTTTTATGTGTGTCTTGCCAAAGTAGTTCCCGTTTTCTTGACTTAATCCTTTTCTTTCTCTCTTTGGGAAAATAATAAAAATGTTACCACTGCAACAGCAAAATCAGTGTGCATTCCAGTTAATTTTTTGTCCAGCATATCGATGATTTACGCTCTAACATTCAAAATCTTTCAGCAGCTCAGCGCTCAGCTCGCTTCGCTCAAAACGCTCAGCAGCGTTCGCCTAATTCTGTTATAACAGGTATTTTTTTTAGTTATTTTAATGATAAATTGTTCATTCTCTTTGTATTTCTCAAAAGAACTCTTTGGACGCAAACGTTTTAGACAAAATTATCAATTTGAAAAGAAAATGATTTTTATATTACATAATGAATGCTGTCAGAATTAATTTTTTTTTTAAATGAATACAGCGACTAGTTTAACAATTTCAAAGCTGAATAATTAATAGAAAGACGCTCTAAAACGTATGGGGATGTTGTAGCATCATTTTATTACAAATTATTTTTTATTTCATATTCTATCATATGTCACATGAGAGCACATTTTTCTTAACAGCAGTAAAACACGCAACCTCACTACTCGATCCTTTGTACTGGAATAACATAAGAGTTTTCTTGTGCCGTTCAGAATAGCCAAGCACGTGAGCACCTTAACAACCTCGGATCGCTGTGAAAGCCTACCTTCTACAATAATCTATCTTCCAGTTTTCGCACACTTGATTTTAGTAAAGGCTATGAAGTGCTGAGCGTGATGAGCCTCTCACTCTTAGATATTGCTAACTCCTTTTTGATATCACTTGCTCCTTTTCCATGTGACGATTGACGCAGCCATTTCATTAAAGAATTTCTTGTCTTTCATTGATAAATATCAACAGGTTCATTCCTAGCGAGAAAAGAGAACGGAATAGAACCCGTTCCTCTACTCTAACTAACATAATAATATGATTTTATTGACTTAATTTGCAAAACAGCAAAAAATGCGTAACCATTTTGAAATTCAACTGCCTTTTCTACGTGCTGACTATTGCTTTACAATTTGCTTCCCAACGCATTTGGCGTTACTCCCATGGAGTAGATAAATATAATATATAGATGAATATAATGATATAAGTATTCATACGGACCCTTACTAGCTCGTGAATACAGTCAATAAAGTCTACAGTTTTATTTAAACAAGTCGATGATGATTTTTCTCAGGTCAAGTGGCGATTCCAGACCTTTTGGAGGCTACCCTGAAAGGCAAAAGTTGACAAATAAACTCAAATAGAATATTCACAGTTTCGTTGCATTAGACTTAACTCGAAAAAAATCTCTAAAATCTCAGGGACCTTTAGTGTGCTAATAATGGAATAACGTTTGAGAAACAGTGGGTGAAATGTTGTTTGTGGAACTATGGAAAAGGCCCAAACGTTTAGTCTCAAGGGAGGACCTAAATATCTACTTCGTAGAAACCAATAAACCGTATAGTCTCCTGGGTATCGAACTCCAATGGGAATTTTAAAATAAAAACCTGTTGCATGGCGATGTTCTTATGTCTCCTCTTGGACCCCCCAAGGCAGAAACCACGCCCCCAATTCCATCTCGTCTAGCTTGATTTAAATTCCCATGAGATCATCTCACTGGAGGCAACTGGTGATCAGTCGCCCCCAGTTTCTAACCAACGCTCTGCTGAGTTTTGGAAACGTTGTAGCTTACAAATCAGAAAGTAGTATTTTTTTCTTCAAACCAATTTCTTCAGTTCTTAAAAAAAATTATTTCAAAACATTCTACCAATAGTGTTTCATCAAACTATAAACCAATTTTATCTTCATTTATCATATATCTAATGCTTTAAATTCATGTTATGGTCTAATATTTTCCATCTCAAGCAGTAAGAAGACGTAACAAAAACATAAAGAAATAAGTACACACAAAACTCAAGACTCTTTCGCAAAAGGTCTTGTAACAGTAAAACAAACCCTTCATGAGCAGAAGATTTGATATCATACTAAGTTTTTTGGCAAAGTTGTTTCTACGAGACATTTCTATTAATTTTAAACATCTATATAATTCCACGCAAGCCGCCACAGGGGTATTTGCGGGGGGTATTAGGTCACCGCGCGTAAAATAGGAAGAAACCACATGCAAAACCATCAAAGTCATGCAAACCTACCCCCTTTGCCCCTATACCCCCTGCAACCCTACCTTTTGCATCAATATGTACGCCCCTGTGGGCGTACATATTGATGCAAAAGGGGTTATAAATGGATGCAAAGGGGGGATACAGGGTGCGGCAATATAACTTCCTTTTTCCCAAGAGTAATAAAACCATTTTATGAAACAGAATCTTTTTTAATATATGTTTATATTTAAAGTGTTGTTTTACACGGTTTTGAAAATCAAATCAGGTAGGTGACGCCCCCCATTGTCCATACTCTGAATAAGCCAATTTCTGGCATTTGTCACGACCCTTACAGGATAGCAGCAGGTATGTTGGCGATTTCTGCCCGGATGGTGTATTTCAGATCTCGTAGAATTCGTGGACGGTCGACATAAACGTGGGATTTCAAAAAAAAAACACAAAAAAATCAAAAGGGGGAGTGGGCTGGCCACTTCAAATCGCCGCTTATAGAGATTAGGCGCTCCGGGAAGTGTTCTCCCCTCAATACAACCATCGATGCCCTGGAAGTTGTGAGCCGTTACTCCGTACTGTTGAAACCGAATGACCCCAATTCCAATTCATCAAGTCGTGGAAAAAAATCCTCCAACATGTTTATATACCAGTCTGAAATCACTGTCACTGTGACCTCATTTTCTTCAAAAAACCAGGAACCAGCAATGCTGACTGAAGAAATTGCACACCACATTATGACCTTTGATGAATGCAAAATCATTTGATGCAATATTCTGGGATGGGTGTCAGCCCAGTAGCGCATGTTCTATTTGTTGACATATCAACTCGCAGGAAAATGGGCTTCATCACTGAATAACACAATGGCGTCCTCAAGAACGTTTTCAAGAAGAGCCTCACATGCGTTCCTCCGAGAATTGAAGTCACGCTCGGAGAGTTCCTGCACAATCACCAACTTGTTTGGATGTTAATGAAGGTCATCGTGAAGAATTCGCCTCACTGAAAGATCGGAAATGCCAAGGGCTGACACATGTTTGCGTGTAGAACGCCGTGGGGATTGCAAGATGGCGGCTCTCACTGCCTCAATGTTCTTAGGTGATCTGATGGGCCGAGGGACTCTAGTTCTTCGTCTTGTCGCACTCGCGGTTTGTCTGAACGAAGTGACCCATGTAGCAAATGATTTTCGGTCCGTGACAGGGCCCAACGGGACTTGATCGAAGCGATTTCGGAAGGCCCGCTGGGTTGCAATCACAGATCATCCGTTGGAAAAGTAGGCCTCGACGGCAAACGCACGCTCATCCCTGTTCCAACGCATGATGGCAACTGACCGGGATAAAGAAAAACTTTAGAACCCCTGCTGTCGAATGAGACCACTCTTACCAAACTACAATCTCTACAGTCTGATTGGCGAACATTTTTTAAAAAGGAGGTTATGTTATCGCACCCTGTACTATAAACTAACATACACATCACCATGCACCTGCAAATGTAGTAAAAATCTACTCAATTATGTGGCAATTTAGAATTTAAAAGTAAGAAAGGGAAAATTCTGCTCTCACATAGACATACAACTCATGGTCTCCGCCCCCAAAGATACAGGTAGGGAATGTGACACACCGCGGCAGGCATGTAGCGGAGGCGTCCCCCCCACTGAGAGATGCGAGGGATGTGGAAATACTGTAACGAACACTGCGCACTTGACTGGCAGTCCCATGAGGTCATGGGAAGGGTTTTGGCAGCAAAACACATGAAATTAGTGAAAAATCATGCATTTGAGTAAAACTTATTATTCTCTAGACGCATCGGGTGGCAGGCGGGATTTTTGCTATCTATAACCCTGCCGTTACTATCCCGTATTGTCCGTTGGTAAGAGGAGTCCTTTATTCTGCTAGTTCTGGTATCTATTTCCCGCATTTCATAATCACGATCCAAACCACCGATGCATGTTGGAGATGGAGATCAAATAATTTGCGAGACCTCGGCGCTGAAACATGCGGTTCTGAGTTATTCAGTAAGTTTTACCTAGCATTGAATCGTCTTCCTTCTAATGATTCCTAACCAAACTCCAGAAGTATTTTTGTGACGTAATGTCCGGGATGGGAAACATGTAAAGACATTGTGAATAATTATAGATTGAATACGCGCCAAAACTAATTCTCAAGCATAAACATACAAATTATCAAAGAAATAATTTATAAATAATGTGAATTTAATCAAGAATACATTTCATGATTAAAATTCTTTTTTTTTTCTTCCCCGGTAAAAATGCAAGTTTCAACGTGCATCAAGAAACCGACTTACGAACGCATTCTCTACGACGAAGTGCCTGCGATCGTGAAAAAATAAAACCGCACTTCCCTCCCCAGAACTGTTCCCGTTGTCGCCTTGACGCGCCTCCCAGACGTTCGCTTCCCCTACTGCACCCACCCCCAGCCCTCACCCCCTCTGGTTGGGCGAGAAGAATGAGCCATCTCCGTCCCCAAGGAAAATAATACATAATCACCCTTCCTTTAAGTCTCACGCACCCTTCTTCCATCCCCCTGTCCTTCTTTACATCCTCCTCCTCTGGAATAGCTGTATTCTCGTTCTCCCCCACGTCGTACCCTACCCCAAACCACCACTACCCCTCCCCCCCCCCCAGTATTCCTTCCTCCACACACCATCACTCGACGCGGGCGTTACACGACGCCTCGCGGCGCTCTCCCGTCCTCGCCTCGGACGCAAATCGATCTTCTTCTGTTTCCCTTCACCCGCGAAGACGTCGTGAATGCATGTGAGTGGTAAAAGGGTGTTGGAAGAACAGTAGGTGGGGAGATGCTGGTGGCGTGGGGACAAGAGGACCGTCTGCTTTTTCTCCCCGAACAATCGCCAATAATCCCACGCGCATCGATGATCACGTTCCGATAGAATGACATCGTCTCTCCGCGGGAGGGAGGGAGAGATCCGAAAGATCCGAAGAGGGTTCCTTCGTGTCCCACTCAACCAACCAATGGCGTGCCTAAAGTTGCATCTTCGTCTTTCGGAACCTGACTTTTGAGACACGAGAAGAGTACGCGAAGGCTTCGAAAAAAAAATAACCCACTCCTCATGCATCGAGAAATTATTCAAGGATAATTAGGATTACAAGATTTTTTCCGCGTTCAACTAGTTTTTGAAATGTTTTCATGGAATTTTCTCAAGATGTATGATTCTTCTTTTTCCACACGCGGATGATTATGTTCCCTCCGAGTCAGAAAAATAGTACTTACTATATTCTTCGTCTGACTAAATCTAGAACGCAGAAAAGTCGTTTACGAGGATGCAATTACTCAAAAAACGATAAAAGTAGGAAAATCCGCGTTGATTTAACGTTGAATATAGGATATCATCCTTTGGAAGAGAGTTTTTTTTAGACATTTCCAAAAAAGTCAAAGGAACTTGCTTGCAGTAATCGTGCAATGTAGTACTCTCTTGTTTGAGAAGATTTCGCAACGAAAGTCCTAAGAACTCATCACCACACGTCGTACTGCCGCATAATTCAATGTGAGATATTTACCGACGAAAATCATGTAAAACCAAGTAGTCATAATTGAAGAGAGCATTATTTCATTTAGATGGTCCTCAAGCGTGCCCTCCGGAGACTCTTTCCGTCATTAGCAACGATAATTACGACTGAAGATAGCTAGATTTTGGCGTCCGGATAGGTGTAATCTCATATAGAAAATAGTAGCACTGCCACTAAGTAACCATAATATTTAATACTACACATCGATAAGCCAACAAGTATCTCGTTGAAAATAAAAGTAATCTCGATGGAACAAATCGACAGATACAGAATATTCGCCGTCGTTTAATACGAAGGGGAGTCAGGAGGTAAGGAGTAAACGGAGGAAAGGGGTCGATGAATGTTCATCTGCGGTCCAGGAATATGTGAATGCACGGATACAGATGCATGCTTAAGCGCGAAGAGGGGAAAGGGATGAAGATAGTACGCTGGGGAGGATTGAGGCCAGGATGGAATTTTTTTCCTTGCGAGGAAGGAAGTTGGATGGGAGTGAGAAGGAGTGGTGTTATTGAAGTAATGCGAGTTTTTTGATCGGAGGGATATAGGTGAGGGAAGAACTCTTTCTCTCTCTTCTCGCAAACATTCTTCAGTGGTGAATCATGTTGAAACAGTGGAAGGAGGAATGCGCTGATTTTGAGCAACGATTACGTGAACTAAGATGGACAAATACCAGTGGTAGTAAAGTATTAGTAGTTCAATTAGTAGATTACTAGGAATAGCAGCATTCAATATCGTCAACCCCTTCACAGTCAGTGGTTCTACATTTAGTTATCTCGCTTATATTGACAACAATGAACATATTCGTCCTCAAACTTTTAGCATTTGATAAAAATACCAACTAATGCGCTCATTATACATGAAAATATGTATTACCAAATGTACAATCATGATTTAAAAGTGCAATACGAATAAGTATTCTAAAATTAGCTCTACAAGCTCATTCTTCAAGAAAAATTGGTAAACCATATCCAATGATTCCCCAGTAATTCAACATATTTTTTGGTCAAAATATGATACATTTCACGTTATTTTATGATAAAAGCTTCATACCGAGAAAGATAGCAACTCAAAGAAATATAAAGCTACTTTTAGGCGCTCGTTAACTCACGTTTGCATAAGGTAAAGCTTAGGATGGACTAATATTTTTAGGATGATAACTTTTCGTATTCATAGTCATATTGAGCAAGACATGCATGTAGTTATTAATTAAGAATTATCTTGTGCCTTCCTTGGATACAGGGCAATTTCGTGTGTCAGTAAAGTCATGAATTGCTCAAAATTAATTAATATTCATTAAGATAGCGAAAAGATGCACTCCTCATTGAGATCACAAAAAACCGATTATTCCTGTAATAGTGTCTCCGGGTTAAATTCGATTCCAATAGCATAAAATAACAGTACAGTATAGCCACTTCATTCTCTCATCCCTCTATTAACACACTAGAAACCCAAAGAGTTCCCATTACTTTTTATGCCATGGAGGAGGCCGAGAGAGGGAAAAAAAATTTAATAATTTATTCAAATGATATGCCTGCCATAAGACCATGGACAGAAGGCCCTATTGTTTTTTTATCTGCCCTACTAGAACCAGGTTTTGCACGGTAGTAGGGATCTTTTCCGTGGGTACCATGACATGAGCCTATAATCTGAGGTGGCAAATCGGATGGACAATATATGAAAATGCCACTCTCATATGCACATGAAACTTTGAATCAACTTATATCCACAATATTACCGATATTAAATCACCTACGCAAATTCGAAATCATTCTCACTAACATGAATATAACTAAAACGCCACAGTATTAATTAATTATGCCGGAAATATGTCTGCATGAAACTGACGGCGTGATGGGCATAAGAGATCACAGCCACTCTTCATTATGCTGGGGAACGCAATCGTTGCGTAGCACCATGGATGCGCAAACATTCCACTATTGGCCGTAGGCTATTGCTTAACTATGCCATTGTTGGAAAGCGGTCGATCTATCGAGGCGGTCAGTGAACCGGGAAACAAGCGATATGTCTCCAATCTCGACCGCATCCAAGAAATTCGATTGTACGCGCATGAGCCTACACACGGTCCGAAAAGGTAGGTCCCAACTTCCTCTCCTTGCTCACTATATCTGCCAATTCTTCTTCAGTAGAGAAATGTTTAGAGGGTGAAGAGCATCGAGAGAATAGATTTTGGAAAAAGTATTGCTAAAAGTATATTTTTAAAATGATTACGGGGAGCTTATTTTTCAGCGTCTTTAGATTTGAACGATGGTAGCAGAGGTGAAATAAAAGTTATGGAAATATGAAGGTGCAAAAACAATGAGGCGTGCACTGAATGATTGATACAGTCTATTGTTTAAAACCTTATGAACGCAAGCCGGAAGATGCCTATAGATACCCTCTAGTTTACCGAAGCTGGGTGATTTTTCGGGCCCTATTCTTACCCGAGAAACTACAGGCGGCACGGGGAAATGAACTGAAACCCAATTCTGACATGTGAATTTCACACGTCCTTGGGCCTAAAGTCTACCTGCACCCATCAAACCAACCTTTGAGTAAATTATTTTGTTTTATTAAGGAATTAATTGGCATTTTTCATGACACAAGTAAGAGGAAAACAAATTGAGAGTATACTGAGAGATTCCAAATACTTAGCCTGCATGGGTGAATTACGAGGAACGATTCACATGATCGGAGTAGTAAGCTGGAACAGAATATAAACATTGGCAGAGCTAGATGTTGAAAGAATACAATAACAAAGTATTAGGATGATATACGATGATGATAATGAAGAAAATCTTAGCCACATGATGATAGAAAACAGTGCTTTGATGCTTCTGTGACTTCCTAGTAGAAACATTACATTATGCAACTCTACATTATGCAACAAAAGTGGGAAACAAACCCTATGAGGGAGAATAAACCACGGCTTTTGAGGTAGTTTTTAAGTACTTTAAACGCTATTCTATGGAAAATATGATCGATATTTACTGAAATTAAAATCTTTGAGGTTTTTTGAAATAATACGAGTATTATAAAAATATGAGGGACAGAATTAACTGCCATGAGCGCTTATTAACTGCTTAAATTCAGTTAAGTTTGATATGCTTCATTAAATTTAAATTCAATCAAAAACATTTTACTAATTTTCTTAAAGCGTTGGACCACCATTTACGGAATTATCTTTATTATTACAAGATAGAGCTTCTAGTATTATGGCAGAAAATACTTTTGAATGTTATGCATGTATAAAGCCAATGATCCGTCACCGCTTAAGTTGCCTAAGTAGGAGTTGAAGGTAGAATATTTTAGGGAATTTTCTGTGCGAAATATTATTTATTATAGGGTACTAAAGGAGGCTGTGCAATTAAATTCTACCGTCGCGCGCTTTCAATAAAACATACCCGAAAGGGTTTATCAAAATGCAAGCGAGAGTATACGTCCAACAAATACCAACCTTGAAATGCTATTTAAGCAAAAATAATAAAAGTAATCTCAGCAATACGAAATTAATTTGGACTAAAAAATAAAAATATTGAATAAAAATCAATTTTGGTTGCATTCAATTAATTTTTTCCATAATATTTAAATAACCACCATCTTATTTTGGGCATCGAAAGATCAAAACTAATGACGCACCTATCGCACATGTGGTAAAAACTTTCAATATATCCTTCGTCACCATCTTTCAAACGTTTTACATTATATATATATATATATATATATATATATATATATATATATATATATATATATATATATATATATATATAAAACGTTTGATAGAGGGTGGTGAAGAATATAGAAACTTTATTCCACAGATGCAGGAAATATCAGATATTATCTAGTTATAACCTATAAATTTATAAAATAGCATGGTGGCACCATCAATGGGTGCAAAAACCTCTGGGAAGGGTATTTTCAAATATGAACAGAAATAATTGCCCTTTTCCCACAAAGTTGAAAATCGTATTTCATGTGAAAACAATAATTTTATAGACTGCGACTGACCCTGCAGTATATACTACCTTGATCAAAAATTTCCCGGAATTTATTCAGAAAATTAAAAATACAAGTTTATTCATCTAAATCTATATTGTCCCCTTCAAAGTAATCCCCATCGACTGCAACACACTTATGCCAGCGCTTGATCCAATCCTCGAAACATTTTTTATATTCGGTTTTCGGTATGTCCATCAGTGCTTCCTGCGATTTTTCCATTACTTCCTCTCGGCTGCTAAAACGCGTTCCCCGTAATGGTTTTTTAACTCGATTGAACAGAAAGAAGTCACAGGGAGCCAAATCAGGTGAATTCGGTGGCTGTTGGATGGTATTTGTTGCATTTTTCGTCAAAAAATTACGAATAATGATAGCACTGTGCGACGGTGCGTTATCATGGTGCAAAATCCACGAGTTTTCTGCCCACATTTCTGGTCTCTTTCGGCGAATTGCTTCACGGAAACGTCTCATAACGCCCAAATAATACTCTTTGTTTACTGTCTGGCCTTCTGGCAAAAATTCATGATGCACTACACCGTTGTAATCCATGAAAACCGTCAGCATTGCCTTCTTTTTTGACTGAAAACGACGTGGTTTTTTTGGTCTCGGCTCATTTGGTGAACGCCATTCACTTGCCTGATGTCTGGATTGCGTGTCGTACTCATAAACCCACGTCTCGTCTCCAGTAATGATCCTTTTGATGAATGTGGGATCGGATTCAGCCTCGCAAATCATGTCTTTTGCGACGTCAACACGGTCTCTTTTTTGCATGAAATTGAGGTCTTTTGGCACCAACTTTGCTGCTACACGACGGAAACCCAAATCATTAACCACAATGTCTTGGGCGGATCCATAGGCAATGTTCAAGTCCTCCGCTATTTCTCTGATGGTTAATTTGCGGTTATTGACCAACATTTCTTTTACTTTATCAATTTTTTCACCGACTTTCGATGTCGATGGTCTGCCACTGCGTTCATCATCTTCGATTGACTCACGACCACTTCTGAACCGCTCGTGCCACTGGTAAACGACCGTTTTTTTTAGAGAATCGTTGCCGAAACACTTTTCCAACATTTCCAACGTCCGTGCGCCACTAAATCCGTTTTTTACGCAAAATTTAATACAAGTTCGTTGTTGCAAATTTAAATCCATTTCTGAAATTGTAAAAAATCGCCAACACACACAGAGATAGATGTACTCTTGGCTACGTAACTTTTGCAAATGTCAAGTTATGACACTAAGATTTAAAGGGAATATCAACAACAGATGTACCAATTTAACAAAAAAAACAGAACTCAAATCGGAACGATGGGAGCGCCACACGGTGGTTATTCCGGGAACTTTTTGATCAAGGTAGTATTTTTATATTCGTGGGACAACAGATATCTAAAGTCAAGAACTAAAAATATTTATCAAAGGGGAATATTTTTACATTTGGCCTACTTCAATCCGCCCCTAGCTGGCACGTACACTTTTTTTAACCTGACGTATAAACTGAATCTTAAAACAAATATATTGGCTTTCTGCATTTAAGAAATTGAAATCACACACCAAAATTGACTCACGGTGGGTAATATACTCGTATTTGCAGCTTTTTGTTTGAGATATGCGACCTCTGAGGTATTGGTGAAGGCTGACAGGCCATAAATTACATTCTGAAGGAATAGAGAAGATAAATCAAACTTCGACATTAACAAATAAATTAAAGGACTAACTTTGTAGTTCCACACGAACTACAAAGTAGTAACTTTGTAGTTCGTGTGGAACTACAGAGTTAGTCCTTTCATTTATTTATAATGAATCGGTTCCATAAAGTTACGCCAGAAACCATCAATTCGACATTAACATTATTATTTTAACCAGATAATAAATATACCTCGCTTAAACTGCCATCTGACGGACGAATTACTACACTGGAATGTTATTTCAACATACTCATGAATCGGATCAATTCGAACATGAAACAATAAGAGAATACGTTATCTAGGCATATATGGGCACCCTTTTGTGGCTTTGTTGAAGTAAAGAAGGACAGAGACGGAGGGAATATTATGTGACTTTCGTCGGGCGATGACGTTGGGGGACGACGGGACAGTCTATCGTGGGGAAACTTTTCTTCCCCTGCTAGACAGAAAGCGTGCGCTCAGGCGATGATGCTCGGTGAGGAGAAATGAAGTTCGGACATGTGTAGTGGGTTCGTCCGAAGACGGGTTTTTGGGAGCGGGGAGACGTTTCCTGCCTCGAGGTTGGGAAGCCGAACGGTTGTCTCATGGAGCGGATGATTGCTCCACCGGGACAGAGTGGTATCGCTAACATTGCCTCCGGTCTCTCCCAATCCCCGCTTACCCCACTCGCACACCCCTCCCCCGCCGCCTTCATCCTCTAAAACCCCACTCCGCCACGCCTAATGGCCACTACAAATGGTCAAGACGTGAGCCAAGAGACCTCAGCGTAAACAAATGGAAAGATGGAAATACACCGCGATGACTCACATCTGCTATGATTATTATTCACCATATTGGAATGCATCTTATGCACCCACTAAATCTTCGCAATGACAGAGAGTGAAAATTAAATTACAAATACTTCTGCGTCAATCCTTTTCGTTCTCAGTTCGATCTTTCAAACAATTTTAGAACGTAAAATATGAAAAACTTTAATTTGGTTGAACGTAAGTTTTTCCGAAATTTCAACAAGCGCGCAATTCTACGCCCTTTTGATATTTGTCGTCCGGTGTACTAAGTCCGGTGTACAGATCTTATCATCATCTTACGTTTTTATACGCTAAGTATGAGTATGTAGGAACTTGTCAAACCATTGACAAAAACTGTATGCAGTAATTGTACAATTTTTGTGCACACATATAATAGAAACTGAATGAAGAGAAGCAGGTCAGTATATTCATCCAAAGGTATAATTAATAATATTATCAATTCCCCTAATCGCAATTTAGATTGACAGTTGCTGATAAATTTATTTCAATTTCATATTTAAATCGGAATATAGAACTTTCCGACACTTTTTTGAATCCATTCTTATTACTTCTCATCGTTTACATACAAAGAATGCTACATCCAAAGTCGCATGATGCGTTTTCTGCACTGATTAGGCAAATTTGTTAACTAAAACAAAGAAGAGAGGACGTATTTTTTTTATTTTAGCGTTGAAAAGGAATCTGCATTGTTCGATAAAAGTGCAGGCAAAAACCATTGTCCAGCATTTTGGGTAGAATTATCTCTCGGCGTTCAATGCATGCGTCTGTCCTTTGGTTAAGGGGGAACCGTCAATAAAAATCCGTCAAGTCGTTCATCCTCCTCTCTCCTTCCTCCTTCAATCCTAAATATATCCCATCACCGTCCGTCTATTTTCCGATGACCTCCCCTTTGCGGAAAAGCCTTAATGCCTCCCTCCCCTCGCAATCAATGGACGTTCCCCTTCGACCATCTACACGTCAATTTCCAGCCAATGTTTGCCGATAAATTAATTCAATTCGATTTCTCATCGTTCGTACGGGCATTTCATGAGCAATAGATTGACTTCTGAAATAATAACGCTCCAATCGGAAAGGTCAGCTGTTGCCATGAGTATCCGACATTTGGAGGGTAAAATTGTCCCCCGGATAGGAGGAACTCGTGGGCAGTTTATAGGCTGCAGGGAGCTCAAAATGGGCAAGGGCTTGTAAATAGCCCCGTTTGCGAAAGGCTAGGGAATTAATGGTCCCGAAATGCTAGCAGATAGATCCGCGATTCAAAACTAATTCCAATGATGACCGTAAAATGAGCCATTTTATACGCTATGGCTTACTCTAGAAAAGACTCATCGGAAAGAATGAATTTAGCGGAAAAAATTTCACTTCCAAGGGTCAAAATAGATGAATCGGCATCATCACCTTGATGCCGACACACAGTAAATGATACAATGGAATTTAATCGATCTTTTTTGAAATTCCTCTCAATGATCTCACTTTTCCTAGATTATAAACCCTTACGCAGTTTCCCTGGATGGTTGTCTGCAACATACAGTTGAAATAGGTAAAAATATTCCTGGTTGCCGTACTCAATCACCACCATAAAAGTTGCACCATAAAAGCAATTCTGCTGAGCGAATATATCATGGTTTTTCATTCACTTCATTAATATACCATTACGCTTTGAAAAATTTTCAAATTCTAAAAGTTTGAAATTGAAGATAATTAAATATGTACCTTTGTTTCGATTAATGTAGCTTTCATTGCAACATGTTTATAACGTATAAACTATTAGTAAACAGTCATACTGTAGTTGAAACAAGAGAAATTTGTGATGGGGCTTATAAACTGATCTTGCAGCTTCATACTCGAATTTTCAAACTTCCAGATACGAATATTTTTGACATTCACATATTTGTAAATCAACTTAACATTAATAGAAACAACGACGATACCTTTAAGAAAGAAATTAATCCTCCTATAATCATCCAACATTTCACTCTCGGACAACCCTCTAAGATGAAATAGAATCTTCTAGTCTTCCTCCTTGCATGAGCACTCACACATTAACATTTTTACAAACATCATCTGATCATCTGACGACGCCGTAAGCACTGGAAATTCATCAAAGAATGAAGCCCTCACTCGACTATCGACGATCCGGTATGTCACGTCATTCTTATTAAAATATCGCGTGGAGCGAAAGGAGAGATGATTTTCATCAAATGACATTACGGTACGAATTAACGATTTCCTTTTTCCTCTTTCTTTCAGATCCATATCAGATGTTCGGACCCACAAGCAGTAGACTGGCAAGTTCAGGTAAGTTCCTTTTGTTTCTCCTGTTTCACGTTCTACCAAGTCGAGAATGTGAATAGCGTCGTTACCCGCTAATTAAACCGCTATCCCGCCCCGCTCGCCGAGTTAGTTCATTTAGATATCATCTGTCAGGGGCAACTTTTTCGAAATTTTCCCCGGGACGGAAGGGTAAAAAATCAAATGTGACAGTTTTATAATTAAAGTTCGGAACGGTTTCTGTAGAATATTTTCAACGGATTCACTCACGAGCAGTAAATACGTAAAAATGGATTTCAAAGAAGTCGATGATTATGAGATGAACGGGCGCTTAAACAACTACCGTAAATTTTGCAATTGTCTTTATTTATATAAAAAAGCAGTCAAAAAATTACACAAAGGCAATGCATATTATATATAAAACAAAAGGAAAAATCAGTAAACAATAACGAAAATTTGACAAAAAAAATTTCAAGAACAGCTACAACATAGCTTTAGAGCACACATGCAAGCTGAGAGACCTAATGGTTTTCTGGCGTAAAAGGAAGGAGGTGAAAGCGGCGAGTGAGGAAAAGAGGTCCAGGGAAGGATGCTGAATGGCTAGGGTATTAAATGTAGCGGGGAATCAATGGAATAGGGAACGCAAGGAGATCGAAAGACGGAATTTTGGAATCTTCATCATACTCGAGTTACGTATTCGTCGAGGAGGTACACAAATTGAGAAAAATAAGTTTATTCTGGATTTAAATAGCCTCCTGAAGCAGGTACAAGTATGAAATATCGTCGTGCTGCTAAAATTAAAGTGGAATTAAGAATATTTCCGCATAAATGTTGTTAAAATACTTTGATGTGAGAAATCAGTTATAGGGCTTCATACCTAAAATGATACTTATAAAACTTAATTGCTTCTCATGTACTTGGAAATAATTATTTGATAGTAATACAGTGTGTAGATATTATTATTGGTGTTCTACGGTTAGGGTAGGTTTTGGAGAATTTCTGCACAAATATCTAGATATCTCTCTGTCTCTCAGCTAGCCGGGGTGAGTTTATAAAATTTCCGGAATATGTAATCCATACTACTCTGCAATTTTTCCATAAATAGTTTTGTTGGGAGAAATCTTAAGGAGGCAGGACAAATGGATGAAGGGCGTATTGATCAGCAGTGGGATGTTGAAGACTGTAATAGAGGGGAGAATGTTGGGCAAACGAGGAAAGGGCAGGAACAGGATAAGGATCTTGAATGGGATGAAGGGAGGAAGGAAGTATACAGAGATGAAGAGAGACCTGATGTACGAGTCGAGTAGGTTACTGGATTGCGTTTTGTTAGGAGCCACAAATATTTATTTGGTAGTTGTGTCCATCCAAAAACCTACCTTAACCGGTAGATTACCTTATAATAATAATAATACAAATATATTTGTGAGGGAAGACAAATATTTCGGTGGAACATCGAAGTCATCAGTCGGATAATGAGTTCTGAAAAACCCTGAAGCCGATATGTTGCATCGCACCGATCTTGTAGTTGCACCCACCGCATGTATTCATCAGCTGTAGACCAAGAATTACACTCGCCATCAAAAAGGTTAGGATAGATTACTCCATGCGGCACTTGACCCCAAACCCTCGCGGCATACCGACCACCCTAAGCCCGCCCCTTCACCTCAACGCCACCCGACACCCCCGCCGCCCCAGCAGATGACTCGACGCTACACCTTGCTGGCAAAAGGGGGTGGGGGGAGGGTAGCGTGGACGAGGGCAGCCGTGTCGGGCCGTGACTTCGGTAGTCACGTGCCGGGCCGAGCGGTCGCCTCGCACGCTCCGGACGGCGTCCCGCGTAATTACCGCCCGGGCCGAATATCACCCGGCTCGCTCGGGGAGCAGGAGGAGGAAGAGGAGGCGAGTGGGCGGTCGGCCAGGGCGCGGAGAGGAGGAGGGTGGTTTGCTTTCATCGCTGGGATCGCACTCCCAGCCCGTGCGTGAGACCCCCGAGGGGGTACGTTTTTGAAAAATGGCGTGGGCGGAGTGAGGTGTGTACGTGTGCATGTTTCACCCCCACCCACACACACCACGACCATCACGTATATATATATTTTTTATATTTTTGTTCCCGTGCCCCCGGCGACGCACCTCTGAAAGCGCGAGACGTGCCGAGAATGGTCGATCGGATTTTGTTTTTCTTTTGCATCCCCTCCCCCGCAGCGTGGCGCGACGCGCGGAGGCGACGTAAAACAAACACGCGCGAACATCAAATTGGTTTCACGCTCGTGTGTCCTCGTCGATAGCGTACGCGCACATCTCATTTGTTCCCTACGCACCGAGGCTGGTCCACATCAATTCTTTTTTTTTGCCGCGGGTCGGAGCGTAAATATCCGAATTGGTATTGAGGATCGCATGCCCCTGTAATTACTCTACCTCGATTAAAAAAACAAAGTTAAACACTCTGATTTCGAAGCAGTATCGTCCAGCATCCTACGAGAGCCTAATCTTAAAATTATGCAAGCCGTAGATTGTCAACGACTGTCGTGCGGGAACCCTTAGCGATTAAAGGTTTAAGTATACACACGATAAGTTAGCGGTTAGTATTTCGTCAGGGTTGAGACGAAGGAAATGATATCAGATCCTTTATATTTCCTTGGAATTTTTTAAGGGTTTCATGGCCAGATAACATTGGAGAAAGCATTATCATTTTGAAAATAGGGCAAACGCTTTGGGGCTTAATACCGTTCTCCAGCGTTAGAATCGCGGCAAGGTACCGTAGTCATCATCTATCTCACCAACACTACTTCCGCCTCATCATCCCTGACTACGCCCCTGACGGTCCAATATCTATATCAATATTTAAATCAATATCATCTAGGCTTTCTCCCGTCAAATCTCTGTTATAAACGTTTCGATATTCCGCCGTTAAGTCTTTTTAAGACAAGACTCCCACGACCTATCCCACGTCCGAAGTCGGTCACGCAGCAGGTACGACGTTCTGCTTTTTTTGGGGCGGGTATGGGAACTTTTTCTCCTCGCTCTTCCGTCCACTCAACTTATGACTTTTCCACCTCGTCCCCCTATCTCCCTGTCCTTCTTCGTATCTCCCCCCCCCCCATGTTGGTAGGCGCGTCCGCCAATGTGATCGCCTTGTGTTAGCCGACGAAAGACGAGGTGGCGGAAACCTGTCTCCTCATTGGGAAAACATTTGCATTTTTTTATTCCTCTTTCCCCCTCACTTTCCCATTGTCTGGGGTTCAGTTTTCCCTCGGGTGACAGCAAATTGACGCCACGCGCCTCGACGAAGGGTCGACGGAAGGAGATGAGTCGGCGAATAACCGACAAGGTGGCTAGTGTGGGAAGTTAATGGTCCCGAGGTCACGGTTGCCCTAATCTAAATTATACAAAATGGGGTACATTTATAATATGTGCGTGGAAAAACCATCAATGTTTCCCCAATTATCGAAGTGGCACACTAGTAATAGCTCAAAAAATGTAGTCCGGAATTTTTTTCAACGCATGCTCGATAAACTTTTCTGTTTCATCCGCCATTGGGCAGAACTTATTTGGAAGTGCGATAGTGAGAAATGACAAAGATTTGGCTGGAAGATTTTAACCAATTTGTGGATGTTCAAATTCCAAGTCATAGGGATATATTAGAAATTTACATGCATTATATGCATAAGCGTCATCTCTCTGTCGCAGGCGGAATCGATAGCCATATTTGAGATCATTAATCAAAAATACTCAACGCTTCTCAAACTTTCCTAGGAAAGGAAGATCCATAGAAGAGCAGGTTATGATAAAGTGAGTGGAATTTGATAATTATACCCGGTATACATTTTCTCGATTATACAACATTATTCATGATGAAATTCTTTGAAATGCGTGGAGCTAAATGAATATCGTTGAACTAATGTATTTTAGTTCATGAATAATTGTACATTTCATCAGGTTTTTAACATTAATATTGTTTTATGAAGTTACTCGAAATTTTATTTTTATACCTCCCCCGATGAGACAATTCACAAAATTACGACACCTATACGAAAGTTCCTTCTGCTGAATATTATTTAATCTAGGTTTTGTACAATCTAGGTAATCAAAACTATTTGGTTTTTAAAAATTGTTATAAAACTTCAGCAAGAGTACCTGTCTCATTAAATATCATAACTAAACCTTTCGAAATTTTTTTCCGATAATAACTGTTACCTCCAATTCCTTTTGATACCCGATAGGTTTATAACTATAATATTCCAATACTAACAGCATTAATAAGAATTTCAGGTTCCTAGGCCAAATTAGGTGCACACGATTCAGAAAATTTATCACTTAAACGTGTGTAATGGTTTATAGTGAAAGGACTATTTATGTAAAATAACTATCAAGTGACATATAAAATGGGCTATCGTGTATAAGAAAGCCAAAATGAACGGAGTAAAATAAAATACAATTTGATATAAATCGTTAATCAGAGGTAAAATAACCTTAGCTGTCTATAATAAAATCATGTCAATGAAATTTTTAATTTTATGACACCATTATAAATTGAGAAAAATATTTAATTGGAAATGGCGATAATTATTTGAGGCACAATGCAAAAAATTTTTTATATTGCTCAGTAAAAAGATAATTTAATTCCAAATAAATAAAATTCCACTTTTCGCTAGGCCAATCTAATATGGTATAGAAGGTAGATCTATCTTATACCATCCATGTAGCAACGTTTCCTGCGTTGATTGGCATATTTCACTTATTCCTAACATACAGTAATATTAAATAGTATGGTATATATATGACTCGATATATATGAATGGAATTCCTAAAATGAAAAAATAAAAATAGTAGCCTTTGACACTTTTTCTAAAATTTTGCAAGCCTCCTCTAACCAAAATTATAAAAATACAATAATTTTATCTGTAGCTGATCTATTCATGTCTCTAACGTTTGGCCATATCAAAACTTATGCAAGACTATGAAACCAATCATTAATTTCCCTAATTAAATCGTTGTCATGTAAAATAAATTACGTATACTTTCGATTATCTCGCCTTCTTAGGAGTTTTCTCATATTTTCGCACGAATTTTGTCGCTAGTAAGGTTCTTTGCCATCCCAAAAATGAGAATTGAGCACAAGAGTAAAAAAAGCAAATCCCCCCCCCCCCAATATTCACCCATGACCTCGTATAAAGTGCCGGTCACAATATTTCCGGCGAAGCATCCCTGAAACACGAAAAAAAAATAAATTCCGTCAGATCCTTCACGACCTGGAGGAAACGGGGTAAAAGCCACCGACATACGCCAACGATACCTCCACCAACAAGCACGATCCCCAACATACACACCCTCTGGAGAGTGAAACGACCGGGGGTGCCCCAAAGTTCATGACTGTCGTCTACTGATTTAAACGCCGCAGTGGACTTGGAAAGAATGGCGAGGCGGGGGCGGGACAGGAAAGGGAGCAACGTGAATCGTTGACCGCCGGCCGAGGAGGAAGTTTGGGAAGGACTTCATTTGAATATTTAGCCCGGAACAACAACCACCCTTCCAAGCTTTATCCCCTCCGCGGAAGCGGCTCGGAGGAGGATGGAGAGGAAGCGGTCAGTGCGTCCACTCTCCCTCCCTCTACGGCAAACAACCCGACCGGGGAAAGGTGTGCAGCAGGACGTACAGGACGGCGGCAAAAAAATAAGAAGTAATGAATCGCGTATGAGCCCCGGCGAGGGGGGACGATGATGAATTACGTCCCGCGCGGATTCAGGGGGGAAGTTAGGAGAGGAAGGAGTAGGAGGAAAGCCGGAGTGTTTGCGCCGGGATGCTTGGGTGAATTTCGGGTAGGCGGTTGCGGACGGACCGGGTGACGCGACCGCGATACACCACGGCGGCAGCACCTGGGCACTGGCTCATTAGCCATACACGGGCGGGAGAGGCGGAAAGAAGGAATTAGCATATACGGAAAGGTGCGCGCAGGGAAGGTTATTGCGCGCCGGAAGAAAGGTGGAAGAGATAAGCACGCAGGGAAGTCATGATTCCGGGGAGGGTAGGGAAAGAGAGAGAGAGACACTTTTGAAGCATGGTTCCCTTTTTTTAAAAAAAAAATTCGGCACGGTCGCCGACCGTCCGTTGTCGCAGTCGCCGTATCCGATAGGGATTCAAATTGGACCCGGTCAACACAACGCCAGTCTACTTCCCGTCCCCTCCATTCTCTTTGGTAAAGGGGTAATTTGAGCATTTTACAGCTTGGTTAGAACGCGAGAGGCCAGATGGAGAGGGTTTATAAAATCTCTCCTGGGATCCAGGATTCTTCCTTTCCTGCTTGCATGATGTTTCACTTAGGCCCAGAACGAATTACCACGATAAAAATCTCTTGGAATAATGATTTCTCACGAACCTTTAAGGTTAATTTCCTACAGTCTCCGAACTATTTTTGAATCGACCACAAGGCTAAATAAAAATCAAGTCTTCCCTCTAAAAGAATCAAAATGAAGGATCAAAAGTAAGTTTCTAAAAAACCCGTTCAGGATGGTGTTATTTCTACTGATTTGTATCTCCTGACATGTCCTTTAACTTTAATGGTGTGTCCGTTTATTTTCATCCACCAATAGTCAGTTTTCTCATGGCACTCTACTTTTCTCATGCCTTCGAGTTACCTGTCTAATGCTCATTTTCTTTCCCTGCGGATCTTCTTATCACTTCCCAAAGCGTGGCTGATTGTTTTCTTCGTGGCCAGTCGCTGCAGAACTGATATTTCTTGAACAAACAAGAAAATAAAATCTTCAATGTCATTTTCAAATCATTAGTAATCACACTATTGGACAGCCCTAACTTAATTGGGGACTGAAATAACCAGGTCCATTTCTGAGTCATTATTGAACATAGTTATGCTTTTAAGTGACAACTTCGTTATGACACCTCTCTATACCCGATAATCCCATGCACTTTCAATGTGCGCAATATGAAAAGCCCAATCCTGGAAAGCATATTTTTCATATTTTCATGGTATTAAAAATATTTGAGTTTAGACATAATTATGTTACGATTTAAAGCATCAAAAAACTGAAGGATTTTCCGTTCCTAAAATTTCCTTCCTAAACCTTTTTAATAAACATTCAACTCTAATCCCTAGATATTGAATTTTACCACATACAGTGTGTAGTATTTTAGATATAATTTCTCATGTATCAGTCACCATATTAGACGCTCAGGTTATTGTAGAAAAACTCGAGTATTTTTAAGGATGAGAAATGTAATCAGCTAATAGACGAATGTTCAGAATGTTACGAGTAGTTTTTCAAAAATCTGAACTATAATCAACTGCCTCCTTTTAGCTAATTGTATTATTTCCCGTGGAAGTTTGTGTGCCTTTCACAAGTAAGTCCTAAGCCTTTCACGCCTTTCACGCATGAACCATTTCCTGAAATATTTTCTTCTCAATATTCTGAGAATTTTACCAATAATTGACGAAAGGAAGCAGTCTATATTTGCACTACAAACCCTCTAACTTAATTTGATAAAGCTTCAATTTATGTCAGGAAAGGCTTCTCTTGAGTTTTGCCTTGACTCAACCGTAATCGTTGATTCACCTTGACTCAACCAAATTGATACCAGATTCACTGTAACCATTACTCTTCTAACTAAATATGCTTAAATCTTTTTTTCTCAATTTCAGAGACCCATTACTCACTCTCTCTCTCTCTCTCTCTTTGTAAATAATTAAAGTAGGTACGTGACGACATCAGACAGCCTCATTGCACAAGGTAATTGTGAGGTGGCGTAGATTGAATACTTTACGCGAAGGTAAAGCGATTAATCGAGGTCTCGCTCTACCTAGTTCACCCAAAATTATACACACTATGCACACACAATCTGGGACCTCACCGCCTTTCACTCGGTCACTCTATCCTTTTTATCGCCCAAAAAATCTGAGATCATTTAGGGGAAAAAATTAAAACAGAAAAATCGTTCGAGGGTTAGATTGTTATCCCATGGACGCGGGTGGTTTCCCCCACCCTCCGCCCGGGAACGGAAAGGACAAGAGGTCCGGAAAGGGCTCGGATTTAACACCCGGCAGAATGTGAACATAAAAGTGAGACGAATGTTTGCTCTAATACCTTCCGAAACTTAATTTTTTAACGAAGATAGAGGAGTCAACATATCCGACTGAAGGTCACGATCGCATAAATGAGTTTCTCTCGTAGAGTAGAAACGGCAAATTTTTAGGACGCTTTTCATATTCATAATTTTTAAATCTTCTTCCATTTAGACTGAATATTGTGATTATAACGCCTGTGCTAACAATTTTTATAGTGTCACGTCAACTTGATTACGATTTCCGTGGCGCGAGGTTTGCGATTCCTTTGTGACTGTTCGCCACCTTCTGAAGATATGTACCAAACACGAGGCAGTATTCGAATCTCCAAACATTAGGGAAGACCTTAACATTATTCTTTGTGATAATTCTTAAGCCATATCCAGAGTAATTTGGTTAATAAAGGACTTATTAAAGAATTTATTCCACCTAGTCTCATACTTTCACCGCAGATACATGCATCGTTGTAAAATATTAACTTACATGATACAGTTTCGAAAGACTATGCTTATTCTACACTTTTTTATTTTCTTTTGTTCTTAATATGGACCAAGTAAGATACAAATGGCCTGTTACCAAGAGACATAAAACTAATCTACGAATGCAACTCCAATTTCGAAAAAAACTTAATCATCAAGTAAAGTTTCTCTATGTCTGACCGCCCTGTCAATGTTTTACTTAACACGTCAATGTCCCTGCCAGCGTTTCATTGAAATCAAATAATGTGTACCCAAATTACAACTATTCCATTCTTATTTCCTGCATTGTCATTGCTTTATAAAAATATCTCCGTGCATTTATAGTGATAACCTGGGAAATATACAGATACCTTGATCTCTATAGATATCAGAAAGGTCTTTTAGCTACTAAATGCTACACGCCGTCTAGAGGCAGCCTCGACTACTTGCCTATGGAATGAACTGACAGCAACACCTCAGAGCGGAGCGAACGAATCAACTGTGGCAGAGGAATCATGGAGGGAGGCGAGGAGCGAGCGAAAGAAGGAAGGGAGGGAATCAGGCATATCGAGGAAGTGTATCGCCGGGTTGAGTTTCTACCATTCTGCACGGGCGACGGATGGGGCGGAGTGGGATAGAGATCGGGGGAATCTATTGAAAGGGAGCCCGAATTCGAGTGTCGGTTGAGGGAATGGGAGACCGCTAGCTGAAAAAAGTGCGGGCTTCTGAGTGACTGTTATGTGTGCATACGTGAGAGAGAGAGATAAGAGGGGAGAGACCTGGTGGGAGGGTGGTGGGAAGACACACTTTGATTGACGTAGGATGCATCTGTGACGCATTTATCGTTAGGGAGGGATGGGAGAAACGGGGTGCAACACGGTGTAGAGGAGGACTTAACAATTGCTTCGTCCCGAAGAATGGGACAGACGGACACCGGTCGCGGTAAGTCTTATGCCTCCACACAGACACATACATATGGAGGTGTGCGCAGTTACGTCAATGCGTCGGCATTGAACGCGTCTCGGGCGTTGAATGTTCACATTCATGTGATGACATCCCGGTGCGTACGAAGAGGGAGGAGCAATCATTATGGGGGATGGAGTGCCAGACGACGAACATACCGCAGACGAGAGAATGCAATCGTGGTCACAAAGGTGATTTGCCTCCAAAGCGCAGCGTCCAAAATAGAGACGGCGGACAAAAAATAAAACGGACTGGAATGACAGCGGCCCAACATTTATGGAGAAAGATATTAAGAAAGCATCTCCAGTAAATGCATAACTGCCGCATCAATCCTACCCGACCATTAGTAAGTGAAATCTGAGGTGTTAAGGGCAAATATTTATTTACCAATAAGCACTTAAGTTTCTTAAGAAACATTATAAAACCTAATGTTTATTCTATCAGTTATGGTGACGTGTATACGGAAATGTTGACAGTTAGTTGTAAGGTTAGAGTGGAAGAAAGTGTGGCGTGAAGCAGTGAAGTTTAAGATATAGTCAAACACGAAATAGAAAATTAAGGAAATCCCAAAAAGATCATTTGAAATCATGCTGATCGATCATGCTAAGAGAGTTGGCGATGAAAAACTCTCTAAACTATCGAAGACGCAGTGAGAACTGCAAAACCTATACATTGGACCGTTTACATGATTTTCCTTGTAATAGTGTTCAAATAGAAGTTATTTTATAATTATATATAAAACAACGCATTCTATCCTCAATAAGTACATTTAAAAGTCACCAAAGAGTTCTTCGAATTTGAAAACCGAGCCTCATGTCTGACAAAAATGTAATGAGTAACAAGTATTTCAGAGGTATTAGCAAAATTAACTCTTTCTTAAATTTTGTATTAGCAAATCAATGTTGAAATCCACTTAATCAAAAGAGGATAGTTCCACGAAAGAGACTGTGTAGTAAGCAGTAATGCAACATCAAAATCATCAGCGCATTAAAATCTGTAAGTATTGAAGTATACAGCAAATGTCAGTTCTGAGCCGAGCGTGACACGAGAAAAACCTTTTTCCACGCAAATTATAATCTCTGAAATACGTTGCCCATAGCAGACCTCAAGTTTTGAGGCAACAATCGGGAATTCATGCCCGCGTATAAGGAGGAAACGGCATTGTCAGGAGAGCGCATAAACGTGAGTGATTTGTACAGAAGCACGTATATGAGATGCGAGGGAAAAATAGGATGGAGATGAGAGAGCAGAAAATATGACAACTAGGCTGGGGAGGGAGACAAGGAGATCAAGGTAGCATAAATCAGCACTGCGCGATGCCCAATCAGAAAGAAATAGCCGAAGAGGACTAACTGCCTTTCAACTTATCCCTACTCTTTGAACCACGATCCCCAACCCTCTGAATCGCAAAATAGATCCGGCGGTGGCGATTTCGAAGTCAAATGAAGTCCAACGCGTGAAATGGCGACGGAGAGTTCCACCTTCCTTTTTCATTTTTGTTAGATTTTTTGGACAGAGGTGGGCATGGGGACGCACTAAGTTTTGATGGGAGGGAGCAGTATATGGTTACGAGCAAAAAAATCACTCCGCAAATATAACTCGCCGTGGGAACACAGAGGAAAATACGTGTTACGTGCGCGGGAACGTGGTAGAGGTTGGAAGGAAAAGGAATAGGGTATGAGGATGAGAGGGAACGAGAGAGGGAGAAATGGGAGTGGATTGAGAGTGGGTGGGAGGACGAGGGGGAGCAGATAGCAGCATCGGAATCCAACGACCCCCGAATGGCCTGCTCCCGGGAGAGGGTGGCGCGGGGGCGCGAGGGAAGGAAAGGGGGTACGCGGAGGAAGGGTGGAGTGAATGCGAGTGGACATTGTGCGCGATATAAATCATTGGACGAGTCGATTTGCATTGTAGCCCGCAACGACTCCTACCCCAGCCGTCTCTCCCCCCCCTCCGACCCCACCCCGTCCGCGCCTTCCCCCAAACCGTACACCCCTGCCCCCCCATCCCCCCATTCTCCACGCCCACTTCTCCTATTATTCCCTCCCTCGTCCCGCGACACACAATGATTCGATTTGGTCAAATGCGCTGAATTCGAGATAATGGTCAAATTCGCCGAATTCGAGATAAATATGTGCAATGGTAATTTGGCAGTGTTGATTACGGTCAATTGACCTCTCTCGGACGCGCCGTGCCGACAATTCCTCCTCCCCACACTTCTCCATTCTTCCCCACGTTCCAGTCGAAGGGATATTATTGTTATCACGTCCCCTCCCCCCCCCCCGAATGCAGTCATTGGACGTCCCCATATTTCTCGCCGACAGTTTTCAACCTTTGATTCGGATCTCGGAGTTTTTATTTTTCGATGACGCTTTCGCCGAGGAATGAAGGATGATCACAGTCCACCACGAGTTGCGGCTGGCGACAGAATTATTTTTTTTAACTACGAATGCCACTCCACGGGATTTAATGTGTTCTCTGAGTACAAGTGTTGTGTGAGAACGTGTGAATATCATCGTCATAAGCATCAATCAACATAAAACCGTAAATACGAGGTGGGTAGCAATAATTCGAAATTTCATTCATGTGAAGAATAATTAGAATATAGATTATATTTCTAAAAGAGAAGATAAAGTAATGAATAAAAATGGAAAAGATCTTTTGTTTCAACTAACCCAGTCCAGAAAAAAATCAACAGTCCCTCGAATGTTAGTTAAATTTTTAAATGTAGAATAATTTGTTTTTTTTCTGATACAATTAATAGAAAAACATCACTACATGTATTTACAGAGATTTGACCATGATGTAACCAGCCATTTGAATGATGCACACAATTGTTTGAGGATAGATAGCGAGATGGGAGCAAACATATACATGTACACGTGAATACAGAAAACAAAACGAGCATGCTGAGCGGAATTGACTCATTAAGCAACTGCTTAAATGGCAGGATATTAATCCATTTTATGCCAGTGCAGGAAATTGCACGATGAGAGATACGGTCAGCATAAGGATTTGGGAAATAAGTGTATAGCCACATGTGCTTGTCATTTTTTCTTACTGCGAGTTCAAAGTTGTGCGTAGAAAAAGTATTCTAGATCTCGCTCACCGAGTCTGGTCGAGGCCTGCGGAAATGGTGAAAAAGAATGAGAAAAAGGGAATGATGGCCGAGGCGAAGATTGTGTAGTAAAAATAAATTGTGCGAGAAAGATTAAGCAATTGATGAGTGTGGTAAGGAAAGAAATGTGTCAATAGCTGCAACGTAACCATAATATCAAAATTAGGTGAAAAAGGAATGGCGCATGAAATAGAAAACCAGCCGATTAAAATATACTTTTTAATTTAGAAAAAAACGAGATGCACCCGAGGGTGATTTTTATTAATTAAACACTAATCTTTACGACAGGAACCAATGGCATTTACCTTATAATGGATACCTACCAGAGGATTCGTAGGACATTAAATTAGTCGATCAAAACAAAGAAGCCACATAAATACGGTATACGCATTTAGAATCCTACTGCAAAAATCTGCATTTGAAATCCTACATTACTGCGAATTACTGAAGAAAAAATTATTATATATCCGGTATTAATGTTTTAAACTATAATAATCGTTCAAAAATGCATGCTATAAATTTAAATGTCGCACTCTCTAAGCAATGACTTGATAACGATGAAAACTAAAAGTATTTTCCTTCAACAATTATTGTAACCAGTTCAAAGTGATATCTCCCATTCATATTTTGAAGTCGTCAAATAAAGTTACCCGCTTTGAATTTGCTCTTAATCGACGTTCTCTTTATATTTGCGCTAAAATATCTTGTGTTCAAATGGCCTCTTAATCTTCATTTTCACTGGGTTGCTCGGCGCGGTTCGTCGACAACTTCATCACAATATATTTTACTCAATGAAAAATTTCTACAACCTCTCTGTTAATCTCGGCAGTGCAAGTATGTGTAGGGCATTGAGAATTATAAGTGCTCTAGCTTAACTTACAAGGATGACATCGAGGAATGAATGGCCCCTAATTGCTGAGAAAGAATTCCAATGGATACCGTGAAATCAAAAGACCGCTCTACTGTGTGTTCATGCGTCACCAATGTTGGAATCCTGCTACTTCGGTAATTCGTATTGGAGGAGGAAATTATTCCTGTACTTTTGATCATGAGTATGAGGCTTAAATATCCACGACTTTGTATCTTGTTCTGGTGTATCTTCCTACTTCCTAGAATGGCGGAAATGTGTTTTAGTGTCCTAGGGGAAAAAGAGTAAATAACCGCTGTGGGACACTTAGAACACCCATCTTATGAGCTCTTCAGGATATTACTTTACATACAAATGTTCTATTATGAAATAAAACAGCTTATGCTTGACGCACCAATATCCTCATAATATTCTCTCGTTTACGCATGTGATCGCATCGCTATGACAGTAGTTATGTCAACAATTACCAATGGTACTCTCTCTTTATCTTTACAATGTACATTTGTTTAGATGATGAGAAACTAAAAAATCAAAATCCATACGGAAAATTGCCAAAATACTAATAGCACGAACATTCTTCGCATACATTTCAAATATAAACGGACTGAAGTGTCTTGACCTTCCGTTGTTTTAGAGGGATGGACAAATTCTTTGGTTCCATCGTTAGGGAGTTGAATATTTCCGAGGTCCACAGATTTAAAAAATTACCAGATTCTCAAGCCGACTTACACAAGTGAATGACTGTATCATGAATCTTATCATTGCGTTTAATGCGTCGTCAAGTGTAACGATAATTCGTTTCGAATTACCCTTCCCCTTTCTTAAACATTGTTTCGAATTTTCATTTTCTCTTAAGGGTCCGGCCAGATCCAGCTGTGGCAGTTCCTCCTGGAGTTGCTGTCGGATTCCTCAAACGCCAACTGCATCACGTGGGAGGGAACGAACGGCGAATTCAAGCTCACGGACCCGGACGAGGTGGCGAGGCGGTGGGGCGAGCGGAAGTCCAAGCCAAACATGAATTACGACAAACTGAGCAGAGCACTCAGGTAGGTCATCGAGTGACGCGGATTGAAGGAAGTATTCACTGATTGCTTGCATATCCTTCACGCCGTTCCCTTTCGGAGGAGGCAAAGTAAAATACCCGATGTTAATTTACTTCAGGAAAAATTACTCCCCTTAATAATTTATTCAATGCAGTTCCGTTCTTCCGTACTCCCTTCTCTTCTCTCCCATTCGTAAATAGTTGCATACATGATTCTTAATTCATTATATTCATTTTCTTCAGGCTTTCTTCGATAATATACATCCATGGATTCCTAGACTAACCTCTTTCTTTCAAACTAATCTATCTTCTCATATGTACCTCTTTAGCTTTTCGGCATCCAAATAGTCCCCCAATGTGATCTATAAGAGCTTAGCTCACTCGCTGATTTCGTACGTTTAGATTGTCAGTAGTTACTTCCCAGTCAATTCATTTCCCACTCTATCTCTCCCTTTCTTCACAAAGTAAAATCCTTAGGCACACCATACCAACAGCATTTAGTTAGCCTTTATGCTTATCTTAGCATACCCAAGCTTCATTTCCAAAAAATAATTTGAGGAGTACACTTTTATTCATTGTCTTTTATCCCGGTCATAACCACTTCTTACTCTAATGTATTTTTAATGCCTGCATATACTAGTAGTAACCCTAACTACTCGTACTTCTCAAAGGTCGTCCTTTTATATTGGCTGTTAAAATTTTGTTTTCACTGCCATTGCGCAAGTTTTTTGCTATAAGCTCTCTGAAATATTTTTTTTCAAAGCTAAGATTGGTCTGCTGGCAAGAACTAGGAGACAAAAATATGAAACTACAATATCTTACATCCAACTCTACCATACGAACCTGAAAAACACTCACCCATTCAAATGCATTTCGGAAGGATAAACTGGGAATTCAAATTCAAATAAAAATAATCGGAGATTATCGATTTCCATAGCTAATTCATGAAAATATATTAACAGTAATTGAAAGTGGCGTTGATAATATGATCATGCTGAATCATCGCGGATTGATTTCAATATTTTGGAAAATTGTTTTCTTTTCAATCTTTGAATTAGTTTTGAAATTATCATTTTGGTAGAAGATACACAGCACGTCTCCCAAGGGGATTAAAAAATAAAGTTGATTTCCAATATTTGCGTTATGATCATTCTCATTAAAATTTCTCAACTCAATCCAACAAAAATCATAGTATCATGTATATATATATATGGTGGGTCGCGGTAGTCCAGGTGGTAGAGCGTTGGACTACTTACCCAACGTATGGAGGGCCTGGGTTCGATTCCCGGGCAAGCCGCTCGGGGCACCTACCCGCTAATAATATCAACAGGACCTGACTACAAAGTCCGTTTTTTTTGCCCCCTCATTTTTGTTCCACTGAGACGAACGCTGACTATCGTATATTATATTTAAAATTCAAAAGTATTAGGTGGTCAGTTTCATCGCATTGTTGATCAGATATCAATTTTATTCAGAATTGAGGTTACATTTTTTTATTCTTAAGTTTGATCGTCAACGATCAGTGATCGTCTCAGCGAAATATATCTACATCTACTAGATGAACGAACTCTTCAGTCTGCTCCAGATGTCGTTTTCAGTTGGTAGATTGAAACGTTGAGGTTTTTTTTAAATATACTCCACATGCAGCAGAAAATTCCGATAACATTATTTAGCAAACCTTCTGATCACTGTGATAACCTTCAAACGAAGATATTAAAGATTTTCTAAGTCGATCAATACATAGGCAGGAGGAAACATTATATTTGACATCCATTTTCAAGGAAAAACTCACTTCATTTCAGATGGTTAGCAGAAAAGCGTTTTCGCTCATTTCAGTAAGCAATTCTTGATTTTCACGAATTCATATCTAAATTCTCCTCGTCTAAATAGTTCTCGCGCATATCGGACATCTTTACGGTGCGATTTATTTAAATTTCCTCTGTAATTACGCGAGGAACCGAGAGCTATTAAAGTTTACGTCTTTCCTCGCGATAAGGTTTTTATCTTAATTGACGCTCCGTCAAGCGAAATGAGTTTCTCCCGCGATGAAATCGAACAACCTTTCAGATAAAGCGACGTTTCCGTCGTTAAAGATTGACAAAGCCTGATATCTTTAAGAAGTGGGCTACACAGGACGATCATAAATGCATCTCCTCGAAGGAATTGATTGGAAGAAATGGCTTTTCCACTGCCCATGCCGGACGTAAATGCCTGAAGCATCGAATTCCCGACAGGTTTTCATCTATATACGGACAAAGTGAAAGACTGGCGGAAATACACTGCCGGAGTCTCGTGTAAAAGAATGCTGATTAACGGTCACACTCTCCCAAGGTGTGATAAGATATTGCGTGTAATCTTGAAGAGAAATCAAAGAGTCAGAAATATTACAGCGGGTGTTCGTTCACGTTCCGAGAGACATAAAAGGATTGAAATATATGCCCGCGCATTAATTGTAAATTTATATCCACTCGTTAGATTAATAATCACTTCAACTTTGGTAGACATACGTTAGATTTTAAAAATAGTAATCTGTAAAACAGCTTATACATCTGTAAATGAATATATTTTCTTGTCAAATTTGGAAATCAATGAAATAAAGAGTGATAATGCTGGCGCGAAACTTTCTATAGGCGTTTGAATGATATTTCCCTTAAAGTTATACTCCAAATAAGCAGATTATGAAAGGTGATCGATTTAATGCGCGCGTATATGTATATATTTACCCTTTAATCCACAAGAGGATGATCGTAAAAATATATTGCACAATGAGTGACAAAAGATTACCCAGTTGATGCACGTTTTCTGCTATCGAATAAAAGCCCCAAATTACCTTTTTCCCTGGAAAAATATTATCGTTATTAAATTTCATACACAATTCATCCGCCGGATAAAAATACAGATCAGCCAGTGCATAGACGACGTGTAGTCATTAGCCTGCTTTGATGCTAATGTAACCAAATAGTCACAAAATCAAGCGATTTTCCACCGCAGCCACCAATTTAGGTGGCAGTATTTCATTTACACGTACAAAACATCGAACGCTATGCTCAGTCCTCCATAAATCTCATTTACATAATCACCACACTCTCGGAGTATAATCACGTGACCCGGGGCGTTCGTCTGGAGCGATAAAAACCGCATAAAGACGAGTAATCGCTTGTCATATACTCAATGAGACCAAATATGTACTTCTTTATCTATAGAATATCAGCATATATATATATATATATATATATATATATATATATATATATATATATATATATATATATATATAGTATAAAAACCTACATTTGTAAAATATTTCACGCTAATACCTGGAAAGAGTTTGGCATCCCTCCAGAAAAAACCTTTTATCTGATTAAATGAATTTTCTCATGTAAGTATACGTAAAATTAAAATTGAATAATGATATCTCACGGACTTTGAAACGTATCCCCTTCCAACATGCTGAGTGAAAAAGTTCTAATCAAGAAATAAGCAAGACTTCCAAAAGATTCTTGAAATTCACCAAGAGACCAAATACACAGCGTAACACACCCTTTATAATATCTGGGGATATTGGGTGGATTTAAATTTTGATATTAGGGTTCAAGTAACGATTCAATATCAATCATAGCATAATATATAGTAATTAAACTACGCTTTCGACTGATATCCCATATTACGTCTTTTGATATGAGGGTATGTTTGAAAGGCCTAGAAGGCTACGGGCATAATATTGGTAAATCGCCACATACAAAAGAAACAACTTGATTGCGTTACTTTGGCACTGTGGCTTGTTGCATATTTTTTGCGTGGAAGTTAACGGCAATCCCCAATAAAGACTTCAGTAATTCCCTATCACACGAGCTCGCAAAACGATCAGCAACAGCAGAAACCGCCCTAAATTTTCCCTCGCATTAATAAACTCACGTACTGAGACCCCCCCCTCCCACAACCCTTGAACCCACAGAGATGCCACAAGATAGAAACGCGAGGAGGCATCCGAGAGGAGGGAAGTCGGTGGTGGAGGAGGCAAGCAGGGAGATGGGAGGGAGAGAGGAATGGCAGCAGCAGAAGCAGCAAGCAAGCAGACAGTGTGTTTGCACGCCTCCATGGTGTGATACACCCCCACCTTCGCCTACACCCCATCCACCCACCTACCCTCCCCTCTGCCCCAACCCTTCCCACCCCTCTCCCTCACATCCGACCAACCAACGCCATCCTCTCACACAACCTCACTCCTTATCTCCTCCTCTCTCTCTCTCTCTTACCCACTCCGCCCCACCCTAAACCCGTCACCCTCCTCGCCCCACACACACACACTTATACCCCCACCTCCCTTTCCAACCAGTTCACGGGCGCGTGGTCGATATGAGCCTCTGCGATGGCGTTCCCTTGGCCTCCCCTCTCTCCCTCTCCCGCCCTTGCCCGCCACCACTCCCCTGTCCGCGGCGTGTGGAGTGCTGCTGTCGCGACGGCGCAGTACCTCCCTACGCCAACCCCCTCCCTCTTCTCCCCACCTCTCCTCACCCTCCCATTCTCAACTCCACCCGGAATCCCCTACACACACCGCACGGGGGAGGGAGGGGGGGGCGAAGAGATGTAGGGGTGGGAAGGCAACGAACGTCCCCCCCCCATACCGCCCCCTCTCGCGAGACCACCCCTTGCCCCGGTCCAAAATAACCCCCCTTTCCCGACCGTCCGACTCCCCTCTCCTCATTCGAGGAAACCAAGCTCTTCGCCTTTATTGCTTCAGTTTCCTCCGGCCGCTCTTCCCCTCCTTGAACGCCCTCCCGCTCCCTCTCCCCCACACCCTATATCCATCAATTCCTCATTTCCCCTCCCTCCCCCTTTCAGCCATACCTCACCGCCCTTACCCTCTCATTACCCTCTTTTAATGTAAACATAGATAGGAATCGAAGCAGTGGCTGTGGTTATTGTGGGAGGCGCCCGACGAATACTCAGGTCATATGCGCACTGTGGGCTAGGTGGCCAGCTCGAATAGTTAGAAAAGGAATTGGTGGGAGGAGAGAGAGAAACGGCGTCAACAACATTATCCCTGACTAAAGGTCCCAATTAAACGTCGGTCTCAGAAAGTGTCCACATCCGCAGTACGGCCTTCGTGCTGCATACGAAGAATAATGAGGGAAATATTTGAGACCCCACACTTAAGTAGGCAGATTCAAGGCTTCGGGCAACATGAAGAGTACGTTAGGTAAAGGTCAAAAGCTTCATAAAATGTAGTCCCGAGCGTTTTTAAAATACCTTTCCCCTTAGCGTAATCCGCGATCACGGCAAAAGGATATAAATACCCCTATATTTTTTATGCAAAGATCTTTTTGTTCGTGTTTTCCATCGATCAATGCTTCACAAAACACATTAAATTCTTCCAATAATTAGTAAGTAAAAAAAACAATTTTTTTAACATACCCATGCCACACGCCCATGTGGGGACTTGCGGGGTATGTAATACATACATTGATTTACACACAATGCACCAGTGGGAATGGGACACCACCGACAAATTTATCAACTTTGGTCATCAAACTCGAGGCCCTATCACGGATAGTCAGATAGAAGTAGATATTGGAACACCGTTTTCAGATCTATAGTATAGAAGTAGCGCAGACAACTGGCCCTTAGGTATTGTTTAGGGTAAGAATTTTGACAGGGTCTACCATGATATTTAACTTTACAAAGATATCTATAGCCTTGTCAAAGACTAATTCTGAATCATCCGAGGATTAATTATACTCAAATATGTGGGGTTCATATGAGTAATAGAATTCTCCAATACTTAAAAGATAAATTCAATTTTAATCGCTACTTGGGAAATTGTGAAATAAGATTTTCATGTTCAATATTCCCAACTCTGCTACTCGAAATTCGCAAAATTTAAGCGCGATAGCATAACGTTGAGTGGTTGTAACATTTTTACCTACAGTTCCTTCCGGTTAAATGAATATCGACAACTCTTCAATGATTCTTTTTACGGATCCAGAGTCTACTCGCTAACTGTTTTTTAAACTAATTTACTTAATTAGTAATTAATAGGGATACAATACAAGATTCCAATTAGAGAGGTAGTGATTTATCTATAATCCGTGGGCCGTTGGTCACCGAATTTTGACGTCATGTCTCAAGCTCGTATACATACAATTCATTTTACTGGGATCGTTTCACTGAAGGTTTCTAAAATATTTTCGTTGGTTGGCAGAGCTCAATGGAATTGATACTCTGTGTAGTGAATATATTAAAGTTGATCTAAGATGCTCTTGGATAAAGTAATACATAAGCAAAAACCACAAATTTCTCCTAACACAATTTCGCATAGCCAGTACCGAATTAACTCAGTTGACAGCAAATTGAACAGGATGACTTATGAGCCGTTGGTCTCTTGTCTTTTTTGCCTCCTCATTCTGGACGACAGGAGAATAAATGAATACAGGAAGCTTTTTTCATGCCAATCTGAGTTCCAAATGAAAATATCCACAAATCCTATCCTCATTAAATTGTTTCTTGTTTTCCCATGAAGTTTTCATTTTGAAATTCCGGTATTTATTAGTTCAAAAAAAATGACATTGGAAATATTTAATACTCATGCAGTTTTTTAAGGAAATAATTTGTTTACTCGTTTACCACGGTGGCATCGTATAGCTTCGATTCTTATTTCCCTATTGGCCTACGAGCAAAAACATTCTGCGAATAATATGTGGGGATTTAAGGGACCCAACAAATAGGCGATAACTTACGGGGTAGTTAAATTTCAGTCTTTTAATACTCACAAAATTAGAGCCAGTTATAATCAACACTAAAAATATTTAAATTTACTTGTGTTTCATCATTAAAATGCTGCATGTTAAATTGCTTCGTTATTTTCCGGAGAAAGGGTACTGGAAATTATGAACATTACTAATTTTCAGTCTGCTTCATACAGTATTGCAAAATTGACTTTTCCTAACCAAATTTGTACAATTATATCCTTAGTTTTAATTAATAATACTGCCAAAAATTATTCTAAATAATTTGTAAAAAAAATTGTAATTTTAAGACATAATTGTGGAATCAACTAAATTGAGTATGATAGTAACTTTCGCCTTAGAAACATCTCAACTTTTTCTGCAATAAAATCATCGGGCAGTTACCCATTGCTAATTATAAGTTGTACATGTTTAAGTGAGCAATTTTATACTATGGCAAACTGTATAATACCCCTAAGAAAACAGCGCTAAATAAACTTAGAATTTATATTATGTTTGAAACCGACATTAAGACTACGGGAGGACTTCTGCCAACCCACCCCTCACTCCATTGCCGCATAAACCCAGAATCTATCCCTTTCCTTACCGATTTCTCAACTCCACCCACTCCTTCCTCCCAAACCCCTTTCCCTGCTTCCCTCATCTCCCCTACTCTCTTCCTTTCTAACTCTTACCCCCCTCTCACTCCCTTCCTACCCCTCCCCCCTCACCGCCCTCGGATGCGCGGAATCTATTAGGAAATCAGGCAGGATGTGCATGTCTCCGGTCGGCACGGAATGGCGCCCCAATCGCCCGGGCTCAAAACGCCGAGGAAAGCCCTAATTTCCTTTTGCCCTTCCCTTTCCTCAACCCCACCCACCTTTCCTCCACTCCTCCCCCGCCATTCCTTCCCACCCGACGCCCCCTCCACCCCAAACCTTTTCCGTCTTCTCCTTTTTCCCTCACTCCGCCTCTTCCCCCATCCCTTCCCCTGTCCCACTTCTTTCCCTCCATCCTGCTGAGAGACGAAGTGAATTGGGTTAAACGGCGCGCTGAAAAATTTTAATGTACGCTGCAAAATATGATGCCCTTAATACTGTTAAAAATAAGACGTAAAGAGTTTAAATGTTGCGAACGAAGCGGAAGAATCTGGTATAATGTATATGTAAATTATAAAAAATATAAGACAATAATTTTTGTGAGGCACTGAGATGAACCAAATTACATATATATGTATATATAGGCATGGATTTTAATATTATTATTATCTGGCAATCTACCGGTTAAGGTCAGTTTTTTGGATGGAAACAAATAACAAATAAATATTTTGTGACTCCTAACAAAACACAATCCAGCAACCTACTCTACATCAGGCCTCTCTTCATCTCTGAGTATTTCCTTCCTCCCTTCATCCCATCCAACATCCCTATCCTGTCCCTGCCCTTTCCTCGTTCGCCTAACATTCTCCCCTCTATTACAGTCTTCAATATCCCACTGCCGTACAATATGCACCCTTCATCCATTTTTCCTACCTTCTTAGGATTTCTCCCAACAAACCCCTCTCCTCGCCCACACTACCTAGTACCTCCTCATTTGTTTTCCTTTTGGTCCATTTCACCCACTCTATCCTTCTATACAAACACATTTCAAAAGCCTCCAATCTACTTCTAACATCCTGCTTCGGTGATTACGTTTCCGTGCCACACATAAATACGCCCCATATCAAAGTTTTTACGAGTCTTTTCATTATGTAAGCAGATGGATACTAAGGGAGATAAAAAAGGATGTATACAAATGAATGACGATAATACCCACTAGGTTTAGCAAATCACAAATTAAAATCTGTTTTCTCCAGAATGGAGCTGATATTCGGGAAACGACCGTGTCATTTTGTTTCACACTATCGAAACAAAAAATGTTCTCCTGTAAAATAGCTAAATTCAAGCTTTTAATTAATGGCAATTAATTAATAATGTAGGCTCGAAATAGAACTTGGAAATTTTACCATAATTTCAATCATGTATGTGAAAAGCCTTTTCCCTACAAATGCTTGTCTCACTCTATCTATAGTTGAATCTACATAGCATGAATTAGAATATCAAAGGAAAAAAGTTATCAAACCCATCCAAACCATAGTATTAAAAACCTCATGGCAACCTTTTTTTTCTTTTTAATTTAATTCCTTTTCTTGGTAGTGTGAGATCAATGTCCTACTTGAAATGCGTACTATTTACACTTAAGAAATATAGTTATGTGATATATATAGAATGATGTTTGATGCAGCAGTAGTTTTCATCATTTTTATCTATGATATAGCAGAAACTAGACAGGAATTTTCTCCTCTCGTTAAACCTTCTAATTTTTCAATCTTTCTAAAATTCAAATCTTCCCTTATTCGGCTTCGCAGTCATTGGCAATTCCCTTGCCTCACAGAAGACCTCTTCTTTGGCCGACATTTTCTCTTCCGGGTCGTCCCCCTAGCCTCTTACCGAGGTCCATCGGAATTTCCTCCCCTTTTATTTCTTTCGGAACTTGGCTAATACTCCCTTTCCTTCTCCGTCATTCTTCACATCCTCTTCTCACCATTCCCCCAGCCGTTTCCGAACACCCCACGCCATCTATCCCGTCGCCTAAGTTCTCTATGGCCCACTAAAATTCATCCCCACCGCCAGGCATCATGCATCGTCATCAGCGTACACCCGCATTCACACGCCCACGAATATATTCCAGCGTTTTTGTTTGCTTCTTTAAAGTTACCTTTTGGGAATAGCGTTCGGATGATGTTTCGCACCCACCAGGCTCGTTTTCTACGCCCGCGCTAGTCAGCTAGGAACTGAGCCAGTAGGAGCGGGAATTGATTTTTTTAATCTTCTCGCTCCATTTACATTTACTCAAAAGAGTATTTCAAATTATATTCCAGCAAAATTCAGCCTCTTTAAAAAAAATATTGCCTAGAAAATTCCACGGAATCATAGAGATGGGAGGAAAATATTCCACAGTATTTATAATTTCTCCCAGTTATTTACCCAATGATAAAAAAAATTGTGCATCGTATGAATAGTTTAAGTGTACTTTAACAAAAACTACTCCTTAAACAATTAAAATGACTGAGAAATCTTTCACATTTATGTGGCTAATTACCAATTACATTGTAATAATTGTGGTACTGCAAATTAGTTCATGAGAATAAATACATGCACTCGTAAACTCGACTTCAACTCATATATATCAGGTTAAAGGTAGGGTACAGTCAACAGTAGTTTAGCCTTACAGGTTGTGGTTTTTCTGAGTGAAATTATTTACGCGTCTGACTCTTAAAATTACATTACAGTAGTTGGTAGTAAGTTCTTTCTTTGTAATCTTTACCTATTCATTTGATTTAATGATTGCGTTAACGGGTGTGTTAAGAAATGGCGAATACGATAAAAGATTTAGCTTTTTGGCAGTTCTATATATGGTCGTGATAAATTTAGTTGGGTAAGGCAAGAGGGGATGAAACATTATTAGAAAGGTACATATGCACATTTCCGTGCCCAAACAATGGCATTTACCCACAGGAACGCGTACTATAAACTATTAAAAAAACTTTTACTTTATCTATGTCACATTTCTTCTATAAATGGTTGCATAAGAATCCTTCGTATAATTTTAGAATTATCTTGAATTTTTTCTCTATTGTTTCACATGACTTGTGAACTCTTTAATTTTTCATTCACTTGCGGTCAAAACTGTTTTCTGTTTTTCTTCGGCTAGTCAAAGCTAAAAAACATAGTGGCTGCATACATTCCGTTGGGGCTAGTTAATTTGACTCTCGTTATAATAACCCCACAATATGCTAATGCTAACGCATTGTAGAATCAGTGTGATGGGCATGGGATGAGTAGTAATCATAAGAAAACGAAGATAATGATATTCTCAAGTACTAGAAAGCCTAAAATAATCTTACAGTTGGGGTATATAAACTAGAACAGGTAACGTGAATGGAAAGGAAAGCAAAGGATGAGGTTCTAGTCTTGGTAGAGAAAGAGAGAAGATTGTTGATAGAAATTCGAACAAGGCAGGACAAGTGAATTAAAGAGATACTGAGGGGCTGGATGCTGAAGACTGTAATAGAGGGAAGAATGTTGGAAAAGTGATGCAGAGGGAGGAAGAGATAAGGCATTTTGGGTGTAATTAATGGAGGTAGGAAGTATGTAGAGCTAAATAATGAGTTAATTTAATATCCAGGATGGAGCTTAGGGTATTTTATTTCATGAATACTATTATTACAATCACCCACAACCCTGTACCGGACATTTTTTTAATTGTGCAATTCCAGTTCGGCCGTGTATAAGGGGAGCATGTTGCCTACGCTTGCTTATACTTATGTGTAACGAGAGACGGTGGTCATTGTTCTCAACTCAGACGATCCGTTTTTAAATCCAGTGATCGACCGGATTCACCGACTCACGCTAATTATCACAATTGAGAAAATAAAATCTACATCTTTTCAACCTCAATCTCCTGGAAGTTGGTAATTCCAACAGACGACCAAGTACGCGAGGTTTTGTTCCAGCATAATTACTTATGTCTGACACCGTTTTATTACTCACATCAGAAAACCGGTCACGTTTGTCTAATTCTTCAGTCAATAATACAGTATGCAAATGAAACTATGATTAAATAATCCCCAACAGTAATACGAGGGTCATCCGGAAAGTAGTACCCGTTCGTGCCGCATGAAGTGCTGACGACGCGAGTAGCCGCTGGACGAGGTCAGATAGCTTCAGTGGCTTGTCTGCCTTCTCTGAGCCAAGTTGCGTGACGCTAGCATTGCCTGTGTTGTTTCTGTGATTGTTTACAATGTTTAAAAAAATTGAGAACGCCGCCAGTTGTGAAGTGAGGGCAGTGATTAAATTCCTCAATGCAAGAAACGTTCGCCCATGTGATATTCATCGCCAATTAAAGGAGGTGTATGGAGACAATGTAATGGACGAGTCGTCTGTTCGGCGGTGGTGTCGCAACTTCAACATGGGGAGGGGGAACACACACGACGATGAGCGTTCGGAGAGACCGTCTGTCATTACAGACCAACTGGTGAGCTCAGTTGACGAATTCGTGAGGAACGATCGGCGCGTCACAATTGATGACATCTGTGAGCATTTTCCCAATGTTTCTCGAACAATTGTTCATGAAATTGTTAAACACCATCTGCATTATGCAAAAATTTGTGCAAGATGGGTCCCTCGCGTATCTCAATGAGCTGGCGGCGAAGGACTATGCAGCAGGAATACAGAAACTTGTCACACGTTATGACAAATGCCTTAATTTGCTTGGAGATTATGTTGAGAAGTAGTTTAAAGTATCCTCTTTCAAATAAAATTTTTTATGTTTGTTAATATTTACTTTTGTGTCTTTATTTCACGAACGGGTACTACTTTCCGGATGACCCTCGTATAAGCAATAAAATTGCTGAATGATAATAGTCGTACAATTAAAAATTAAGAGAAAAATTTGCCGAATTTTGCCCCTCGAAGCAAATAACGGGCCGATGCGGTTCACTTTTAATCCCGTCTGAGACACGTAAGTAATTTTGCTATTAACTGGCTTGCTGACGGAAAGATAACCTTCGCTATCGCGGTAATCAATATTCAATCATTACTACAACTGCTATCGGAATGAAAGAGGAATAAACTGGAAACCATCCAGAAGATTTGACTATCAATCCTAAAATCTCCAAAGAAAAATCCTTTTGACTTGAAAAGTATCGACAAAAAATATTTGAGATTTATGCCAACATTTTTACCTAAGTTATTACATCCAATTCTACCATACGAACCTGCTAAGAAACACTCACCCGTTCAAATACATTTCGAAAGAATTGACTGGGAATTCAAAATAAACTAAAATTAATCAGCGCTCATCAATTTCCTTAGTGATATTCATGAAAAGAAATTAACGGTTATTGAAACTGGGATTGACTACCGAGAGAATAGATAATATGCTCATGCTGAATCATCGCGGATTTCAACGTAAATGTAAAATTGAATGTATTATTACCCCCATTGTACTACGGTAGTAGAGTTCATGCCAATAAAATTAGAGAGGTCAAGTGTTGACCAGATAGATGTAAGATTTCATTTTTTTCCACGAGCGATAAGGGATCAAGATAACACTGTCCGATCGTGGTAGGGTCATATTCGGGTCAAAATTAGTCTGGTGTGTATTCACCCCCTGCCACATACCCTAGCGGTGGCTTCGGGGTATTAAAATGAAAAAATAAAAATAAATTTATATAAAATAAACTTCTATTAAGTACATTTTCTAAGTACACTTCAATATTTATGTAAAACGACATGATAATCGATCTAATAACCGAAGCTAAGCGCACACAGATATTACAGATACCTAACGATGATATGGAGCTCTTTTCGATTGCACGATAATTCGAACTCATCAAAATCACACGATAACTCAGTTTCCAGGTTAAGTTGTGACATAAACGATGCTCTTTCCGCTAATAAAGTGAAACATCACGTCAAGCATGTGCTGAAGTAAATCCGACTTTCATTGTTTCATGAACCGACCTCAAAAGAACGACTCGGCCTCCGCCGTGTCGTCGATCGCGGAGGGATACACGGGTCGACACGGGGAGTGGGAAAACAAGAAGAGAGGAGAGGGCGTGGTAGTAGGGGCACCAGAGAAGGTCGAGAGGGTGCGGGAGGGTGAGGGAGCGCGGATAGGGAGTGGGTGGAGGGGGCGTCCGGTATCCTCGTTATCAACGCCTCCTCCTCCTCCCGCCCCCCTTAAACCCCCTCACCTCTCTCCCACGCACACATATACACACACACGCACATACACACTCCCTCCCCGGAAATAAGGCCCTCCCCCGCCCTTTTCCCGAGACTCCAGATTGTCAATTAAATGGCGGTATGCGCACAGCCCGCCAGCCGCTTCCCTTTCCCCCCCTCCGCTCCTCCTCCCGCTCCACACAGCCTCCCTGTTCTCCTGGCCCGTAATCCAATCGCTACCGCCCCCTTCCCTCCCCATCACACCCCCCCCCCGCCGGTCCTTTCCCTTCCCACACCCCTCACCCCCGCAGTTCACCCCTTTTTCCCTCCTCGCCCCCCCCTCCCTCCCCGATCTCTACCACCTTCCGGGCGGGAGGCCGTTTCCTTCAATTCTGAGAGCCGCCGTGCACCTTGTTCGATGAAACGAGCCGCTCTCCTCCAGGTCGTCGCCGTAGTTTTCTCGTGCTTTCGCTGCAGGTCGGCTCGGAGAAAAAAACTAGTTTTAATATCAGCATGGAGTAAAAGGAACCAGCATGTACTGTGTCCCTTTCGCCTGAAGGTCGCATCAATTCATAGACTATTTGTATCTCCAGGACAAAGTTGTGAATGTATCATTCATATTAACGTTTAAATGATGAAGAACCACCGATGTTAGAAAGAGGAACATCATCTCTATTATTGGGGGCTCAAATACTGAAAATATAGGTCACGTAAAACTCATGGCTCGTTTCCCTCACGTTTAATATTCGGTTGCAGCAGTTTAATTAGTTTTTTTCAACGTAGAAACACCTTAAATCAGGTGTACACAGCCTCCGACAATTCATTATCATAGCATGTAGCTTAAATGCAAACGAAACATGTTCACAAGTGCTTAAAGTATGTATTTATGACGGAATATCAAAAGCGGACTAATTTCCGCATTCAAGCCATGCACTAAACCGAAGCCTAAATGAAGCATATATGTATGCTTCTGATGAGGACGGTGAAGGGAATGAAAAAAAACACATAGATTGCAACCCCCAGATCTTTCTTTCCAGCTAAAATGATTTCCTGTTGTGCCAAGAGTCGAGTTCTGATAGATATGGTAGAATAAAATTTCAATAATTATGAACATACATGTAGTTTTCCATTTACGTCGCGTTGATAATGGCAAAAGGCACGCGGTATGAAGAGTTTTAAGCCCTTGAGTGTCCTTCTTAATAATACAATGTCGGTGGGAAGACAGATGTAATTAAGGATCGGGTCTCATTCAATTCTCATTCACACGTTCCGCTCGTTCTTCCTGACCTACCCAAAGAGCCTACCTCATTCGCATTCTATTTCTCTCTCTCTCTCTCTCAATGCATTCACTCGTACTGCCAGAAATCAACCACGGACACGTTGTAAACAATTTGATTCATCCACATAATTACACCCCATCGCCTCGGACCTCTCCCATTAGTCTTCGCTTCAACCTGTATCAGGCATCAAATAAGATTCCGCTTCCTTCGATACCAATCTCATCTCTCAACATTTCTTGAAAAATACCAGGAATCGGATAGAGTAAGACTCGGATTTCAGACCAATATGGTATCGTATAGTATTACATGCCATCCAATGTGTGTCATTGTTCATTAATCGCTCATGACTCCCGTCTTCTCCTTTTTCAATATTACACATAAGGTCTCCCAGCTTGCGTATATCCAAGCATATTGTCATTTTTCCTATCAGGAAATTTTAACGGATTTCGAGCTCCAGCATCAAACCTAAATTTCTTAATTTTGAAGCATCTAAATTATCCCTTGGCGCGTTTCCTCCTCGTATTCAAACCTATTGGGGTAAAAAGTTTATGATTTGATCCAGCTCCATTTTTTTAAATGCAATAAAACACATGAAAATAAAATAGGATTCTATAAAAGTTTTTTGAGGATATATTGAAAATCTAATACATCTTTTGGTGAATTATTTTCTTTATCATACAATCAATGGTTTACCGTCATATTATTTACACTGTGCTTGAATTTTCTCTTCGCATATATCTCTTGTAGGGATCATCCAAGAACCTCCTCTTCTTTACTTTATATAATCTCCTTGCTCGGGCTCATTTTTTTACTGTACTTTATGGAGTTATCAATATTTATCACTTCGTACAATTTTCAAGATCCAAAGAAATACCACAAAAAATACCCGCTCTCCGTCCCTCTTCCCTCCGGTAATCGAACCACGGTCCTCCCCCCCCCCCCCTAAGTTTCTCACGCAATCCAACGCCGCACCAATCCAACTCCTCCCCCGCAGTAGAATGTGGAACAAAGTGAACGGAGAGGGAGAGCAGTCGAAAAAGCCAAAATGCTCGTCATAACCCACACATATACATTGCTCTTCGGCGTGGCTTTTTTTCCACCTTTTTTCTATTCTCCCCTCGATTTCCCCACGCCAAAAACCACCGACGCTTTTCTCTCCGGGCCACCCTATTTCGAGCGCCCGCCCCCGACCCGCGACCCCTCTCACCCCGCCTCGTCGATCGCTCTCTTCATTAGCCCAGGCCGCTTTACCCTCCGCACCATGCCCCGATCCCCAAGGCAGACTTTTCGATTCACAACATGGTCACTGCTGCCTTATTCCAGACACGTAGTGTAATGGAACCCTGACTCCATTCTCTCCCTCTCTCTCTTCTTTCTCTCTTTGGTTCATCTCTTATTCTTTTCCACTCCTCCGATCTTTCATCTTCTCCCACTCCACCTAGCTATACTTAAACTCGCCCACTTTCACTCCCACAGCCAGCCCCTTGCCATATCGTATCGATGTACGTGAGATATATATATTTATGTGAATGTATTAATGTATTTAGAAGCACACTTTAACAAGCGTGCTTGTATACGTACAGTACTCATGTTTAAGGAGAAGGCCGGGATTGGGGGAACCAATAAGAGAAAAGTGAACGTATTATGAAGTACCAAGTACTACGGCTGCTTTCAAAGACTTAATATTACTATGTAACTGTACAAGATTTATCTAAGGTTCACCAATGAGGCAATGTACAAACATCTTTCGCTAAAAGGATGCGACTCATCAAAATAAACTGGGAAACATGCGAAAGACAAACAGTATTCAATATTTTGCATTTTTCTACGCATATACGCATACGGTACACGAACACACTAAGTCATAGACAATAGTAAAAGCATTCTGAAACCATACCAAACTCTTTCATTGATCAAGGTCGTTAGGGCCAACTCAAATTGCCGGCAATAAGTAAATTTATGTTTCTACGTTGGAACTCAATGATCGCTGAAAATTGATTACTAAGAGAAGCTTTTTTACGAGGTCATTTAGGGTGAGCAATTCATTTTTGATGAGCGATCAGTTTCTATTCACTCAATATAAATGCGATGGTCAGCTAATATTTAGTATTCCGTAATACCCCGGAGTTTTACGACAATCGGAAAATCCAAGCATAGTGAATAGGCTGTCGAAGCATTGAAAGCATGGGACAGCAGTTCAGAGAAATCTTTTCATGCGGAAATTACATTTGGGTAAGTATATTTTAATAAATAATATTCTATTTATAATAAAATTTATGAAAAATAGCTCTTTAGCGGAACTGATAAAAATAATTAAAATAGATAGATAACATTGTTGATAATTCCGTCTTAATATTCATTTGAACAGTGAACTTTCAAAAGAATAGGCCGCCAATATGCAAAGTATTATTCTGTAAGATATCCCTTCAAAGGAAGGTGGAAGTATATATTAATCAAGTCAAAAGAGCTTCAAAAGGATTCGTGAATGGGTTAATGCTACCCACACAGTTCCAATTATATAAAATTATGCAGTATTTTTCTCTCCATTGACGAACAAATAACCATAAACAAAAGTATAACTGCATACCCATACCGACTAGTGGAGTATAGGGCTTCACCCATATCTGTGGCAAATTTCAAGTCTAAATACGCTGCTCTACATGTTTCTGAGCAAATTATTGGATTGATCTTGAAAGACGGCATGGGAAATAATTTTAATTCCAGAACAAAGCCACCTTCATTTTTTTTAATATATCTCTACACCTTTCCGTAAATCCCCTCACTAAACGGAGAAGGAAAGTTCAAGCCTATGGGAACGGAAAAACTTTATTCGGGAATTGATTGACGTCATGTTTGAGGGGTATAAATATATTAAGAAAATTTTTCTCAAATATATAAAAGATTTGGATAATTTGCCCGGATTTTTTATTGATATTGTTGAGAAAAAACAAGAGAAGTAAGTGTTGGGCATGGTGGAAGAAGAGAGCGAAGTGTTGGGCATGGTGGAAGAAGAGAGCGGATTGTTGGGAGAAATCTAAAGGAAGCAGGAAAGGTGGATGCAAAGTATTTTCATTGGCATTGAAGATTGTGTTAGAAGGGAGGTCATTAGGTGAGAAAGGGGTAGGAATACGATAGGCATTTAGGAATGGAATAGAGGAAGTATGAGAAGTTGAAGAGGGGCTTATTGTAGTGTCAAATTTAATGTTCCTTTCTTAGGGGAGGAAAACAAAAACATCGCTGTACCGTCGTGTAGTCCGTGTCCATTCAAAACCAGTTCAGTACCAAAAATAATCATATTTTTTAAGAAATCAGCCAAGTATATCTGTTTCTTTTCTTTATTCTAGTTCAGTCACGCATTCTATGACGAAGCAATGTTTACGTGTACCTTCTCTTAAGCCTACAGTTCCTCGCGTAAAACCTTTACTTGCTAATATTTATAATGCGTAGTCACTGCCAACACTTTAGAGCCATATCAAAGCAACATTTTTCTAGAGACTACATGAAATCTATTGAAGCAATATATGTTAAAATTTAAACGAATGATTGGACCATATGAGAGGAGCAAAATCCCTTTTGTTAGCTAGATAATTTTCATTTTTGCACTCTACCTGGTTTTGAGTTTCAATGGGCCTTAATTGACTTTCATATTTAAAGAACCTGTGACTTTTGTGAAATTTCTAGACAACATTCCCCTGTATGGCGAAAGTTCAGCAGATCCCTCGATTAATATTATTAAAACCTCAGGGAAAACAAACCAAACTCAACAAAATATTTGCATTATTGGAGCTAATCGAAGGCCCACACTCTTTTATTTTTTTCTTAATATCCTGTGAGTAATTTTAAATCAAATCGGCGCTACCTCTTATAATGACCAGTCGACAGAATGGATCAATCAATCCGAGAGAGAGCTCAATTTTTACGCACGGCAATGTCTCCGTCCAATCGAAACCCTCTCCACCACTCACTCCACCGTTGCGAATTCAACCCTCACCGAGCAACGGGAGCGATTTTTTTGTCATTTTTATCCCCAGAAATCCATCAACTGTGCCCCCACCCCCGTGCCCTACTCTCTTTACTCTTTTGCAACCCCCCCCCCACCATCCCCTCTCCATGAACCCCCTCGTCCCCGCCCCGGACTCCGGTATCCCCGAAAACCCCAAGTCCCACCCGAGTTCGCCTCCTTTTTGTCCGCGGAGAAAGGGAGAGGAGGAAGAGCCGGGGCGGAACCGTTTCTCCTCTCTCAACCTTCCATCCCCTCGCACTCACCCGCAGATTGTTGAGGCTCCACCGGGTCACGTGACGGGGCCTGCATGATGATTAAGGAAAAATGAGGGAATTTTTTTCCCACAATCTCTTTCCCTCTCGACCACCCCACACATAACTTTTCTCTCTCTCTCTCTCTTCTATTTTCTTGGTGACCAAACCGGTCCCGATCACCCGTTTTCTTTCCTCCTCCCCTCTATTCACCTCCCGTTCGCCAAAAAAATTAACCAGTGACCTCGAAATGCTCTCTTTTTTTGGATTTTTACGTTTTTAATGTCAAATACTTTTATGATCTAGCAAGCGAGGGAAAGGGAGAGAGAGAAGGGAGGGGGGAATTCACCCTTCAACCCGCACTTTCTCCACCAACTCCGCACTGAGGAAAAATATATAAAAAAATAAAGATAACGCCCATTCATCGATCCGCTTCTATTTTTGGGACCACACAGGAGATATTTTCATTTATTTTTCTCCTTTTGGTTTTATTTTATTTCTGTGTAGTTGGTCGGTCGTTCCCGTGTTTTTTCGAGGAGATTTCCTTTTACGATTCCGTGATTATTTGCTTTTTTTTTCGCTCCGGGGAAATTTTGAGTCCGCAATATTCGAATCGCTTTCCGGTCGGGCAGCCGAGGGAGAAAGAGGCAAGGAACAAATGAAAGATTCACTGGTTAACGCAGGTTGGTTCGATCGCACCCATCAGCCTTCCCTGATATTTTTCTTTTATGTAATCCCCACGAAGTGCTCTGCAATAGGATTAGAACGCATGCAGATGTTTTAACATGTAGATATCAATTCCTAATAGCTGCTACTAATAAATTATAAACCCCTGCAAAGTATGGTTAACTCCTTTGAAAAATATTTCATTTATTCTTGGCGAAAATTATAGAACGAGTTATGTTATATGTACTGTAAACGTGTACATTATGGAACGATGTATTTAAAATTTTACATCTGTAACTAAAACATATTATCACAATATAAATATTAATAAATAAATAAATATATATATAGATAATTATTAGTCAATAAGATCTGGCAACATTGCGTAATCGTTGCCAAAGTCGTTGTTAAAAATATATCAGAGATGAAGAAGAAAAGTTATAAAGAAAACCTTTTCTCCTAAGGTATAAACGTCCTGTCATCGAGGAAGTTACACAAATTATCCAACTCACCAAGATGAAAAATTGCATGTAAATTTCAAACGAAAACAATATCATGAATATGAAAATTAACATTTAGCGGGTTACACAAAATCATTCATCCTAAAAGTGGTCACCGAAATAGTTTTTTCTCATGTTAATAAGTTGTGCTAAGTAATTAAGAGGTAAACTCGTAAGTTCATTGTTGCGAAGACAGGTCACTCTTGATGAGTAATGCTGGTAATGCTTGCAAAAGCCCTTATGAAAAATATTTTTACAAGAAGCTCCATTTGAACAAAAAAACATTGATTCAAGGGTCTCCTACAGTAAGGATAATTTTGTTGGTGTAAACTTCAAATTAAAATTCCTAAAAAATTTTCAGAAATACTTCATCGATAATGTGTTGGAATCTTTTTTTTAGGGATTATGGAAAGAGTCTTTTTTTCGTAGAGTACCAGTGCGATCAAAGAAACGAAAGAACACTTTGCACTCTTGAACCCCCTTACCTAGGCAACGCTCATGTCACCTAAGCACGGATATGCGGAGCATGAATGCATGAAAATATACTTGCAACGGCATTAATGTGATGTATGTACAGTATTTCTTAAGTTTTTACGCTGAACATGTAAATCGTCTGGGCCGGAAAATCAAGTGCCCTGTGAGGATTCGATATAATCTTAAAGGTCATCATCCTATCTAAAACATCCAGCCAGTTACAAATTATCTTCGATAAGGGCCACGCCAAATAGTAAAACCCTTCAAGCACGAATTAAGATTGGCGAAGTCAAACTACGTATTCAGAACTAATAATATACCGTATGCAAAACCCAAGGATATCATTCTACTGAATCATTTTTGAAAAATATCGTGAATCAGTTTGATGATGACTCTTATGATGGTATATACATAGTTCATGTTATGACGACACACGTCTGTGCAGTACTCACCGAGATTAGACAACGTAAAATTTGTTAAATTCAGGAATTGGCGTCTGATCATTCGTTAAGATTTAGATTGAGAGATGGTGGCCTAGGTAAAATCGGTGAGGGAAACTGGTATTTTCATTTCAATGATAAAGTCACCCCATGTGATAAAAAATATGGTATTTCATTACGATGAAACTACATATAGATATTTCACGGTACAATTTTTAATGGTATACTCCACGTCCAAAGGATTTTCATCTTAATACTAAACCTCTGGTCAAAAAACCCACTTGTTTCTCAATCGGATTGCTTAAGGTCCTTATTCGGTTTACCTATATAATAAGAATATTTTAACCCTAAACTGCACACTTTACACTAAAACTAGCACTTTTCATTATGAAAAAAATCCTAGAAAATCAATTCTATGACAAATGCCGGGTTTTTTTTAAATCTCATACCCTATTTTATTCCCTTCGCTGTCGCGTGCTGATATCATAAATGATTATCGCGTTAAATAACTGACGGGAAATATCGAAACAAAAAAACTGTTTCTTTTTTTTAGTCGCAACTCACACTTAAAACAGTTTGCACCTCGACCAATCAGAAATAGAAAACGTCGCGCAATTCGAAGTAAACTGAAAGGTGACATCACTCAATTCCATTCCGGAGTCAAATGGGATTCGAGAAAATGTTTCTTTTATTCCCCTTCGAAAAAAAATTTCCCCGACTTTAATCGCATATACCCCTCTGTTCCAGCAGTTATCGACTCTTTATCCACCAGTTATGTGGCAGTTATCTCTCTTCAATTCCGAATTTCAATGGCTCCGCATCCATTTAGGGGTTCTCGCCTCCCATCTCCCTTCGCGAATGAATGTTTTTTTTATCTCTATCTACTCCTCCCCTCTCCATGGCAACCGACCACCTCCTGCTCCCCTCCCCCCTCTCCGCCGCCTAATTCTCGCACACCCCGCTCCGTACGCCACTCCACGGCGACGAAATTCTCACACAAATGCCATCCACCCCCCATTCAGAAGCCGGTAACTCAATAATGCCCGTCCTCCTTCTGCCACCCCTCCTCATCACCCATCTCTCCTCTCCCTCCCTCCCGCTGTAACAGATTGCTTGTCTTCTTCCCCACGGCCGTCACACTCCCGTCCCCTCCACCATCAACCCCCTTCCCCACCCAGTGTGACTGCTGTATCCCTCTCTGCCCCCCCCTTCACGTAAATTCTCCCCTCCTCCTCCTCACACCCTCCCCCCACGGTCTCGCCACGCTCACACCCCCTGGCGGGGCATTCGGAGAGAGGCTAATTCCCGCTCCCTTCGGCAGAGGGACCTCGAAGCAACAGATTCCTGACGGGACGCGACTGAGAGAGCTGGAAGCGCAAACCCGCTCACACAAATGAACGAACTCACATAGAGGAGGAGTGTGAGTGGAAACACACTCGCCGAATCCTTAACCACCCGTTTCCTCTTTCCTCCTCCTCTTTCCCCCTTCTCGCCTCTGAATCTACAAACTTTCCAATTTTCTATTTACGGAGCGCCCTGATTTAATTTTCCGCCGGGAACCCTTCCAGGAAAATAAACCGCGATGCATCCTTGCTTCTACGTGTTGGTCGTTGTATCGTTTTCTTACCATGACCTAAACCCTCCCCCCTCATGTCGATAAACGTACTCCTCTATAAGAAATATTACTCTAGTGACATTCTGTATTCAATCCACTATTTGAAGAGAGAAATGCAAGTAACGCCAAGCATGAACGCCATTAATATTCAAAATAATTGAGATATTAAATTCATAGCAAAAACCTATACCTCTCCGACACGAAAGCAATTTCCTTTCGTTTCACTCTTAGCCAAGAGGAGAGAGGTATTACAACTCCCAACTGCGCGTAGGAAAGGACCAATTAAATCCCCCAAGTAAGAAATCCAAAGTCTATTCGTAAGGTGAATCTCACCTGCCAATGTGAATTTCACGAATTAACTTTCTGCTTCGTAGAAAGCACACTTTTATTTCATTTCCTTCCGACCATTTTGCAGATACTAAAATCAATTCTCGGCGTTCGAACCGAAATTTGGCATAACTTATAGACAGTAATGAGTATTAGAATAAAACTAATGGCATGTAAAATTAAAACATTCATAGTAGGGGGCTAGGTAATTTTCTCGCTCTCCACCTGCGGTTTACAGTAAGTAGCGTCAGTCCCCAAAAAGTCACAGAATTAGGATTTCGCTCGGGGTGCCCATGTCATACCCCATGATAAAACTCGGGACGCTTATGTTTATGTACGTAGTTTAACGTTCTGCATCCTTACTGAAATACTTCTCAAATATATGTATTACGTTACAATGCCCTCTCTCTTTCATAACTAAAAATACAAGTATCCAAAGTCATAATCGAAATGAAATAAAAAATATTCAAGGAATGGAAAGAGCATAATTTTCAGAAATAACTAGATAATCAACAAACAACCTTATAGTGCGTCGGTAAAATGGCAAGGACAAGAATATGCGCTTTTGAGATGCTAGAAATGAATTTAGGGCTGTCTTCATTGCATGTTCGAGTTATTAATTCCAGTATTACTTATCCCAACAACCCAACCCAATATTTAAAGAATATCAAACAGAACACTATCACTCAATACCTACTAACTTACATATTCCACCCTCTTTCCATCTCTGATAATTCTCTAGGTGAATAATATTGCTTTTTATGTGATATTCCATTGATTCTAGACGCATAAATTCTAAATATTTTCTTGATACTCTATGCAGTAATAACTTCCAATCATAGTAAGGAACTTTTCACGAGCAGAAGCTGGAAGTACCACACCCAGTAAATTCAGAATATGATAAATAAAAATTCAGTAGCATTTATTAACTGGTTATGTCTTAAAAGTCACAATAACTACGATAATTTCCTAATTCTAATGTTTTAGTTAATGGTTTAAACATAGCAAAGCCCATGATATAATCCAAGGTATTTTCATATTTTATGTTTTAAATGATACCTATGATAAAATGGAGACCGAATCATATCAAATATTATGCTTTTAACTTTTATAGATTGCATACTTTTATTGCAATTCCTCCTCAGTACATTGACGAAATGAGTTCTAGTTGCGCGCTTGACAAATTCATCCCCGAGTGAGAAGAATTTCATTTTGCGATATTTTTCATCCAAATAATCTCCAAAATACGTTTGAACGGAGTAAATTATAAATGAATCAAAGTTACCCATCTTTGAAACATCTCGATTACAAGGCTAGTTAAAAAGAATTCATTCCAAAATCTCAAACTGCGATCATTCAAGTAACTGAAAAATAGTCAAATATTTTTCTCTTTTTCGTTTTCCTTCGGAATCTACTATATTTCTCCAATCCACCTACACTTCCGTCACGGTAATCCTCAATTGTTCAAGCTTTGAAGTGGAAACTTCGAGTAAAAATCTTACATATTTTACACTATAATATTTACTTATAACACTATAAACCCAAAATAAGCACGCACATTTGGACAATGCACTTGGAGCTCCAGACTCTTTGGTCCATTTCGATCTGCAAAAGAGCGAACTATTGCCCTGAAACTCTTAATAAAATGGGTTTTATGACTTACCGTAACTTTCCATCCTTCATCCCGTACAGGTACTACTACGACAAGAACATCATGACCAAGGTGCACGGGAAGCGGTACGCTTACAAGTTCGACTTCCAGGGCCTAGCAGCGGCGACGCAACCGGCGGCGGCGGCCGCGGCGGCCGATCCCGCCTCTTACAAGTACCAGTCGGACCTCTTCATGTCCAGCTACCACCATTCGGCCAAGCTCAACTTCATGGGCCCCCACGCGGGAATTCCCACATCATCAGGTAAGCAGGAAACTGATTCGAATGGGTATCCGCCAATTGGAGGCCTTGCTCACGCATACTTGGGACAGATGACTACCGTAACCTGGGAATCAAACGTTTCAACCAGGTCAAGAATTTTCCCAGACAAGCAAAGACAATAGAAACAAAACTCACTTTATGTTTACAGAGACACGGTAGTCCAGGGGTTGCTCATTGAACTGACTGACCGGAGGGCCCGGGTTCGATTCCCGGGCATACATTTCTAGGTACCCTCAGCTCCAAACCCAAATGGAAATGCTCAGGGAAAGGATCTAGCACTCTTTTTTTTGTTAACAAAGCGAGGTCGTTATTTTATTTTTATTCACTCGTGAAAAATATCTTTGTATATACGTAAGTATCTGCCTTTTCAAAAAGGAGATGAGAAGAAATTAAGAAAGCGAAAGGTGATCTCAACTACATTTACAGCAAAACCCGGTAGGGGGTGTCGAAGGACTTAGGCACAATCCCCAAAACTTGAGAAGATATATTTGGCAGAAGGAAAATGAGTTTAGAAATGAAATTGCTTCATTCCTATTTTATCATGGTATCAAATTATGTAAGGCAAAGATGATTCCTTGAATCTGCTTGGTAGATTTAGTCTTGGTACAGGTACCTGTATTTCTCTCACACTGTCTCATTATGGTCTAACTCGTCCGTATTTGAGTGCCTACCCAGTACTGCGGGCCTTAGGTTACTTCCTCCATTGCATACGTAAAATGGCTGCATTCATACTATTTCTGGAAGTTTAATCTAGATTTGAGCGTTCGTTTCTCCTAAAGTATCTATTTCAGATTGAATAGTAATTATGTTACACTTTGTGCAACGGCAGGGAATTTTTTAAACGAACCAGGTGGCTTTTATTTGAACAACCTTCCAAATCCTGAGTGTCATTTGAAATGCATGCCAAATATTCGCAGCATATCGATACGAGATTTAATCTGAGAGAACTAGCATGTTCCTTTCTGATTTTTTGTCGTCTACGTATCTTCCAATTATGTATTTGACAAAGGCTAGTTTCTTCAAGATGAACTACGTACGAGTGTAACTGTATTTCACATATTTTTACTCGTGTTAGGACGTAATTGATGGTGATTTTGAGTATTCTTATCAAATGAGCAAAGCATTTTTGTCATGTTTGTCTGATCAGACAGAGACAATTTAAGTACATTTTTCTATTTGACTGTATGATGTTTTAAGAATATTTTTCTAAATCCGATGAAAACTATTAAAATTGTGCCTAAAAATCCTAAAGGAAGAGTAAGTAATACGTAAAAGTGATATGAAAATATATTCGGAAAATGGCATATAATAACATTGTATTTATAATATTATAAATAATGATAGTATTGAAAACGAATTGATACTCAGGATAAATATATATTCCCAAATATAGCCCCTACTATATTATCTAATTTAATATATATGTGGATCTTAATGCATTTCTCTCGATGCCATTAAAATTATCAATTAAGAAAAGCACAGCGAATAATAAGTACATCAAGAAATTCACTCACAAATTCTCAAATTTGATACATTGTTAGAGATCTTACAATGTATCCATGTTTCCACTTTACAGAGCGGGCATTTCAAATAGGTAAGTGAGTGAATCTTACCCAAACGGACTCGATTAATCTAAATCAAACGCACAAGAAACCACTGTAGAATGTCCAAGAGAAAAATAACACCCTTGACAGCGTTGGTTTGAGCCCACTTCAGCGATCACTTGGAATATGCCTAATGCACCGTGGATCCACATTGTAGCGGGAATTATCTATCGTGAGGGGTAGGGCGATGTAAATGGATGTATTCCTGTCCACTTCTCCCGCACTCATGGATTGGATGTGCTTCCGATGTGACTGTTCCCGGACGCTTTCCGAATCGCTGAGACGAGAAAACGAAAGGGGATATCCTCTTGCCCTCCCTGTCACAAACATGAGAGATGAGAGAGTCAGCAAGAGGCGCATGAAAACCTCTTGGGAAGATGACGCCGTTGGAGGAGCACGTGAAACCGCATCCTTTTGAAAATGTCATACGTCGTTCAAACTAAAAGTTCCCTCAGAACTCACACCCTTCCAACTGAGGATAGTGTGACGTCGAGTATTCGCGTGAAAGTAATCGAAAATCCGTTTAAAATAGCTTTGAAAGTAACTCCCAAGTTACACTTCATATAATTCAAAAATGCCGCTGTATTTGTCATGTGTTCACTTTCTTAAATAATTCAATTGTTAAACTTGCAGTAATTTATATCATTCAAACATTCAATTTCTTATATCTGATGAACTTTCAGGTTTTAAGAAAGAAAGTAGATATCCCATATTCTTCTCCTCCATGCTCTACCTTCCAGCATGCTGCCCCCGTGAATGTCAGGTTCCTAGTTCACCATTACGTGGGGCATCTGGTTTTTATTACGTCTTGTTGCATGAATTAGTTATTTTTGTCAGGCAATGTTAACATGACGATTTAAGATTTAGGCCTTAAGCTACAGCTCAATAAAGGGATATTAGTGTTTGCAATAAAATTATCGCAATAGAACTGAAAAAATTGATGTTAAAAATATTATAATATTTTGCAATAAAAATTTATGATTGGCATCAGAAGTCGATCCTGGTGGCAAAGCAGGTTTTGTGTTAGACAGGCAAGAGAGGGGACCTCCCTGTAACCCAAAGGAATCCACGAAGCACCCCAATAATACCTGGTTTACCTACTTTCTGCACTTAACACGCCCAAAATTCATTGAATCGATCTTATAGGATCAGTATATCATAACCCTTCAAATGAATCAAATGGGAGATATAATGCGAGAAACGGCGAAAGACATTGTCCTGAAAAGTTGTACGTCCTATGATTCATTTCGGGAATATTTTATTCGTATAAACGTCCCATTTATATGAATTATATTGTATTTGAATGTAACGTGATTGCAATGATATATTTCTTAATTCCTTTTAACTTAAATTAACTGAAATATATTTTTTAAACATAGCATTGCATCGTGACAATGAAGTTACTCATGATGATCACGCAATAAATATCTATGCAATTGATCAATGCACTTATTCTGCTGTTCGAGATACACTTCAAAAGTAACTTCACTTTCTTAAAGTTCACTTTTACAAGCAGCACATTGCGCGTGGAGATTGGTTCCTAAAATCAACTCGTATCTCTGAAGAAACTGCCATCGAGACTAATGAGTCATGTTAGCGTAATTCGACCACAAACGGGAAGGCCATATATTCAAGTGTACAGCTTTCGCATCAATATGACATAAAAGAATATGCCGTTAAATCGACACAAAAAAACTTGATTTCGTAGCCATAGCTAATTTGTCCGATTTTTCGGAACCGAGGACCATAGCGAGAGCCGACCCGATGATTCTCCCCTCAATCACCTCCTCCCGAATCCCTCCACCGAAGTGAACCTTGTCACTTCCTGGAAATGGAGGGTTTCCATAACGAGGCAAAAGGAGGAAGGGGTGACTATTCCCTTTGGATCCGTCTCGCTTCTCCTACCCCACTTCACATATGTTCTGAATTTCGGACGGGTTAGTTTCGTTTGGCTCTCTGAGGTCACTGCGAAATATGCCAAGTCGAGCAGTGGCATGGGCAGAGTGATCGCCTCGGTCATGCTTTTTGGGATAGCGGAAGAATAAGGCGGTTTAATGGGAAGGAAACGGAAAAGACGAGTGAGGCACGGTCTGACAGAATGGGGAGGGGAGAGTTGACGGAGGGAGAGGGGCGCAAGGCACAACAACAGCAATACGGACCGTGTCCCAAGTTCAAGCGGCGCCCTCCATCCGACGTCATTCCCTCCCTTTTAAATGCACTTCCGGAATAAATCGGAAGCGAGGAGGGAGGGGGTGACGTCACCTTTTACGCTCGGAGGAACGCCTCCAGCCCTTGTTCTTCCTTATTTATTATAGACCACAGAGGCTCGGCTACCACTTCGGGACCTCCAACAAACAAGCTCCGATTAATCTCCCCTCTCAAACGATCGGACGATTTTTGCTCAAACTTCATTCAGAATGCACCATAGTCACCTCGGCCTTATTTTGCAAGTAGTCATCCGTGCAGGGGTACGTTTATGGAGGTCCCAAAAAGATTGAGCGTCATTGTAGACTTCTAAGACAGCTCTGTGCTGTATAAAGTCTTTTACACTTTTCTAGACACTATTCACTTCATCGGCTAATGGCACTTTCTAGCACCCTTCATGCCGTTCATTAATATAATTTCCCTCCCCATTTATTTCGCGTTCTTCCTTCTTCAACTTTTCATGCAACCTACCAGCCATGCCCTCAACTTCCAACCAAGTCTCCTCCATCCACGTTCTGTAACATGACATTTTCCCTTCCCAAATTCCAACCTTCCCGCATCCAACCCAACACAACATTTCTTTATTCTCTAAATATTAAATAATTCTCTAGTTCATTTAAAAATTCATTTTTTTATGAACAAGTTAAAAAATAATTTATTGGTCTAAATACCTACTCCGTTGTCAATCTCAGTCGCCATAAACTAAAGCTTCAACTATTCGTATCTTCTCCTTCCTGGCCATTTTATATCGGAAACCAATATTTCGTGATTCAGTTTCTAGAGTAGCTATGACAAATGGACACATAAAGTGCGGAACGATGAAGTACATAGAAGAGCAGAAGAGGAAAGGACCATATGGAGAGCTCTGCGGCAAAGAAAAACTAGATGGATTGGACATACCTTGAGGCACAATGGATTAGTTAGACACATAATAGACGGAAAAATTGAAGGAAAGTTCCCACGGGGAAGGCCAAGAGACAAGTACATAGGGCAAATTAAGAAGGACGTAAAACCTATCAGAGGGTGAGGAAATTAACACTAAATAGGGAAGAATGGAGGGCTGCAGTAAACTAATCTTAGAATTGAAATACTGATGTTGATGACTAGCTACGATATCGTAACAGAAAGTTACCAAATAATGCATATGATTAGCAAGGGCGTTGTGAATAAGAGAAGAAAATTTTTAATCACTTTTAAGAGATGTGCCCTAATGAGCACTCGATGTTCTCCTCCCTGGAGTGATCAGATGCTGAGGGCAGCATATCAGAGTGGAATTCTGCCAAATTTCCTATTTCCTAAATCGCTTCTCAGTTTTCAAACGTGTTATCAAGGCCTTCAGCGAAAATAATCGTATCCGGAAAGAGCGTAGGAAAGAAAAATATTGCTCCGATGAATATTCAAACAAAAAACAGTCAACCTGTGCACTGAATTATGTATGAGTTGTAAAAAAGAGACCTATGGCTGTCCACATAGTACATTCATTTCAGGACTCAGAAATATTTCAGTTCAAATTTTAATAGCGCTTTCAGCTCATATTTACTTTGATTCGCGGCTTCACCTGGTTTTATTTGAAGGGTAGCGACAAAAACGAGGCACAATACCCGTTAACTACTGCAATTCAATGACTGGAAAAGAAACTAGGGTAAAACCACGAAATTAGGTGGCACTTTGAACGATTCAAACTTCCCACAACTCGACCGAAGGATTCCTGCAATTGGTTTTTATGTTTCATAAGAATATTTCTCTTCAATTCAGGTTTGATGGCCGAATAAAAGCGAAATGTCCAAGAGCTCTCCATCTCCCGTGGAGAAGGGTCCTTTAACATAGAGTCACCCGCCCTTGATGCGCCCTGACTAATGTCTGAACCCTGAGACTTATGTCCCTGAAATTTGCCACGGTACAGCATTCTACATTGGACCCCATTCTTTCCTGTTCCGACCCTTCCGCAAGAGTTATGTGCCAGCTGAAAATATATATAGTGCCTGCCTAAGTTTTGGTATCTATATGTCAAATTAATGGCACGTTAGTCCAATCCGGAAAACGACATGGAAAATATTACGCGATGTACCTTCACCAACTTCATTCAGCGGAAAACGTTCTTATGGCGACCTTCAATGAATGATCTCATTTATGTGAATTACAAAAATATTGAGAAGGAAGCAGGTTCCACCACCCTCACTACGTTCATAGCTATTGGGATATAATAGAATTGTTATTAATGTTTCTAAATGAATATGGTTATTATTTTCTTTCATTTTAGAAGAATTGTTTATCATCTTTTCAGTTGTTTATATTCTGAAGTGTAGACGGCCAACTCAAAACTCCATGCCCACAACTTTGTTAAATTATATGTATGCCATACCAAATCAATTAACTTACAATAGCTTAAATGCGACGATGGCATGCGTGTCCCCAAAGTGACACTACCTAACATCACCATATAGTAAGCTAAACTAAAATCATCATATTGCACCTCGATAAAAGGTCGAATATACCTAATTAAAAAAACTACTTAAACAACTACAACCTCAACTACTTAAAAAAAAATCAATCTAACTTTTCCTCTGCCAAAAAAGCTATTGTTTACACGGAGGATGTAGGAATTAATATTTTTCCAGCACTTTTATTATTTCCACATCTTATAAAGTAATATCTTTAATACACGTTCTAATCATAATTTACGCACCTGACAGCACAAATAATTAACAAAATCAACAATTAAATATATCGCGTCATTTGCAACAGATAGTGTAAACGAAGACAAGGTCAAGAGAAACTAATTGAAGATTAAAAGTTGTTGGCAGTAAGTCTAGGTGCCAAAATCCTTTTTCCAAATCCGCGTGCAATGCAGACAATCCATTGTCCAATCCCCGACCACGTTCCTCGCAAGCAAAGTAAGGGGGACGCTATTGAGCGGACAGAGAGAGGGGGTCCATTGACTAGCGAGAGGGAGAACGGAAGAACCTCTCCAATGGCATAAAAGCCTTTCGATCGACCACTACCACTTACGTAATCCACACGAACTGATTTCTCAAATTCCTCCTTAATATTGAAACTCTTATATCTAGTGACCAATAAGATAACTACCACGGGAAGGTTGTTACTATAGTTTTGCAAATATGAATATCCCCAGCCAGAACATGCATTAAACTTATTTAAAAAATATCAATCCAGGAAGATCAACTTTGAGATGATGAAAATCGCCTAATCCCGTTTCATAATATTAAAAATGAAATGGTGGATTTAAACTAGCGAAATATATATTTTACACATTGAACGATTTCAGCAGAAAGAAAACAGAGCTAAGGTTAAGAGTTAAGTGAGAAAAAACCTCAATTTTAAAATTTTGAAATATTAATAATTAACATGAAAACTTTTCTCTTTTCGTGGATTGTGGCTAAACATCCCTTGCGGTTATAAACGCTAATCTTTACTTCTCGCGACTTTCTAAATGATTAATCAGTATTGATATCTACACATTACTTGATAACCCTTTCACTACACAGAGATAAGACAAAAAATGTTTAGAATCCTAAGGATGAGTAACTGTTTATAACTTAACCTTTCAGTTGAACTCCCGCCAAACGAAAAAATAATGTGATTCCTTCTTCTTATTCGTTTATTTCTTTCGAAACTACATCTTTAACTCTTGACTGCAGAACGATACGAGCGTCACAAGTCACACCGCAAAGTTTAAAATTTCACTACGAGCAGCAATCATTCTTTTCGATGAATTTTATCAAATTTTGTATTCCAAAAACATCCCAAACCCGAGGTTGAGCCCCATAGTTTTCAAGCACGGTCCCCGAATCCCCCACTCAGGGATAAAGGGTTGGCAGGGGAATGGGGCTTGCAGGGAGTGGAAACTAGGTTGAGTGGAACGCAGTTTCGCCTCTCTTCTCCCCCCCTCCCCCCCCCCCCGTCTCCCCCGCCTCGCACCTCAAGCAACGCCAACGCCGCCGTCATCTCTTTCGCCCCGCTGACAAACAAAACAGGAGCGTCGCTCGTCGAATCCGCATCTCCCGTCCCATTCCCCATCCACAATCGCTCCCAGCACTCACACACAATCCCCGCCTCCTACAACTTTCCTCTCCGTACGCCTCTTGCCCCCGCTTTCTTTGTGGATCCCAGTGTAAAGCGCTTGTGTTTAGTCAAGGAACGGAGTATGGCGGCGAGGAGTGAGAGGTTCCTCAGCGGGGGAGGCCTGGGGAGGATGGGCGAATGTTTGGGCGTGGATGGGTGGGGAAAAGCAAAGAAAATGAATCTGCCTATACGCCTCTGTGCGTGCGTGTGTGTGCGTGCGTGTGAATGCTTGCGCGAAACGCAGGGAGAAGAAGAGTTTCGAGTGGGTTGCCTGGGATCCTGTGCGAATGAATGAGTATGCGTGCGAGGAGACAAGAGAGATATGAGAAGCGTCGTTATTGCGCGGCCACGAAGAAGCCGGAGATACGGCTTTCTGTGACAATGGGGTGTTGTGGTGGGAGAACGTGGTGAGGTGGGTGGGTGTTAGAGCCCCTGGGGCGGGGGTGGGGGGGGGAGTGCGGTTTCGGTGGGTGGGCAGGAAAAAGGCGATGGATGTGGGAGACGGCGGGAGTAAGAGGGCGGTGTTGGAAGTCAATAGTGTGGAAAAAACAGCACGAGAGAGAGAGAGAAAGAATAGAGAGAACATGCCTACATCCAAAACACGCTGCTTGGGACTTCAGGAGCAAGAGAGGTGATAGTATTTACGTGAGGGATTAGCGATGGAGAAAACGCAAGGACTGAGTCACGTTTCTTTTTACCTTTTCCGTTTCTCCGTTCGCTTTTATTTATCTCGCCATTTTTTTTTACCTTTCTTAAAACCATCTCCACTCAATGTCTCACTCTCTCTCACGTTTTTTCACATCCTCCCCAATATTACGTCATACCAGGCATTTTACTTTTTTTATTTTAATAAATTACTTCAACTTTGTGCTTCGCTATCGGCCCCTCCACATAAAAGTAGCTCGTTCATTTGATGTATCATTTGTAGAGTGATAAAAGTCCTTTTCGTATGACGCCACAATTGCCGTTAGTCCTCCCTCACCCCAGACCATAGTTTCCACTGCATTCCTAGATTCTTTCCCCACTTTTTTGTGAATTAAACATTCATTAACTTCCTAACCAAAGCACAATTCGGGTTTTGAACCAGATCTCATCGTTTGTGAGAGTACTGCCATTTAAACATTGTTGAAGAATTTCTTCCTGACGTTTTCTGTTTGCAGTTTGATTGCGAACTTATGGGTCAAAAATTACTTCAACAGCAAGTAAATGAGTATCATCAGTATCATCTTTCGAGTCTTCAAATACATTATAAGGTTTAAATTAAATATTATATTTCAAAATATATCCTCTATGTCCCTTGAAACCTATTTTTATACGCATCATTCGCGTTGAAAATGGTGATGAAAGGCAATCCGCGGGGCAAAGTATTACCATAAATACACATATGCGGGGTTTATCGGTGGTATTAATTTTATAATATTGGCGTCAGAGTTTCCTAATTCAGCTATTTTAACATTCTACTCAACTGATGATTTACGCTTTTGATCCTAAAATTTACTCGTATATGAAGGGACTGAGAGCGGAGAATAGACTCCAAAAAAAATCATTGAGGAGATAATTCTGAGCCCTATGCTCTGTTGAAATCCATTACACACACACACACACACACATACATATATATATATATATATATATATATATATATATATATATATATATATATATATATATATATATATATATATATATATTGCTTGGAAAACAAACTATCCTTTCCACTAAACACGCCAGCACGCCGAAATAATCGCGTAATGATATTTAGGTTTATCCGAAACCCAACGTCAACAAATAAAAGTTGGTCATGGTGTAAAAGAGTTTTGAAAACAAATGACATTTGCACATTACCTGCCTCTCTGATAGAAAATATGCCATTTCATATTCGGATGAAAACCATTCTACAACCAGTGGTCAGTGCTTTATTGCATTGTAATCACGACATGCGCTTTGATGAAGCACACTAAATAGTTTCACTGAATCCTATGAGACAAGGAAGTAACTGGAGAATTTCTAGAAATTACCCTATGCCCTACAATGCGAATGCTTTTAGTGTTATGGAAAAATAAGTGAATCACTGCCCTCGATGCAAAAAGGAATGTCCATCGAAATTCAACCGAACAAGTCGGAAAACTTTGACCGCCCAGCCACGACGTCACATTCCACACGTGCACTTCAAAGTCTGCATAAGAACAAAATGGAACATGAGATGTTTGTGGAACAGTCTCGTCGTGGAGATAGGATGGGGGATAGCGAAGTGAGGAGGATAGTAATGGTCAAACAGGAGAGCGGAGAGCAAGCAAATAGAGACAAACATTTTCCCCTGAAACGGCGCGGGTTAAGAGATCCCTACGATTGGCACTACGATAGTGGCAACGTCGAAAGTACCCGCAGACCACAGTAACCCTGCTCCCTTCGTCAAGAGAGCGGAGAGGGAGGGAGAGATCCAGGCAAATAGCGGGCAAGAGAAAATGGGGGACGCAGAATGGACAGTGGGGTTTTTGAGTGTCTGCGAGGCCTAGGCATTGTTGGGAGCATTGTTGATTGGGTAATTCTTCGGTGGAGAGAGACAAGAGTGGGACACTTAGGGTGAGGGGTACGTTTATATGTTTCGTCGTGAGGGTTGGCCAGCAGTCCCTGCAGGGGGGGAGCGAGAATAAAGATAATGCACCAAATGCGCAGCGGCTTAAAACGATGGGGGCAATGAAGTCCCGAGATTTGGTCAGCCGTGCTAAATTTTTAATGGTCAAACAGTAGAAACCGCGATCTGAGTAACTACGGTAAGCCTTCATGGTATAAAGTATGTTAGCTTTGGACCAAAATCGCCAAAGGATGAATGAAAATGAAACCAGCTGATAGTAATGTGTAAGGAAACATTTTAATGTTCTGTTCACATCTTTTTTAATCACGGAAGAGAAAATTATCATGGAATTTCTTCAGTTTCTTTCTTATTAGAATTTCCTAAAGGAGACACAAATGGACGATTGCTGAAAATACATTTGGTATCACTAAAAATTTTCTCTCATATTTTTCTATCATTCTAAAAAACTCTCATATTTTATGAAATAAAATCCTTAACATGATTAGTGATGCAAAACTATTTTATAAATGCCATTCAAACCCTTTTCAATGTTAACTCAACTTTCCCCGCAACAAATATTTCATTAACTCCGATAATCAAAATAGACTGGACAAAAGAAAAAATCGGAGAGATATAAATGATACTTAAATGATTCTCAGCTGAATTATTTTGGTAGCGTTTAGGTGTCTCCGGATTTCAATGCCATTAGAGTCAAATTATTCACATTTCACCAGTTATCTGAGTTAAGATGTAGAACCTACTTATTTATAGACGGGAGCACACAAGCGCCATTGAAAAATACACGATAATATTTAAAGGGTAAATGAAGGACCTGGAACATAAAAATTGAGGATTTTGAAGTCTATATTCCCTCCTCGCCAAATACACTCCTATCAAACTCCGTATTTATGAAAACATTTAATTGCAGTGATCACGTACTTTTCATGAAAGAATTCAATTGATTTTAATTTTATTTTGCAACCCTCATACGATCAGTTGAGGTAAATGGAGCCTAGGATAGTTGACTGAACTTAAGGGTGATCAAACAGGCAGGCCATGTTTTCTATTTATTTTATATTTATTTTAGGTTCTATTCACTATAGGTTTCTATTTATTATAGGTTCCCAAGAGCGTTGGAAATAGCAAAAATTGGGCACTGCTAGGATAATACGAATGTTAAAAGCCAATAAGGCTCTTTAAAAGAATAAATGTTTACAAAAGCGAAAAATATGCCTAAAAATTAGAAAACACATCATTGCACAAACTTCTCTAAGAATGCCCTTGTTTTCAATTTCTATTGAAATTTTTTCTATGTTAAAAATAAATTCCGTGTTAAACTTCGTTCCACAATTTATTTTAATTCATTTAAGTTTTTTTAATCAAGTAAACTACTTCTTCGGCGTAAAACGTATTCAATAAATTCCCTTGAGTATTTGACCAATACCTATACAAGATGTAGATTTGAACGGTCTTTACTCACGTGAAATATTTCGTGCCATCAGTGAGTGGAAAAATCTTGATATTATTTTAATAAAAAGAAAATGAAATATCTTCAGATACTCTGTAACCGTGTAAAATCCATCATATAATCTTAAATTAAAACTGATCGTGAAGTGACAACAAATTTTAGGGGTTGAAGTCTCACCTCACCTCTTAGAATGGGTAACAGTACAAAGTTCTTCGTCCCTTAAAAATGAATGTCCAATAACCTACAGAAGTGACAACTGACACAGGTATTAACATATCCTTCCTTGGTGAACTTTCCGGAACAAATCTTGACAGAAATGTATACTTGGCAAAAATCATCGTGCAGGAATGATTTTTTTCTCGACTAGAAACGATTCTTGTGGAGGCAGTGGGCCTTAAAACACACCCACTCTCCTCTTCCCTAGATCCCCTTTTCTTCTCGAATCGACAATTTCGAGCACAAAAGTGAGAAAAAAAAGAACAGTCCAACGCGAGCGGCAAAAGAGAGAAAGGGAAGAACCTTAACTGCTAGCAATCTTCCACTTTGAGGAGATGATGGGAGAGTATATCATCCATTTCAGCCAATTTCCTCGCCTTCCCTCTCTTGCTGCACACTCTCGGCTCCTCCCCCTTCACAACCCGTCCCCTTCATTCCCCCCACACTCCTTCTCCCGTCTGATAACACTGTCTTCTCCCCTCCCCCCACCACATACCCCTTCGCCACCAATCTCTTTTGCCATCTTCTTCCACTTCAAATGAATTCGCTTCTTTCCCGGATCTCCTGTATTCCCCCCTCGCTTCCATCGCCGCCTTTGCCTTCACCCCGCACCTCACCCTCTCTTTCTTCCTCTCCTTCAGTTCACCGAAAAACACTCCTTTCCCTCACTCTTTCCATCCCCTTCAAAGCGCGCTTTTATCTCGCGTCATCCTCTGCCGTCACCCTCCACACCACTCCCCTCTCCCTCTCTCCTCCCCGTCGAAGTGCCCCTCTCTGCCATTCCCCACCGGCGAATCCTTCCATCCTCCCGCCGGCCTCTCTTTACCGCCTCCTCCACCTCGCCTTTTCTCTCTCTCCATGTCCCTCTTCCTTCACTCCTCTCCGTCCCCTGCGGCAACCCCTCAACCGCTCCTGTCATTTCCTCCCGTCATTTGCCCCAATTCCAAGCTTCTTCTCCCACCACCAAGTCACACCGCTCCCCGAGTTCCCAACTCTCTCTCTCTCTCTTTTCACGGAACCACCTCAAGGATTTTAATCAGAGCTAATTAATCCCCGGCGTGAAAAATCTCAACTTGGTCGTCGCGACGAACGTTCATCCCGGAGCATTTTTAATACCTACACCTCTCTTTCTCCCTCCACACCCGAAAGGGACCCGAGTCATCCCCTCAACCTCCATTTCCTCCTCTTTCACCTCGGTAACCGTGCCCCTTTCGCGAGATTAACTGATCATTTTCCGTCGGCCTTCGAATGGATTCAGCATCAGTTGTAATGTGTAGGTATTGTCCTCGGGGTAAAAAAATATCTGAGCATCTCTGATCCCGATTTTCTTCTTGATATCAATTTTTACAGGAGTGTATTCATATAATTATGTAGTCTGCCGTTTATGGTAGGTTTGGATTGACGCAAACTTAGCAACCTCCCCCCACCCTATATTTGTTAGCCTCGCCTAACAAAACACGACCTGACATCCGACAATACAATAAGCCCTTCAATTTCGCATACTTCCTTCCTTCATTCTATCCAACATGTCTATGCTTTTCCTCCCCTCAGAAACGCTAAAGCCTAACTTTCTCCCCTTTATCGAAGCCTTCAACATTCTATCACCAATCAATATGCTTGCATTCATATATCCTATCCTCTTGGAATTTTTCCCAACAATACTATCTCCTCCCCCACCACGGTTAGTACTTCTTCATTTGGTATCCTATTCGTCCATTTTACCTTTTCCATCTTTGTTTGCCCCCATTTCCCAAAATTATTTAATCTACCCCTATCATCTTGCTTCGACGACCAAGTTTCCTCGTAGTACAAAATAACGCTCCATGCCAGTTTTTTCACCAGTGCTTCCTTGGTATCCTTACTCCACATCCAAGTCATCAAATCACCTTCTCCTTATGAAATCACCGTTGCTTAACGCAATTCGCATTCTTATTTACCTTATACTTAGACCATCTTGTTCCAAAACTCTTCCAAAATCCTTCTTGGACTCGCATAAACTCCGATATACTCCCTTAATTCAAAAATATGTAGGAAAAATTTTATTTGTGAATAACGTTGCACCTTGGTGACCGAAACATTCGAGGAATGTTTTATGTTGACCAACGAGAGACTCGAGACATAGCTGGTCACTGGAGATATTCACATGCAAAATATTTTTGCCATTTTGAAGGGTATTCTTCAATGGCTACAGTTTATACTCGTTATAAAAATGTAATTTTTGACAAACTTCAAGCTGCTTAAAATTTCAATCGTATAAATGGGGCAATTTTTGACTTAAGGAAAGGCTCATCATTGTGTCGGCGTAAATTCTACCTTTATGGCTCCCCTTTAAGTTTAAATAACGACGCGGTATTCATTCGCTATTAGATTAACTGAAAATCTTCCGCCCTTCATCAGCCACTGATTCGGAATTCATTTAACTTAATACTCTTTCGTTGCAAACAAAACTCCAGTGTGATAATAAAATAATAATGGATATCGCATCGTAATTCCGGTCATAAAAGAAATGATATGATTCACTCGGAGTTATTATGAATGCTCGAAAACAAACGGCAATATCACCCGTCGACCGCGCCTTAAATTATTCCATCTCCAATGCGTCCCTAGCCTCCGTATGCGCTCATGCGGACACTCCCCTTCTTTTGTCTCCCCCCTTTTCCCCCTAGCATCCCCGACTGCTTTCCGCACTGAACTCGCCCCTCTCCTCCTGCACCCTCCTCATTGCGGCCCTCCACTAATTCACTGTAGCCGCCATTTCCCTGGGCCACTTAAACCGCCGAGAAACCTCTTCTCCCCCGCTCCGCCCTGCCGTCAGTGCGGCCATTATCCCGAGAGCCACCGCCGGAGAGAAGGGACCCATTCCCGATATGATACGCGGAGCGCGAGGACTCGATTTGCCACGGGAGGTGTTTTTTTTTCGGAGTCATTGCGCGCTTATGCGAGTACTTCATTCCATTCATCATGATGAAATAATGTCGTTCTAAGCCAGAGGGTACGATTCATAGTTTATCCCTTTGTAAATCATATAAAATAATAGTGATTTACATAAGACTAGGAATTACCAAGAAGGGAAATGTGTCCTGCCAAATCGATCCTCCCGATGAGATCCTCAATCCATGAAAGTGATTCTTAATTCTTCGTCCTAAGATTCAAGTTTAATTATCAACAGTAAGTTAGTGGTACAGCCGTTTACAATATTCAAGTAAATTACGTATGTTCAGTAACATTAGCATCTTTTGAAAATAGTTTTAAAAGAACCATACCGTAAACACCATAAAAACCGTTAAAAAAAGCTTACAATGAAGTTAACGGATTTCGCCATCGGTAGGTTTATTGTATATAATTTATTTATATAGAATTACTTGTAAATCTACATAATTAAAAGAAAGATTAGGCGGGAACATGTAAAAAATTGAATAAATGATGTTTTATCTGGACTAACCTTCTTCCTTTTCCCATAGGCTTCCTTTCCTCACTTCGTACATTACTTCTCGAGGATCTCCACAACGTTGCTTTACTTTGCTCGATTCCGAAACGATTTTTCCTCTGTAATCTTTCACCATAAGAAAACCTTTTTTTTTAAGTAAAGGAAAGCAATAAACTCTCATCCGAGTGTATTCCGTCCTCCTTTTGACGTTTTGACGGCGAGCTCGAGGGCCACGAACGGCGGCGGCGTCACAAAATCTTTCCCTCCACCCCTATCCTCTTTCCTGAGAGGACGAAAATTGTCCGCCAGTCTGTCACTTGTTCTTTGCTCCGCGGACGGCTTTGTGCGCGCGAGACGGGAGCGAGAAGAGAGAATAGGGGGAGGAATAAGAGGGATATGAAAGGGAAAAAATTGCCTTTTTTTGTTTTCTGTTGTAGAGCCATCTCCCGAGGAGGGCTGGAGAGGAAAGGGTGATTACCGGTAGGCGGCGAAGGGAAGAACATCTCAAAGGAAGCGATAAGTAGGTTTATTCCCTGCCATCAAGCAGCAGAGGGAGAATATTCCGGCATTTCAAAATCGATATCCCTTATTTTTTTCCTTCAAATATTACAGGTACTGATTGCATCGAGAGTAATTATGGAGCAAAGTTGATAAGTGAATAAATAATTTTGCTTTATTACACCTTAGTGGCATACTGTAGGGGTAAACCCATTTTGACTCCAAACTAGCCTCCGTTCTCCTGATCTGACTTCGAAATATCAGAAATAAGATTAAATAGACATACTGAGGTTAAAAGTGTCCCGAAGATACCGGTCAATCCTGTCCACTACTGCCACCCTACTCGGTTAAAAGCCTTCCCAAAATAAACGAAACAATAGGAAGGCATTTAGTACAACCTCACGGCTTCCCCGCATGTCCTAAAACCAATCTGACCTTCTTCCAGAGAGTATTTCTCCTTTTCTCATACTTTACGCTAATTATAATTGGTATCACTATTTATGCATATGAAATCAAATAAAGTAACTGTTTTGATTCTCGAATTCGTTTGCTTTTGTGTGAATACGGGGATTGTGGAATATGAAAGTGACCACGTGAAATTTTCTCCTTCCTCAAAAAAAAACCCTATGATACATACCATTCAGAAAACCTTCATCTTTATTCTTCATAAACCTTTCAGTGGCTCGGTAGGAGTTGGTTCGGGCCAGGTGATTATCTATTCCAAATAATCCTATTCACCCTCATTCCCAATATTGCCTTTACTCCGCCACTATCTTGTATTCTTGGACCCGACATTACAGGTTGCCCTGTATGTCATCTACATTTCATTCACTGTCGATAGGTATCAATGCTTTCTGCCCAGTCCCTTCACTATAGATTTCATCCATATATCCTGCCCACCTTCCTCGAATTTCTTCTGGTTCCTTTTATTGAAATTCATGACTTATCTCGGGTTTTTCCCTTTTCTATGTTTTGGCAATTCTTGCTTCAAACTTTTTTCGCATAGATTTTTATCTTTCTCAGAAAATTCTCACATTATCCACACCACCACATGACATTTTCTCTAATGGTTCTTGTCCTAGTTCGTCCTTTAAGTCTCTGCGGTTATCGTATTTGCCGTACCTAACCATGCAAAATGCCTCCTGATTCCTCTTAGAAAACCCCTAAGTTGCATAAAGATTATTACAGCTCATCCAATCTATGATATGTCAAACGCCCATAACAAACATTGTAGTAACACTAACTCTGCTTCATATGCTATACTTCTCCTTAGTAAGAGGATGTTGATAGCTTCCCTTAATGAATGTAAAATATCTTTTTCTTCCAAGACTAACATCAGCTTCTCTTTACCCTTGCTCGAAACCGATTACTTGGAACGCTATCAACTAATAGCTCATGATATTCACTCCTATTCATACCATCCAAGGCTTCTACATGACACCCTTTCCGATTTTAATCTACTTGAATTACGACTGCAGTCCTGGGTGGATGGCCGAAATATTATCCGCTCCTCAAACAAAAGATCTCAATCCGTTATCAATAATATTCCGATATTTGTGGCTTCAGACATCAGGATGTACTCGGATAAGGAAAATATAGAGAATTGACATGTTGTGTGGCAGTCATACCGCAGAATCATTTTTAAATCTGAAAAGTCAACACAATACATATATCTACAATATTAGATGATGGTGTATCTTACGGTGCCGTATCATAGTGTAACGTGTTGTACCAGATAGTGAAATTCTTTGTTAAAGTGCATTCTTCCTTCTGCTATTATGGATATGTACAACTAACCCAAAGTGAAGCCTTAAACCACCAAGGAATACATAAAATTAAACGTTACGTTTTCTCAAATTTGGAAGGGCGCATAATAAATCGTAGTGAAGGGTTTATGTTAATATTTATTAGATTTATTGTGTACTTTTTTAAATGTAAAAGTGTTCGCAAGTTAGCCTATCCAAAATATGAATTTTCACCCAAAGATTAGACGATATCCACGAATTACTCCGTGCATAACCACTAAGCTTATGACCTAATCCACAAGGATGAGTGAATATTTAATTTAAAGCTAGGGAAATTTATATATATTTAATACACACACATGCACATTTCATGACCTTAAGGCTAATTGATTGGATTAGGGTGATCAGCTATTGACCTAAGACTTCTGGGCTCGAGTTCCAATTGAAGACAATGGGCTAGCTAATAGCAATATGGAGCGATTTTCTTATAATAAGAATTTCGTAAGAAACAGAATGGTTGCACTGAAAAAGGAACTGTTCCCCTGCCCTGAATTTGCGAATTCTATACCCCAAAGAGCTTTAATCAAGGTGAGCTTTACCCTCGACTATCTAAACCAACATTTGGTTTAATGACTGCGGCGGAGGCGGCTACTCTGGGTTTCTTTAAGCTTATTTTACGTCACTGAATCTATCGAACTTTTAAAAAAAATTACTTATTTGGAATTGGTTGCCCCAAGTGACATTTCAAAACCTTGGCTGCGTAACTTGTCGTCGTTAAAAATCGATAGTTTGAATTCCATTGTTGGCTAATTTAAAATTCTTACCACATGCCCGGCATATTTTTAGGGACTTGGTCGAAAACTCAAACTAATTTATGAGATATGGATCAAAAGAAAGTTCGTGGATTAAAAATCGCCGGAAAAAACTGCTTTGTAATAATGCTTCCCTATCTTTCTCCACGGCGAACTGAGGAAATCCAGTCCAATCCAGATTACCCATAAAAAAACCGTTTGTTATTCAGTCAATTCAGATCTCTTGAACCGCTTTGTTTATTACTTGGTCTATGTAAACCAGCTAGAAATGTAACACCGATCATCTGTATTCCGGGTTGAAACAAAAATCTGTTCCCCTATTTTCACGCGCCAAAAAATAAACTTACGCAAGAAACGGGAAAGTTAAGGAAAAAAAGATTTCACATTTCCCATTTTATTTTACATTATCCTCGTTCTAAATTCCAGCTCATTTCGATTCCATCTCCCACGCACCCCGTTCTTTTCTTGAAAAAAACTTTCCCTTTTAAACCACTGCACGCACACATTGATCCCTATCCCACCACTGAATTTTCGTTCCGCTCCATTCCGCTAGACTGAGTTTCTCCCCGAAACCCTTTTTCCCTTCTGCAATCCTAACGCCCATTCTCTATACACCCTGCCACCTCTTATATACACTATCGCATCTTCCATTCCCCAAACCACAATACCTTTTATACATCCCTGGCCGAAAACCCACTGCGATCCCTCTTGTCTCGCTCTTTCCATTTTGACTTAACTCGCCTTCGTCCTCTTCTCCTCCCCCCCCTCACGTGATGGGTCTTCAATCGCGCCGAAAAAATCTGTAGTCTAGACAGACAACAGGTCGTATATTTTTAATTCTCCTTAAATTTCTCCAAAAGCAAATTATATCAAAGATGCAAATTGGTATGCAAATGTGTATTCTTTATAATATTGAAATTATTGTGTAACTCAAATTCCATTCCAGAATCTAGTATTTTCTGACAATTTAGTTACAAAAGGCATCATCTCCGTTGAGAAGACCCCTATCATTCATGAAGCTACCGCTGGTGCTTTTCATTCGCAAAAGTATCAGCTCCGTGCAGAATAATTCACTATTCTTTCCCAAAAAATATATATTTAAAAAGACAAAACAATACAATTCATTGAATTCATGAATGATGTGGATTATCCATGCTGAAACATTTTACACCAACAGATTACTTGAATTTTAATCAGCAGGAGCGAGCATTTTCAGTGTTCCAGCTGTTGAACCATGCACTCGTGGTGGGTAGGGTGGAAATAATAATGACGAGATCAATGCTGACGCATAACAATATTATTATATATATATATATATATATATATATATATATATATATATATATATATATGTATATGTGTGTGTGTACACACATTTCGAATCCCCTTTTCCACATGTCCATTGCTACCCTGTCTCCCACCCCTTTTCACGCCTATTGTTTCTGGAATTCGTCGCGCGGCTCCCCCATCAGCTCTACCCCTCGTCTCCACTCACCACTAGCTTCCAGCCCCCTCGCCAACCCCATTCAACTTACACCCATCCCACATTTATCATTTACCCCCTTCCCCGCCTTCGTTCTCCATTCGCCGAGACCGAGTGAGATACAACCCCCGACTGGCCCATCCCCGAAAACTCAAATATGCTTCGGCGGCTCCATCTCCACCGAGGAGGAGGAGCTCCTTATCTCTCTCTCTCTCTCTCTTTCCCTTGCCTCGCCCGCTCCTCGTCGTGAGGGAGGAGAGATCGGTGGCATCGCCGATTGCGCCAGCGCTCGCTCGATGCATCACGGCTATAAGGAGGCGAGGGAAAAATGAATTATTACGCGCTCCCTTCTTTTTTACCGAGTCATCCATCCTCGACTCGTACGCTTGTCGTTTCTCCTCCCTCCCCTACATAATTGTTGCCAATATTTAGCCAGTTTTCCATTTCGGAAACCCTGGAAGTTCTTATTACTTCCTAATAAAGCATTTCCCATAGCCTACCGTTATTGCACCTAACTGCGAAATTCCCAGATAAACAAAAATGGGGGTTTGACGCATGATAGTTATGTAAAATTAAACAATTTGTTGAGCCAACTCACCTTACAATTTAACGAGGCTGGAAAAACTGCGATTTTTTATACATACGCTACCGGGAAAATAGTAAATAAAGCAATCTTTTTTCCTCCCAATCCAATTTTTTTTCGTTAAGATAATAAACCGTTTCCCGCTCGGAAACGAAAGATTAACATAAGTCGGAGTTCATCCTGGAAAAAAATTATTTATTTCATTTTCCACATATTATGAGCATCCTACGCCTAAATAATAAAGCCTATTCCTCAAATTTTTATTTAGCAAATCCTCGATATTTTTTCTTGGACAAACACAATGAAGAATCTCGGCTCTAGTTGGAAGAGTAAACTCTAAAAATAAAAATAAAAGAGAGTTGATTCCGAAACCAAGGCAACTATAAACTTCCTGTCCCGCTGAACAAACGCCTACCTTTGAAATTGTGACGACAGTATCATTGAGTTTCCTCCCAAAACTCACGCCTCCACTGACCTGCTCTACTCCACCCATCCCGTGAAATAGAAAACTCATGTAAACCACTGAATGTTTAACTATACACTTACTGCTTATATGCATTTATAGTAACGTAGCGCGCTCATTTGGCCATCTGGAGGTCGTCGATTACATTTACACCATGGGCTTAGATGCTATGCTTTTTGATAATAATTCCCATTCATTAATGATAATGGTGATAATTTATCAATAATATTGGTGAACACCAAATCAGTCAATTGCTAGTCTGCTGCTATCACCTCTTATGGAAAATCAACACCACATTCGGCGAACGTCGCGCGATGAGGATAAGCTAAAACATGGTTTGCTCCATAGAAGGGGAAGCTGAAGAACTGGATACGAATGCTGCAACACTTTTATTTATTAATTTACGCGTAATTCAACATCATAATGTCTCCTCCAAATCCCAGGCCTGACGCTTATAACTTTGAACCGAGTCGTCTTTATTCTGAGTACTAAATTCGTACTCTAAAATTTTTTCATCAATCCTTTATTCTCCTTCATTAATTTGTTGGTGAATCTCTTGTGTTTATAACTTTTAGAACCCATGGCATAAAAATAAAATCCCAATTTTCCGAATGCCTAAAACGAACCCCCTAAAATTTAAGAGATGCGTGACTCGTGCCTCGTATAGACTTCGTCGAGGGCGAACATCGAAAGGCGCGAACCCCGTACCGCGCTTACCCGAACTCTCCTTTCCCATTGTTCTTCCAACACGCAGGCCTCGACATCCTAATCTTTCGTCTCACTTGCCTTCCCACGTCCAAAGGAGAGAGTGGGAGGATGCCACCACGTATGTATGTGCAGGGGGCTGTGAACGGGAGTCAGAGTGTTTTAAGATAAGCCGAGAGAAAAGATGCAAAAAATATTAGGCGACGCCCAAAAAGATCGCTGGGAACGGGGAATAAAAGAAATAAACCAACCATCATCTCCGGCTTTTTTATTCCTCCCCTGCTACATCTTTTCCTTCCTTCTCACCAAACACAAAATGTTCATGTTCGTCCCTTATCGCAAAGACGCTCCTTACCACATCATTGTCCCTTGCCCCCTTGATTCCATTACCTCCATCTTTGTAGACTTCGCCAACGCCTTTTCTGAGCCTGGATTGAAATTAACAATAAAAATACCTGGATAACGGTTCTCTTTACTGGAGACTTAAAAATATTTATGAATTTTTACAATGTGTATTGTAACAGCGAAAGTGGATTAAGCAGTGCGACAAACATGTCAGAATGTGGGACTCAAAGGTATATTGGCTGGTCGTGGTTAGATTTTTCTATACCAGAAACGAATTGTTCAAAATTTGATCTCAAGGGATATTTTTCACTGTTTTATCCACATTTCAGTTTTTCCAAGGCTAATAAATCTCTATAGTTTCCTCTTAAAATCTTGTATTTATCTCACACTAGAATTGGCACGTTGAAGGAAATGAAGAGGGGCAAAAAGTATACGGAATTGAAGAAGGGTTAATCGCAGTGTAGGGTTTTAGATTGTGCCTTGTCAGTCGAGGCTTGAAAAATCAAATGGTAGTTAGTCTGTATCCATCCTAATTCTACCTCAAATGGTAAATGATATTATTTTTTTTTAATTTCAACTTGTATTATCATTTGTAAAAAAAACTATAACTTTATTTAAAATAACTGCTAATTTTTCTGTCGGTTGACAGAGTTTTTTTTTTATCGCACTCGCTTCTCTATAGTTTACTTCGGTGAAAATAATTACGATTGATAAGAAAACGCCTCGAACATGTACTGTTGATGATGATTATGTCAATACGGCTAAATTCAATCACTACGGGCGACGACCGAAATTCATGTCTAAAGCATTTCAGGGTAGAGTGGGCTGGTAAAAAGTCTCCATTCTCTTCGCAAACCCCACCCCTCACAACGCATCATGACACGCGCACCCTTCTCCATGGCTTTGATGATACGCCTCGTCCCTGTCAGCCACAGTTTGAAATCGACACGCCGCAGACCACACCGCCCGATCGAATAGATATTCAACCCTCCCCTCCCCAACGAGTCATGATAATGCAACCGCCGCCTATTCTCAACACCCTTTACGTACAAACGAACCGACCTGGGACCCCTGCGGACAGCTGAATGCTTGGTTGCTGTACCAGGGATGTATGGTATGATCCACAGATGATATCATCGAATGAGTTGTTTTCTAAAGCGCAAATACCACTCTTCCTTCTCCGTCATTCGCCCTTACACCCGTCGAAGGCTCAGATGGGTGGACGTAAGCGTTAAGGGCCATGTGAACCACTTGGGAGTCACACTAAAATAGGACCTAACATGGGAAAAGCAACTAATGAACATGTCGCAGGGCTGCAGATAAGAAAACTGGTCTCATCAAATGAGGAAAGCATTTGAATGAAAATTGTAAGAGGTGGTGTTTTTTTTGCGTTGGTTAGGCATCATCTTGATCAAGCATCAGAATATATGGAACGCTGCGGAGGACCTAATTTAGGAATTGAGCCAGATATAGAAAAAAGCTTTCCGTTCCATGAGGACCGTTCTTACCGAACGGTAAACGCTATATTATAATTCTGAATTCTGAGTGGGTGAGTAATAACTAGAGGATTACCCTTCATGATATAAAGGAAGACCTTAATGAAGAGAGTGGCTACTTCTCCGTGCAGAATATTGTGTCGGAGGTCCTCGTTTACAACATGTTGCCTCACCAAATGAGTGTGTTTGCATCATGACAATGCACGTCCACATGTGTAACATCAAACGACCACCCTAGTCAATGAATTCGGCTGGGAAATCATCGACCCTCCTTACGGCCCGGATGTTGCCCCCAGCGACTACCACTTGTTTCCCGCTCTCAAAAAGCACCTTGGAGGACAGAAATATTCATGTCAGAGGAGGAAGTGCAAGAAGCAGTCGTCAGTTGGCTTCGCGACGCGGCGAGAGAAAGATACGACGCCGGTATTAAAAAGCTGGTTATAAGGATGCAAAAAGTGATTGATCGTCAAGGCAACTATGCAGAAAAATAGCTAAATGCTAAGCCTTTCCTACAATGTACACAAAGTTGAAAATAAATTCGATTTTTCATTTTTTAAAATGGGAGACCTTACTTTTCGAATCGCCCTCGTACATTCAAACACGGAAACCCACCGCATGGCGAACATACAGAATCCATGTGTATATTCATTCACATGGAAATTGAGATAAGGAAAAGAGATAGGGACGCATATAAGAGACCTATATGCGTGTTATATATATATATATATATATATATATACATATATACACACACACACACTCATACATCTATACAAAAATACACAGACACATATCACCACATTGTAGTTAAGCACCGTACACAAACATACACACATTTTTTAAGAATCATCGTAAATCATTGATCCCGTTAGCAGAATTACGATCGAGTACGGTACAAGACATAAAAACGCAAGAGTGCAGCGATTGCACCAATGCATAAGAGAACGTACATTGGGCAATTTACAGTGGATCGACAAATATGCCTAGCGCGCTAATTTAGCTTGTACAGAGTGCGGCAGCATAATTTGCTGACATGAAGGGCATTTCAATGAAAATCACCAAAGTATGCTGCCTTACACTGTCATACACAAACAGAAGTTTACTCTGTTTGCAGTCGCAACATCATGGACGCTCCTACTCTGATGACTGAAAAGCGATTAGAAGTTATAGAAAATGAGATCGCTAGACCATCCTCTCAGAGATTCATATTCCTCACGCACACGGAAAACGTTTTTCCTATCGTTTCCCACCCTCCTCCATATTGAAACCATTCCACATACTTGTACATTTTCCATGGAGGCGAATGCTTCCTCATTGTCCGGTCCGCCATTTTGGAATATTCCTTTTGCCCCGAAACAAAGAAGGTAACAAAGGTCTAAAGAGATCGGTGGGAGTTTATACGGACTCAAAGCGAAAAAAGAGCAAAAATAATCCCGCACAAAAAAATCTCCACATTGTGTAACCAAACACGAGAGACACCACGCGGTGTCACCCTCAGTTGTCACCCCGCTAGGCTTGGACTGCTGGCGGCGGCCGCGAAAAGTAAGCGTATGAAACCCCACTTCCCCAGACCCCATTAACCCCCCCCCCCTCCCTCCTCTCACGACGAAATCCCAACAATCGAAAAATCATTCCAAATTTCTTTATTTGTGCGGGGGTGAAGCATAGAATGTGGGCGGGGTAAAAACCCTTTCCGCCCTTACACCCGCCTCCCTTGGAAAAAAAATTATAAACCCCCCCCCAGGGACAGGGAGGTAGTCCAAAGGCTTCCCAGGCCCCAAATCTCAACCTTACAATCACATCTTACCTCATTTAATACCCTCGCTCTCCCTTTTTCTCAGCCCACGCCAATCAGCGGGGGGATGGGAGATGGAACAGGGTTTCCAAAGACCCTTCCTTCCCCCCTACCCCCCACGACACCTCTTCCTATTTTATTCATACCTTCCCCCAAAAGACTCCCACACCCCAGAGCCCTCTTCATAAAAAAATCTCTTTATTCCACCCTGCCTCGCGGCCCTGACCGTCCACTTGTTAACTCTCATTATCATCCCAAATGAAAGAATGGGCAGAAACTTTTTTGAGGATTGTTCCATTCTTTTCCATTTGAGAACAATCCAACATCGCCATTCGACCTGGCCTCATCACCAAACCTAAACCCCTCCACACCGTCCCTCCTCCACCCCACTCTTTCATACAAAATTTGATAAAATATGCATTTAAATAAAAAATAATTCAAGTCGCAGCTTCGGGGGAGGGGACGGGCGCACTGATGATCGCAACGTAAACCATGCGTCGGCAAGAATCATTTTTATGATTTTTTTGAAGTTTTTAATCGCCGAAAAGAGGAAAATATGTTGATTATTACGCGAGAGTAAGATGGGGCATAAATATATGAAAGGTATATGAACTAAACTTATCTTTAATTCTCTTTTCTAATTTCAATCCCTTTGCAATATCCTTCTCTTTTTTAATGCCAAACAGACATCAGTCATTAACTTTATTGCACCAAATCCGTTTCCCTGGGTTTAGGCTCTTCTTGAGGTCACTATCCGATACTTCATCCTCATTTCAAACTAATATCCATGCCCAGTGTAGGACTTGTCAGTCAGTCATAACTTGTTGCCGACTCACTCTAGCCTATCCTTAGTTCATAAAATTTGATGAATACGCCGTTTTCCCCAAAACTTAGCTAACTCCAATTCCTAGGCTAAAAAATTCAGCATTTATTTATACAATATGCCAAAAAATTTCTAATTTTGGGTACCACTTAGTTAGTTTCCTTCTCACCTTTGAAATTCTCCTAAGCTGAACATGATTACTTCTTGGCAGTTAAGCTTTCATGGCAGATTCGAATTGTTTTTTATAAATAGTAGGTACAGTCTAACTGTTGAAATACAAAATGCCATTGACAGTTAATGTAATAATTATATGCATAAACGTTTGCTTTTGGTTGTACATAAATTGGAATTTTGTACGCAAAATATGAAGTGAATGAATGTAGTTCTTGAAAATGGGACCTTTTTAGCAACAGGAATCAACCGACTTATTTTCATTTTTCCATATCAGTAAATGTTTAGTCAAGTAGATTTTGAAAAACCTGGCCAAGTGGGGGAAAGTTTGTGAGTAGATGAGGCATAAAATCAAAAGTAGCGGAATGTTATCTGAACTAAATAATCAAATTCAAAAGTAACTGCGGGAAACACCGCGATAGTAACTTTTAACGGAGCCATCCGTCAATCCACATTAAAATGCAACTGCTTGAAAGTCTCAAAATCATTCGTCTCAATGATTCTTACACTTTAAAATTATTTCATTAAAATAATCAAATCATGCAACGCAAATCAAAAACAACAACGTACGGAAATTGCATACCTAACCCATAGATTACGTAGATGTCCCATTTGTTGTGACTCTCCAGTTCCATTAGATGTTTCAATTTATTCTCTGCTATTAAATCATGATCACACGTCATAGTTCTACTTGCATCAACTCCTGGTATTGCTTTAAGATCGTTAAAAATAGTTGAAATCATACGAACTACGATAGTATCAATAATATCTCTCTGGTATTGTTTGTTATCTATTGGCACCACTTCGGAGGAAAAGGAAACTGTTTTTTTTACCTGCCTTCAGCGGTTACCAATTCGTGATTCCTCCCCAACCCCGGCAAGCCTCCCACTCCCTACGGATATGGAATCGTAATGCCGACAGACGCTGGTGGTTTTCAACTTCATCATCACGAAGCGCAGTCATTGCGCTTTTAATTGCTGCCGCAGTCGTGTGTTCTTTTGTTTTCCGTGATTCCCTCAGCCACCGCACCCCATTCCAACTTCTTTCTTGCCCCGTTCAGCCTTTTGTCTTTTTTAGATCGTGGATTTTCGAGCGTTGTGGGTGGGGGGGAGGGAGGAGGGGGTGGATGATATGTCATTATGTGGCTTGATGGTGTGGTTGGCCGTTGGCTTTTTAATACGCTTTCGCACGAATATATTTTTTTGTTGAGCTGGAATACCTTAGGGTACATCGTTTGCGAAGATTTTCGCTTATTTTTTCCATTCCAATCACACAAAAGCTTTGGGGACGAGGTCTCGAAGTTTCTGCAATGAAACGCTGCGTGATTTTTTTTCAGCGCTTTTTCAATTGCACAAAAAATAATGCGTCGGCAGATGATAAAATACATGCCAGTCTAAAAAATCTACATGCCACACTAACCACCAAACTTAGTTTGGTTTCGGAATGCTAATGCATTCATGTCACAGTTGCAATTTTTTGCGCTAGTTTTAAATGTGTGAAAAGTAATCGCTTAAAAAAATCGTATTTCGATTAGTTTCTCCAAATGAGCCCCTGAGCTGTAATTATTTCGGAGTGCAAAACATGGATTCCATTTAACATAACTTGATCGGAAAATTGATAATACTCTATTAGAGAAGTATTTCTTTGAATGTTTATTATTTTTTTTCTAAAAATCAAACATAAAATGCTAACTCCATCACCCCCTAGATCACTCATACTAGCCATACTTTCATTTCTCCGTAGAAATTGATGTTCTTTCTACTTGTGACAGAAACTAGTTAAGGAATCAACTTTTTTTAATCCAGTTTCTTGGAAACAGGGATTTAAATAAACTTGAATAAACCTGATGGAAAACTCAATAGATAGGTCAATGAATTGGCTACACTGTTGGCCCTAGGTGACAATTTCAAGGCACGATTATCTCATAATCTCTTCGAGAACTGTTAGGTTTAAAGCAAAATAAATACCATTGCTAATCAAAAATTTCCTATCACTTACTTAGTTCTCACTTGAAAATAGTCATTTTAACGCGTGTATTATTTGCTACCATGGAATGTCTTGGTCATTTTCAACTAGATGCGATAAAAATGTATCAATCATAAATTTAAAGTAAGGCAGAATATCTTGAAAAATCAGTATATTCCCCTACGCATCGCTTTCGAAAATCCCCATTCTTTTATTAAAAATTAAAATAATTTTACTTGAAAGTTACTCTTAAAATTCTCAGTAAAAATGTTAGTATCTGTGCGCCGTGATTAAAAAAGCCAATATAGTCTATCGCAAAGATGCACAAAAAAAAGAACATTTTAAAAATATACATCTTCATAGAAATGGGAAAAAGGGAGGAAAACTGGAGCCAAAACAAACAAACGAGTTAGACAATGATGCAACCTCCCATCAGCACTATTCAACGTATGTCTACAAGAGATAAAAAAAGAAGTACAAGATTTTTACATCAAAGGAGGTGAATGGTGAAGGTATTAACATGATCCGGTTCGCTAATGAAATCGCATTAGTAGCAGAAATGCGAGAGGATCTTACAAGCAACTATGAATACTATGGACTTCTGGAATAAAATGTGAGCATCAACAAGAAGACAACCAAAATCCTCTTCCGTGGTAGAGATAAGATCAAGACATGTATCACAACACGAGGATTGAAACTAGAGCAAGTGGAATCCTTCATCTATCTGAGCAGCAGTATAACTTTGGATTGAATTTCAACTGACATCAAGCAAAGAATATTTAAAGAATAATAGCATAAGCTAAGAAGGTGTTCATGAGGAAGATGGAAATACTATGTTCAAACAACCTGAGGTTGCAATCAAGGAATCAATTCGCCAAAATATCGTGTTTAGCATGGCACTATGTAGTTCAGACTTTAAGAAAGTAGACCAGCGAAGAATAAAATAAATTATTGATATATCACAAGTGGTATATCAATAATTTAGCGTCGCAATCAATATCAAGTAAAGATTAGGAGATGAAAATCGAGTTTTTGCATCCAACTATATTCGCGCTCCTATTCATAAATTCGTCTCCTATGTTTTTCTTTTTCAATCCTCAACCATTTTTCACTTTACTTCAGATCAACATAGCCAATGCCTCCCACTCAGAGTCGTAGGTAAGGGTCGAATCTGTAGCTGTGCCCATGGAGACCATAAGAGGCGTTAAATTCAACGGCCAACCCACCCTGCGAGTAGATGTATCCCACCCATCCTACTGATGGTCCTCTAACCCTCCTCCCTACCTTCGATGTTTGCTTTTTTTGAACGCTGCTGTCTGACGCAGAGAGGATCGGGGGGAGTGAGCCTGTTGACGGAGTAGTGTTTGGGATGACGGATTTTAGGAATTTTTTTAGGGGAGCGGGGGGATGGAGCGGCGTATTTTCCAAGATGTTGTGTTTGTTTATTCAAGCGTGTGTGTGTGCAAAGTGGATGAGTGGAGAAATCCTAAGGGGAAACGAATTCAGCCCACTCCCGATATTTCGATGAGTCCGAGGGAACGCTCACATGGGCCGACACATTTTATTCTTTATATTTCAAAATTGACATCCTCGGGAAAAAAAACCCGACCCTCTTTCCATCATCCAGTGAAATTCGAGTGATTGTTGTCCTCCAGAGATTGACGTCTGGTAACATGCTCGATGTGAAAGGGGAAGACATCAGGATCCCTTGCAAGACTAGCATCGAACGTAGAGTCATTTGTACTCTTTTAACTCGGCGGACTGAATAGCGTAAAAAATTAATGATAGTCCGAAAAAATGTTGTTGGTACGAGTATTATTTTTACCGCAAGCAATTGTATCGGAAGCAGGTTTAACCATCAGAATTAGTTGGGTGAATATTCGGGTCAATAAACGGACTTCGTTCGAATAGATTTCTTCAATTGAATCAAGAGCCAACTTTGGTTTCAGGATTAGACACGTTACAATTAGCACGAAATCAGTTAATTTTCCCTAGAGCCTGTTTTTACCTTTCATCGCATTTTCTAATCGCACTTGTGAACTCAATTAACACTAAATTTACGAATAAATACACTTTCGAGTGTTTAAAAATTGGTGCTAATTTAGCAATGCATCATTACTTTTTTATGTAATTACTTTCTCTATTAAGGAGACAATTAAAGCTCCTAATACAATATCAAATGCGAAATCGTATTTGAGTACGGTTTCCAATGCATAAAATATCATTTAAGAAACTGACGTGAACACTTAACTCGAAGAAAGCAACTGAATTTGAAATCGAACACATGCTTGTAATTAGGTTCGTTCAACTCCCTCCTCCTTGTGAAAGCTTCTTTGTCTAACGCAATTCTTCTCCTTACGTCCCTACTACTTTGACCGTGCTGGTCCAAAACACTTCCGAGATACGTAAACTGTTCTACGTGCTCTAGTTTTTGCCCTCCTATTTTAATGTTTAGCTTAGCCTTTTTCTTTCTGAAATAGGTTTTTTTTATTAATATTTATTCTCATCCCATACCAATTGTACCGAATTTCCAATTCACTCAGCAATGCTTGCAACCCCTTGCTTACTGAAAAATTAGAGCTTGGTCTTCAGCAAACTTAATTGACTTTACGAATTCCCCGCTGACTTTCATTCCTACCTCCATTTCTTCCCATGCCTCTTTAATCATTTCCTCCGCATATATGTTGAACAGCATCGATGATAAAGGGCAACCCTGCCATACACCTCTTCCTAACGCTGCCCATCCGGACTCTCCGTTCCCCACTCGCAACTGAGCAGTCTGAGACATATACAGGTTACGGGTTATCCTCCTATCCCTCCAACCTATTCCTATTTTTCTGCAATATACTCATTAGTTTTATACATATATTTTTTGGAAGTTGTTTGGAGTGTTTTAATCCCAGGAGAATAATTGTTCCAAAACTGGATTCAGATGACTCACAGGTTTTTGGAATATACAGGATCCCTGTATGTAACAGTGTCACTACTCGTACACTAAAATATCAGATCACAGTAATCAAATGCTTCGTCTGGTGTATCTTCTGGTTTAGTTCAAATTTCATCATATATGAACATTTTTCGAGTTATATTCACAAATAGAAGAGGTAAAAAATTATCGTTTGATCTCCAAGCCAACTGGTAACAAATTTTTATTCGCTTTTTAGAAGTCATTGATAGGTAAACTTGATGCTAGAAATTTGTTCAATTCCAAATTCTGAAATTATTGATTGGAATGGAAAACTTAAAAACAAACGTTGAGCAAGGCACTGTGGGCAACATGTTCATTGGAGCAGTAAGAACACAACCTCATTTGCGACATTGGACGGAGCGTGATGATTCCAGAAGTCCGTTAGTTTGTCCAATAGAACTCTGAAATCAAGAAAGCGCACATTGCTGAGAAATACTTAACGATGGGAAAAATGAAAGGGCGCAGAGATAATATTTTTAAGGCAGGAAGCGGTACACTTCCTGAGCCGAAAACCTATTTCAAGTTTCCGTCGCAATCAAGGAGTAAGAAATGATTCCTAAAGTTCAATCGAGATTCGAGACGTGAAGATTGGTTACAGATAGGAACCACCAATGGTAATCAGATGTTGGGGAAGGTTTGTTAGGGAGACCGAAATGGCAAGGTGGGGGAAGCTACAACAGGGAGGGGCTGAAGTCAAATGTGCCAATTGGAAGCGTTATCTCACCCACTCCCGCCTAAGATTCCATTTCCTCCCCTTTTTAAAGGTTCTTCATTTGAAGGAGGAAAGCGACCATAAAATTACTACTGCTCCTACGGCTGTAATAGCTGTCCGCGATCGCGGTTCTCTTTGGTTGATTTTCCGGTCGAAGCATCGGGATGAGATATTTTTGTGCACCGTATAGGGGGAACTATAAAAACAAACAATTTTCAGAAAAAAATGAATCAACGACGGTATTTTGTGTACTGGGAAAAATAAATCATCATTCGCTCGCCGTGGTGCGTATGAATCTTGCATTGACGTTCAGAGATAATAAGGAAGTCACAGCCTAAAATGTCGCTTCTGGGCTCGACTAACATTTTCCTCTTGTGTGACAGGAATGCACTTTATAGAGATTTTCAACCAGTTTACAGGGCGTGCGATTACGGCTTCCATTTCCCCAACGCCTCATATCCTCGCTTCCTCCCGGCTCTCTCTCATCTCCCCTGCTTGCTTTCCAATTCCGAACAGTTCAATCCCTACGTACCGCCTATTACCTATTCTCATGTTTTCAATTTGCAAAACTAGTCGGTGCTAATTGTCGATCGCGTGATTTGTTCGGAATAGGAGAGACGCTTCGCGCTTTGCTTCGCGATTTATTCATGGATTTCGACTCGGGCGTGTTTGTGTTAAACGGTGGTGCACATATAAGCAGGATTATTCATATTATTATTATGTTTCAAAATTATTTATTTATTATCATGTTCATAATTATTATTATTATGTTTCAAAATTATTTATTTATTATCATGTTCATAATTATTATTATTATGCTTCAAAGAAAACTTTTACGCCCCAACTCCCCTCCGAAAATAGTGTCCAAAATTTCGACAAATCTTCACCTACGAAAAATATCTAAGAAAATTCAAATAACTATAGGTGGTGGAGCGATAGTTACTTAAAACGGAGTCGAATTTGAGTTAAAATGCAGAAATTTTACCATTTAGAAATCCTTCGCCTTGACTAGGACTAGAGCTCGGATTTCTCGAGTTCCAGCTAAATGCTTGAACCGTTTTCAATAAAACCCGAGGGATCCGGGTTGGAGTCCCGGTCAACGCGAACGATTTTTACCCTTTGAAATTAATGCATCTTAAATACAAGTTGGATTTAAATTAATTATATCAAATTTATGAAATTTAAAATGTATTTTAATAACTGGATAATAAGGAGCTAATCGTTTGGATAATTATTTTTACTTTTCTTCACAATCTATTATGTTATTAGGATCAGGTTATGGTTGAGTGGAATTAAAATATCTCTGTTTAAACATTTCAAAGACAGGAAGAGAACTAATAGATTTATATTCTACATCAGCGACAGTATGCTCAAGACGTAGATTGTCGACTGGTACTTTGTAAATAACTAAAGGATGTTTGCTCCGTAAAAAAAACAGTATTCTGGTACGGAAGAACTGTCATCTCATCTGTGAATGAGAACGAAAAAAAAAATGAAACGGCAAAATGCTAATTAAACCCAAAGCTTGTGAAATCTGGATATCATGCTTGAGAATTATACATATTTTCAATTTTGTGGGCTCTAAAGAGTAATATCTTTTATGGCGGTTAGACGCCGAACAATGGAAAACTAAATCACCGGAGTGTACTTGTTCATGTAATAAATTTCGCTTGAACTCCATTTTTAATTCCTCTAGAACGACTGGTTTCACACCCACATCGAATAATCATGCTGGAAATCAACGATGAAATTCGAGAAAAATGTCTCTGGTGCGAGGAATTCCATAAAATGTGACGTTTAGGCCTCTGAGGAAGTTTATCGGCTACATTTTCGCCTATTTCTTCGAAGAATTAGTCCACCAACCCGTGACGCTACTTTTTCATAATCCCGAAATTAATTCACAGTTCGATTCCATTGTCCTCATTCGTTTGCAAAACACGTCAGAGTGGAGTGTGGCTCCGACCGAGGTAGAAAAAAGAAACTAGATTAAGGAAAAAAAAGTCAGGTCCAGAAACTTTTTCGCCCCTTCCTCACCAACACGTTTTCACTCCCTTCTTTTATTCTTCAATTCTCTCCGTGAAATAAAAAAATTTCAATTTTTCTCCTCCATTTGAAAAAACTGAGCGTCTTTTAGATTATTTTTTCTCCCCTGAATGATTGATTCCATAATGGTAGCTTGTGGGGAATGAGGTTTTTCCTTCGCCTTCCCCCTTCTCACAGACTCTCCCCAGTTGTTCATTCTCATCTTTAGTCAACTTTCGATGCCGCCTTTTCCCTTCCATTCTTCTTCTCCATGTCTTCCGAAAGAGATTGCTAGCTGAGGGAATTCCTGAGCAAAATCGTCGATAGATGAACGGACAATCGGAAGCGTGGCGAAGGTCATAATTCGAATCAAAGGATTGAGCTAGAAGTTGCGAAGTAACACTCAAGAAAATTTAAAGATTTGATCAGTATTTCGACCAACGTGAAGTGTCGAACGCGAGTATTTCTTTTAATTGATTCTAGGGGTTTTATTGGTTTCTATTTTGTTTTTTTTCGATCATTCTTTCTTAATTTCATAACTATGTATTTTAACTCTCAAACATAACCAGACTTGATCCCGTTCAATCTTAATCGTCAGGATATGCAATTAAGAGTCCAGAGAACCACAGATTATACTTTATGACTAAATTGAGATAACTGCATCAATGGAGAAAGTGGGCAAAGATGATCAATAATAGTTTTTTTTATCATCTATGAGTTAAAAGATAAATGTATAACAAAAAATAAAATTTATTCACACTAATTAAGTTGTATGACTTGAAAAAATTTTACCAGAGCGACCAGTGAAAATCAGAAATATCATATTGTAGGGTTTTAACAAAAATATTTCTCATTAAGGATGTACTAGGTGTGGTGGGCGAGAAGAGGGGTTTGTTGGGAGAAGTCCGAAGGAGGCAGAAAAAATGGATGAAGGGCGTATTGATCGGCAGTGGGATGTTGAAGACTGTAATATAGGGGAGAATGTTAGGCAAACGAGGAAAGGGCAGGAACAGGATAGGGATGTTGGATTGGATGAAGGGAGGAAGAAAGTACTCAGAGATGAAGAGGGACCTGATGTAGAGTAGGATGCTGGATTGTGTTTTGTTAGGAGTCACAAAATATTTATTTGGTAGTTGTGTCCATCCAAAACCTACCTCCACCGGTATATTACTCAATAATAATAATAAATGTTTAAATATAATTAAGATTCTATAGAATTATATACAAAACCATAAACACAATCAACCCGAAGGTCGGTTTGGTAGGTGGTGGTAGAGTTCACCCAGTACTAAGCCCGACGGCGTGTGAAATTCACACATCAGGGTAGGGGGGCCAGTTCCTTTCCCTGTGCCGGTTATGGTTTCCCAGGAAGACCTGGTACCCGAAAATCACATAGCTTGGATGGAGCTGCAGGTGCCCAGAGTGGCTAGCCCGGGAATCGAACCCGGGCCCCTTCGGTCAGTAGTCTAACACTCTACCCCTGGACTCAACAATGCTACTCATTACATCTTTAATAAGGACTGGTTTAAGGTTCCGTCTATCGGAAACTTACATCATCCAATAGAAAACTTGGTTTTGCCGAAATACACACATAACAATGAGAATGGGACAGATAGCCAATCGAGGGTTGCTTGTTAAAAATTACAACACGCGAATATTTGTTTTTTTAAAGAATGTTGAGAAAACGTCTTCCACTAACATTTCAATCCTAGCTTCTACGGGAATAGAACGTCCAAAATTATGCGTCTTCTAGCCATGAATCTAATAACTGATTGGCTTCGGACAAATATCTCAAAACCAATTGAGTTTACACGTTACATCAATAAATAAATTGTACTTATTTGATGACTTTTTAAATATAGACCTTGAAGTTCTCATCATGGATATATGAAGACTGACACTCTGCTAGAAATACTGCATGAAAACGGCTCCGGGAGATTTAAAAGTTATAAAATTTATTTCGATCCAAAATACGCATTTATCAGCTGTTTCACTTTGGATACATTAGTCGCACTGGTGCCGTTAGATTGAAGGCAGTAAAAATGTATATTTGGAAGATATTTTCGATGGATTCTCAGATAGACAAATAATTGTTCGTATTAATTTTACATTCCTATATTATCCCAATCTACGCACTAATAGCGTGCCTACCCCCATTGTTTTGAAGGACTAACCACCAAAACGAATGATTCAAACTAAGTAGTTAATTGGACGAACTTCAATTGACCACCCATCTTTCATCCCTTTACAGGAAGTATCTTCCCGTCCGCGACGTCATATTGGACCAATCCGGGCGCCAATCTCTACTCCAACATAGCCGCGGCCTCCGCCAGCCACACCATGCCGCACCACCATCACCACCATCATCACCACCCTGGCCACGTGGCTTCGCACCTTGGCTCGTATCCGCACTACGCATGACCGGTGCCGCCCTCCGCGGCCGCCGCTGCGGCCGTCGCCTCCTCCGCCTCGCCCTCCGCCCTCGCCGGATCCTCCGCCTCGCCACATGGTCCCCCAGGGACCGCTGGGCCGTCGCCCGCCGCCGCTTCGGCCTCGGCCGCCGCGGCCGCAGCAGCAGCGGCCGCCGCAGCCGCCGCCGCGTGGAGCAGGCACTACCGGAGGATCGCCATGTAGCCGCGGTGGGCCTCCTCCTCTTCCGGGGATCGCTTCTCCGGGCTGCCGGAGGCGGAGGAGGGGGAGGGCGGAATTTCCGGCGCGAAGCCGGGGGAGGAGGAGGACAAGAGGGCAGCGGCGGACACGGGGGGTGGTGGCAGTGCCTCCGGTCACCAGTCGGGGGCGTCCGACAGCGAAGGTTTGGAGAACCAAGGGTTTGCCAAATCCTTCGGTTTCCACCTCTACGGCTGCGGGAAGGGCCAGGCATGTGGTGACGTGCGGGGGTATCACAAGGACAAAGCTGGAGATGGAAGCGTCCAGTGAAATTTTAATGCTCGTTCGACTCTGTTTGTAAAATAACAATGAACAAAATGGCAGCGGAAGTGCCGAGTGAGTTCAATGGGCGTGATGGACTTGAGTGATGGAAATATATGTACATTATGTCTCGAGTGACCTCCGCGACTACGTTTGGAGACAAGATGGCGTATAAATGTACATTCGCATTTTACTCCCTTTTGCCTTTTCTGATCTAGTCATATTAACGTGAACAACCTTCATCAATATTCGCGGAGTCCGAGAGGTTGATAGCAGATGTATCGATCGCTCCCTTAAAAAGAAGAATTCAACTCTTGAATTACTATTGAAACCCTAAAGTTACCGAAATTCTGTGTAATATAAGTGATTTTTACCTCTTCTGCCCTCGGCCATTTTATACATAGTAGATGTATCTTTCTTCGCAGGGCGTACATTGAGACTTGAGCTCTTCCCTACAAGGATGATGTCGGCATTGGTACCAAGAAACAAGTGTTGTTTCAAAGAAGATTTTTCAGGTGGATTTCCTCTGCGAGTCCTTATCTTCTAAATCATTCCAAAGACGTAATTCCAAAGCCATATATGTAATATGTGAATGGGTTCAAGCAATTTTGTCACTGCGAAGAAATTTCGCACTGATTGAAAATTAATCGAAAAGTGCGTATCCGTATAATTTTTGCCAAAGATTTTATCCTGTTCTGTATGTTCCATTTTTAGCTCCCCAAGAACACCTTCTGACCTACCCAAACCTCCAAATAACCCAAACCAACTCGAAAGAAGTTTTGCGGTGGATCCAAACGAAAACTGGTGTGCGATGTTTTATTGTTCTATCGTAGATAATGTACATGTCTATATAAATATATAAATATAATATAATAGGAGGGTTATTTTTATCCGTTAATGATTCTTATATGAATGCATTCCAGTTTTTAAACCCGGGTACGTCCAGTGGATGAAACTAAACGTTTCAAAGGATGAAATGGTTGGGGATTCCCATTCGCTGGGGAAAAATTACTTGTATGTATATTCCATAAATTATATTACAATGGCATACTGAGAGGTTTTCGGGAGAAGCGGAAATCTGAATTTTTTATTCCACCGTTTGGCGTGGAATGAAGTGCAGGTGATCTCTTGTTTTCTGTTTGTTCCATTAGAGGAAAGAGAAAAAGCTACTTAGTTGCGATATATGAATGTGAGTGATTGTGGTAAGATTGTTTTCTTTCTTAGAATTGAAGCCGTACCGAGTGCAAGTGTGCGTGAATGAATGTTTACTAGGCCCTCCTCTGCTCCGTCATGAAGAAAATAACGAAAAACACATTAATGGAAAAATTCACTCGTAACAATAGTTCAGAGGCATTGAAATGGTTTTTGTTCGTGTCCCGTAAGTTAAGATCTCATCGACTTGCGCTCCCCAAGTGTTTGATGTACTCCACATTTCCTGGCGACGTCTACTTGTAATTTGAAAACTATATTTCATGAAGCCCTTCGGCAACGTAATTTCACACCTTCATCAATTACTAATTTGTTGGGGTAAGAATTCAAGGCAGTGAAAGAAATTATATTTGCTTTTGGGATTTCAATAACCCATTACAAACCCACCCCTTTTCGACGCGGAACGATAGAATTTTTTTTCATCTAAACTATTTTATACCCCAAAAGATCGTGGTATAAGGCCGTCAAAATAAATTTTCAAGGTTAAAATGTATTACATAAAGTTTATTTTATGACAATAGGCACTTTCTAAATAATGAAATAAGTTACCGCGGTGATAGTTTAAAGAAATTGAAAAATTATCCCTTTCGCGTACTGAAACTTAAATTCTGTTATGATCTCCTCGGATACGTAATTTGTCTATATGAAATGAGGTGAAAATTTGCCGACCATTTTGATTTCCTCGCATTATTTCAGACTTATACTTCTTATGTCTGTATGTTTCATAAAGAAATTATTTATTAAGGAGTTGATTTGTTGCGCGGCTCAAAGACAAATGGGTCTTCCAATGATTCGTGAGGTCATGATCAAGACCGCGCAGCAACGCCACAATAAAGTGTATCATTTTTTTTCTCCTTGCTTCTTAGCCTCTAATCTGCATTGGAAATATTTTATTAACGTGAATTAATGTCATTTCATGACCATTATTCTAGTCCATCAGAAAAAAAACTGCTAATCCTACAGTGATAAATTATTTTCTTACGAGTTTATTATTTGATTCCTTTCAAAGGTACAAACAGTTCGACGGGAACTACAGATGTGAAGCTCTGGAATCACAAACGTGCAATCAACCGAATTAGTGAGATCCCTTATTGAGCATTCACCTCTGCTCCAGTATTAAGGTTTCAGTATTGAACTATCACTACTCGAAACTGATTATTCTGATTGATAGGATAAAGTTTTATCTAGTCCTCGGAGACATTTTTATTTTTGAAGGAAGAAATGTTTATTTTAAACATATGAACCTTTTTGGGAAACCATTGTGAATTTTATGTTAGCGGCTGTGCTTATATGTCTATACGTGGCACTGAGTGAAATTTTATTTGATATTTTGCATTGTTAAGTTATTGCTACCAAGTCATTTTTTTAAATTGTGTTACTCATCGCGATGTATCTAATGGAATTTATCGATAGATAACCGTTCAAATGTGATAATTTTACCTAGTCAGCTATAAAATCTTGTTTCATGAATTGCGTCGCGCGAAATATTTTAATAATTTATTTTCTTATCGACAGCAAAACTTAAAAATATGATTCAATTCTCTTGAAATTGTTACCAACGTTCTTCTCTCATCTTGAAATGATCCCGTTAGTATTTATATCTCGAAATATTGTACAAACGACAACAGGACACGTGTCTACGGAATCATTTCTAAACTCCAATGAATTTAGATATCCTAATTGATGTTTTGTGTATTTCATTTTGGTAACTTCTATTCTATTAGTGTTTCGTAACATTATTCCTGTCCGGAAACATATGACTTCCTCCTCCTTAAGAAATAGTTACTTGTGCTACGCAAGAGTGTACATAGAAAACATACCCTTTGTAAATCAAAAGTGAAAAGTAAACAAAAGCATTTACTCCTCACCTAAAGAGGTCTTTTCTTCTCTTTGTTTGAAGAAATGTCTTTTTACTATTGCCCAGTTCAACCTATCCTGTTAAACCTTATGTAAGCGTTCCTCAGAAAAAAATGTGCGTACCTATATGTACTTGTATTGTAAATGTTATGTATATGATATTTATCTGAACATTGGTAGAAAAATTAAACCAGTCCTGTTGGATTTTGTAAAAAAAAAGGCATCCGTTTTTTTTGACATGGATAATAAGTGATACTTTTATGCTAAACTTGATGATACTTTTATGCTAGGAAGTCGTCTTTTTCATTTGGGATTGAAAACTGAATATGACCTTTCACACTGATATCTGATGCGTCTTCAAAAATGTGTAAACTTATCACTTACTATCCACAGTCCAATTCCTAAACCCTCACGAACTTGTAGCTTGGCCAAATCTGAACTCTATCATGAGAGAGAAACTTAATCCATGTAATCTATAATCAAAACTATGGGATTAGACCTGATGAGCCCCATCTAGGGTTCTTATGGCCATAATATGAATCATGGAAATGAAAATATTTATTTACTTGATTCATACTTACGCTACATTCACATTTCATAAGTGGCCCATGAATTTCAAAACAATACTTATCGTAAACATTACTTATCGTTCTGTGAAAAATCTTGTGGGCATGAATTGGCAGCTGACCTTACCCCACCACGATGGAGGTTTAAGAACTTCTCGGAGATGAACTGAATTACAAGAATAATTCCAAATATTGGTGGTAAGTAACATCGTATCTATCTGCAGATGGCACACAGATAATTATATAATTCCTTTAGGTGAGAATTAGATGAAAAAAAATCTGTTACCATGTTTTAAACACGTTCCTCTTAGCATAGCTGCACACCGTACATTTTATATTGTCTTCCTAATATTTAAAAAAAATCCATGCGCCTAACTCAATACCATATTACATAAAAAAGAATTAAAAATACCAAAAAACAGCTAAATGTACCGATTAAGAAAAAATTAGTCGAAAATTTTTTCCAAGCTATCAGTTCTGCAAGGTGTTAATAAAATTTCTAATTCAAGTTTGCTTTAAGTTTTCTTCCCCAATAACACTTTTGTTCCCTTCCTGTCGTGTGGAGTTACTTTTCCATTGGATCTTAATGCAAATATGTGGAGCTTCCCGCCAGACCCACGAATTGGACAGCTACATGCCAAATTTCTTTCCTTTTTACTTTCTGAGACATTTAAATGTTCACTCATTTCGTAAACTAGCGGTAACACATAATATAAATGTCATTAAAATAAAAACTCAAAGACATATAAATTTTTCAAATTTATTATTTATATATGTCTAAGTTCAATAGCATTCATCTGATCACAGTGCATTGACTCCGGTCAGTACGTTGAATATAAACTTGCGCGGTTATAGTTAATTGATATCTCAATATATTTGTCATAGTCTGAGGAGACAAAAATGTGATAAAGTATCCGTTAACCTGTCGTACATGTAAATGTTATTGCTAATTACGCTGGACATTAGTATCATTTTTTGATAGCCAGTCAGCTATCAATTAATTAGAATTTCTCATCCAGTAATCGCACGAAATGATTCATAATTTGAACCAAGTGCACATACTCCACAGCGTCCGTTAATTTCAAACACATGCGCCTATATTTAATATTCAACTCGAGTGTTTAATATGTATGTTATTTTAGCACCCATCATAGCCCAGAGAGTATGAGATGGGGTATGGGGTGTAAATGAGATCGTTATCAATGTCACATTTAAATATAAAAACTGGAACTATTAATCTCGAAATAAGGGCGAGAGACCGAATTCATAGCCGCACACGCCCACACATACAAGCTCGACACATGAAAGCAAATCAATTCATTATGCACTCCTGTGCACCCTCCTCGCTCGTTCAGGGAGGACACTCTCCCCTCCTAACGTCAACCGCTCATATTTTCATCGGACGCGTTTACGACGTCCCGAATTGGCCGCACGATTAAGGACGCACCATCCAGAGAGTGTGTGAGAGAGAGAAAGCGGAGAGTTCGCTAAATAAATACACCCAGGACGATAATTGTCCCCCACCCTAACACCTCCCCTCCATTGAAGCCGGGAGCACACGCATCATATCCACCCAACGCCGTTCCTGGCCATCCTTCCCGCATTTACTATTTCATGGGGAATAGTAGCCGCTTCCATATTCATACCTCCTCCCTCCGCTCCGTATCCCTCGCCCCTTGCATTACCCATCATCCACTTTGGCGGGACCCGACGTGGAAGAAGAGAGAAGAGAACCCCTCCTCCGGGGCGTCAGGAGGGAACCCTCTTATCCCCACGTTGGACGCCATTAAAACCTCACCCCTCCCATCTCTAGCTTCCCATTGTCTTTCTCTTCCTCGCACTCCCTTGCCCCCTGCAACTCACTCCCCCTCCCATCGGCGTCCATCCCTCTTCCTCCTCCGAACCCCCAGTTCTTGTTTCCATGTCACTGATGTACTTCTGTCCACAAAATTCCCGAATTCTCGCGTATTTTCGAGTCCTGAACTCCTAAACAAGAGGAGGTGCATACTGACGCTACTCGCTCAGTTGTTCACCTGGGTGAAATTCGATACAGTAGGATATATATAGTACTGTGTGAACTCTACCATCACCTACTAAACCAACCTTAGGGTTAATTACTGTGTTTATGGTTTATATATAAAAATTGTTATTATTATTGATCGTATACCCTATCGACCCCTTCCTCCGATGATATATATATATATATATATATATATATATATATTTATTTATTTATTTATTTATTTATTTATTTATTATATATATATATATTATATATATATATATAAACCATAAACACAAAAATTAACCCTAAGGTCGGTTTGGTAGGTGATGGTAGAGTTCACCTAGTACTAAGCCCGACGGCGTGTGAAATTCACACAAGGGTAGGGGGGCTCCTTTCTCTGTGCCGGTTATGGTTTCCCAGGAAGATCTGGTACCCGAAAAATCACAGAGCTTGGGTGGAGCTGCAGGTGCCCAGAGTGCCTTGCCCGGGAATCAGGCAACTAGGTCTTCTACCTTGAAGTGTATTTACACTACCCCCGTAGTGCTTAGTGTAAAGTGATCTCACCCTCAATTATCAAACCAACGTTCTTACTGTGACACTTAGTAGTTTAAATGGCTTAGACTTAGATCCTAGCAGATCTCAATATTTCTGCCGACTGAGGAGAAAAAGACATAACGATGAGGAAATAGATGAATATTTTCCCTCTGGTAAGCGTTTTTCCACACAGGTATTCTAAGTTGAAATGAAGGAAGTAACTTTGTGATTCCCTGCACACTTCATATAAAACAGGGCATAGGTTCGACGTTGGAGGTCATCATCAGGTAGTTCTCAAAGAAGACAATTTTTAATATATACCTTCTTATGGGGGTTGGGGGTGGGGGGTTGGTCGCAGAAGGAGGGGAAAGGAGGGTGGAGGGGTAAAAAGAAGGTGCTTTAAATGAAGTCTGTGGAATTAAAGTTACTTCCTTCATTTCAATATGTAGTGTAAATTCCATAAAATTACGCCTGAGACAACGAATTTCACAAAGTTGTCAAAAGTCTTTGGAAATGTGATCTTTGATTATGATGGTTTACTTTCAATCAAATTTTTTTAAAACATTAACATCGCAGTTCATTTTTTAAGTGGAAATGGGCACATGGAGATGCTCGAGGAATTCTTTCGGGAGCTTTCTCAGTTCCGGGTAGAGATGATGATATTCACACGCAACAAAATATTGTGTTCATTCTAAGGATGTGCCGAAAATGTATACAACAGTAAAATACTAAAAAAAGCGTAGCATAACTTGGGAACACACATAGAAAACGATGCCATTTTCTGTCGAAGGCATACCTGCGATAGCCACATGAATCGCCACCCAACGTGTATGCTTGCACTATTTACCTTTAGAAGTCTTTTCTTATGAAAATCCGCTTCGTGACCCCTTTTCTACGTATTTAACATATCATGCTTTCTTCTTCTATCGCTTGTAATCATACTGCCTGAGTGGCAACATTTTCCAACTTCTTCCAGTGTATCTCTTCCCCTGTTTTAATTTGAGTTCATTTGAAATTGAAATATTATACAATTAAAATTGTAGGAAAGGTAGGAGATAAAATGACTCTAAATGATTCATGCGAGGATTGAATCGGCGATTTAATCGTAAAGGTGTAGCGAATATTTCAGACAGGGAGGGGACTGGAGCTGGACAATGCCCTCTAGGAATCAGAATTAAGTCAAAATCTCGACTAACAGAATTGCAACCATTAAGATTCACATCTAAGTTATCGACTGAATTACATGGAATCTTATATAAATAACAGACTTTGGAGACAACAGACTCCTCCAACCGAAGATTTTCTTAACTCCTGGGACCGAGGATTTTATTGGGGACCATGAAAAGTTAGTTGTACAGAACTTACAGAAATTCATAAATAATTTTCAATTTCAAAGTAAATCAAAATTGATGAAAAGTCTTGGTGAGGTGAACAAATTCAATAGGTTTACGTAAGCTGAACTATTGCACAAAATCTTGTTGAAATGTAAAGGTCATAAGATAAATTATACCCAAAGCACGTCTGCCACTGCCGATTAAAAAAGAAGCAGCTGGCGCATATTTGACATTATTTACAACATGAAACCGTGAAAATTAACGTGAAATAGCTTAAGGTATTTCAATAAAAATATGGAAAATGGAAAGTTGTCACATTAGTGACATTTAGGCTTCGATGAAATAAAATTGTTTACGGCACCGAAGGTGAGGTAAACAGTTTTATTTCATCCCTACTATCCTTTGCGATGAATCACTAATTATTCTTAAAAATGTATTCCCAAAAATGTTCATAATAATTCAAATGAGCAGTCCATAAACATGAAATCACTAGAACAACATTCTCCATACAGAATATTAACAATAGTATAGCTTTCAAATAAGTCATTACGAATCAATTATTGAAAAGTGTCGAGAATAATAAACTACATATTATTAAATGCGGTTCTCCGAAGACCCATTCTTGCGACAATAACGCTTGTATTCCCTCCCCCGGAGTCCTCTCATCCCTAATGCGAGACAAATCTAAACCACAAAACCAAAATCCCTGACACGTCACTGAGTAAATCTTTCCCTAGACGTCCGTCGCCTTTTGACCCCGCGCTATCCAACAACAATGCCCTCCCCACTTCCTCCCAGTCCCTTCTCTTAAGAGGAAACCTCTCTCACGATTCTCTTTCCCCACATAGGGACCCGCTCCACTCGGACCCGCGGAAGCTCTTCCTCCGACGGAGGATGGCGGCAGGAGAAAGGGACGCATGAATAGACACCGCACCCAAAGCTCCACCCCCGTCACATGTAATGTGCACACACGCATACATGCGCGCGGGCCATTTGCCGACCTTCCTTGCTCAAGTCTTGCAGAAACAAAAGGTTGGGGAGACCAAAGGAGCCAACCTCCCTCCTCCCCATCCCTTTTACGTTTCGCGACCGACTGTCCGCCCCCCCAGAAAGGAAGGCTGTCGACTACGGAGCGGGAGAAGGAGAATGCACGGATGAAAGGTTTCTCTCGAAGTGCTGCCCCCTTACACGCTGGAGTCGCGCGGTAGTGGTGCACGCGTGTGAATACGCTGGGCATTTTCTCGGAATACGAAACAAAAGGCTCATGCGTCATGCCCGGGGTGACCGTTTTCGTTCGTCAAAAGGTTTCCGCTGCCGCCCTGGATGACGACGGTGTGATTGAGGACGGGAGAGCTGGTGAAAGGGGAGTCGAATCCCTAGGAGGAAGGAAGCGAGCAAATGGAGGAGAGAGCAAGAGGTAGGATGGCCGAAAACAGAACAAGGGCAACCACATAATGTTCCATTCTCTCCAGTTCTGAGGAATCGAAATGGAGCAAAAGAGTAAAACGAGGGCTATGTCGGAATGACGAGTACAGAAGAAGAAGTCTCTATCCTTGAATTCTCCGTCTTCATGGTCGGAATAAAGAGAACGCGTGAACGCCGGTGTAAATATGAAGCCTCTGGTCGATCTCGAAGGGAGCTGGAATGTTGGAGGTCTCTGACCTTTTTTTGCTGCAAGCAACGTTACCGTGGTCTGTAGTAAAAAGATACTCGGAAAAAGAAATCTAGGTAAGGCACCGGCACCAATACTGATTCAAAAGAATGTAGCTCTCAATAGCCCTAGAGATGTAATAATCTAGTTAATTTAATATCCGCAAAGATCTCGTTCGCGTTCTTGAAAAATTGTGGATCTAAAGTGCCTTTCTGACAATGAAGACATATTTTATCATTAGATTTACAACAAAGGTTTTATTTTCAAATAACCTCGCTGCATATTTTGAAAAATTTAGAATCAAGCCCATAATAAAAATACATTAATAATAGAAGGGATATAAATAAATTTGTTTACATTATGCGGCAATATAATATGTTTTTGATTTTTCTCCTCGTCTATTGAACTAGGATTTCATCTCTGGACCGGGTTCATCAAATAACCAGCCAGTTTCATCACTACTTCTTCGGGTATTTTGTTGAGAAATCCTAATGACAACTCGCCACCTAAGCTGTTGCCTAGTCCATTTCACAACAACAACACCCTTGCTACAGATTTAAACATCGTTCAATTTCCTTTTGCTCTACTACTGTTGAGAGGAGTAGAGATACCTATGACGCAACAAGCACTGTGAGCATTATCGGAAAAGAAAATATGCTATATTTGATTTTGTTGAGCTGAAATAATGCTAAATGATACACGACACTTAAAGGGGCTTCTTGAGAGGTAAAACCGTAAACATTTCCATAAGATTCTGAATTAACATATATGGCACGATATTAGCCCTACGATTGGTCAATGCAGCGGAAGAAAAGGGAATCCAGAATCTTTTAACATCAGAGCACTGAATAAATCCTCGAAAGGAAAATAAAATACTGCGTTCGCTAAGTCAACAAAACATTTAAATCGACCATAAATTGCCGACCTGGAAGAATATTACGGAAGTTTTCCTTGATTAGCTATCGAATGAAATCCATTGTTGTCGGATTTCTACATTAATATCCATATGCTCCTCGAACCAAAGGCTATACAATTCGAAATTTGACAACCGCGGTCGTCATTTTACCAGAAAAGTAGTATAATTCTTAAAAGGAGCCTTGAGGTTGAAATTACCACTTACTCACGGGTACCAGAGAGCAGGTAGAATTTCTGCAGAATTCTTTCACGGTTGGCATTCTTTTTCCTTCCCCAAGTATTCGGTTAGAGCTACCTTTCCCTCGCCATACCAGCGGGAATCAGTAAAATTCATCCGGGTCCATATAATAATACGATACTTTCACGAAAACCCTTCTCTTTGTATCTCGTACTTAGAATGGCCGTCGTAAAAGTGCATAGAAATTTCAGTCAATTTTGTGAAATATACAATAGACATACCTGTTTGTCCCTTCTTCTTCCTAGCTCTGACCCAACTTCACTTGGGATCGACATGCTGGATCAACTGCTTCCATTTCCTCCTGTCTTCGTCCGTATCTTCGTTTACGTAACACCGTTTGGATGTTCAATGGTTCAGGCACGAACGCTCTCCGGTCCCCCGGTTGTTGGACAACTACCCATATGGGCAGTATTCGACTTCAAAATGACCACGGGAACCACCGCTGACCCGCAAAGGGGTTGGTTCTACCGCTGCTGCCGACACCTCTTGTCTGTATGAAAAACTATGCAATCGGTTCCTTCTAATTTTAGCTGTGATTATATCTACAAGGCAAATTTCGATGAACGCTTAAAATACTGTGCCTAAAAATGACAAACATTTAATACGCCATACTCAAATAGTCAATCTTATTTAAACTCCAAATTTCAAGTGAAGCTAATTGTTCATTACTGCCATTAACGAGACAAATTTTCCTTTTTTTCGGCTCGTTGGCAGCATTTCCTCTTTAGACTGATAGAATGAAAGCTAAATAGGAAAGAGAGTGCTGAAATAATGGGGCAATTTTCTCGGAAGAGGTTAAAATCAACGGTTGAAGTACACGTACAAGATTCGGTCATACGAGTGATAGTTACATGATGATAAATATCATAACATAAATGATATGCTGTTGGTAATGACGTGTCCTTTCTCTAAAAATAAACATAAATTTTATAGCCCGTTTTGATTTGACCCAGTCTAATCTCTCAATGAAAGAAACAATTTCGTAAAATCTGTCGGATGAATAAGCTCATAGATGCCTGAAGCTACTTTCTTCGCGAGCAATGCCGCTTCCCATTTCTCTGCATCTTTCTCGAAAATCACCTCAACTCCCTCCGCGTTGTCAAAATCCGCTACGTTCCCTCACGCCTTCAAACGGTGCGGTCAAACTCTCCAGGTACTCTCTCAGCCCCCCCTCGTCACCCCTCCAGACCATACTCCCCATTCCTCCCTCCTGCAAATCGACTAACGACTCGAGGCAGTTGTGTGCGCCGTGAATGCGGGACGAGAAGCCTCCTTTGCCATCATCCCCCACCGCAATAATCATGATAATAATAAAAAAGAAACACAAACCCCGCCCCTCCCACCAATCCCTCTCCCTCTTCCATTATTCCACCCGGTCGGAATTCTTTATCCTCATTATGTGAAAGGGGGGAAGGAGGGGAAAAAACGAAAAAATAATGGAGGGGTGAGAATGAGATTCGTCGGATCCGCTGCAAATCGGGAGGATTTGTATTTTTTTTCAACTTTTTTTTATTTTTCGTTCCGTAAAATTAAAGAGGAATACGGTAGGAGGGTGGGGGTGGCAGTTTTAGAGGGGGAGGCGTGGTGAGATAATAAAGCGATGAAAAAAAAGAGCGTGTGGAGGCGTGAAAAGGGGGTTGTGGAGGTGGGGTCACCCACGTGGAGGATGGTGGAGGAAAATGAATGGGGGCCGCGGGCTCCTGAGGAGGGAGGGGACGAGAAGGAGAGTAGAGAAGGGGGGAGGTTTGGAAGGCGGTCTTCCAGAACCCTTCATGAGGGCGACGCGGGTGGTTGGTGGCAGGGGTTGCGGGGGCGAGGGGAGCGGGGTAAGCGAATGGACGCAGGGATGGGGGAGGAGGTAATGTAGGAGAGAGACTCGGGGATTGGCGTAATAGGTGTAAGGAAGAAGGAAATAGATCGCCGCCTAGGCCGGAGACGGGAGAATACGGAGAGGGAAGAGTTGATTTCTTTCTTTCGTCATTTCGCATCCGCCCACTCCGAGAGGGAGAGAACCCTAAGTCTCCCTCGAACCTCTCCCACCCGGGCCACTCCTGATCCATCCCCACAATCTTCCTCACCCTGCACGTCATCCTGCCCTCCCAAAAGCGGGAATAAATACCACGTTGATGAATCTCTTTCTCTCTCCCCAACCCTCGCCGGCGCTACGTGGTTTGAGTCCCGGAGTTATTTCCCGATCTCATACTCCTTATGTGTCTTTCTTTCTGATCCTTGGATATGAAAGCGGGCAGCGGGTTTTAAAAGTTGAAAACGTCTCTCGGTCCTGGTCTAATAGTCTCATTTAGGCGGTGGTTCGTAAGATCAGTCTGGGAGAAATATCGCCCACATACTCAGTAGACTGGTAGGTTTGGTCTACTAGGGTGCATTCCGTGCGTGTTTGTGGTTGATTTGGAGGATGCACGGCCAAAATCGACGCCGTTTTGCCAACATTCTAAGTCGGAGATAAGGTCGTCTTCAGTCTTGTGGTGCGATCTGCTGTATATACCGTGTTCACGTTTGCATATCATGCTCAATTTCATTCCCTACATCTTTTACATGTCATACATCGCATACCATTCAGCCGAGTAGGTCTAACACAAATATTTTGATCAAATCCTGTTACGGATTTAAAAAATATCGTCAGAATTTCAGAAAACTTGAATATTCAAAAATAGATAAATAAAGGCCAACATCGTGAGAGGAAATCGTTTTTTTTTTCATTTGTTTATAAAGTTATCCCGCCTCGATATCAATCCGTGTGAAAATTCCCAAAATATATTAATTTCGTCGTTCGGCTTCTGAGCGTAGTGCATTTAGGTATTTCATGGTGACTTGAACGATGTTTCAATTTGGGCACAAGCAATACAATATAGGAGTGATGATGCTTCAAATAAAATCTCTCATAACCTGAAATTTTAACTTGATTCATGGAAGGTTTTATCAGAAAATTGTATTTTAAAAATTACACCGACAACAGTTCACTATGTTAAGTGGGGCATGGCCAAAGGAGCCCATGAGAAAAGGGTGCGACATCTTTCAAGACGCCATACCTAGGAAACGATGAGGAATACACAGGTGTACACCATATTTCTTGAGTTTCCTAAAGATAACACCTCGTTGTCAGGACGGGGTCCGATGGTACAGGAAAATCTTTTTCGGTAGACATTCGGCGTTCGACACCGCGAATTCACACTCGCTGGCTCCCGGGTGACGTCGGCACAGACGGGATGGCGATGGTTGAGAACAATAACGGAAGCAGAGGGCGGTATTGTGGCACAACAATCCAATATTTATTGCCACAGAAAATATTTTTAATTCCTTAATTGAGCAAACGGTAGGATGAATTGGAAAAGCAAGTCGTAGTCGTCCTCTAAAGCATCTCGATCACTGAAACTAGCTGGGTTAGTTCGCTATTTCCAGCATTAAAGTAAGTGTAAATTGTTATCGTTTAATATCCGGCTTCCAAATCTTAGTTTATCATTACGATAGACTAAGATTAGGCAACGAACATATATTATCAATAAGAAGAGAGACGTTAACGGCACATTAACGTTCTGAACTCAACAAGAACAAAGCAGGTCATTAGATTCATCACTATGATCTCATGCAAATTGCTAAAAGCATTGTTACCCTTACGTCATTTCCTCGTTTTTTTTCAAGTTTGAATATTTTCTTTGTATTATACTACATGACTAGCTATGTGTTTGCTGATTACTAAGTGAACCAATTATTATTATTTTTCCGTTAATTAATAAGGAATTATAAATATTCGAGTGAGAGTTCAAATTTTCATTTGCAGCTAAATGTATTTTCTTTTTACTACTAAACAATAATTGTCTCATAGTTAACATAGGTACGCAATAACAAATATGGCGTGACATTAATTAAATCCGGTAACAGTTCCGTCAAATTCCCTGCTAACCTTATGTTCCAAGTTCCAATCGTCAAAAGATGAATTTCGCACCAGTCTGCATTCAGTATACTATGCGTTGAATATAAGATAATAATAATACTACGTACAAATCATCGCAATGAACTTCTGTGGCAATTTCATTAATATTCTGAATTACTGAACAAAATTGATAAGAAAACAAAACAAAAATTAGTTTATACGATATATGATGAAAAGTCATCCTAATTCGTCTTGGCAGTACTCTACGTCCATCATCCGTTCCAATTCGGCGTTTCAGAAGCTAAATTACGCAAGCATTAAATGGACAGCGATGTCTATGTAGGAGGTTTTACTTGACTCCAGCTCCTGATACCGCGGGAAAAACGTACTCTTTACGGCTTCCTGCTGTCTTCATATGGTGAAATTATCACCTGGAAGCAGTGTCAAAAGTACGGGTGTTTGAAATTTCGTCAGTCTGAATACATTTTTCTCTCAAGTTGGAGAAGTGAAGAAATAATTCTGTTGTCTCTGAGAGAAAGTCAAGGCTCCGAACTTTAATAAACACTGGTCCATATTAGTGTTAATAATTGTTATGTGTAATTATCATGATGATTTTGCAATTATTGCGGAAGCATATGGCACTATTGTTTACCACTCACACACTGTCATTCCAAGTTACGTCTCCATTTCTCAAATGACTACCGCTCTAACGATACATGTCGCACCCCATCGTAATGTAGTGCACGAAAAAGGTATATTATAAGGTAAATATTACATCACGGAGTTAATTTCTTGCGTTTTCGGTGCGCTTTCGTATCGAAGAGTTGAAATTAAATCTTTTATTATTAATCAAAATTTGATTATATCTCATAGTCGTGACCCAATGTTATCTTAATCGTATGAAAATAACGATTAAAATTTAGAAGTATGCATAGTTCGGAAAAATATCAACTAATATGCCCATAATACCGAATAAAATAACGAGTATAGGAAGCTAGGGCAAAAGAGGAAGAAATGGGGTAACCCAAGTTTGTCTTTTTGGAATTTTGCCGTTGTGATAATAATTAATAAATAGATTGTATATTGTGATGTAATTTTGAATAATATTGTTATAAAAGCTATAACCAACGAAGAAATCACTAACTTGTAGCGCCAGCGGAGAAGCAGCGGAAGCGCTTAAGCCAACTAGCAACCGGCTTTTACGCACCTGATATCAGGCGAGAATAACTTGAACTGGAATCCACGTAAATCATTTTGTTCTTTCTAGACGGCTCGGGCGCTCATATTGATACTTTATTACTTTAATTTTTTGTAATTTTCTTTTGGCGTTAAATATTTCTATGTGTATTACAAGTTTTTTTCCGTATGACTCATTACATGCACGAAAATTTTGAATCTGTTTATATCGTAAAAAACTACGGCATTAAATTAATTTCCGGATGAAAACAATGCGTTTCAAGGTTAGTCATGTGCACTGTACAATCCGTTTTTTCCGAGAAAAGGCTGAAGATTTTTATACACTGTATATAAATCTACCTCAATATACCTCACGCTCATCGTTAGTATCTTGGTTCTCTTTGTATCCCTGGTATCCCAATCCCTTGCTGCTTTCGTCTAGGGATTTGCCATGGCCGAAAAAATGTTAGTATTTTCCAATAATCTCTACGTGTTCATAAATTCATGCATTTTTATAAATAGCTCCTAAGGAGTACCGGTATAGAACCATGGGCTTAAGGAAGGCGGTTGATCGCTGGGATAAACGTTGATGGGTGATAATAGGTAGTCGTCCTGGAAGAGAGCGATAGTTCGGAGATGGCATTGAGAGGGTCAACTTGCAGTCCTAGAAAAATATAAGAATAAGGGAAGGGGGATTGACTGACTGAGGAATCGGCAGATCTTAAGAGGGTATTTGGGACCCAGATGCCTAATCCTTCCTCCCCTACCCTCTAAGTTGGTCAAGGTCCGCCAGCGGTCGGGAGTCTTATAACTGAAATGGGGACAGTGGGAACAGGAGAGGTCGGCGGGAAAAGGTTACAGGTGGGAGTCTATTATTTCCAGAGAAGAGCGTTGATCGAAAGTATGCAAGGGGAAGTTAGAAACTAATGTTCATTTCAGAGAAAACTGCTTGTCACAATAGAACGTTTGGGAATTACCTCCATTGCACCTATTTTTTTTACTTTGGGTAACAGGGGTAGAATAACTAGTTGGAATTTGCTGCTAGGAGCATTGTCCAATGAGTGTTCAACACGCGTGGACTTGGGATCGGTATTTTGAAAACGTTTCATGTAACTCAGAGCTCCGCTGGACGCCTCTTTCGCGTTGTCCAATATAAAACGTAGAAGTCCCCAAACCTACGTTAAACCGTACATACACCTCGGATTAAATCCTTAGGTACACTTTTTCTTTCCTGTTGCATGAGAAAGATCCATGGTAACGGGGGTGGGTGGATTAAAGGATGCCCTAAGAGCTTTGGGTAAGAGTTTGGCGAGTTAATAATAAGAGTTACGAACGAATGGGAGTGGAGGCCGTTTTAATGTAAGAGTTTCCTTATGAGGGAGGGGGGGGGGGGTAATAATTTCTTTCATAGGGATTAACCTTTAACTTTTCTTTGTGTTTCTTTCTTCTGAGTTTCGCTGGCTATATGATGAGTTTTGATATACTATATTTGGACTACTGAGCAGCGGGTCCAGGTTCGCGCAAGCCTATTGGGGCACCTGCAGCTCCACCTACGCTATGTGATTTTTCGGATACCAGGTCTTCCTGGGAAACCATAACTGGCACAGGGAAAGAATTGGCCCCCCTACCCTGATGTGTGAATTTTGCTCACCGTCGGGCGTCGTGCTACCAAACCGAACTTCGGGTTGATTGCTGTGTTCATGGTTTATATGTATATACATATATAAAATATTCCCTTGTTATATACCCTTATTCCACCTCTTGATGTATGAAAGTGTGATAAATTGAGTTACATTGACCAATCAATAAAAGCACAGGACATAACCAAAAAAGACTGGGCCTTTTAAACGAAGGTTGAATCAATACTGCCCCAATTTAAAAACTCAAATGGAATTTCAGTACCAGCTATGCATCTAAAATTAATGTTCGATCCAAGATGGGGTATAGGTTGATGGGTATAGAGATCCTGACAGTGTAATATTAATTTTTAAAATATATATCAAGCATGGACAAGCAGCGAGATGAGTCAAAGTAACCCCATGTTATGATAGGGAAGTATCACTATTTAATGGTGTACATAAACATAAATCTTGAGAGCAAAACATATTATTTGACGAGCTCCATGCTTAGGTTCTCCCAACTTATGATATACCAATTTGATAATTATATTTGCGTAATAATTAACCAAAAAATAGTCAATGACATGAGGTCATAATAGCAATTACATTGCTAAAGGCGAGCATAACATTATTTCCCCAATTCTCCAAACAGTTACTCATGAAATCAGTATCATCATCTTACTAATTTCAATTCTTTTCATAATGGTAAGCAGGAACAGAGGATATTCATGCTTACCACACCTCTTATAATTTTTCTGTTTCTCTTCAATTAGTCTTTGAATGTTTGCTTCAGCTTGCTGTATACAATTATGTCTCTTGTATGCATGTTTATTGATATTTACTTAAAATAGGAAGAGACGAGGAGTGGGATGAGGAAAAGGTAGAAATTACAAAGAGAAATGGTAACTCACAGGGTTTGATCACTCACTGGAGAATCCATCAATGATGGGTGCCTGTAGGGTCATTCACAAGTTGGCAGCAATTTCACTACATTCAAGTGGCAGAAGATAACAGTTGGTCAATGGTAACAGGTGGTGGATGTAGTGCAACAGAAGGTCAGCTAGTGAGGTACAAAAGGTATCTAAGGAAAAAAGGATCAAAGGAAAGTGAAAGGAGAAAGAAATGGCAGAAAAACAAGGAATTTGCAATGCTGTTTCAATAACTAAGCCATCTTCATCACGCTAGGTTATTATGAAATGATTACATTACAGATCGTAGGACAGTAAAGTGGAAGGTGGTGGAGGAAAATCGGAGGAATAGGGATTGATGGAGGGAGGATGAGATAGTTTAAATCAATAACAATACTTAAAAGAGGTGGGAGACAGCAGGGCTGAAGTCTGAATTTCAATTTTTGTTCAATTTGGGGTGAAAATGAAATCAAGGGATCACGGAAATGGTTAGGACTTTTTACAAGATGTAAATCTGCAATAGATGTGGAATGGTAGGGATCTAGGTCTTTAGCAATTCTTGATTTTTTTATCTTGTGTATTTTAAGTGAGCTAAATGTCCTTTGTATCTGGAAACGTAATGGCATTTGGTTTGTAAGGTATGTTTTGCGGCAAAATACAAGCAATTCAATTTAGCATACATCTGATGATGACTGAAGGGTATGAATACCATCTATGAAATGGGAAAGCATTTTTTATATTTGAATTTGCAGGAGAAAGAAATTGACCCGTTATGGAGTTGAAAAATAAGAGTGAATGTCATTGGTTAGTTAAATATGGATTTTGGGCAGGATTTAATGGATGAAATTGGTAGGGTAAACCTAGATTGATGGATTGGTTTTTTATATGCTGAAATTCTTCATCAGGTGGGGTCAAGAGAAGGAGATTTCTAAAGAAACAGAAGCCAGAATTTTTGTTTTCTGTAGTGGTGGAGGGAATCTGAAGGAATACCAAGGTCTCAATTTGATGGCTTCCTAAATAATTCTAAAGATATATTTGGAAAGATTTTCACATAGTTCACTTTAAAAACAATTATTTAAAATCATTATTTTCATAATCAACAACAACAATAAAAACTTCTGTCATATGTAAAGAGTAGGCAAGTTGTTTCCAATACTTGAATTTAGATGATGTAAAATAGTATTTCAGGTTAATATTTTCCTCAATTTACAATTTTTGCATTTGATGGCATTACAAATGTTGACGTCCCGTGAGAACAAATGAACTAGTAAAATGGCCCGCACTAAAGGGACTACTTAATTTTATTGATTATAGCTCCATTCTATAAAATTATTCCTTATTAACATTTAATTTTCTATAGCTCACATCCTGAGTTTTTGAGTCTACTAAACCTCCATAAAAATAGGTGTTCACCAACTGAAACCACCAAGAAAATGATAGGAATACGAACAGGGGACCTCAAAAAGTATATTTTTCCACTCAAGCAGCATAGTTTTTGCAAGGGCAATGCCATTTACCATGCCTTTACATCCTATTTTGAGATTAATTCATCACTCAACACAATGTAAAAAGAAATAACTGAAAAAGGAAGGCATAATATTATAACACAAATGCAAGCAGGATTGAAATATTAGCACAGTAGATGAAGGAACTGATTTATGAACCCCCATCTATTGCCATTGTAAGGAAATGAGCCAGCCCTAAATGACAAGTAGGTATAGTAAGTATAATAAATTTATTTAACAAAAAATCACAATTCATTTTCTTTACTTTCAGCATTTTGTGGCTTTTCTTGAGATTCTTTTCTTTTCTTTACCAGCTCCACCAATAACTTATACCGCAGCATACATTCCTCCTATAATAAAAGAAGGTTTGATTACATACACGCTCTTCATATCTTATATTTCCTTTACGGAATTAAATTTTACAATTTACCACACTTACTAATCATCTTATAACTAGAAATGTTTGCAGCTGGAACCACTCAGTGATTAACTCATCACACAAACCCTAATCACAATTCATGTATGCCATCATTAATTACAGAATTAAACCGATAATAAAAGAGAATCTTGGCACTTCAAAAGACACAAAAAATGACAAGCTGCATGTAAAAAGCGAATGAAATTTCAGTAGTCTTAAAGCAACTATTTACTCTCAATGCATCTTGTAAATGAACGGTTATTAAAAATAAATTCTCGGAAGCCTTCAAATGCATATTCTTTTTTGGAGCCAAAGCAGAGGATACATATTTAAATTTGCTCTTAGGCAGTATTAAATCCAGATGGCATAATAACACAATGGTTAAGTGTCTGCAAAACCAATAATCAGCCAGTCTGAGTTTGAAGTTTGATCCTTACAATGTTCAATGTTTTATTTCTCATTTAAGTTTGATGACTTTAGTTCGTTAATGTTACTAGCAAGGAGAATTTTTGTTAACAATGTCAAGGACCACGCTGAACTTTTTCCTTTAAAAATGGAGCCAAGGGAATACAGAATTAAAGAACAGTTGAATGCAGCATGGGGTGACAGATGTCAGATGACGCTAAGAACTATATCAAAGAGACATAACTATTTGAAGTTTCATTTTTTCAATCAAATGAAAATTCACAAATTTGTTACTGCAAAATGTTTTAAATCAACCAACTCTTGCCTTAGATTTCATTGTAATAATTTTATTCATAATTGAAATAAATAACTCATTTACTGTTAATAAAATTAGTGAAAAAATGAATTTTTTGTCATTACGTATAAATTTTCTTTCTACTACAGTTTTAGGATTTTATTGAATGGAAACCTTCCCATTCATACTACATTATTTTTATACCTATAGGAATTTTTTATGAACATTTGACCTAGTATAAAAGAGGGGAAAAAAGCTCATGGCATGGCATTTAAATGCTTGAGGGAACAGGGACAATAGAGAGAGTACAGAAGAGGTAATGAACGGGAGATCAAAGGAGAGGAGGGCAGATAACTAGCAGAGGTGCCACCAGCAAAACCCTCACTAAAGTTCTTACTGGGTCACATGACTATTCCCTTTTCACAGAGGTGGTTCTGATGCATTTCCAAGTTGGCCAAAGAAAATCCCATTTTCTGGAAAGGATCCATTCACACTAACTATCCCTTCATCCCTTCATAAAAGACTTGAAATCTTTTAAATTGAGACCTTCGTGCCGATGTTGTAAGCTTTACTTTTGGTCCACTCCCAAGAAATCTAGCCCAGGAAGCATGTTTTGAAATACACTTCCAGTTTAATTTACTTTATTTTCTTAAATATGTCTGACTTCTATCAAAGTTTCCCTTTTCATTTTAACTATCTAGGGAGGAATATTGTGCTGACATGAAAATTCTGAAAGATACAGGAAAAATCGTGATTTGGATTGATCTGAATAAGCACATTGAGGAATCCCTTTCAAGATATCTCAATGCAAACCAATAGCAACTCTTCTTGAATCTAATGTTAAACATTTTATAAAAGGACCAAGGGGAATTCATCCTTAAATGTTAGGGAAACAAAATGTGACTCATCGGAGTTTGACAGGATGTTTGATACATCTTTCAGTTTATATTATCTGATTTAAGACCATGTGGCTAGAGTATTAAGTTAATTTAACAATAATTTCAATTATGAGCACTGGATTCAAGCAAAAAGACTACTGGGGTATCTACAAGGGACTTCAAATTACTGCATTGAATTCGAGCGGATATGGACTGAACTCAATTTCAGTGATTTGGTGGATTCAGATTGAGTAGGAGATCAAAGGGAGGTGATCTTACCCTAGTTACATTTTCAAGTTGACAGGGGCTATAGTCTCATAAAATTAAAAATCAAAAAAATTCACTTTAAGCAGTACATAGGCAAAATACTGGCACGATTCAAAGCATCTAAAGAGGCAATTAGCTTGCTAAGTATATTGGCAGAGTCAACTGGTAAAAAGAAACATGCTTTACTTTGCAATAGCAATCAAAATTCCCAGAAACTTGCAATGATTCCTGTTCTCCATGAGAGGATAAAACATATAGATATTAAATATCATTTTGTCCAAGTTGTTAAGAAAAAGGAGATCATTTTTAAGTATGTACCACACAGCAGATGGTGGTAGGCATTTTACTTGAGAATCTTAATGGTCCTATGCAAAAAAGATATAAGAATGGTGTGGGCATAGTGAACAATTTCAAAAGTTATTTCGATTAAGAGTATTTATTGGTATGTTATATTGTTATAATCTAAATTACTCCCATTAATCAACGTCCCATACTTAGCACAAAGTGTGCAATATGGAAAAAATTACCATTAATAATAATATACCTAAAATATAAATATTTGCACAACCACTTTCAATTAAATGCATTCAATAATCACGAAATGACTTTTCCTCAACGTTTTCACTCATTCACAGTACTTCCTTTACAGGTGAAATATTTTTGGCTACCCATAATAATGAATAACTATGAATAATACAGGTAGACATGAATTAAAGGTTTTATATGGCCATCAACTAAATAACATGGTGGACCACACAAGTTTTATGAGAAGTTTTTGTATTAAATCAGTTTCAACTTAAGGAGACAATCTACTATACTCAGAAGTAGCTAAGAGGTATAAAATGGGAAAGAATAAATGGAATGTGTTACGATAAGTAAGGCGTCAAAAGAGTGGAGAAAAACATTTCCATGTGATAAGGTTTTAATTGTGAAAAATTTATCTGTGACAATATTATTTGTGAAAACATAAAAACAATACCACTAAGAGAGTGAAGTACTCGTAAGTAAAAGGCACTAACAAAACATGCTTAGTCCTGCCTGATAAGAAACCAATGAAATCACAGAAATTCTTCTTAACCCTTTTCTTTCACCATAGCAATTTGTACCATTAATGGCTTCAGATTTTTCCATTTTATGCCTATCAATGGTGAAACTAATTTCAGATGTGCATAAAACTTTATAGAAGAATAAAAATCCAATTATTCACAATCGGATATCTATCATTTCTAATAAATCATTAATGATAATATCAATTTTATAGCTAAGCATACACTGAAATCCACAGTTTTACAATTAGATGGAGCACATAAGTCTAATCATTCCTAACTCATGCCAAACCCGCCAAAGGTTTGCTTTAGCCATGACATAATCCAAAATTCTTAGCATAATTACCTTTTTCTTTCCTGGGACACATTTCGCTATCTTGTCCCATCGCTCCAGAGTCCCTTTAGGATACTTGAGTAAGGCATTTTCCAGAGCTTTCTGTTCAGCTTGAGACCACACAACTTCAGGTGTAGTTGAATTGTTTGCAACAACCAATGGGCTACTTGAATTTTTCCCTGAATCTTCATCGGCAGATACATTTTCCTTCCCCTGGCCATCATTTGAAGCATCTTGTTGCATCTTTCCTAATTTTCCCCCTTTAGTCTTCACTTTTCTAGGTTTTTCGAGCTGCCACTCTTCACCCTCAGGGTTTCCCTCTGGTGAAGTGGCAGCCATAGTTGAAACAGCATTAACCCGGTAACCCTCTTCCTTGACCTTAATGAGAAGGAATAATCGATCACTGCAGTCATATTTATACACCGACAAAATATATGAAATATTAAAAATAACTTCTTCAGCAAGAGAACTTTATGACTTGATGGCAGCAGTCAATTGCCCTGAATTAACCATCTTTCAAATAAAAGAAAGATATACTTTTCCAAAGAATTAATTCTGTGGAAAGGTAACCATTTTTTTCACCTACAGTATGGATACATAAAACTTCCATAAAATGAAGCTCCCCTGTAAGGTTTATTTTCCCTGAATTAAATGTAGATTTAAGAGCCTTACAAATTAAAACAAGCATAAATAAATAGTAAACTTTCAAAAGCACACATATTTATATAATAAAAAGTCAGCATCTAGGATATTAAATAAATAGCTCATTATGATTGAAAGTAAACATCTAATAAGTAGAATTATATCCTTCAAATGTGAACAAACCAAATATTTCAATATTATAGTAAAATGCAAAATTAGCTAAAAAATATGCAGAATTTACTCAAATAATTCAACCCATATTCATGATTTTTAGCCCAGTCCAGAGGCTAAAAATATTTTTTTCTGTTTATCACGGGAAATTAAAACTGAAGGAGACAAAAAAATGAAGCACATAACGATGATTTTTAATAACTCATAAATGTGAAGATGTAAGTATTAAGGACCCTTTATTATCAATGAGAAAGCCTCAGCATTTCCAGCACATAAACCTTCTCCAGGCAGGGAAAATTTAATTAAATTTTATTGAGGTTATCAGTTAAAAAAATATGGGATATTAAAATGATCAGTTTTCATGGGAACCAAATCAGAATCAGATGTCTCTAGTTCCTGTCATTATACACTCATTTCTTGGACTATGTAAACAGTGAAAATTATCATATTTTGAGACAAAAATTACAAGAGAAATAATGAGGAGAAATGCACATCTTGTGATAGGGGTACTTTATTTTTAATTGCTGGAAGAGTAAGCAAGTAAATGGTAATTATTCTTAGGTATTGACGGGAACAGAACAAGTGAAATTAAATTTCATTGGCTGATTGTTGGTCATAAAAACTAAAGTGCATATAATAAAAAATAAACAGTAAAGAAATCAGTTTGAAAAGGCACAGTAATTTGACTGGGTTTCACAACTACATCAAAAATCTTTCTAATACAGTAAAGGCACGCATGAAAATACTTTATTGGAACCACTGGTAAATGAAAACATTACATCTGTTATTCTTCATTTTTGGCCAAAGTATATAACGTACTACCAAGTCAAATCCTTATACCTATACTTAATAAAATTACCCTTATATACTTTCAAAATTATATGATTATTTTATATGGGTCAGTAGCCATTTTCAATCTTAAGTTAAATTTAAAATTCAGGGGTTCACAAAACGTACACAAGTCCATTCCATATTTTGAAAATTGAAAAAAGCCTTAAACATTTCTCATCAGCCCAGAGAGTAGAACAAAATTCCCATAACTTAATCAATGGAAATTAAAAACCTCATTTCGCTTTATCTCCACCCAATGGAATCCTATGATTAAGGCTTAATGGAAACATACCCTGAAGGAGACAGCTTTAAGGAAACAAATTACCTTTCTGGCCATGAATGTGACTTCAGGGACAGAGCGATTCATGGCATCAGCTATCTTTTCCCACCGGTCCAACGTGCCAGGAGGATGCCTCTTGATTTGCTTAATAAGCTCAGTCAAGTCATCGTCTGTCCACAGGCCTCCAACAACAGGTGCTGTTCTTGAATTAGTGGATTTTGCAGACGAGTCCTGTGTGAAATTTTCACAACTTCCTCCATTCTCACTGGCAACTTCCCCTTCATCCTCATTCATCTCGGGGAGTTCAAAAGTTTTCCTCCGCCTAACTCTTCTCTTTATTCCACTGTCATCTTCCTCCTCCTCATCATCCAACAAATCTTCATCATCCAACCACCTTCGCCACTCTTCCCAATAGTTTCGTACAATTACATAGCAGGTGGGCATGGTGCGTATGCAGAACCACAGCAAGCGAACAATTTGTACTGGCAAGATGTCATATACACTGTATAAAAATAATACAGAAAATGTAAGGAAAAGGAATTTCTTGGGAGATGTTATTTGACCATGTCAAAAGCCTCCATTTTCTTTAAATGGCTGTTTTTGAATGTGCCAACCCCAAAAGAGAGAGTGCAAAAAGGATGTTTGTTGGAATCATCACATTCCAGCTTTGATTATTTTAACATACATATGCGTAACACAAGGGGATATGGTAGTCTAGGAGCAGAGTGTTGGACTACAGACTGGAGGGCCCACGTTCAACTCTCGGGCAAGGCTCTGGACACCCTTAGCTTCACCCAAGCTGTGCAATTTTTCAGGCCCTAGACCTTCCTGGGAAACTATTACTGGAAGAGTTAAAGAATCTGGAGGGCCCCAAATGTATGAATTACACATACCGCTTAGTATTGGATGAACTCTACCATCACCTACCAAACCAAGCTTCGCGTTGATTACTGTTTGATTACTGTGATTGATGGTTTATATGCAACAAAAAATTTTGGAGATGCCTATATCATTAAAATTTGCTCAAAACACACAGTGGTAAAAAAATATTTTATAATCTAAAATATTTCTCTTCTACATTCTCCTCCTTGACTTCCAACATTTTTTCTTCATCATCATTTTAAAATAGTCATCACTTTACCTCTCTCCCTAAGTCTACCAAAGTTCTCTTTGGTCATGCTTCCGTCATTTCTTCACTCTTCATCCTACCTCTCATTCTATCCTTAACCACCTTAAAAATTCCTTCCATTTGTAAAGAAAATATCAAATTTACACTTTGACAGTGCCTTTCATTGATTATATGACATTTTTTAATACATAGTAAGGTAAAACTTAGAAGATTTTTAGTCTCTTAACTACAATTCTCTCAGAAGAATCTTATGATTCAGAGTCAATGATAATAGTATGCAATTCCAACTAAAATTCAGTTCAAATATGTAGCAAATATTATCATATGACATACCACTATCAGTGTTATCTACACTATCTCATTCTTTCGATTTTCACTAGAAAACATAAAATTTCAGTACTCCATTACCCTCTAGGTTTCAATGGCACAATAAACTCTCAAAATCACTGGACTTATTTTAGTGGAAATTTACTGTGCATTAAAATTGAAAATGTAATACATAGATTACAGACTACTACCACTGATCATGAGATGCGTTACTTTGTGGTCATATTTCCAGTGAAACAATCAATTACCAACTTGTAATCAATTAACACATTTGTCTCCATGCTTCCACGCTAATATCATGGGATAAATAATTGAGATAGTCTCATGTTTACTTGCATAATATGTTTTTTAACATGGCATCATCAAATCAATGGACACGATACCAGGATAAGATGTCTTTGCAGCCAACTCACAGAGGAATAGATGCTGCATGAAATACCTTTCGTCTGGCACCTACCCTTTGACCTATCTGACATGGGTAAGCCTACCAGTAGAATTTATTATTTTTCCTATCAGAAGAACCCTAAGGGTCATCAGAACACACCGGTCTTTTTTCATCGCATCAATTTTGTAGTTCATGTGAAATGTAACAATTCAATATGATGAAAAAAGGGGAGAAAGATGACGAGATGGAATGTAGAAGCTTCAAACGGGGTTAAATACAAAGAGTACCAGAAGCAATTGAAACTTCTGAGTAAGGACAACGGGATGGGTGCAGTTGTAGAAAGGAGGCTACATCACCAAAAAGGGATAACATGAGCTACAAAAAAAACAATAATATGTACGAAAGGGATCAGGAAGCAATGAACCACGGAAGAGATAATTAAAAAAGATAAACGAGAGAGGGAAATGAAATAATTAAATACAGAATTAGAAATAATTACAAAGAGATCAATAATAAGATGAGGCACAAATAAGAGGGAGGGTAATAATGGCAGAAGGAGCAGGGCTATGATATCGAAAGTTTACAGAGACAGGGTGAAATGATTTCATTGCAAAGGAATGTGAAAGAACTGTTATGGAGGAAGAAAGGAAAATCAACTAACACTATAAGAGATACAAAGGGAAAATTATTAATTACAGAGAAGAGATTATATTAAAATGGAAAGCATTCATAGAAAAAAAGCAGGTTTAGACACAGTAAGGGTGTTGTGGAGGACAGCTTTCAGTCCAGATATTTTTAATAACTAGAGAGAAAAACTATAACCGAAAAGAGCTGAAACAAGGCTGTGGGAATGGATTACCTTCTCACAGAACTACTAAAGTTAAAGGAAATCCTGGAATGAAATGGTCTTTATGGCATCATTGATATACAAATTTGGCCAGAAGACATGTTTCATAAGCATTTATTTCCATCCCAAAAAAAGGGAAACACATGTATACCCATTTTTTGCAACACAAGACAAGTTTAATATTGCAAACACTCAATGAAATACTTATGATCATCCAATAACTGAAAGAGAAGAGGGCAAATGATTAATTCAAGGACAATCCGTTTGGATCCAGAAAATGAAGAGGTATGTACAGGCAGTTGTGAAAGCAGTAATGAAGTCACTGATACAAATATAGAATTTAGGATGTGCTTGTTGGCTTTATGGACTTCAAGGAGCTTGAGAGTAAATCAGGAGTAAAATAACTCATAAGACCCCTGTAAATGTCTCAGACATCACAAATGTGGTTAGTGAAAAAAGAATCAGCTTGGACAGTGCTAGGCAGGGGAGGGGAGGTATGAAAGAACTGTCCATCATCACCCATACTTATCAATTCACATGTATAAGAAATGGTAAGATGTAGGATGAGAGCTGGAGATAGGAATAAAGTTAGTAAGAGAGTTCATCATATCAGTTAGATTTGCAGATGAGCATGTTTAACTCAGTCAGCCAACTAAAGGATTGCAACCATTGCTGAAGACATAAAACAAGTGTATTGAATATAGAAATCAGAATACATATACAAATAATAATATAGAAATAAGAATAATTAAAACAAAGGCAATAAGATTCTCTGGAAATAGAAAAGCCAGGATAAATCTTGGATAGCATAAACTAGAGAACATTAAACAGTTCACCTAATTGGGAAGTTTTTGGATAAAACAGAAAGGAGCCTTATAAGAAAAATTAAGTTATGTGAAAAAGTTTTACAAAGAGGAGAGAGTTGATGACAAGAGCCTGGAGTCAGGAGGAGAAAAAAATAATGAAAAGTTTAACATGGAAAATAGTTCTGGACAGTTTTGAAACTTGGCTGTAGAGACAAGAGGATAATTGTAGGTTGGAAACTAATAACGTGTGAGTGAGGAAAATAATTGAAAAAGGAAAATAGTCTTCAAGAAGTAAAATTATCAGAAAGAAAAGCATGTAGAAAAATTAAGCATGGTAGAAGGGGAGGAATGGTTGCTTGGAAAAATTCAAATAAGACAGAAAAAGTAGGCACAGAATTATGAGTGATGAAAGAATGTAAGAAACTGCTGCAAGGAAGAATGCTTGGCATGTGAGGTACAGAGGAGGAAAGACCATGATAATTGATAGTAAAAAGAGAGTGGAAAGATACAGCCGGGTAAATTGCTGCAGCAGAAGATAATGAAAATGTAGCTGCAATGCAGATTGTTACATTTTCAGTTAAGAAAGGCTTTGAAGTGCAATAGTGGTTACTGTCCACCATAACCAAGAGTAGAGCATTAACTGTATGATAATGACACTCAAAAAATATCATATGTACACATTTTTAAATAGTTTACAGCCCTTGGAAAAAGATGAAATGAATGCATTACAACTGTTACCTTGGAGGAGGGATTTCCATTACTGGCTCAGTTGAAAGAATCACATCGGGCTTTGCCTTCTTCTGCTTCTTTTGTATCTTCTTGGCTTTTGAATTCATGAACTGCTCCTGTAGAAAACATTTCCCCATTAAAATAATTCCTTCATAGACAGAAGTCCCAGATTATTTGCAAAATCAGTTAGGTGCCTACTTACCGCGACATATTTCTTCTCTAAATATGCAGCCCAAGACACTATATATTGGCCAAGTGTGACAATCACAAAGAGAATGACCAACATCTCAATGAGGCCCATCTTACGTACCCGACGATAGTAATACACAGCCTCATGCCAATTAGGCAAGCCATTCTTTAGGACTAGATCGTATTTTGCTCTTTTATTATTATCTTTCAAGATTTCATAGACCGCTGCCAGCTAATTAAAAGGGTTTTATTACGTGTTACATACATAAATACAAGTGTGAAAATCCATAAGCGTCAAAGTAAGCGTAATGCAAAATTTACTTACCTGTCTAAATTTGATCTCTGCATCAGGGGCATCACTTTTGTCAGGATGAGTACTAAGTGATAGTTTCCTAAATGCTTTCTTGATTTCTGTAGCATTGGAATCCTAAGGAAGACATTATTTACGTACTCTGGTAATGAAGTCATTGAAATGCACACGGAACTACTGATAGCACTTACCTCTGGTACTTGCAATAGTTGGTAAAAATTAATATTCACTTCTTCGACAAGATCGAATATTTCCAAGTCTTCACTATCCCAACACACCACCATTGTAAATAAAGTGGAAGCTAACGCTAGCTTCAACAACAACGTATAATAATCCATCGTGCAGTATATTTTGCTCACATAAGTAATTAATTCACATTCCTGTCCTTAGCTTTACCGACCAATTTATGACACGTCATATAGTTAAATTTTTCATTTGTGTCAAATGTAACTAAGTAATAAATAAGGTTGGGATAATGTTTGGTTCCTCATTCTTCTAGCCCTTTAATTACATCAATGTAAAGGTACAGATAATTTGCTTAAACCAACCATGAATCCCAAAACTGTGGTCGACCATAAGTATTCCGTCCACTACTGACTGACTGTCGTGGACCATAAAATTTTGCCCACTACTTTTCTTCGATAGATAATGACGACAGAGTGAAAAAACGAATCAATACCAGGCACGGTTTTCTTAAAAAAAACTTTACAACGCTTGATCACTCACTCAGAAAGAGAAACTCTCGAAGGATAGCCAACTAATTCAACATGAAATAACTGGGACTTCTAAGCAACTCTAATACTTTCTGTAACTTCATGCTACAAAACCAAACAAAAGTTGGCAGAACATCATTCAATAAATATGTTTTTAATTAGTCTTAATTGTACATCGCCTAGAATTAGCCCTATCTTTTAACTCAAATTGTCAAATTTCTATCATTTAACGTAAAGGCATTTCGCGGTAGCCAAAAAATGTACGCAGCAATATGTAAAACCTAAAAAAAAGTGTTCGGAGTTAACTTTCTGCCAACACAATTGTTAAGTACTTGTTGATCAACAACTTCTCAAAAATATTACGATGATCTGTGCGCTGCATGACTTTCGTGTAGCTATGAGAACTTCTCATGGACGTGTCCATGAAAAATTTACGTGGAGGCTGCGCTGAATGGCTTTGATTTCAAAATATTGGCGGCCAACTCCCCACAATACCCTGTCCCTAGTTTCTTAAAAGCAACGTATAAGTTCCAAGCAAGACCCTGAGTCGTTGTCTGCAATTGAGGAAATCTATGTATTTTTAACTTTTTAGACTGAATGCCAAAATTTTCACTCGCATCAGTAATTTTATCTAGTAATAATTGGTAGGTAGAAAAAATAAGACGAAGACACCGAGCTTATTCAAATTTTATTTATTGGTGCCTCAACGTACGAGGTAATACTATGATGAAGGAACTGAGTAAAACACTTGACTGTTTTCAATATAATATCATTATCCTCAAAAGACCACCGTTTTATATTCATTAGTGCTAACTTGCACTAATGAATGAATAACTAAGCCCGTGAGATGAGAGCAGCAGGCAGATGGGGAGGCTTAAACGAGGGGTTAGGATACATACCTCAGGCACAGTGAAAGTCAACTCTTGGGATATGATTGGGGGCAGAGGAGTGAGATTGAGGTGGTGGGGATTAGAGACCTTAAAAAGTGGTGATGGATGTTATGGAACAATTAATTTAAGTTTTGTTTATTCCTGCATGATTAAAATGTCATACTTATAAAACATTCTAGTTTACTACTTCCGTCGTAGATATGTTTAAAATTCCTGGGACAAAATCATTTGCATGCATGTCATTCAACAAAAACTGAATTAGTGCCATGATTTTGAAAATATTAAAAAATTTTCTCATTGCGGATTTTGAAAGTCTTACTATCCTGGCCAATTGATAAATAATTATAATTCAAAGTTTGGCATCTCAATAAATGCACATAAATTTTCACCATATTATTAAATATGTTCTATTATTTACAAATTACGGACTTGGGTTTTATCCTGCATAGGTTATCATCATTTCTTGACACACGGAAGCTTACACCACTCATTTTAACTCAGCGGATCAGCAAAAAACAAGCAGACTTCAGAATGGCTTGTTTTCAACAATGTAGAAACCATTAATCAACTAGTATTTCATTATAACCATTATGGGATGCAATGTATTTAATTGTTTCATTTGAAAACTCAGCCTATGAAAAAGAAAACTGGTCAAGAGCCTTAATAAAGTGTTTTTCAAAAATGAGTATATTCTACAAAAGTAAGTGCCTACAAATTATTATAGCATACTCACAGTTATTACATAAAAAAGACTGATGGGATACCGATAGACCGATGGGATAGGCAAGTTGTACATGTCTCAGACTTGCAGTGGATGGAAAGACATAATGGGCAGAACTTGACGGAGAAATGGGATAAGGATGACCTCTACTTTCAACATGTATGTTGAGGCAATGGTATAAGAGGCATGGGAAGAGCTGAAGGTAAGACAGAAAGGTCATCAATCCATAAAATCAGATTTGCAGATGATTAAGCTATAATTAGTCCATCAGATATGAGGCTACAATCATCGATGAGTATATTAGAAAATCAGCCACGTTCAAGAAAAACTGCCATGTTAGAACAATAGGCATCAACTGATTACCGCATTACATGGGATAGGAACCCCCTGGTGATTTAAGACACTCAACATCAGATTAAACGTATTACAAAAATACAATAATGCATTACCCAAATCAGTGAAATAATCCGTTACAAACTACACCTTAAGTCTGACAATAAGATCAAAATAGGGAGCTATTCTATCAACCAATCAGATGAAATGATTTCATTTTACTCCATGCATTACTGACCTCAAAGAGAGAGATAAATCAACTATTAAAAGCCTGCATTTATCATGCTTCTTCCTCTTTACTTTACTAAGGATTTCTCCAAACAACTGTCATGTGCCTGTGGCAACTCATGAAGTATTTTGCTATAGCATATCATATTACAGGATTATTTGGCTGATATACTCCTCCAGAATGACTGCGAGTGAAATGATATTTATCATCACTATGAATACTTACACTGATTCCATCATAAGAACAACAAACAATTACTACCCCTCTGGTTGATGACTTAGTTTGATTGTCCTCATTCTAAAGGACTTAATCAGCTTCCTCACCCAGGTCCATCTTATGCTTCTCCTTCCTCCCCAGCAAGCAAGTACACCGAGCAGTGCTCTTGTCGTCAGACATTATTGACTTGGACACTCCTGTATTTCACTGACTACCCTCTTTCTCCATTCACTACCTACCATAAATTGTTCGATCTAAGCAACGTCCAGTTTTTAAAAAATTATACTTACGCCTACTCTCCAGCCTGCAATACTTTCATTAAGTCTAGCATTCCATTGATTTGAATGCTTTATCAAAATTCACAAAAAACACCCATGTGTTCTATACTCATTTCTATTTCTCTATTTGTGCTCACTACTGCTATGATAGAATAAACTAAAGAAAACCCTCCACCTAACAATGAATGCACACATTTCAATTTGACCTATTTCTTCCTTTCCATAGTGCATGTACATCATTTACTTCAAATAAATGTTTCCCTGGTTGAACAACTATATTAGTATCCATTTGCTTTCAAACAATATTGTAGCAGTTGGGGATCACGATAATGTGTTGGCTAACATACAGGCTTCCCATCGAGAGGGCCAGGTTCAAATCATGGAGACAATTAATATTTTTCACCGGTATTCTGATCCCTACTTGAGGTGCTTTATGGAGCACTTTGAGAGAGTACAACATTAAACTGCAGACCCCTTGCCACTTTTCCACAAGAGTAGGCTAATGCCGAGGCCAGGTTTCTCTCCACCCTTCCTTTCTCATCCATCCCTATGGCGCAAATGACCTTACCTGACAGTCACCTCTCATAAAAACTACTACCTGAGACAAAAATTGGTATAAGACATAATGAGAATGATCTAAATTCACCATCCAGCATTTCAGAACTTGAAGAAATTTGGCAAAAGATTTCTATCATTACTCATCAAGAGGCTTCAATGTTTTTTAAAATTTATCTTGATCAACCAATTGTAAAATGTGCTATGCAGTTTTTCCTACCACTTTGCTTTCCTAATGCCTTTTAGCCTAAGAAAGGAGGAACTAAAGTCTTTCAAATCAATCAATCTCAAGAGATTTGGTAATCTTAAATCAGTTTGTTAAAGGGTGTCGCAATTGGAAAACTATAATTTTCAGTCAAACTTAAGATTTCAGGGGAGACCGATCTCAATTAGGTAACCTTGGATGCGTGGTACTTTAAATTTATATAGATAACCATGATTATCAATTCATTTATTTCCTTAATCACAAAAATTCCTCCAATGATGCATAACACATTGAAAACTAAACGGCAAGAAGTTTACAATAAATATTTCACTATTACAAAACCCTCATATGGCTGTTAAAACTTCAGCATTTTTATCAAGTACACAAACTTGTAAGAAAATATTTGTGCATGATACAGCTCATATGAAATTTTCTAAGTGATGGAAGAATATGTATATCTTACAATGGAGCAGCAACACACTTAGGATGATGAAGCCATCCACCCAACTAATACATCACGATGAGCATAAGAAGTAACACATTACAAAATAAAAATTCACTTATATTCTTTTCTGAACAAAACTGATTTTTTTAGGGAACTTGGGACATACTGATATCAATGAACAGTGCTTGATAGTCAAACATAGCGAGTGATTCCTGATACATTTCACCAGAAATTCATCATTCATACAAAATTTCAATTGGTCATTTTTGAGTTTCATGATTGAACAGCCAAAAAAAACTTTAAATTTCCTCGTTTTCCCAAAACTCCGGGGTAATTTTTGGAGTGTACGCTTAAAGAATACATAAGCATAAGAACTTTTCACGTAAAATAAAGGAGAGAAAGAATAAGTGCCAAATTTCAAATAACTTAAACATTATGGCAGACACCAGGTAAAACAAATTTTTTGATACAGTATTGAAAATGTCAGTGTAACAGTCCTAGTGCTAAGATTATCATGAAATTTATGTTCTGAAGGCACATACTTATAATGGGGATTAAAATAAAACCCAAGAGGCATGCTGCCGTTGATTCCATTTAAATTTAGTCGTGCAAAATTCATCTTGATCATGGTATTGAACTATGGCTTTCAAATTAACTTTTATACATACAAAATATTTTGAGGACTAGCTTATGTTGGAAACATCAAGCATGGATGCTTCCTGGAATACTTAAGGTGCTTCCAAAGCAAAAAAGAACAGTTAATTGTACATTCAATAACTGTAAAATTTCTTTAAATTATGTCCTAAATGAAAAATAGATTTTCAATCCAAACTAGCTTTTCAAAGACTAGGAGTGACATTTAAGAACTACCATTAAATAGCTGTAATGATCAAAATGGGATCAGTTACAACATAAACACTTAACTATGGTTATCAAGGGAAACAAAAACAGGATGGTCACTCAATGGTTTCAAATTCAGCTTTTAAGGATCAATAATTGCAATATTCAATCTGGATGTACTTTAGTGATCCATAATATGAACAATATTTTTTGACTAAGAAATTCTCCCAATTATATGCACACCAGTATTTAACTTGGCTAAATCAACAGTTGACTCATTTCTCCTGCTTTCTATTAAGTTTCTCGAAATTATATATTTTAGGTAAACTGAATAGTGTTTTAATGGTAATAATCAGCAGGCAAACACTAAAGCTCCAATTAATTAGTAGTTTCATTAATTTTTAGAACTTATGCAACATTTTTTTCCCGACACAAATTATTAATTATAAGTAACATTCTCATCCCAGTATCATTCAATGATGAATGATTACTGTATTAAGCCCATTATAATTCAGGCACATGATAAAATCTATGCATATATGCATACAAAAATTGGCACACTATTATTTATGAAGGGTTGGAACACCGTTGGTTGGTGTGGTTGATGTGAAAGGATTTAGTGATTTCATAGACAACCATGTCACAGTGTATTTCTTGAGCCTGAGATAATGCTAATTCTTAAACAAGAGGCAAGCCAAAAAGCCTTAAGTTACTCTCTCTAGATCCCTATGTTGCAGCGTCCAATGTCGACAGCAATGCAGGCAGAAAAAAATCACAAAAACAAAAATTATTTGTTTTCTAATACATGAAAACAGATTTCAAAATCTTATAACATTCACTACACGCCCAAATAAATCAATATACCTTGTGTAAAGGCATAGTAGCCATACCAGGAAATTTTGAAAAGTTTATATGAAATATTTAAATAAGTTACCATTGATTAAACCCTAGAAATCAGCACTTGGAAAGCACAAGTTTCGGCAACATGCTGTCCTTTTACAAAACTAAGATGATTACTCCAAGTAATTCGCTCATAAATGTATAAAAATGTTTTCCATTAAAATTTTAGAAATTTTAAACACTTTTCAAGTTCCCTACAAATTTAAATGCATTTATTTCAATATATCACTCCTTTTCTGTTGATTTGTACCAAATCACAACAATCCTCCTCGGTGATGAACACTGCTTTCTGGAAGCTTTCAAGATGAAATGGCAATGAAAATCAAACATGATATAACAACGTTTAGTTCAGGGGTTCATGTTGATTTTCCAGGGTATAGTACCATCACATGTGCACTGAAACATCTCAGACACTACAATATTTTTAGTTCCCAAATGATGGAATAGAAAATCATGTTAAAATACGCGAGGAGATAAATAAATAAAACGTCAAAGCACTCTGTGAATATAAGACCTATATCACAACACTTAAAAAAAAATTTTAACACTTTTAAAAAATGAAATTACTCTGGATTAAATTGAGAGGCCAATAGAGCTTGATTTCATTTACAATGTTATAGACCCAAATAAGACCATGGTCCAGAATTGCAGATCATAAGTTCTTATGGACCCATGGAATCACAAAATAATACTCCATTTAGAGCATGGGAAACTGTGATTCTTTCTCTACAATTAAAGTTTATTGAGATTTCCATATGGCAATCAAGGTAAATTTCTCAATGATTTACCTCTTCAGTAGGTAAAGAGAGATGAATAGAAAAAACCTTCAGGATAATGGCACACCATAGAGAAAGAATATTCAATTTCTGGCTTAATATTTTCAAGAATAAAGGCTGAAGCTACAGCTTTATATTGTTAACCGCCATTGGTTACAGATGGCTTGATTGCTGTAATAACCTGTGTCTTGCCATGATGATATTAAATACAAGATAAATTTGAAGCATAGCAACTGCCACATAACGTTGATGACCTCCAGCACCGCTGATAAATTGGATTGACAAAGGCAGGCTGCTCAGTAAATGAGGATGCAAATTCAAAATGATCCCAATCAACACGCATGAAACAGAATGTCTAATTACCTCCAGCAGATGGCTTCACAACATGATTTTAGGACAAAATAAAGGATTTGGGCCACCTCAAAATTAGATAACATAACCAAGGGACCACACTGCATAGTCAAATTACAGGTTTGAATATGAAATCCATACCTAGTTACAGTTTTTTATGGCTTTTTAAAACTCGTGGTGAATTCACAGAATTATGGTTGAGTGGCTACCCTGTGGAAATTCTTATTGTAAACAATTAGCATGAATCATGCATAATAGCCATAAAACACTTTTGCAAAGTGCAAATTTACAAAGCAACAATGTGACGTTGAAATAGGTACTTACAACACACATTTGCCATTGAGTAAATATAATTTTCTGGTAATTGAAACAAACAGTAAGTACATAAAGAGTAGTTCAATGAATTTTGCAGCCATTACATACATAAGAGAAATATTGTTACATGAAAAAGTTAAAATACACAGTTAAAACTCAGTGCAACAAAATGCACAGTCTTACACTAGAGAATGAAACTTTCCTAGCACAGACAACATTCACAAGAAATGTAGGTGTTCCTAAGAGACTTTTTACTCATAAGAAACTTTTTTCTTCCATCAAAAATAAATATTCTTAAAAATCAAAACTTACTTAGCTGGGTAATATTTTTCTTCTCTCATTTAGGTCTTAAAAATCTTAAAATTTACATAACAATCAACATTGTAGGCTTTATTACAACCATGAAATTTCATTGCATACGTTTTTGAATGAAATTATACAAAATTGAAAAAAGGTATTCAAAATTCTTCATGAAAAAGTCTACTTCATTCAGAAAAAGTCTACTTACTTATGGATTTCATAAGCAATTCATAAAATTTAACCATGTATATGCCTTCTTTTGAGCATAAACAATTGGTAATCAGTAAGAGATTTTCATGGAAACCTTCGAGATAATTGTAGCTATTTCAGTAAAAATTAACCTTTGTACGAGGAAATGGATAGCGGTTCAGTATTCTAAATATTTATTAAAAACTCATTTAGAGCAAATGAGCATGGGTTTCAGCTACAACTTTTAGAAAAATACTGCACCCTCCTTACAGAGGATTGGTGTAAGTAAATTCAACACAACCAAATTAATCTTTATGGAAGTAAGCAAAGTTGTAATTTGAAATAATGTCACAAACTTTTACTATATGAGGGTCATCTGAAAAGATCTCATCCAGAAGATTAAAATTGCAATTTATGTTTTCAACATTATCACATTTAGTATTGATATATTCATCCACGGCTATTTCTCTGATATCCCTACATTATTAGCAATTTAATGCACCTTTGTACGCCCATCTTACAAATCGTTTCATGCTCTTTTTTGATGATTTACAGCGTGGCTGCACTTTTAGGACATCCTTCACATGGATCAACTAGGCGGATTACATGGTGACTTTTAAACTCTGCCACCCATTTCTTCCCAGTGGAAATTGAAGGAGAAGAGTCCTCAAACACATTTACAATCTTCAAATGAATTTTGGTTGGCTTTATCCTTCTTTTATGAACAATTTTACCACTACAATGCATTTGATTTTTTTCCATTTCTAATAAGACATGCATCATAGCTGATTCAAAAGACTGCCTACAGCGAACTGCGGAAAGAAACTGCAGGAATAAAAATGGCTGGCAATTCCACATGGCATCTACTCACAGTTCTGCCAACATGAGAGAAATAAATCATGCAAGTATGCCATCTATGGGCAAGGCCAAGAACTTTTCAGACCACCCTTGAACAACACAAAGCCTACAATGATGAACAGCAAAAAATATTAGATAGAAACAATTTGAAAAATTAAATATGCACAAGTTTTAAAACACCATGGAGGAACATGGGAATGTGACAAACCAGGTACGGTACAATTAAGTAGCTGCAATTGACAATCACACTCCCACAGCAAGAACAATGACATTCAAGAATATGTCCACATTTCACTGCCTCATTACCACTAGAAACAACATCTGTTCAGCCATGCCATGTTTGCAAATGGGGAGTCCAGAAAGCAAAAAAAAAACACTCAAAAGAATGACTTTCTTAGAGAAATATCAAAATATAATAAAAAATAAATTAACTATAATACAAATGCTTCAGGTATACGTCGAAAAACTCATTATTTATATAAATAAGCATCAATTCTCTTGCCTTCTTTGGTTCCTCTGAAGGTGGGTAGCCTTCTTACTCCCATGAACTGAAATAAATTCATACAAAAGAAGATTCAATATTTGCATCATAATTTTGACATAAACTTCTGCACAATGTATGATTAATATACAGTGGCTGCTAAACTGTTAAACAGAAAACAAGCCAGTTGTCCTAAGTTGTTCATGAATGAGGAAATTCAGCAATTTTGGAGATATTCAAGAGAAAATCATAGTAATCAACCCAAAGGTTCGTTTGATAAACCATTTCTTTCCCTGTGTCACCTGTGGTTTCCTGGGAAGATCTGGTAACCAAAAAATTACACAGCTTGGGTGAAGTTGAAGGTGCCCCGAGGCATCACTTGGAATTGAACCATGGCTCTCCAGTCAGTAGCCCAGGACACTACCCACTGGACTACCATATCCCTGTATTGCCTAAAAATGTAACTATAATTCAATAGAAATTATTTTTCGAAATGTTTATTTTACCAGGAAGCAACAGTTTTTGGGTTGATTAAAGATCAATACACAAATAATCCCACTTCTTAAATGCCTAAGTTAGACACCTGAAGTAATATAAAATGCAAAACCTTTAGGAACACATAAAAGAAAGCACAAGTAGAAAATCCTACTCAAATTATGCATGATGTGCATCATTGACAGGGTTTCCTAAATTACTGCCGAAAATATATAAAAGATGGACAAGAAACACAGATGGATTGTACTTACACTTGGACTCCTTCCCCATTTCTCACTGTGACTATGCAATTGTTTCTAAATTTATAAGAAAAATAGAAATGACTTCTGATCCCACACATTTTGGACAACGGATACTTAACCTGTGAATGACAACCTACACACCACCACAAAATTTAGGTGTAATATTATGAAGACTGAGAACTCAGTTAATTCTTTTAAGGCCCTTTCTGCCTGTAGTTTCCTCAGAAGATCCGGTACCAGAAAATTATACAGTTTGAAACATGTCTAAGAATAAAAGTCCATTTATGACTCATGATAGTGCAGTGGGCTGACTGTAATGGTTTCGTTCAGTGGAAAACAATGGGCCTCAAAAATCACATAATATGCCCGGTAATTGAAAATAGGCAGGCTGAGATGATGGAAAATGAATGCTTCACCATGAAATAAAAAAGCAATTTTATGGTTTCCAAGTTTACAAGAATGTTGACTCACTCATTACATCTAATGACTACTGAAGTGGCCATTAGTACTCACTATAATAAATTTATTCCACAGGTGGGGGGGTATTCCACAGGTTCCATGGGGCAATAAAATGAACTTTGTAAATTACTCATTTTAAGATTCTCATTATATTCAGCAATCATTATATCGGGATTCCACTGCAAATGCTTGTGGAGTGTTTGGTGCCACAGAATTTTCCAATTCAGCTAATGAGGAATGAAATTTAGGGTCTACCACTGAGTAAAAACATCTCGCTGGAAAAATACTTCTGTGGAATCTTATAATTTTACTCGTGCATTTTTCATTTTTCTACACTTTACTATTAAATTTCATTTATAATGATAACAAATGAGCAATTAGACAATATGGTTAAGTAATTTTATCATGATTCCATGCAGGTAAATAAGATAAGTCATTATCAGTTTACCACAACACCAATGACTGTGACTGGAGAATGAAAAATGTTGTTGAAGAAGGCTTACTTGAACTATGCCAGTAACTAATTGGAATATGATTGAAGCAAAACATTTATTACCAAATTTTCAATTACAAGGGTAATTTGAAAGGTTCTGGGAATCAACACCAGATATCAGTGCTAGTGCCCACAAGTTTCTTGTGCAGTCCTTTTTTTCTGATAAATTCCGACTAATCTAATTCCTAAATGATCAAGCACGTAATGTGTCAGTGCTCTGGGAAGAGATCTGTATTGTGAAAGCCTCTCTGTTATTGTTCCCATGTAGTGATTTGTGAAGATGGAAACTATTGAGATTTGAGCAGTGATTTGACTTTGTAAAGAAAGGCATGAAAGCAAAGGAAATTCATGCCGACTTCCAGAGCACACTGCTCCTTGATATTCAACTGTTGCCAAGCGGAAAAAAGACTAAGTTTGGTTGGGACAGCTTAGATGATGATCCATGTAGTAGTTGGCCAATATGTGTCACTATCCTAAAAATTATTGAAAAGTGCATAAAATGGTCATGGAGGCTCGCAGACTGTAAGCGCAAGATATTGCTGAAGCTGTAGGATTGTCATCTGAATGGGCATATCACATTTTAACAATGGAATTGGATTCGAGGAAATTATCTGCAAGAAAAGTGCCACGACTTGACACAGGATCACAAATGCATCAGAATGGAAATTTCCGAACAATGTTTAACCCATTTTAAGAGCAGTCAACAAGATTTTCTGTGCCAGTTTGTGACCAAAAATGAAACCTGGGTCCACTGCAATACCCCAGAGACAGAAAAACAGTCAAAGCATAGGAAAGATGTTGATTCAGCACAACCAAAGAAAGCAAAGGCAATACGGTCAACTGGAAAGGTGATAACTACAGTTTACTGGGATGCTGGAATTCCACCAATACATTATCTTCCCACTAATCAAATAATTACTGGACAATACTACTCTAACCTCCTGGAAAAACTATAGCAAAAGATACATGAAAAAAGAACAGGTTCGACAAGGAAGAAAGTAATCTTTCATCAAGACAATGCATGCCCACACAATAATGTCATTGCCATGGCAAAAGTATGAGAAAAGTAAGGTACGAATTGTTGCCACACCCGCCTTATTTGGCTCCATCAGATTTTCATCTCACGCCAAAGCTCAAAATTTTCCTCAGAGGACGAAGATTCTCTTCAAACAAAAAACTAACAGCTGAAGTAGATAGGTATTTTGCAGGCCTGAGGGAATCTAATTTTTGAGATGGGATCAAGACATTGAAACATTGCTGAACCCAGTGAATTTGTGTACCGGGAGATTACAATGAAAAATAAAAAAATTTTCCCTGAGGTAACTTGTTTATTTCTATTCCATTCCAAGAACTTTTTTAACTATCCTCGTACTTATTTTTCTACATGATATATACCAGGCAAAGAGAATAAAAACTAACCTAGCCTTCTGCAGAGTGGCTAATGTTTTCTGGTGATAATACTGGATCTGAGCTTTCAACTATAAGCATTATGGATCCTGCATGCTCTGATGAGGTTGCAACTGCTGACACTTCCCTCACACACTCCACTTGGTGGCTGTTCCAATCTTTACGCTGGCAAAATGTTGAGCAGTATAGTGTCCGTCGACATAAGGAGCATTCTGCCAATGCATCTCGATTACAGTTGGCACACTGTAAATTTATGCAAATAAAGAGTCACAAAAAAATTATGGTTAATCTTCTTCATAAGCATTTTGAAAAACATAAAATTAAAAAGGCTATCAGGGTAGGAAGCACTTCAAGACAATCAATCCATCATAATTATGGTGATGGGTAAATTTAGCAAGATATTCAACTTATTGTTAAGTTATGAAAGAGAACTTAAGCTTTTCCCTTCAGTTTACCTCTTGAATGAGGGCTAAGCCAAAGGTTATCTTTATTACTTATATGCCCAAAATAGTTTTCAAAATGTGAATGAAAGAATTCTTAAAATCCATCACTATTTTTCCTCTTGTGTGCACACCACATATTAGGTTCCATGGCTGGGGCTCATGAAGTCCAACCTAACTTGGGTCTAAAGGAAATTTATTATTATTCACAAATTTTTTTTGTCTAATAGTGTGACTTGATGGAAGATTAATGAAATCACACTACATGCATACAAAATTGCAAAAATACCAAGTTCAGTAGGTGTTTACTCGGAGGCATGAAATTATGGTCATCATGCCAAAATGTGGAGGAAGGTAGAAACCATCTTAACTTAGAAATTAATTGGCAGTTTGAATTTCCCCAAGGGCAAAGTGAGTAGATTTGGCAAAAAAATAAGTCACCTATGCACACTATGAGCTACTCTTGCCTCTGCCCAATTGCAGAAAAGAATATTTTCAATGGGAATGTAAAATTACATTAAATTCATTTTAAAAAAGCCTGATTTTTTGCAACTCAACTAAAATGAAGCCCAAAAATGATTGCAGACATTTTCAAAAAGTAACTAGACAATCTCAAAACATGTATTTCCATAGAAGCTGTCATATTATTTATCACAGCAAATTTCACATCTGCTGTGAACATCAGTATGGAGGTATTCTCACCTGATGGCCAGGAATTAAAAGTTACTCTTTTTGAAATTACAAAATAATACTTACTTTTTTGCCATCACCATCAGGAGTTGGCTGCAATTCAACAGTTTCCATAGGGTCCACAACATGCACTGGAAGAGTTTCCGTTTGTTGATCAAACACATCCCTGGAGAGTAAATTATGGGTACCATATTATGTTTATATTAATAATAAACATTGTGCTATCCTATTCTGTTCAACTGCTCTGGCCATTGATACATTCAATGCAGTGCAATTAATTGGGTTATACCTGTACTCATTAAGAAAAAGATTATAGTTAATTTAATCAATGGGCTCGAGTGCAAGAAGTATACTTTAAAAGTTTCAATTGTTAAAACTAAAAAAACTTAATCTCAAACATTCAATCAATACAATAAATACAATGCAAAATAATTCTTCATAAACACAATGTATCACATGGGCAATTATAGAGTAACAGAAAATTAAATTAAAATTTAACCTTTTTAAGCAACTTTAAAGTTATTAGTTAAAAAGCCCAAATAATTTTTTAACCATAAACAATAACTTTTCCCGGACACATTAAAATTAATCAAGTCAGCATTAAAGTTTATCGCACCAATAAAGGACAAACTCATACTGATAGTTGAGGAGTTGACATCAATAAAGGCAAATCAGGCAATGGGATGGAAAGCATCTGTAAATTTCTACATCATTTCATAGAAATGACATTGCATACAGAAAGCTAGCGGATCACGGTACATACCAGGGAATGATTCAATGAAAATAACTATCAATGGTAATTTTAAAACTTTATCTTAAGTCATCATGTTTCAAAAAATATTTATAACTATATGTCATAAAATTATGCATCAAAAACTCTGAAGCATTGTTCTTTGCCACCGATCCTTTACTTTTTATGTACCCCCATTCAAGTCAGAATATATTGAATTATCATAAAATATAATTACTACTGAATAGACTATGATTCTAAGAGGCAGCATATTGTTCCATGGCTTTTTAAAGTGAAGTTAAAAATCCACAAAAAATCAATGAATCATAAAGACAATAATGCTGAAAGAAATTGCAAATGAAGGCAAAACTAAAAAAGATAGAAAAAGTTATAATACATTTTAAAATTTTTGTACTACTGGATTTCAGATACAGTCAACTCTCAATTATTTCTCTGAAGATTATCTGTTTTGTGGATTATCCAAGCTATTCTCTTTCTGGCACCCAAGCATTTTAATGACATTACAATCATAAAGATAATTAAGTGTTTTCAAACTTCAATGTACTTATTTTAGATAACAAATTTGGAATACATGGGCTTCCTCACAAGTTTTTAATTTCATAAAATATAAGGCTGTCAATTGTATTTCACGTTTTAATTTGTACTTTTTTGTACTATCCATTCTTTCTCATTGTTGTTTCACTTGCATTCATCAGCCCTCAGTATTCCATATTCCCCTTTAAGGTGAGCAAATCCATAGCTTTACTATGCAACAAACAAGTCTTTAACTATCAACAACTGCATTATCTTTCTCGATTTCAAATGACAAATATGAATCTGTCTCAGCAATCCTTTGTCAATATTCATCCTTTTCCAGTCATGTATTTTTTCGTGGCTATTTGATCAGTTTGGCTTTCTAAGGAATATAAACTTATCATTCCATACTTAGGAAAACTGCTGAAAAATGGAAAAAATTGTTATTTCCATGGCTAAAAAATGCAAATTAATGACAAGGAATGAAAAAGGAGTCTTGCCGTTTTTGTCGGTTTATATCATAATATACTTCCTCAATATTTCAGTAATCCATGTTTTTCAACTGTCAGTTCTCCATCATGTATCCATTAGCATGTAGATAATCGCAAATTTACAGTATATCAAACATTAAGCCCACTAATTTATTTGAAGGGTATCTTCAACCATAATTTTTGGCTAAATAACTTTTATGACTCAGCTCATATATCTAACAAATTCTTATGGACACCTGATTGATTACTTTCTTAATAATAAAAAACTTTTACTAGACTTTAAACTAGAATAACTAAATTTGAATCCAATTTTCGCAAAATGATCTTAAAGCATGTGTTTTGCCAATTTTTTAACAATGAAAAAATTCTAAATACTTTTTAAAATCAGAATTTGAAATTTCTAGGAAGTAAGTACATGGAGGCAATCTTCTCAATTCTTCAAAGGATTGAATTTTTGAAAGCATCAACAGATAGTGGAATGATGAAAAGCAGTTAACTTACTTAACTTAATAGCATTACAAGAAAATCAAGGAACTATTGAATCAAAGTAAGCTATACACGCATTCACTTCCCACGGGGTATTGATTTTACAGCCAAAAATGAGCAATAATTTAATAATTTTAAATTATAATTTATTTTCCAGTAAGTGAATCAAATCATTACATCTTAATCATGAATTAATTACATTAAAATTATAGTCACATAATTCTTGAATACAAATCACAATTTTATCCACCAGTCAAAGAACAGTCCAGATGCATTAGTGCACCACCATATAAATGCTCCGTTTCTTATTTTTCAAATTATCCCTGTTGACATCAAAGCAGTAGTACATACTATTACATCTAAAATACTAGATTTATAATTAACTTTATGCACTACCTCCAGTTTTAGGGCCTTCATCAAGAAATATAATTATTTTGGATTATATTACCAAACACATAAGTTTTTTAGAATGCTTGTTGGGATAAAAGAACTCACTCTCCTTAGCTGCCATTACTAAAGGGGCCACAATGCAATAATGACTGAGGGGGTACCAAAGAGCATGCAACATGTATATCCTGGACCAGATCAAAACAGAATCTGCCAAACTCACAGTTCCAGAATAATGAAAGATACCTCAAACCAATTGAGCATTTGGTGAATATATAGAAAGCAGAGTACAGCAGCAGAATAATGAAAAAAACAATTGCAAACAAAAAATATTAATGCACTGAGTAAGCAGATCAAAAGATGGAATAATGTATTAATTGAGTCAAATTGGACCTAACATTAGCAAGGTGATGAAAAGTGTGGACTGCCTATAGAGTCTTTGGCTTTAGTCAAATATTAAAATAGAGACTCACCTCGCAGCTTGCACTTCAGCTCGAGCAGCCAGAATAGCTGCCTCCTTCTCCTTTTTCAGCTCTTCTATTTCACGATGACATTGATCTTTTGTATCATCGATAGCAGTTTTGAACTGATACATCATTTTTAGCATCTTGCTGGCCATCTGAAATTCAGAATCCCCAAATGTACCAAATATTTTATAAGAAGTTGGGCAAAAGAATCAATTTAATACCTTTCTTTTAAACGTGTCTAGAGTAATTACCTGCAATAGCATGAATTACCATGAATAGCATGTTGCTTATACCACACACACACACACACACTTTAAATGATGTAGCAAGCAAACAAGTAATCCATTATGATATATATATTTACTGATATCAAATCAGTTTGGTATCTAATGACATTCACATTATACTAACAGGAAAAAAATGCATAAATAGGACATAAGCTACATTTTAGATGAAATAACCTTCAGAGGAGAAGCTGATTTCTTAATCTTATTTATCCAAATGCAGGCAGACAAATATCAGCAAAACAGCCATATTTAACACCAAACTCAATACCCTTACCCACTCGTGTTCTTGTGTGTAAACCTTACAATGCAATGGTTTCTCAGTGGGGAATAACTAATGAATATGTTAAATATTTTCCACCAAAGGAACCAACAACCAAAGATGAATTCAATAGATGAAGGAGGAGTTGACTTCATGCTTAGCCAGCCAGTGCAGAGAAATTGAGTATCCAGATATGCTAGTAAGCCAACAAGTAAATTTCCCAGTAAGGTCTTATATCCAGAATACAGGGTTCGTCCGGAAAATAAGTGTACTGAGCTCGGGAAAAAAAATTTATTACACTTTTACATATCTTAAGCTAATATTCCTCAAAATAGGACCCTTGTGAGTCGATACACTTGTTCCAGCGGCGTTCCCATTCCTGGAACGCTCCCGCGAAGGCATCATCGGGAACCTCTCGAAGACTCGTCGTCGACCTCTTCTCTGCCCTCCACGAACATCTTGTGCCACCAAAAGATCATGTTTCTGGACATGGCTGACTCCCCGTAAGCCTGGTTAATCATACAGACAGTTTCGGTAGACGATTTCCCAAGCTTTACCGCAAATTTGATGGAATAACGCTGCTCCAAAAACTTCGGCATCGCGTTCCGTGACGTGGGTCGAAGCGTGGAGGTTCGCGTTAACAGAGCTCCTCACTACACCACAGCTCAGAGCCGACTGCCTTTTTCAGCGTCGCTTGCCAACATACCCCCCTCTAATCGCAGCCTGTCAGAGCGGTGCTGGGCGTGCCTGGAGCGGCGCGCCCAGCCCAGGAGTCAGTACACTTATTTTCTGGACAAACCCTGTATAACTCACCCTAGTTTTTCTTTGACATGCCCTATTAATAAGAATAACTCAAATCTCAGATTTGAGCCCACAATGGTTTTGGCCAGCAGTAAAATACAATGAAGCCTCAAATTTATGCACCTCAACAATAAATAAATGTTTTGTTTGGTGTCCATCTAAATTGAGTAAATGCCACAAAATTAAATTTATAAATACTTGATTTACAGATAATGTCACCACCTCTCAGGGAATAAAATTTGCTTTATATCATACTTTCCCCATACTTTCATGTACCTCCATAGGTTTTTTTTATATTAATTATACTGCATACTACTTTATTTCATTAATGTTTTGAATCATATATTGCCTACCCTTTAGTTATGCTACCCACATTAAAACTGCAATTTGCCATTTAAGGTCAACCTTGGTTTGCATGTTTTACTGGTTATAATGGCCAGGATTCGAGTCTCTTCAGAAACATGCTGACAAGATTCCTCTGTAATGCAGGGTGAGGACATGTTGCACTAGACCTTGAGAAAGTACTCAGGAGTTTACAAAGATAAGATTAAATGGAATGCCTATGATTGAAAAGGGATGTTCAATAAAGAGTGTTCATAAATTTTTACTAGAATAAATGAAGTTTGTGAAAAAATTTAATTTGATGCTATATTGCTGGTTTAACATCTAATACATATATATGTGGTACAAGTTTCACTGATTTGACTCCAGTATTGATGTGAATAATGTGAATATACATTAAACATTAAGAATATAACATTAAATTAAACTTTTGCACAATAAATTACACAAATACAACTTTTATGATCACTCTTGGCTGAAAAGTTCTTACATTATCTCTTTTAACTAACTATAAGACTCTTGACCTGGTCTAATGTTTCTGTACTTTGAAATTCTAGCATTTGTATGGAACAATAGTGAGTCCCTCAGCTAAATTTACCGTTGCAGCATTTCCTTAAGTTTCTTTGAATGTACCAACACTATGATAAAAAGTATCAACTGTTTCTCCAGCTTGAAAAAACAAATTCCCAACATTTCCACCAATATTCAAATTAAATATTATGAATTTAATACCACAGTATATATTACCTCATCAAGCTTCTTGAATGCCTCATTTTGCTTAGCAATGATGGATGAAAGAACATCAGATTCTGTAATTTCATCGGCGGGAGCTGTACCCGGCTGACTTGGCTGTTTATCTGAATCAACAGTAACAGTTGCGGTGGCAGCAGGAGTTGAGGATGATGAGGTGGACGCGGTATCAGATGGTGCAGCAGTCACAACCATCATATCACTAATATTAGTCTGTTGAGAGAAGGTGGTTGTGGTGGGGGTGCTAACTGAAGCGATCGCAGTGGTAGCCGGCTGAGATGAAGGAGTTGTTGCATCAGATGATGAGTGAAGAGGTGAACCTTCCCATTCATCTATGCTAACTTTGTTTTCTGAAATTAGGTGAAATACATGATGAGTTAAAACTCAAAATGCTTTACCCTAGAAGTGCTTTTTAAGTGAAATAAGAGACAAAATTGATAGTAGCGTAGCAGCAACCCTAGGTAACCAGGAAATTTAAAAATTTACTTGAAATTAAGAAAGACTACATCATTAATTAACATTCCCCTGAAAATAGGATGGGATTGTCAGTAACATGCAGGTACATAGCACGTACACCCCCCTTCCCCCCCAACAAAACCTGGACATAATAAATTTCTGGAAAACCCTAGACAGCACTAGGAGCTGGCCACTCTTATTGCGAACACGTGATATTCTCATGCTTCTAGGCTTATAATATGGTGATCTCTTCCCTCACCTTTCCAATAACTCATGGAATTGATGACTTTTTCAAGATTTGAAAAAATTTATTAGCCCAATGGTTAGTTGGATAGGTAAGGGGAGGGCTCACCTAGTACTAAGCCAAAGAGCATGTGAAATTCACATATTAGAGTATTAAGGGAGGACTGTTCCTTTCCCTTTGCCACCTCCAGTTTCCCAGAAAGATCTGTTACCAGAAAAATCACAGTTCGGGTGAAGCTGATGGTACCAAGAGGCAACCCCAAGAACTAAGCCTAGCCCCTCGAGTTAGTAGTCCAATGAATGCTCTACACCAATTGGACAAATAAAACATTCACTTCAATATTAAAAAAGAAATTTCCAGGACCATTCTTTTTTTTGTCATTTTCACACGATTTATTGGTAATTCCATCAAAATGTCTTCAATTTTGAAACTATGAATCCCTATATCAATGTTTTTGAGTAGGTACTGAGAGGAGACACGCATATGAAATTCAGAATGAATATTAATTAATGCCTGACACTACTTTTGAAATATCCCATGAAAGGCCCCCAGAGCATAGAATGAATTACTCCAGGGTCAACTGCAGTCTCAATAAGTCAGATTATTTTTATAATTAAAATGAAAATCACCTTTCTCCGTAGGAAAATGGTTATACAGGTATATTATACCTGTATTATTTCAGGTCATATTTGTAAATACCCCCTCCACCACTTAAGAGGTTGTCTAGATTTATTATTGCCTCATGGAGAATGAGGTTCTGAATAGAAAGGGAAGAAAATGGAGGAAAGAGAAAATACAAGAGAGGAGAACTGGGAAATTAAAGGGAAAGAAAAACATCCATGCACAAAAATGAAAACATGATGCGATGGAGGGGTGATTGTGAACTGTGATCACAGCTGGCAATAAATTAACACCATTTTCATCCATCTAATAAATCGCCATTAATAAGTCTCCACCCATATAACAACAGCATCCCTTAACTATAATGATAATGACTATTTTTAGAGCTAGGGAAAAAGTACTTTCACCTTCTAATTCAATCACAAAGAGAAAATAAAATGACATAATCCGAACATGCCAATCACATTTATATTTTACGGCAACTACTGGCAACAAAACCCAATGGTTATGTTGATATGTATGAATACGAGGGTTGCTAATTATATCTTGAGCCATGACAACACTGAGTACTTTAGGCACCATCCGGGCTTTTCATTTGAAAGTTTAACCCTTTTAACGCTAACTTTCTTCAGAACATTTTGTTGTTTGATCATAACTTGTGTCGTTTATAGTGACTCAAAAATTTTGTCCCAGTGAAAAAATGCAGTCAACTCATGAACACTTTTGCATGATGATTTTTTACATCTTTCTCCATGGATTATCAAGACAGGAGTGCATTCATCAACTTACAACCACTTCTGGCCATGAAGCCCCATTCTTTGTCACTGTGAAACACTGGTATAACGAACTTCATCATGGCCACCACTCGCTCAGTGACGAAATTCGTGAAGGTCGTCCACAATCAGTTGTTGTGCCAGAGAACACTGATGCTGAGCAAGAACTACTGAAGGAAGATCGTCATGTGACTTATCATGAGATAGAGGCATTCTTGGGGATTCGCATGAGGAGCATCATTTTTTATTTTATTTATTTATCGACTTAATTGAGCAAGGTTGAGACTAATAGTCCCTTCTTCCACCTAACCCTACATTACAGATATAATATTGAAGACAATTACATACAACAAAGCCCTAGATGGAGGGAAATCCACCTAGGCGATAATCGAACCCGCGACCTATGGGTTGGTAGGCATCATTAAGATATTGCTTGAACATTCAGCTGTGAAAAAAATTTGTTCACGTTGGATACCGCATAATTTGACAAAAGCTCAAAAAGATGCTCGTGTCAATTGGTGCAAAGAAATGCTCAAAAATACAATGGCGGTACATCAAAAGCTGTGTAAAACATCTACATAGGTGACGAATTTTGGATCTATGCATACGAGCCCAAAATAAAACAGAAATCCACTGCATAGGTCTTCCAAGATGAGCCAAAAGCCGACAAAAGTGATTCTTGCACGAAGCACATTGAAGCAAATGATCGCCTGTTTCTTCGGAATAACTGGACATGTGGCAACCGTGCCGTTAGAGCAACGTAGAACCATGTATTCTGGATGCTACACGAGCATTTGTTTGCCAGAAGTGCTTAATGAAATACGGAAAAAGAAGCGGCAGCGAAGAATCATTCTTCATCATCATGACAATACAAGCTCTCACAGATTGGCTATAACAACTACCTATTTGACTGGCCAAAAAGTCGAATCGATGGGTCATCCTCCGTACTGCTCTGATTTAGCACCAAATGACTGCTTTTTATTCCCGTTTATCATTAAAAATTGCATGACCAACGTTTTTCAGCACCTGAAGAAGCCATTGATGCATTCAAAAACAATGTTTTGGAGGTGCCTCAACCAGAATGGATTAAGTGTTACGAAAATTGGTTCAAGCACATGCAAAAGTGTACTGATAATCATGGAGAATACTTCAAAAAACTATATAGCCATTTTCAACAATAAATTACAGTCTTTTCATTATTGGGCTGAAATTATAAAAGGCAACCCTCGTACATATACAAATCTAATTAATACCTCATAATCTAATTACTATCAATGCAAGACAATAGATAATTATGCAGTACCTGGTTCACTTTCCTCATCATTGCTTTGACTATTATTATCCTTGGAAGTAGAACGCTTCATTTTGTTGTTTCCTTCATCTGTATTTTTCCGTTTTCTCCGCTTGTAAGGGGTGAAAAGCCGGATTGGGCCAGTCTAAACCAATGCCAAACAAATTACTAATATTAACAAAATAATACACAAAATTCATAATTAATTAAACATAATAAAACTACTTCATTAATTACAGAAGATTAAATATCTCACTTAAACAACTGTGTTTTATAAAAAACTGCATAAAATAATAATTTTAAAATAAAAAAGGTACTCACAGCTGTATCATCATCACAGCAGGCAGAGCATGTACAACTGGTAGCATGTGGAGTTAATATTGCTTCATCCACTAATGTTTGTAAACTTCTACCTCCAAACCTTAAGTAGAAATTTTTATGAAAGAGCACATAACATGAGACACTTTTGACTTTCACTAAATGGACAGAATGAATACAGTTAACAATGATTCAATGACATTTAGTGGAACCTCGTACAAGAAGCATAATTTGTTCCACGATCTTTCTCGTAAAGTAAAACACTTGTTTAGTAAAACAAGTTTTCCCACATATATTAATGTAAAACATGAAAATAGATTCCATGAAGAAAAAAATAAATTATGTGAAAGAAAATTACACAGGGTGCAGCACTTAAATCTGGACAAGCACAGGTTTCCTCAAATGAGATTTCCTCGCCGGGTTAGCGAAACCTTCCCCAGACTTCTCCTAAGCATAGCAGTTCTTCAATTGTACTCCGCACTTGTATGTATCATCTTGGCCATTTTGAAGTTATGACTGTTTACTAGATGCCTATTGAGTTCCAGAACACCAATCACTACCTCCAGTAGAACTACGATATGGTGGGAAATTCAAATTGTCATTTGTCCTGATTTAAGCGTCGCACCCTGTATATACTTAGTATAAGATCATGTCCATATTTCCTTCCATTGCAGAAAGAAGTAACCAGGAATACAAACTCAATTTATAAAAGCAAAAAAGAATTAAAAAAATAGTTTAGTATGTATAATATATACTTAATTCCTTTTCACTAGAAAGCTGTCTAGAGACACTGTTTTTGCAGGGGCTTCAAAATTTTGAAAAATGTGACTCAGAATTATCATCAAATAAATTTCTGGCATTCATCACCACTTTCTTACATTGTATGCATGGTACAATGCACAAGTTTCCCATGATCTCCACATCACATTTAGCCAGTTGTTTTGGACTTAACACTTCTTGAAGGCTAGTGGATTTTCTCAATGGTAAGAAGCAAGGATTTAATTTCCAAGTTGCCACTTGCATTTGTGCAAAATAGCAACAAAGAGACAGCCTTTCATTAGCTTATGGCCAAGGAATGCATTCTCTTCTACTGTTACAAGTAGAATTACGAGAAACCTTACAACATCATTGAGAATATGTGCCTGTTGTGTAGACATTCTTGTCACTCTCTTTGAAGCACCATTCTCCTTAATTTTGTCCTCATTCTTGAAGAAAATGTAATTTGTTTGCCGCAATTCATGCAAATTGTCGACTGATTGTTGATGCTCATACTAGATCAGCCACCCTCATATCTTGTTCCTGATTTCCAATGACTTTACTGTTCATTTCTACACTTATTTTGATCCTTTTGTGACTTTCTTCTTACAAATTTTTCTTTTGAGTCATTTTTAAAACTATGCACAAAATATTATTAAACTGGACAATGAAGAAACACTAATTATAAGCCTGAACACAAGTTTGGGAAAATGCATGATCAGTAGCAACACTTGGGCTGGTGGGACAAGTACCAAACACAAATTGAAGTAGCAAGCACACATTCATTATTGAAATTCCCCTCTTCTCATCACTCGTTATGTAAAAAGTCACTTGTTAAGCTAGATTCCACTTTACTAGGAAACAAGTTCCTATCCAAAATTCAGAATTGCAAATAAAATTGAAAAATGCCAGGTTTTTATCCAACATCTCAAATTTTTGCATTATATTGTAATCATTTAGACTAATAAAATAATATTATTCTCATTTCCCTCATTAATTAAGATAACATATCTTATTTTCAATATTTTTACCTTTTTTCTTTGTAATCCAACCTTTGGATATACTGGCAGCCAGTGTTATAGAAAATCATTGTTACAAAATGCAGAACCCACCAAAAAGTTTTCAGATACTTGTATTTCTAAACAAAATCTCCTTTAAGATACAGCAGCAATATACTACCTTGATCAAAAAGTTCCCGGAATAACCACCGTGTGGCGCTCCCATCGTTCCGATTTGAGTTCTGTTTTTTTTTGTTAAATTGGTACATCTGTTGTTGATATTCCCTTTAAATCTTAGTGTCATAACTTGACATTTGCAAAAGTTACGGTCGGTTTTCGGTATGTCCATCAGTGCTTCCTGCGATTTTTCCATTACTTCCTCTCGGCTGCTAAAACGCGTTCCCCGTAATGGTTTTTTAACTCGATTGAACAGAAAGAAGTCACAGGGAGCCAAATCAGGTGAATTCGGTGGCTGTTGGATGGTATTTGTTGCATTTTTCGTCAAAAAATTACGAATAATGATAGCACTGTGCGACGGTGCGGTATCATGGTGCAAAATCCACGAGTTTTCTGCCCACATTTCTGGTCTCTTTCGGCGAATTGCTTCACGCAAACGTCTCATAACGCCCAAATAATACTCTTTGTTTACTGTCTGGCCTTCTGGCAAAAATTCATGATGCACTACACCGTTGTAATCCATGAAAACCGTCAGGATTGCCTTCTTTTTTGACTGAAAACGACGTGGTTTTTTTGGTCTCGGCTCATTTGGTGAACGCCATTCACTTGCCTGATGTCTGGATTGCGTGTCGTACTCATAAACCCACGTCTCGTCTCCAGTAATGATCCTTTTGATGAATGTGGGATCGGGTTCAGCCTCGCAAATCATGTCTTTTGCGACGTCAACACGGTCTCTTTTTTGCATGAAATTGAGGTCTTTTGGAACCAACTTTGCTGCTACACGACGGAAACCCAAATCATTAACCACAATGTCTTGGGCGGATCCATAGGCAATGTTCAAGTCCTCCGCTATTTCTCTGATGGTTAATTTGCGGTTATTGACCAACATTTCTTTTACTTTATCAATTTTTTCACCGACTTTCGATGTCGATGGTCTGCCACTGCGTTCATCATCTTCGATTGACTCACGACCACTTCTGAACCGCTCGTGCCACTGGTAAACGACCGTTTTTTTTAGAGAATCGTTGCCGAAACACTTTTCCAACATTTCCAACGTCCGTGCGCCACTAAATCCGTTTTTTACGCAAAATTTAATACAAGTTCGTTGTTGCAAATTTAAATCCATTTCTGAAATTGTAAAAAATCGCCAACACACACAGAGATAGATGTACTCTTGGCTACGTAACTTTTGCAAATGTCAAGTTATGACACTAAGATTTAAAGGGAATATCAACAACAGATGTACCAATTTAACAAAAAAAACAAAACTCAAATCGGAACGATGGGAGCGCCACACGGATGTTATTCCGGGAACTTTTTGATCAAGGTAGTACATTGAGAGAAACACAAGAGGAAAATAAGTACCTAACTGAAATGTGTAATGTAGCCATAAATGTTCAATAAAATTAAGGTCATTACATACATATTCACTGTCCACTATCAAAAAAATCAAAATTTTGTTCAACGTTCAAGAGCATAATTACATTAAAGGTCACTACAAAACTAGTATCTTACCTAATACTTCTTTTCCAGTCTTTACTAGATGCACGACCACACACAGCTTCAAACTCGGATGGAGTGTACCAATTTTCTCCAAGTTTAATACATCGCCCTCTTCCACCAGAGCCAAATTTGGTTTTGTGCAATTCAGCACTGGTATTCTGGAATTGACATTGGCTCATAAGAATGACTGAAATAATTAACAAATGTCATATACTCTTATTGCTATTCATTATGTGTTTAATAAAACTCTTGAGCAATAGCAATCGTTCAACACTTGACTTAGAATAAGAAGCAATGGAGAGGAGGCATATTTTTTGCACAGGAAGATAATACACCCCTGTATTGAACCAGTGTAGAGTGAATGGTATCTTGGCTTTAAATCATAGGAATTAATATGATACACATATGCTGGTTAATAATCAGTATTTCCATTGATTCTGCAGAATATTGAATGATAGTGTGTTCCAAGGAAATGCACGATACATTTACAAAGAGGCAGCTACCAAAATAAGTATGTTTAAAATCACCTTATCACCCTGTAGCACAGGTAAATTGCTTATCAAGGTCATCAATGTAATACAAGAGAAGAGATCTACCACTCTCCACATAAAAAATAGATTACAAGGCACCTGATTGCCTCTCATTTCTAAGATAGTACAAATGCTTTCCCAAAAAGGTAGACTTTTGAAAGAACACTATTACACCTACATCATGGGGCTCCTAGAACACTTCTACAAAACCCTTAGATTGTTTCACCCTACACTATTTCTTGCTATAAATTCTAACCAAATTCTCGCCTTAAATTTTTAATAGTTTTCCTCTCTCACCTCCACTTAAACAATATTTTTCCTTCTATCACACTGTGTAACGTGCCATCACCTATCAAGGTCTACTCCAATCTTGTTCTTTTTGCCTACTTTTAATTTCCACAACAAGATTATGCCAATTCAAGAAATTAGAAAGGCATAAGCTGGGGCAAGAATTGAGAGCTCCAACAAACTAATATTCAGACTGAAAACTGGTAATCATAACTGGCATCTGACAAGCCCACCTAATGTTGAGCTTGGAATATCCCCTAATTTTTCAAGAGATGCTGGTACCTAGGTAGCAAGCAACATTATACTTTGTACTTCTAAAGGTTTTCACTCTGGATATCAAATGATGTATTTTTCATTGATTTTTGTATGAAAAAGGCAATGTTTGTGGCTTCTTTTTCACTAAATTCTCGTATAAATGATTTCTGAGTGTCACCCTAGATGTTTATAGAAGCTATCTAAATTTATGAACACAAAATACCACTCAATGGATTCACCAAGGAATCTCCCGAACCCAGGGGCAATAGCCTAGTCACATTGATACACTAGTTCCTGAGAGTTAACTGAAGTAAACTGTGCCAGGCCAGAAGGTTAAATGGGTGATCTCCATACCTCTATCTTGGTGCTCTGGACCAGTCTGTCTGCATGTGATAGGTAGATAAAATATAGCTTTTATTCTGGACCAAGATATATAAGGGCCTGGAGCTCCGGTAAAAGGCCCTCCTATCCCAACGAAACTACAATTATCCACCCTAAGGTTGGTTTGACAGAGTACAGCTCACCTAGTACTAAGCTCAAAAGTATATGAAATTCACATATATAAGTAGGATGGTCAGTTCCTTGCCCTGTACCACCTATTGTCACCCAGAAAGATCTGGTCCCCAAAAAATCACACAGCTTGGGTGGAGTTGAGAGTGCCCAGAGACATCCCAGGAAATCAAACCTGGGCCCTTAGGTCAGAAGTCCAATGCTCTACTAACTGGACTATCTTATCCCTTCCACCCCAACAATTTATGACTATTTTATTTCCTAAACCCCTGCACCTAAAGCCCTGAAATTTTTAACTAAGGGCCTATACACCTGCTGAGATATTATTGTAAAATTCAGCCTTCAAAGGGAGAAAATAGGGGTTGAAATTATTATGTAACATTCTAATAATCTTCCTTGGCAACTATAGGTGGCACAGAAAAAGGAACTTGGTCCCCATACCCTGATTTGTGTACTTCACATGCCATTGGGTTTTGTACTAGGTGTCCTCTATCCTAACTTTAATAAACCTTGGTGTTCATCAATGTGGCAACGGTTGCTTTAAGGAAATTTATCTTAGATTGGTAAATGCACTGTTTTCTAAGGCATATACTGCTATATATTTCTTAACTGTCATCGGTAGTAGCACTTATTAGGAGTGGTGACCTATAGCTGAAGTCATCTCCATCATTACAAATACATACATATTTTGCTATAGGTTGGATTTCCAGGCATTGGTGGGAGGGTGGAGAAAATCACCCCGTTATCATTAGATACTCCTGACAAAAGCCACCAAGGGGTCCACTCTTTTATGTCCCACCTAATTGGTGGCATACTTCACCCACCACATAGCACATATCGGGAAACCGGAGAAAACTGCCGCTCAGATTTGAACTAGGGCCCTTAAAAGAGTATGAACTACTGCATTAATCTAATCCCCTTATAGACAATCTTCAAAATAAAACCAAGAAATATTTTAGCCATAACCAGCCTTAGATAAAGAATACCCAAACAACAGATGATGTCAGGAAGATTCATGCATATGTTTTTTAATATCCCTACAACTGCTCCCTGTTGGTAGTTCCTAAGTTATTATTTCAACATAAATTATTAACCCACTTTGTTTGCATAGAAATCGGGGTACTTTTTATTGATTATAATTTGATTAATGTTAATAGCATTCATTTTGTTATCACTTCAAAAATTTTTACAGTATCCTGTGAATCAACATCAATACAGTCTTAAAAGACACTATGCATGAAACTATAAGGGATAAATTAATAAATAAATAAATATATATATTTATAATTACATATATTCACTTATTTATTTCCTTTATGGACCTGATAATTCACTACATAGTGATTTTTATTTCCACTTCGAAGCACAGGTTGATTGGTTGATTCATTTATGACCAGAGCTTGTGTGCAGTCTATTTTTTTTATCTTGAAACCAAGAAGTGTTTTTAATTTGCTGTTTACATATTCTCCTCTGATGAAGTTTTCCTTTATTGCTAGTTTTGAGTTTTCGAATTGTTCGCTTTACCACTTAGGTCAATACAATTTGCCACTTATGCATTGCCGGGTCATACAAGCCTCTCTTTGGAGTACTGTTTCTACAATATTAGCAAAATAATTGTCAGGTAGATCATTTGTTTTCAATTTAAATAATTGCACTCACAGCATAATATGGATATTGGAACCAGAATTGTGCAACACAGAAAATTATTTCAAACCATATTTTGTAAGTATCTGCAACCAGTCTACATAGGGTTTAACTGAATAGTTGCTTGTGGCATGCCTCATTTATCTTTCCAGCATTATCTGACATCTTCAACTTTATCAGCCAGAGAATTTTCACCCCTTTCAACTGAAGTATCATGGAAGCTTTGAAGCAACGACTAAAATAATTTAACAACTTTTTTTAATTCAGAGAACCTTCATAGAGTTTCTAATTAGTTCCATTGGGATTAAAGCATCGCTATCCAACATTCTGGGCCTGACTAGAAAATAACTTACTTTGCATCTGATAGGGAGAACAGGAAGATGTATAGATTCATTCCAAGTGGATGGGCAATTAAGATTGGTCGCTTGAGTGGGGGCGGCAACAGTAGCAGCCGGTGGAGCAACATCGCCAGTCACCAAAGGCTCCCCTTGAATTACAATGTGGGTTGCCTGTTCCCAGCCATTCTGAAACAATAATCCCAAACATAAAATGAGAAAATTACATGCTAAACAAGAGAGCAAAAACCCTAAGCAAATTCCAAATTCCAGACTTTACCCTCATAAGACCACTCACTCACTCAGTTCACATATCTCAGAAGTGTTTTGGACCAAAATGGGTAAATTAGTAGTGATATAAGGAGGAGAATTGCGTAAGGCAAAGAGGCTTCCACAAACAGGAGAGGATTAATGACAGAGATATTGAGCAAGTATGTTAAGAAAAGGCCCGTTAAAACTTTGATATGGAGTGTAGTTATGTACAGCACAGAAACATGGTCATTGAAGCAAGATAATGGCATAGATTGGAGACTTTTGAAATGTAGGTGTGGAGATGGATGGAGATGGTGGAGTTTACATGAAGAAAAACAAACAAGGAAGTTCTACATATGGTGGGAGAGGAGAAGGGGATTGTTAGGAGAAATTCAAAGGCGGCAGGAAAGATGGATGCAGAACATTTGGATTGGCCTTGAGACGTTAAAGACTGTGATGGAGGGGAGGATGTTAGACAAATGAGGAATGAGCAGGAATAGCATAGGGTTTTTTCCAGCAATTGATTGTTGCCTAGAATGCTTCTTTTGGAATGCTGGAATAGCTTTCAAGTATGCGGAACAATTTTGTTGGGCGTCTTCAATAGTTTCAAATTAGCATATCTTCGAGTTGGATTTCTATTTAAGAAAGAGGAAAAGGTCTGATGGTGCAAAATCTGGAGAGATGGGTAGCTGGGGGAACATTGGTGTTCTATTTTTGGCCAAAAACTCAGTAACAATCAATGGTGTTTGCACCTGTGCATTGTCGTGATGAAAACACCAAGACTTGTTTTTACACATTTGTGGTCTCTTCTCCACATTCTGATTTCTCTAAAATCTCATTTCAATTAATAATTTTCCCGTCATACTTTTAATACAGTGCATGGATTTTCCCTTACTTCTTCTACACTGCTTTCACCTACGTGTATAGCACACCAATTTCACCCTTCCTCTGTAAACTTTCCATATATTTACAGTGCGACTCCCACCACACTTATTTCACCCTATTAGTTTTCTGCCTCAGTTTACTATTTTTACTTTCTTCTACATAATTCTGCATTAACTCTTCCATTCCCTTTCTCTATCAATTTTTCTAATCATCTCATTTGATATCTATGTTTTCCTTACCTTTTCCCTATTAACTGTCCCTATAGTTTGCTGTATTTGGTACACCATTTTTGATATTTTCTTGCTCTTCTTCAGTTCCTGTCTCCCTGCCCTTACTCATAATTTTCTCTACAGCCTGTGGGTATTCCTTTCTTTTTGTCCCACTTAATGGTCATATTTCCTCAACTATCTTCCATGTTTTACCTTCTCGAACCCTCATGTTATACTTCATTAGAACTAAATTATGATCTGAATCTACATTTGCTTCCAGGAAACTCGGTGAATCAATAATACAGTAACTATATCTACATCTAACCATAATAGAGGCTACCTGATATCTTTCTGAATCCCTGGGCATTTACATTAATACCTACTCTTAATGTGGTTTTTAAAACATGTGTTCATTATAATTCAACTATTTCTCCTGCAGAACTCTATTGCTTTCTCCCAGAGGTAATTCTTTGTTCCTAAATCATAGTCACCAACTTCACTACCATCTCTCCCTTCTTGTACTGTAACATTCCAATCCATCATTATCAAATGTTTCTTTGCAGGAACACCAACAATTTCTTCCTATAATTAGTCATGTCAACTTTTTCCTGCCTAAGATCTCTTGTTGGTAAGTAGACTTGAACAATGACTAAGTTTGTTTGCTTAGCTTTTACTTCTACAATTAATGATCTATCAATCACATGCTCTAGGTTACCTGAACTTCTTCATACTTTTTGTTCAGTAGTATGGCCAGCCACCCCTCACTAGCTCGCTTCCCTTTTACTGTATATTACTCTATAACCACTGCCACAGTAATATCCACTGTCAGTTACAAAATCACATCACACAGCCATAAAATATCTACTTTTCCTCTCTTCATCTCTCAATTTACCTTTTTTTTTATTCCCTGCCCTAAACATCATCCTAACATTCCAAGTCCCTAATCTAACTGGTTCATCCTTTCCTGTATATTCTTTGTAGGATTCTAAGAGACATTTACCCTTAACTTGGGGATTTTTGCATTGATCTTTATTGGAACAAAACCCACACACACAATACACAACAAATTAAAATTAGGCTGGAGGTTGTTGAGTGAGTATTACAGGTAGTAACTGATAACCTACGAAACTTTACCCAAAGTATTTAGAATTGGGGTATAATATCAGGGGCTAAATATTTCTTCCTTAATGGCCAAGTTTTGAACTTCAATATTAGATTAGAAATGGATAAAACATTTGTGCCACTGACCAATTTATTTTCTCAATGCAAATTTTTCTGAGACCATATTAGGAATAATGCGTATAAATAAACTTCAGAAAAAATCAATGCTCTCTTGCATAAGTATAAAGGAAAAATAATGATCCATTTCATTGACGCTACTAATATTTGTCTGAAGAGGAATAACTAGTAAACATTTACAACTAATACATAGTGGCGATAAATTTGAGGTAGATGACTTTTATATTTCAAGAGGATTACTACCTCAATGCAAATATGTAATTAAACCATATTTTTGGATTTGGTCTTCTCATTAAATGCATGTCCGACACAGTTTACACATGTTAACCTGTAACATATACGCTCCAACTTAATACATTAAATAATAATATATAAATAAAAAATAAATAATAACATAAATAATAAATTAAATAATAATAATATATACATTATACCTAATATTGGAAGAATATATTATTATTTAATGGAATATACAAGTTATTTGCTTCCTACATCACACAGCACGGATAATCGGATTTTTATTTCGGTTTCGACAATATCGATTGACTTTCATCCGCGGTTACAACAGGCTAACTTCTTTGCAATTCACTCTCGTAAACCAATATCAAATTAATCAGTCTAAAAATACATACGTAAATGTACGCCGAAGTTTCTGGAAACTAAAAAATGACAAACGTTCACAATATTAATGAAGAGAAAATATAATTGAACATATTAACCACGAAATGAAACGTTCAACGATCAGCCAAAAATACAATCAAACAACCGAAAATGTCAATATTTAAAACAGCCGTAAGCCGACGTTCCGTGGAAATCCGGAATTTAAAGAATTTACACAGCAAGCTCATCCAAAAGTGGCGCCAGAGTTGCAGTAAATATTTAAAAGGAGGGCTGAACTTAATACGGGGAATGAGACAAAAATAAGGAATTAACATACCTGAGCACTCCTCACCCAAGTTCGAATAGTTTCAGCTTCTTTATCACCTCTTGTATCACAGATGAAGCTGTTGTCAACGCAGAGCACAGGCTTGAAATGCCCAGCGGTTGACAGCTAGCAAAAACAATAATAATTACTTTAGAACTCTGCATAAAAATACAAACGTCAACTAAATTAATTCAACACACCGGAGAAGTCACATCTCAATCCAGTCCTTGTATTTTCAAAACCCGTACATATTACAAGAGATTTTAATTATCATGATCCATTAATGATATATATTATGAGTACACTAACCTGTAATTGTTCAGGTGTAATGACATTGAACGTAGTTCCAGCACTGGCTACACCAATTACAGAACCGACAGGCAGAGAAACAGGCACCGAAGCCACAGGAACAGCTATTGGAGTAACTGAATGATGATGTTCCGAAGTCAGACAACCATGTTCCTCGGTTTCATTCGTGAGAGGTTCGGTCATGTCCGGTATTACGACTGTTTCCGATGTTCGGTCTCCTTCCATATCGAAAAAATGGCGCCAGGTTTTACCCGGTCACCGTTGACACTCTCAAGTACCCATTTTAACGCAATGTTAAGAGTGACTGCTCAGGTATCATGGTAAATAAATCCACACATTTAGAGTTTTTGCAAGATCTCGTCGTAAATATGGCTACGCAGATTTTCCCACAAGCTACTTCGAATGACAATTGAACTTCATCTTGCACAACAGTGGGCGATTTGATTAACGAGATGCGTGAACAATCTTTTAAAGTAATTCATGTTTCCTTATCGCTTGATTTACCGCTGGAATTACATGTTTTTCCTAATTAATATTATTTTACATTCATGGTTAGTTTTTTATCCTGTTGAGATCAAATACCTTTGAGTAAAATGTTCATAATTGTCCTGTATCACTTGTTCTACCATAGGTTACTATCATTGTGAATTTTAAAGGATTGCATGGGCAAAGTTAGCATAGTTAAAATGTGAGTCCTCATGAAACTAATAGTGCAAATAAAAACTGGGATAGAATAATTGTAATTCCTTCCAATTTATGCCATAAATGTTATCTGTAATTTAACCTTCGCTCCGTGATTGATTCCCATCCTGGCTCCTCTAATATTTTGGATGCGCTGCTAAGTTTATCATAACGTTTTACAAATATAGTGTGCTGGCTTACCACTTAGAGGGCCCTGGTTCGATTCCCGGCGGCGGCAGATATTATTGAGTGGTATCCCGATCCCTAGTTGAGGTACTTTGTGGAGCGCACTTTGAATGAGTACGTCGTCCGTCGGATGGGACATTAAGCTGCGGACCCCTTGGCGTCTTTCGTTATGAGTTAGCTAATGCTGACGCCGGTTTTCATTCCACACTTCGACCTTTCCTGCCCATCCCTAATGGCGTAAATGACCTGAGCCGTCGGTCGCTTAACATAAAAACTAGTAATACTACAAATCTAGCTCCTCTACGCTGCACGCGATCCAATGCGACAATCAATCTCAAATTCGTGAGGATCCTATATATTATTTTTAAGTAATCTACCGGTTAAGGTAGGTTTTGGATGAACACAACTGCCAAATAAATATTTCGTGACTCCTAACAAAACACAATCCAGCAACCTACTCTACCTCAAGTCCCTCTTCATCTCTGTGTACTTCCTTCATCCCGTCCAACTTCCCTATCCTGTTCCCGCCCTTTCCTCGTTTGCCAAACATTCTCCCTCTATCACAGTCTTCAACATCCCACTACCAATCAGTATGCATTTTTCCAGCCTCATGCATTTTTCCAGCCTCATGTTTCTCCCAACAAACCCCTCTCCCTACCCACTATACCTAGTACTTCCTCATTTGTTTTCCTTTTGGTCCATTTCACCCTCTCCATCGTTCTCTACTCCCACATTTTGAAAGCTTCCAATCTACGTCTATCATCCTGCTTCAATGACTACGTTTCTGCACCATACATAACTACCTTCCATATTGAAGTTTTCGTGAGTCTTCTTAACATCCTAACTCAACATCCCTGTCATATACTCCCTCGCCCTTATGAAAGCCTATTTTCCTAGCACAATTCTTCTCCTTACGTCCCTATTACATTGACCATGTTGGTTCAAAACACTTCTGACATACATAAACTGTTCTACCTGCTCTAGTATTTGCCCTCCTATTTCAATGCTAAGCTTAGCCTTTTTCCTTCTGGAAAATCGTATTACATTTTTTTATTAAAATTGATTCTCATCCCATATCAATCGCACTGAATTTCCAATTCACTCAGCAATGCTTGAAATCCCTTGCTGACTGACAAATTAGAGCTTGGTCTTCAGCAAACTTAACTGACTTTATGGATTCCCCTCCGACTTCCATTCCTACCTCCATTTCTTCCCATGCCTCTTTAATCATTTCCTCCACATATATATTGAACAGCACCTGTGATAATGGGCAACCTTGCGTCACACCTCTTCCAAACACTGCCCATCCAGACCCCCGCTTCTCCACTCGCACCTGAAAAGTCTGAAACATGTACAGGTAGCGGATTAGCCTCCAGCTCCTCCAATCTATTCCTATTTTCTGCAATATACTCGGTTTTTCCCAATTCACCCTATCAAACCCTTTCTCAAAATCTGCAAAACAGGCAAATACGTCCTGATTGTATTCTATATTCCTTTCGATTAGTGATCTCATTACTGCAATGGCATCACGCGTGCCTCTCCCCTTCCTGAACTCAAACTGATAATCCCCTAAGTAATCATTTGCTCTACTCTCTATCCTTTAGATGATGATCCTGAGAACAACTTTAGCTGCGTGGGATATTAAACTTATTGTCCTGTAGTCCACACATGATGTAGCCTTTACCTTTTTCGGAATAGGAACTAAAACTGATCTCACAAAGTCTTCCGGCCAGATTCCTTCCTCATACTACCTTAGATACTACGCATCAGCTCATATAGCCTCTTCCTCCCACATTTTCCTAAACCTTTCAGTAGTTCCGCAGGAATGTTATCCACCCCCAAGGCCTTATTTAGTTTCATCTCCCTTGGTGCCCTTTCTATCTCATTGTCGAGTATGCCTGGACCTAAGCTATCTTCATCTACGTCAGATTTCCTTTCTATGTCTAAGCTTGTTGGCCCAAGTTCTTTGCCATATAGTTCTTCTATATATTCCTTCAATCTCACTTGGATCTTTTCCGCATCAACTATTATTTTACTAGACTTATCTCTAACTTTTAGCTCAGATCTTCCCTTCTTACATCCCTAGAGTGATTTAACCTAACTGTATAGTGCACCAATTTCACCCTTCTTCAGCAAACTTTCCATATCCTTGCACTGTGTCTTCCACCATGCTTCTTTTGCTTTATTTGTTGACAGACTTAATTAATTATTTAACTCTTTGTACTTACTTCTCCCTATCTCTATGTTCACATTCTTCCATTTTCTTCTCTCATCTATCTTTATAATCATCTCATCTGTGATCCATGGTTTCCTAGTCCTTTTCCCATTAATGGTTCCAATAGTTTCATTTGTGGCTTTTGATATCCCTTTCTTGATACTTTCTCATTTTTCTTCAATGGTACTCAGCTCTTTACTGTCTTCCAAGATTTTCTCTACAGCCTGCTGATACTCCTTCCTTGTCACTCCATTTAATGCCTCTACATTCCATTTCTCTCCCCTGCCTCATCTTTTTTAACCAAATGCTGCACTTCATAACAACTAAATTGTGCTCAGAGTCCGCATCCACTCCTGGGAAGCTGTGCGAATTGATCACACTGTTTCTGAATCTGTGCCGAACCATCACATAATATAACTGATACCTCTCTAAGTCACCTGGCATTTTCCATGTAAACCTATGCATTTTGTGGTGTCTAAACCAAGTATTGGTGATGACTCACCCCTGTTTCCTACAGAACTCAATTGCTTACTTCCCACGGTCATTCTTCGTACCTAAACTGCAGTCCCCCACCTCATCACCATTTCTTTCTTCCCCTATCGTCCCATTCCACTTCCCTTTCTCTATCAAATGTTTCCCTGCAAGAACACACATGATTATGTCCTCTAACTGATTGTATATCCTATCGACTTCTTCCTCCTTATGATTGCTTGGCAGCATGTATACCTACCTGAACAATGACCAAGTTCGTCAGTTCTGCTTTTATCTGCTAATATTCTATCTGCTACTTGTTCTATGTTGACTACACTTCCTCCTAACTCTTTATTCAATATTATGGCAACTCCTTGTTGGCTCTCGTCCCCACCGCTGTATATTACTCTGTAACTATCACTCCAGGAATCCCTGCTATCCTTCCATCTCACCTCAAATAAACTTAAAATATCTACATTTCCTCTTTCCATCTCTCTCTTAATATACTCTAATTTTCCTGTCCTCAACATTTTGAAAAGACTTACAGTGATACCTGCACCAACACTCATCTCCACTAAGCAGTCATTTCTTAAAGCGGCAACTTTTTCCCATTAATAAATGATGCACATCAGTACCCACCTTCTAACAAGGCCAACATCCACCTAATTTTCGGCCAGCAGCCATTACTTCCGTGGTCCACAGCTAACCTTGTTTGAAGAGTTTTAAGACTTTTTCATAAGCATATCAATAATCATCACGGAATCCAACTCTGCGCAACTAAATGGTTCATGTAAATTTCACTCTAATGACTAGAGTTTAAGCTCAGTTACGTATACCACCACTGGCTGTACCATTATATCTTTGGGAGTTTGGATTGGGAGGAAACCTTGAGCAACCAACAGCCCCCAGGTATATTGTAGCCATCTGCATGGTAAGTGCTAGACCCTAGGCTAGTGGCAGCCTTAGTTATGAAAGTGAGGCTTTATAGATAGGAGGATTCTGGAATTCCCAAACACAAGTATGCATATTATTTTCAGCATTGGTGCGCACAAGTATACTTATTTCATCACTTCAGGCTAAGAAAAAAACTGTCTCCAACACACAACATTATTTTTTTATTTATCTTTGCATTCTGAAGTGTGATTTTATTGTGTAAATGGACACGAGACAGTTCCTCGAAGCAGTCCATTTTGTACATTCATTTATAATCATGAAATGACTTCACCTTTATCCAAAGTTCACCTAAGTTGCCATTATTGATTGAGCCCAAAAGTCTCCACTTTCAGAACAGAGTTGATAATTATTAGTGCCATTGATCTAACCAAACAGTGCGGTCAAAAAAATAAATGTTAGTTAAGATATACTGCTGGGAGTTAGTGCATTTTTCAAGTGTATCAGATCACATCCTCTACTCGCAAGTAAAATACCATCTCAAAAATAATAATAGTTCATTAATGCTACTTCATGAAGGAAAAAACATTTTCTTATTGGAGGTATAAATGAAATGTTGACATTAATCTTCTACATTTTTCTGGGGACTAAAGAGGCTAAATACGGAGGCATGCATCACTGTTTCAGAAACTTCCCATTTTCTCTCTCCAAGTATTTACATTGTAGATTTACAAGCATGCACAATATAAGCAAATGGAGTACTATGAAACATAAGTTATTTCAGCAAGCAGTTTTTTCAATGTTTTGATGGATACAGTTTCCCAATCACCAGCCCTATCATCCATGCTGAACTCACATGCTTATTCACATCTTTTTTCTTTGGAAGAAGGTAAAAATGCATAAGGGCATACACACATCATGTGATAAATAATTTGAATTAAAACCTTGAAAACATTTGTTATAAAAATTCTATAGCAAGAATAACAGGGAATAACATCATTAAGTAAATCTTTATTCTCATTTTGAAACTTACATTAAAATAACTCCCTCAACCATGAAAAATTCATATAAAAATATAACAAAACAGCACCAATTTTTCTGTAATTAACTACATTTGCCATTCATCATAACACTTTTCATTTGTATTTGAGTATGAAATATATCCATTTCAACTGGCATTAAGGAAATGTCAAAAACTGTTCATAATGAACTCCCTTAACATATTCTTTTCATTTTTTGTTTCATATCAACTTTAGATATAGCAATTATGAAAAACCCCAAGCCTTTAACAACAAAGTATATATTTCATTAAGTATTCTTGGATAAACTCGAATTGAATCTTAGAGAAATGAACAATGAAAACGTTACATTAGAGATTGGCAGTAGCAAATTTAGAGCCTGGTCGAGCATACTTGCTGAGACCCGCCCGCAGCATTTTGCCAAACTCAGCATCAACCTGGCTGAAGTTCTTCAAAGCACGCTCCTTTAATTGAAAAAATAAAATGTCAATGCTTTGATAACTAACTTAACACTTCTCATATTTAAAAAAATGCAATTATAATAATCCTAATTACTACATTATGATTGAAGGGCCCATCTCACTTCTATAGGTTAATTCACAACCCTTGAGGTTTGATCATACAGAACCTTATATTAACAACAAATCTGAAACACACACAATTCACCTACTTCATAATATGGGGGAAGAGAGTCCTAGGTTACATTTCGATTTTTAGATAAATTTTAAATTAATTTAAAGCTTCATGAAAAATGCTGCCTCACTGAAGACTTCGGGCAATATCAACGAAATAGTAAACCCAACCAGTTTATACTGCCATTTCCAAATGGATTGCAAGTATAAGTAAGAGAGGGTGGGGGAAAGAGAAAAAAGAATAACTCATAATGCATTATTTCAATTGTCATCGCCCATGTGCTGGACAATGCATAACATATGCCAGCACGCATCTAGATAGCATAAAATGCCACCCAAGATATTGAATTGTCTTTATTTAGTAATACGAGGGTCATCCGGAAAGTAGTACCCGTTCGTGCCGCATGAAGTGCTGACGACGCGAGTAGCCGCTGGACGAGGTCAGATAGCTTCAGTGGCTTGTCTGCCTTCTCTGAGCCAAGTTGCGTGACGCTAGCATTGCCTGTGTTGTTTCTGTGATTGTTTACAATGTTTAAAAAAATTGAGAACGCCGCCAGTTGTGAAGTGAGGGCAGTGATTAAATTCCTCAATGCAAGAAACGTTCGCCCATGTGATATTCATCGCCAATTAAAGGAGGTGTATGGAGACAATGTAATGGACGAGTCGTCTGTTCGGCGGTGGTGTCGCAACTTCAACATGGGGAGGGGGAACACACACGACGATGAGCGTTCGGAGAGACCGTCTGTCATTACAGACCAACTGGTGAGCTCAGTTGACGAATTCGTGAGGAACGATCGGCGCGTCACAATTGATGACATCTGTGAGCATTTTCCCAATGTTTCTCGAACAATTGTTCATGAAATTGTTAAACACCATCTGCATTATGCAAAAATTTGTGCAAGATGGGTCCCTCGCAAGCTTACAGATGAGCACAAAACCAAGCGTATGGCTGCAGCACTGACGTTTTTGGGACGTTATTCTGATGAGGAGACTCTTTCTTGACTCGCATAATTACTGGTGACGAAACATGGGTTTGTTATGCATCACCTGAGAGTAAACGACAGTCAATGGAGTGGCATCATGCTCATTCACCAAACAAACCAAAAAAATTCAAGACAGTTCTGTCCACCAGGAAACTCATGGCAACCATTTTCTGGGATCGACGAGGTGTATTGCTTATTGATTTTATGGCCCGTGGAGACACTATTAATGCCAATGCGTATTGTGAAACATTAAAGAAATTACGGCGGGCAATACAAAATCGGCGGCGAGGTCTATTGTCTACTGGTGTCATTCTCGTTCATGACAATGCCAGGCCTCATGCAGCTGGGATAACACAAAAACTTTTGCAGCAATTCAAATGGGAAACTTTCGACCATCCACCGTATAGCCCGGACTTGGCCCCTTCAGATTTTCATCTCTTTACAAAGCTTAAAGACTTTTTGGCAGGAAAAAGATTTGACAGCGATGAAGAACTTAAAGAAGGAGTGACCCTGTGTCTCAATGAGCTGGCGGCGAAGGACTATGCAGCAGGAATACAGAAACTTGTCACACGTTATGACAAATGCCTTAATTTGCTTGGAGATTATGTTGAGAAGTAGTTTAAAGTATCCTCTTTCAAATAAAATTTTTTATGTTTGTTAATATTTACTTTTGTGTCTTTATTTCACGAACGGGTACTACTTTCCGGATGACCCTCTTACATCCTTCACAAATGGCTTTAAATGGAACCACAATGTTTGCGGGCTAATTTTATGCATCAATTATAATAAAACTAATCACTAAAATGGTTGTGAATGATAGCATATCATACCTTTCCATAAATACCTAGAATTTCAACTGCAGTTGGACTGTTTTCCTTTGGGGTCATTGCAGACCCTATAGCTACAATAGCTACAAAAATTGAGATACCAGACAAGCTCAATTTATTATTCAAGAAAATGTTTCCATTTGTGACACAATGTGTAGTGAGCAATGTTGTGGTATATTAAATAAAGAACCGAAAAAATTCATTGTTGTAAAAAATAAATTGGTTCCATTTTTGACAATTCTTTAGTTTTACAGGGTTGATTACTACTACTGAATATTTTTATGAATGTACTTATTTTTGGAAGGGACTACAATAGAACTATAATATTTTTGGACTGGATCAAAATGCAAGGAAAGAGAAAAGCCTTCAAAATAATATCCAGTTTTGCAACCAAGCTTTCATGATGAATATTAGCAACAAATTATTAAAAATATGCTACAATGAAAACAATTATGGTATGACATTTTTAATGACACACTGCAATTGCCAATGATGGTTTTTGGTAAATATGGCCAAGATTTGAAGGTCACTACGGTGCTAAGCATTTAGGTGATTTCCAGCCATTCTTACAGCTCTAGCATAATATATTTTATGCATCCACTTTTCTTGGCAAATCATTAAAATGTGACCATTAAATGATTCCTATCATGACGAATTGGGTTGATGCATTGACTAATATACAGGCTTCCGACCCCAAGAGTCGAGGTTCAAATCTTGGTGGCGGTAGAATTTTTAGGGATATTCTGATCGTTACTTGGGAGTCATGAGGAGAGCACATCAAGTGCAGTGCGCTCTCTGTTGGAAGGGATATTTAATCGCTGACCCCTTGGCATATTTTGTAAAAGGAGTAAGCTAATGCAGGTGTTGGGATTCTCTCCTCCCTTCTCCTATTCCCTAAATCACCCTACCTCGACCAAATTAGCCACAATTCCATAATGACAAAAATGACTTTAGCTGTCAGTCCCCTCACCTAATAATTACTACCACAGTTATATAATTTTTTTTCTACAGTCAAGAAGTGCAATCATTTCTTTCCATCCACAAGTGGATTTTTGTTATACACAATATGAAGGAAAATTACCAGTACAATGGTCAAAGCCATCGATTTTTTACAGACAAAACATTTTTGTGATGCCTATGAATTTGGTAATGCTGCTCACCCAGAGGACTAGCAGCAACTCAAAATGTAAAAAAATTCAATGGGCAACTTTGATTTAAAAAAAATCTCTAGGCATGTAGCTAACATCCTCAACACTAAACAGAAGTAAGATCACACAACTGCTAACATAGTTGAAAAAAAATTAGATGCCTCGTCCAACCCAAGACAATACCACCCAAATGGAAAAGTATGATGGCCCACAGGAATAGCTGTTGAAAAAACTCTTCAAGCAGAACAATTGGAGAAATAATGTACACATTTTCCAGCACAGAAGGATAAATGAAGGATATACAATATATATTTCTATTCATTTTTCATTCCATATTGGGTACAACATTTTTTCGCTGGTAAATTGTAAACATCAATGGTAAGAGGAATTCGTTTTATATTGCCAGTATTTTTAGCCTGTTGCATTAAATTGATTGAATGAATGTTTTAAAATGTCCACCTAATCTTACAAGAAAAATACATACCTGAATAAAATCAGAGGCATCTTTCAAGTGAGAGGCAATGTTTTCCACCAATCTCTCCCTTTCTGCAGGTTTGAGTGTTTTCTTCCAGAAACTTGTTACCTGTCCAAAATTATCTTCATCATCAGCATTGTATCTGCAACAACGCAATTATATAATTAATTATAATTAGAAGGAGAGGTATAAAACAATTAGTATATTTATGGGTACACAAAGGAGGAGCATCTACATCAATTTCAAAATTATTTTATGAAATTTTTCATTTGCATCCTTTCATTGTAGTTAAAGCTTAAAACCAAGGAATCATTTTTTCTTTTGAAAATGAATCTTGGCAAACAATTTTCAGCTTCACGAAATTTTTTCATCATGAGGAACAGACAATGAAAAAGTTTGCATTCCAAATTCAACATTTATTTAGACAACCAGGTTTTGCAGCCATTCACCATCATCAGATTTTGGCCCGATGAGATTTATAATGGCAAAACCTGTTAATGTGAATGCAGAATTAGAAATTTTTTCATCCTATGTTACTTCCAATATTGGAAATTTCAAATGTCTAGGTGAAGTTCTAGAATAAATATGATTTCTTAGCTCTTATCATAAGTAACGTGGAACATAGCTGGCACAAAAATGGAAAACAAAATATCAGTTAACATGAATCACAGGCAAGGTCCATCTCAGTTCCAATAGTTGCCTATGTGTATTCATTAATTTTTAATGCAATATCAACATGAAACAATGATTATCACAAGAACATTTTTCAGATGGCACAAAATTATATTTACGGTGAATTTCCTGATCCATTATTTTCTCAATGGTTCTCTTAAATAAACCCATTGAGATTATTCACTAGCATGCCAGTAGAGATAAAATCACAACTTCACATCTCTGGATCCCTCTCTTTTTGCTGGGTATGGTCATTGGCAGTGCAACAATGCCCTATTCAAAGCACCCTCAACCTCTAATTGTATGCATTCCTCCATCTCCATATTGATGGGGGCCTCCAAGACTTTCTTTTGCGGAAATAAACGAAGTCCAGGAATGTCCATTCTCTCATAAAGAAGGGCTTGTAAGTGAAGCTTGCCATTGGGTTTACTTATATTCCTCCAGAACCTAGATCATAAATTCTAAAATTTGATCTTCTCCCCTACATGCTCAAGATTCCAACTTCAAAGTGAGATGTGAGAATTCTTAAACATTCTGAAAACAACTTTTATTTCTAAGAGTATTTTTGGTCGTTGGACCCATAGGTTATATATGAAATTAGCAACTTATTTCAAAAAGGTTAACAAATTACATGACTAAAATAAAATTCAGTTTCTATAAAATGTGGTTGATACCAGTTACAAATCTTAAACAGACTTCTGAACAGTTTGGAATATCAAATTCAACATTGTCAGCAATTATAAAAAAATGCAGAAAAGTCAGAGCTTTGTTTTGTAGAGGATTAAGTTCTAACTAGAATCAAAGCATAGACATGAGGAAAATAAAAGAATTCGGATGCAAAGTTGATCATCAGGTTTAAACATAAAAGATCTCAGAATTTTCTAATTCCTGGTCCTTTGCCAAAGTCAGAGGCTAACACTTCAGCTTCAGTGTCTTTAATTGATGCCAAGAATGCTTCCAAATATGTGAGATTAAAGGAAATTTCAACCTTGCACAAATTAACAGAAGCCTTTCCAGCTAATAACATAGTTAATATTGACAAAACTGGAAATTTAGTGCCACAATGCAGAACATACTGCAGCATATAAATGAGCATCTCTGTTGGGAAAAATCACAATAATGCAATAAACATTAAAAGTATGGATTCTATGTCTCCTATAAATCAATTATAATGGTGGCAGACAAAATAGGTACCCTGATGAAGTAATGGATGTGGAGATCATACATGTATGAGGTCACCAAAAAATAAGGGAACACACAAAAAATGTTCATGGTGTCAGGTCTGTAAAAGACACTAGCATTATCATATCCCTGAAATTCAACTTGAAAAAATTAACACTAGGAATATTGTATTACACTATTAGTATCTTCATGATATTACATTGCAGTGACCATTCTTTATTTAACCCATTGTAGGTGTGTTGAAATACATTTCCATTTTTTTGTTTATCCTATTCTTCATGTAAATGGCAACTGGATTAATAAATATTATTAGTATATTTACCTGGAGTAAAAATGATAGCAGCCTAACCATCTAAAGGAGCTATATATCTATGAGATATATTTCCCATGTGTATTGAAGATATTTGCACAGCTGTGTAAACATGTGGTTAATGTAAATTAAATATCTTTCTCAGGTGCAAACATGATATCAGCAGAGATGACTAAGAATGATGTCAAACATGGAATACAATGTCAAGCATGAGTGAAATCCATATTATATAGACTCAATAGCCTTCAGTCAATATCACTAATGCCATTTAGTGCCTACACGACAAACTTTAATACTCTTACTCTCACTTCCTGCAACCATTTCAAAGAAGGATGATGCAATTGACAATGTCCCTGAGATTCCATCCAACATGCCTATCCTATTCATTCCTCACTTACCTAATATTTTCCCTCAATCAGAGTCTTCAACATACCCTTATGCTATTTATTGGTTCACTTAAATCCAACTAAACCTCTACAACAAGGTGTGGAAATCCTGGATCATTGAACAAGTTTAATGTGATTGATTATAAATTATTATATGACAACTAGCCATTTAATTTACCTCATAACATCTCCAGTAGTACTGAATTTGGTAAGTGCGGCTTTGGGGCACTCGGTTGGTCCACTGAAACTATTTGGGAAGTAATTGGGAGCACCTTCTTGATTGCAATATGTCTGGGGACCATCTCGCTGATAGTTTTTGACAGCACAACGGTATGGGCAATTTACAGGCAATTGCAGGTAATTAGCACCAAGGCGGTGCCTATGGGTGTCAGCATATGAGAACAAACGACCCTGGAAAAATACAACAATTTCCATCAAACCTATTTGAACAGTTACTGCATAATAATGCCAAATAAATGAATGAGAATAAAGCAGTTTAAGTTTAAATCGAAACTAACTTTTAATCCTAAGAAATCAAATAAAATACTTGGCTCGAATGTATGTCAAAAAGAAGAAAATGAGCAAATTTTATCCACATAATTTAAAATAAAAATAAAACAAAAAAGACCCTTGTGAGGAATAAGCAGACAAGTGAACAAATAAAAAAGTCTACAAGCCATTAAATTCACACAGCAATTTCATGAAAAAATTAAAAAATAATGAATGTTTTATTTTAACAATGTTAACAATGAGTTTTTTCAATTTAATAATTTTTGTTGGCCAAGTATAGAATTTTTTACCCATAAAAGATTACCTAATTTTGTGACCATAGGCTTTCAATGTACTCAAGGAAAGTAATAGGCAACCAACACAGCCAAGGTTCAAAATTTCATCAAAAGATTCAATTGAATCTTGAATCCATAAATTTGATAGGAATCATCAAAATCTTTTAATTCTGACAATCCCCAAGTTGATTGTGACTTCAAAGAAATATTTGCCGGTATATAACACATTGAAGCATAGGAATGACTCATATATACACTACATAAAAATTTTTCTCCACATATCCAATAAGTAACTAAAATACTTCTGAAAAATAAACCCTTTTAAAAATAAGTTCAAACTAACAGCAAATGAAGGCAGTAATGACTGTGACTTTAACTCTGCACATATGCTTCCCTCCATTAATAAAATTAAAGGGGTTGATAACTATTTGAGTCTCCATGATTATTCAAAGGCTACAGGGTTAAGTTGTATCATCATACATTGTATTCATACAAAACATAGCAATCAAGTATTCCTTCAAATAATTTATCATGTACATTAAAAAACTATTACGATCACAAATAGGTCCTCATAACATACTAACATATAAATTCAAATAAATTAAGGTGTTTTTAATCAGGTTACCTGCAACATTTTGTCTGGGCTGGGTTCGATGCCAGGAATGAGATGTGAAGGACTGAAGGCTATTTGCTCCACCTCCGCGAAGTAGTTCTTGGGGTTGCGGTCAAGAACTAATTTGCCCACAGGAATCAACGGGAATTCAGAATGAGGCCACACCTAAGAATAATAATCAGTAATTTCTCATATACTTCATTTAAAATTTAACTGTCAGAATATGATAATAAAGAATTTTTAAGTTAATTTCTAAAGTTGCAAATTTTCCATGACTGTTTACAACTTAAGTTAACATATATAACATAATATAAGAATGATTTAGTAAGTGCACTGACAGATCATTCATTTCATATCCAGCTGGTGCTAATAGTTTAAAGAAGATTGACAATTATAAATCCATGTTTTCAAACATTTATACTACAATTTCTTAGTAACAAGTAAATCAAATCATGTGGAATTCAGTAAACAGCAAATTGAGATAATTCAAATTGACTATTTAGGTATCGTGAGGCACTACACTACACATATTTATTTTTTCTATTTATTTATAGTTCAAAATCACTAAAAGATATATAAGTCTTCAGTATTTGACTATTTACATAGGCATGAAGGAAAAAATACAATAAATAGGAAAAAAGAGGGTATGAGGAGGTAAAAAACACAGATATGAGGAGATAATAAACAATATTACAGATACTAAGAGCTAAAGATTCACATTTTGTGTCTGTCCTCAAAGGACTTATGATTTCACACGCAGCTTAAGTGGTTCTCACAATTATTAATAAGAAGATGGAGAGTAGGGCATATGAATACATTGGGAGGAGTAGAAGTGAATTCTATGGTCTCGGGCTCAACTTTGTGGAGGTTCATGCTCGTTTGAATGAAAATACTTTGTAACTTCCACACAATTTTTTTATTTGTACTACTGGTTTCAACTCTTCAGGGTCATCACCAGGTCAGAAGGAGTAGACTATAAGGAGGAGTAGAAGTAGTAGATTATGGGGATAGGAGACTTATCTGTAACCTTTAATGTCACAGACTGTGCAGGTATCAGAGGGGAATAGAGGGACCCAGTAGGCAATCTGAATAAGAAGAGTAAGACAAGCATGTCCACTTATCACCAGGGCTGAAATGGTTAAAGACACATGAGAAGAACTAGCAATAGGAATGAAAGTCACCAGACAATTCATAAAATAAGGTTTACGGATTATCAAGCTTTAGTTTGCTAGTATATAGCAAATCTATTTACTAGTGCATAGCAAATATACATTTACACTTTCAAGCTTCACTTCGTGGAATTATTTTCTGTCTATATTAAAAGTTTGTAATTTTCCACAGACTTTATTTCCATTACATTGCATTTCACAAACTAGCAGCATCATCAGTTAGTTTGCTGGGTTTAGTTAGATCAAGCTTTTAGTTCTAGTATATGTGGAGGAAATGGTAAAAGAGGCATGGGTAGAACTGAAGATAGGAATGACAATCAGGGAGGAATCCATAAAATCAGAGTAGCGGGTTATGATGCTTCAGTTGTTCAGTCAGCCAAGGAGTTGCAAACACTGCAGAGGGGATATGAAGGTCAGTGAAATAACTATGGATGTATATAAAACATAGGTTATATGGTTTTCCAGAAAGAGAAAGGCTAAGTTAAACATTAAAATAGGAGGGCAAAAAATATAGTATGTGGAACAGTTTACTTATCTCAGAAGTGTTTTGGGCCAAAATGGTTGAAGTAGTAGAGACAAAACGGAGGAATTGCATTAGGTATAGTAGACTTTACAAGGAGCAGCGAATTGATGATAGGAACTTAAAGTAAATTAAGAAAAGGCTCTTCAAAACTTGAACATGGAGCACAGTATTGTATGCTGCGAAACATGGTCAACAAAGCAGGATAATAAGCGTAGACAGGAGGCTTTTGACATGTGGGTGCTGAGAAGGATGGAAAAGGTGAAATGGACAGAGAAGAAAACAAATGAGGAAGTGATAGGCATGGTGGAAGAGGATTGTTGGGAGAAATCAAAAGGAAGCAGGAAAAATGGATGTGGAGCATTTTGAATGGCGATGGGATGTTGAAGATAGATAGATAGAAAGATGATAGAGAGGAGAATATTAGGCAAATGAGGAAGGGGCAGGAACAGGATAGGCATGCTGATGGAATGGAGAGAGGAATGGAATATCTTGAATGGAAGAGGATCAACTATAGTGCCAGATTTCAGGTTACTGGTGTGTGTACAATTGAATTGTATAGGTAGGTAGGTTTTGCATGTATTCATGCAAAACCTATCATAACCAATAGAATACCAAATAATAAACAATTAATAAGGTGTTAATGGAGTTTATATGCATTAACTTTCTTTGCATGTAAATGCCTGTACAGATTTGTTAGGAAGATGATTGATGCGAATGGTCCAATCAAGATTATCAGGTAAGTAAAGGGCCAGGTATTTTACAGAAGAATAACATTGATATGGTTTTTAATTTATAGTAGTGGGGGATGGGGGGGTGGAGATATTTTACAATGGAATTGCATGGAACAGGTTTTGTTATCATTCAATGACAAACTGTTTTCTTGACACCAAAGGGACAGGTTGATAATAGTGTTTTTTATTTTTATTAATATAGTAGATAGAAAATCACCAGAATTCAGTGTTTAAGTATCATTAGCATACAAAACTATAGCATATATACCGTAATATCCATTGATACAGTAATAAAGAATATCACGAATTCAAAGATTTGTCATATATTCTTTGTTAAATATTAATTAACAGTTCCCTTGACAAAAATGGCCATTTTTCCAACCAGAGACATATCAAACATATAGCGTACCTTGGTAAGATCAAAAGGATTCCAGCGCCACTTTTCAGCTTGTGCAAATGTCATCACTTGAATTGATAACGTCCAAGATGGGAAATTTCCTTGGGAAATGGCATTATATAAATCTCTAATGGAATAGTCTGGGTCAGATGAAGACAAATCAGCAGCTTTGTCGGCCATCAAGTTCTTGATTCCTTGGTCGGTCTATTGGATTAATGATAGTTATTTAGAACTCTTCAAAATTGGAGTTTAAACTAGTGAATGAATTTAAGGATCATATGTTCTTACTGGGAAATTATAAAACATTTTCTTTCACTATTTTTCCAACAACCAGTAGGCAATGGAACTTTAAAGGCATAGAGCATTTTATTAAATTGACTTATACTCAACCAGTCAATATAAGTCTTCTCTTTCCTGAATGAGGAATATTTCCTGCCATGGCAAAATTTAACTCCATCGCATCAAAACATTACAACTTAATGAAGCTATAACACTAAATTAAATAAGGGCACTCAGGGATGGAAGCATTGTTAAGTATAAAGAGTTCGCAATGCCTGCTAATTTTATGAATTCATGTTATACCCCAACAATGCCCAAGGTATTCATTTGCCATGGCCATTCCAGAACAAAATCATGAGTGACTCTTGCTTCAATCAGAAAAAAATTAAATGTGTACTTACCTTATAGTGAAATTTACAGTAAACTGGCTCATTCTTAGAATTTACAAGCTTAAATGTGTGAGAGCCATAGCCATTCATGAACCTGTAACCATCAGGTGTTCCACGGTCCGAAAATAAAAAGCAAACTTGATGAGTAGTTTCTGGCCTCAATGTGATAAAGTCCCAGAACATGTCAGGATCCTACAAAATAATTATAAAGGAAATATAAATTTAAGCATACTGTACGGAAACAATCACTTCTTTGATTTTCTATTAACAAAGGTTCCTTCTACCTATTATTCACGCAAAATTATTATATAATTACATTTTTATCAATTATTTCAGATTATTGGCAGAAGGAATGCATCTTTTTGGAAGTAAATGCATTTTATTGATATTTACTGGGATACATAGATTAAACTGAATATGTTAAACTGAAATACTAATTGACAGATCTATAATAGGAATGTTTAGACACAGGATTCAACCACATTAAATTGATTTGTGTATCAAATAAATGATTAAATGCACTAGACACAGAGGTAAATCTCACTAAATAAAATTGCAAGAAATCACCAGATCAAACAAAAACTGATTGAAAAATTGGGCATCCACAGTTCCTATATCAGTTGAGTCCATGGAATTTTGAATTAATCTCTCCCCAGTGATATGTGGTTATGCTAACAGCAAATTTCACTACATTCAACCATTAGAATACCATTAATTCCAGTTGGGAATGAATCCCAGCCAAAGATTCATTCATACATCATAAATTTCCAATCTCTTTCCATCCCTTTTAAAATTTCCTAAAGTGGCCAGTACAAAAATATGAAAAATTAAAAAAAAAGAAAAAACCTTTAAATGTGTTGCAGGATTCCTCTTTTGAGTGTGGATGAAGCTTGGGAAGAAAAGTGGATCCCTAATGAAGAAAATTGGCGTGTTGTTTCCCACTAAATCCCAGATGCCATCCTCAGCATAAAATTTAACAGCAAATCCTCTAGGATCTCTGTGAAGTAATCATAGAAATAAAATTAGGCCCAGAACCTAAGAATACCATAAACTCAACACATTTTCATCACACAGAAAATTCATAATCATAAAAAAATCTGACAGCATTCTCAGATTTTTCAATGTTAAAATAAGGCAAATGTAAGACAAAAGGAGGAATATTGTTTTAAAAAAATGGAGAACATCACATGTTAACACATTCATATGGCCATATATCTTTGTGTAGAGGTATACATGGATAATTTTCGTTGTACAAAAAATTATGAAGTCTAATCAAAGTAACCTACCTCTGTGATACCGGACACTTTCAAAGAGCACGTGTCCAGACATACAGTAGCCTTATCTAGCATAAAATTTCTTTAAATAATCTATATTTCCAGAAAAAAGACAGCATACCCTTTTTAATTCCACACAATAGTATGCTCAATTATTCATTCAGGCCTTACAATACTGAGTCTGATACCTAAAGCCCGGTGAGGAAAGACAAAAATACTTGACAACTAATCATTTCGACTACTAATGAAAATGCCTATTAAAATTAATAACATTTAATCCACAAGTGACCATTAGTCTAAAGATTAGTGAAGGCATTGGCGATCATTAGGGCTTTCTGATGATCTATCAACTTCAGTACATCCTTCACTAAATTTGTGCAAAATACCAAAATGAAAAATATACTTTTTCAGCAAAAGATCTTAAAGGAGTAAGGACAATTTCTTAGGAGAAACCAGCAAGTACTCAAATGCTGAAAACGAATAGTGATGGCAATGTGCAAAGTTAATTCCAAAAATGTAATGCAACATAAATTGGAAAGCACTTTCCTAGTAAATGAAACATAAAAGTGACTAAACACAATGGTACACACAGTGATTAAGTCAGAAGACGGAGAAAATTGCATTCTAGACACAAAAACACGATAAAATTAACAAAAAATCCAACATCCTAGTAGAAACATATATGGTGCTTCACAAAAAAGACCCCTCCAACTCCATCATCATTTCTCTCAATGGAGGAAATACATTCGAGTATATTTTTACACAATATGCATCCCTAATAATGCATGTCCCCTCCTCCCCAGTGTACCTTCCATTCCACTCACTCACCCTTTTAACTTAGCATGTACCTTGTATCATGATTACCAAATATATACAATAATCCTGCCTGTCTTGCATTAAACTCAATTAATGCGTACTTTGAAACTGTCTCCCAGCAGCTCTGGCCCCATCTCTTTATCCCTTAACCTAATCCTCCATCTTCCCCAGTACTTTCTATACAAAGACTGTGTTTTGAAACTAAAACACATTTGATGGTGACATATATATTTGAGAAAACGTGTAGTACTAATAAATAAATACATTAAAGTCTACTAAGTAGTTTTATCTCTCCAAATTATTGTTAAAAAGGATATCTTATTTTGGCCAAATGGCAATATATATTGAATCCCTCCAACAATAATATCTTCACATTAAAATTGAATTCCACTAAGTCAAACCATCTAAGGTGTATTTAGAGAAAATCTTGTTAATTATGTCTCTTAATCTTACATTCAGCTTTTGAAAAAACAAGCATCTAAATTTAATACAACTCTACATACATGCTAGAGTAAATATGGAATTATGCATTCCTTAGCATTAATTTTCAAACACCACCTTAGTTATCTCCCGCTTACTCCACCAAACTTAGCATAATTGAAAATAATGCTCCTAACTTGATAATATCAGACTTGGTTTGTTTAATCTGACCCTAGTTGTTGGTTTAATCAGACATGATTCATGTCATTTACATATATGCTGTGACTTTAAATGAAGTGTATCAGCATCCAGAATAAATGGGATAAAAACGGGGGGAGCGGACTGGCTTTCAATCCAGAGGGCCCGGATTCAAATCCCGGCGGTTTTGAATATTTTTCAGTGGCATCTCAATCCCTAATTGAGGTGCTATGTGGAGGGTACTTTGAGTGAGTATGCCGTCCATTGGATGGGACATTAAGCTGGAGACCCCTGGGCACCTTTCGTAAAGATAATGGCATAGATGACCTCAGCTGTCGGTTGCCGCCCCTTAATACTACTACTATAAAAAGGAAAGAACTTCTACAAAACATGATTGTCATCCTACCTTGCAGTATCAGCAGATCCACTTTCACCGCCAACAGTGGAGAATCTGACACCAATTGGTGTTTTCTTGCCAATTTCTGAGAATACAGAGGCTTTGCAGTACTTGGTTATGTCATGTGTCACCTCGAAGTAGCCAAAAGCACCTAAAAGCAAAATCAATTGCAAAGAGCAATTAAATTAAGGAATAGAAATTCTTTTCCAGCAGATTAAATTAAATAAATTTTTATTTTCTTTTCAAAAAGAATGCCAATAACAATATACATAGTTAAAATTTCCACTTTGATAAATAGAAAATATTTTTAACCACCAATACATGAATAGATTTTATTACAATATCTTATAAAAATATTGGTAAAGGGTCCATCATGACATGCACATACATAAAATTAATTCTGGAACATTAAAAAAACAACTCAACTGTATATAACCCATCATTATTGTATTGATTATATATTTATTACAACTAAAATGCTTGGACGAAATATTTAATATGTGATGTATTGCCATGGCTTAATGTGCATTAAGCCATGGCAACAATATTTATAAGCCATGTTAACAATATTTATAATTTTGACATGGGCCATGACTGAGCTAAAATAAGAACACCTCAGCCGATGAATAAAGTTATTACTTCCAATCAAAGAGATTGATCGGCAACAAGTTGACTAAAATATACTTATTAACACATACTTCAAGCAGTATAAAGCTTTAAAATGCTACACTTAAGTAATATATATTTTTCAGCTAATACATATTTTTTTTCAGGGAGAGTAGGGGTTAAACATATCTTTATAACCCACCTGCTCCTTTGGCATGGACAACTCTTTCTGGAATCCTTTCCCGATCAAAGTGGGCCAGTTCATCAATCAGTGTTACATCTTGAAGTAAGATAGGTCCTCGAGGCCCAGCTGTTAAACTTGATGTCTTGCAATCAATTGGTGCTCCATGTCCTGTTGTCAATTTGTCGGACTGCTGCTTGCCAAAGGAGAGAATAGGAATACATAGTTATCCAAAAATAGTTTCATAGTTTGATAAATAACATGAAATATAAACTGAACACCACCAAAGCCAAAATTAAAATCTGAGTTTGGGTGACATAAGGCATTGATAATTAGATGTACTAAAATGAAAGTGTTTCTTTCAGGCTGGAGTCCATGAAACCCATGAAAAAAAGATATAGCTGGTGATGAAGTTTATGGTAAACATTTGTGGATGAGCATTACAGATTTGAATGAGGAGTGTTATAAGTAGCCAAAATGTGCTTGATACAATCATTCATGAATCCCTTTCATTATCAAAACTATCCTGAATTTTAAAATGACCGGTGTTCCCAATTCTCCTTTGAAAATTTTCATATGAGAGATAATATATGTTGGATATTTAGAATAATTGGTTAGATATTTCAACTAGGAAGAAGAAGTTTGTTTATACATTCATTGAAGCTTTGAAAGTATCATGAGGCACCAAGAGGAAGGAGTGAGAAAATAACTGACAGAATATTATTTGCGACAAGAAATAATGGCAGAGCTGAAGTTAACAAAGGCCTGAATGAGTATTTAAAAACACCTTGTCGCGTTTTTATTTTGGCATAAAAAACTAGAATATACAAGTACTCTTGGAAAATCTAAAATGAAATTGGTAACAATTTTCTCCACATAAAAGAGTTACATGGAACCAGAAAGCTTGCATTGTTCTAAGTCACATCCTCGTTGGTACCACATTCTTAAAATGCATCTTTTTTACATCACCCGTACTTGGCACATTAAAACCATCAATATTTTTTTTTTTAATTTTACCTAAATACCTCATTCCATCTTCTACTTTGAGTCAAAGCAATAATAAAATTTCATGAAATCTCTCTGAACAAAATGACTTAATTTCAGTTTTTATTCCGCATTTTTTTTCTAGAATCACAATGAAACGTATACTACGTATTAATGCCATGACGCATAGTCACGACGCGATGAGTTTACACTTCGCGCAACTCGCGTGAGTTCCCGTGAGCATAATAGAATAAAAATGCACAATCGGAAGCCCACCGTAATTCTCTTCCGACTAATTATTGCGCTTGTGACAGCAGAAACGACGACTTTTGCTCCGATGATTCGACAGCTTTCAAAACTAAGTGGCTCAGGGAGGAGGAATTCCTACCACTAAGGACGCGAGAATTTTTCTTCACAAGGCCGAAAAACAGGTTACGCAACTCTAATTGCTTTTTTCAGTTTTACCACATGACACACACGAATGAACGAATAAATTATTGAGTTTTGCCATTGAGGCAGGTCTTCAAATAGTAGCTCTCCATGCCAAGCTATCCTTTCCAAACTGTTTTCATTATCCCATATTTTCCTTCCACCATCTGTCATATCCTTCGTTTCTACCTCTTTCCACAGCAACAATTATTTCTTGGACACCCACCAGTACACATATACTTCGTATTTAGTTTCCCTTCCAAATTCTTTTACATTTTAATATGTATTTCTCAACCCCAATTCTTCATAGGACCTCCGCATTTCTCGATCTGTCCCCTTAACTAAGAGTAATCATCTCCTTCCGCCTTAACGTCCATAATTCAATTGTCTTCTTCCCCCTCCTTCCTTAATGCACACGTCCCCATATATTGTCACAATCCTGAACAATTACTTCACCATTCTCTTCCAAAATCCTTTGCCGAACGCCCAACACAGTAATCCAGTTCTAATTAAAGATCCCCCCAGGCTGCTTTTATCCTCGTGCAAACTCCATAGGGGTAACGCATATTTTCCTCTAACCACCTTCCCAAATATTTTAAATTCGACTACTTTTCAACTTCACTGCTCTACATACTGTACATATGCTTGTTCGATCGTGAGAATCCTCGATAGTCAGGAGTTATTGATGACAAATCAGCACGATTCCGAAAATGTAGATCCTACGAGACAATTTGTGCTTTTTATTCATGATATCCTAATTTCGAGAGAGAGCAATGTTCCAGTGGACGCAGTTTTTTTTAGATTTTAAGAAAGCTTTCGACCAAGTACCCAATAATAAACCACTCACAAAGCTAGAGGCATAAAAATTCCTGGGTAGGATTAAAAACTTTTTAAATGGTCGGGTACAAAGAATGGTCACACAGCTGTAGTTAGTAAGTAGATTTCGATATACCTGTAGATGGAGTTAGTTCAAATGTAGAGAAGTCACTTCAGGTGTTCCCAAGGGAAGTGTTATCAGACATCTTTTGTTCCTACTTCACGTGAACGACATTGACTACGTAGTCACTAGTAAGATACGTTTATTTGCCGAAGATGCAGTGGTTTACAAAGATATCTGTATTCCTGAGGACACAGCAGCTTTAGCAGCTGACCTAAATTCGATACAACTTGCGACACTTGGCATTTGGAATTGAACTTACAAAAGTGTGCAGAGATAATTTTTTGGAAAAAAGAGCAGTCCTCCCGAACGCCTACTGCATTGAGAACACCAAAATGGTATGTGTAGACTCAATTATAAACCTAGGCGTTACCCTCACTCACGACCTCTCCTGGGTGAAACATATGGGGAATAAGAGGAAAAGCTAACAAAAAATGAGGATTTATTTGAAGAGTATTGGGAACAAGTAACGAAAAGGTTAAAGAAAAATATCTTTCGCTGGTTAGGCCTCATTTAGAATATGCCGCTAGTATTGGGATCATCATGAATTTGGATAGATTTTCGTATTGGATCGCGTGCAGCGTAATGGAGATAGATTTGTAAAACGTTGTTATGATTAAATAAGCAGCGTATCCAAAATATTTAAGAAGCTAGGCTGAGAATTACTCACGGAGCGAAGGTCCAATTACAGATTAAATCTCTTGCATAAATTGGATGTCTCATTGGCAAAGATTTTGAAAATGTATGCTTACCCCATCGTACTATGGCAGCCGAGATCATACAAATAAAATTAGAGAGATTAAGAGTAGAACAGATAGATTGAAGATGTCCTTTTTTCCACGAACGATAAGGGATCAGAATAGCATTGTCTGACCGAGGTAGGGGTCAAAATTAGTTTGATGTATAAGTATTTACCTCCTGCCAGACGTCCTAGCGGTGGCTAGTAGGGTACTAAGAAATAAAAAAAAATACAAAATATCTTAAATAACCTTGAGGATATTATCACACCTTTCATTTTCCTACGGTTAATTCCAATTCCAAGTCCCTCATATCCTTCGTTAACAACTTCTAACATGGCACTTATTGATCATTCACTTTCTGGGAATAATATCATACCACGATCAAGCCTAAATAAAGTACTCTATCCTCCTACCGTCTTTACACGTCCTCCTTCTTCCGGTCTATACGCTTCTTAATAATGCCCTTCGATTGTATAGTAATGTACAGAGCTGGATAGAGACACCATCCTTTCCGTCACTACCACTCTTATTTCAGCCAGTCATTTCACTCCCAACCGATACCTCAGTATTATGACCTATTAGTGGCAGTCAAATGAAAACCGAAAACCTGCACTAACTAACAATCACAAATACACACGGAGTCCGCTAAAAGCAAGCTTTTTTTACTGCCATCACTGTGGTAGAATATATACAATCTCTTGACGCTTTATTGCTCTCTAATCTACTGCTTTCTTTTTTAGAATATTCAACAGCCTGTCCCATTTCTATTTATCAAAATCCTTCCCTAAATAAATGGTGATCGATTATGCTATTTTATCCTCCTTAATACAATTCCTCTTTACTTATTACTGGGTCAATGGTATATCGGGTTCATTTCCCCTCCAAAACACGTTTCTCTTCGATTTATTCCACAGTCTAGTCATTCACACTTATTCAGGGCCCTAAACAGTACTTGGGTAGGAAGAAATGATGGTCTCGTGTTCCTCAAGTTTCATTGAGTAGGTATTTCTTTTTCTCGGCTGGCATTAAAATTGCACAGCCACAAATCATCCGGCCACTCTCCTCTATCATATACCTACGCAAAAAAAATATCCTAACATTTTTTTATTTCTCGTTGATCTGAGATTTCCAACAAAACAATTGTGCCTTAAGTGTCAACAATGCGAAGAAATTGGACATGCCGTAATACAAACTTTTCACTTAAATTTTCTAAGTTATTTCACTCACTTTTCAAAATGAGATTTCGCGAAGTTACCACTGATTTCGCGGTAAAAATTTTTGGCTCTTGGTTACAATTAGCTGACACTTTCAGCCATGCACATTCTTGGCAACGGTTCCCATTCCCAATTTTTTTAACAAACCGACGTCCGGCGAAGATTGGATCAATCGGATGGTGTTACCCAATCTTATTGGTGAGTGGTCATTTGGTGGAGGTGGCTAACTTTTTCTAGGACTATTCCAACAGAAGTGCTGGAATTCAAGAGACAATTCACCACATAAGATAATTCCCTCTCAAATTTGTCAACAAAATATATATTTCTTCCCTGCATTAATCATTCTTGAAAACGAAACTGTGAACGTCATAGTAAAAAAATGTAAAAAAAGTTTACCTGAGAAGGCTCCATTACATGCTGCACTTACATATACGTATACATTTTCACATACATCCACTCATCAAAAAACCTAGCTAATAACCATTATATAAAGTGATCAAAACAGCTTTTTTGGCTCAATAATTATGATAACATATTTCCAGCCTTACGTTATCATTGTATATCAACGTCTTCAAGTATTACAATAGGGTATTAGACTCCTGACCGAAGGGCCCATGTACAATCCCCGGGAGCGCTCGGCTTCACCCAAATCGTATCAGGTGAGCATGAATCCTCACGTATCAAGGTTGATTACTGCAGATTGAATAACGTTAAACAGCCTAATAAGGAAAGCAACGGGAAACCACCTCAATTAATTACTCCAAGAAATGGATAGACATAAGTACATAGAAATGAGTCCTGGCATCCGTACCTGCCAATTTATTTTGTAACTTACAATATTTATATTTATAAAACTTGTATTTGCGAAGTGTCCTAGAGCCGATGTAAGCTTTATCTTTCGTTACATACGGATATTAAATAACAGATTATTTACGCGATGAATCGGAAGTGCTGCAAAAATTACATTAGAATCCACAATCTTTTCTGGCTTTCAAAAACATTAACGAGATCGCATCGAGAAGTTTATTTAGCCTCGCTACAGAGACGGGGTTGGTACCTTTCAAAGAGACTAGATTCTCGTGAATTCCTCTCCCACCTCCCCAAGATTACGTAATGAGCTCGGAAGAGGTTGTTGCCTCCATTCAGGTCAGTCGGCAGCGACACCAGCCGTCGACCGCGGAGGCGTTGAAGTAGGTGGAGTCCCCGGCGTGCCACGTGTTTCCACCGGTCGACCGATCGAGGTGTGGGCATGAGGCGGTGAGAGTTTCAATTCAATGGCAAGTCGGGGCAATGATCCCTTCTCCTCTGTGACTAAAGCTTCCAACTTTACGTCAGTGAATTAGAGATTTATGTAGGGAAATCGAGATAGGGGTTATTATTTGCGATAAAAGCCCACTTCTCAAGCAGGGATTGTTCGAATGACCTAGAAGCACAGCCTTCTTAGCCGGACGAATATTGCTTCGACTTGTTTCATAGGGCATACATCGAGGAGGCAACGGATCAGCGACTGTGTGTAGTGCTTTCTACTTTCCTCGTATGGGCCATAGTCATCCTAAAACAATCGGGGTATAACTAATTGTAGTATTTCTTAAGTTGGATTACTTTCCACTTGCATTAGCGAAAAATATAAAAATCATAGCTTACATTTTAAGCTCTTTCGGGCAAAATCTAGGAAAAGTCAATATTATCAATTAAGAGTTTTAATTTCCCAATCCACATCTGAAACTCAAATTATACTCCCCATCGTCGTTTTGGAAACATTTTCTCACCAGCAGGTAGACTTGGACTCCTCCTGGATATGAAATAACTGGGTGAAACACTTCGTAATGACAAAGTAATATTACTTTTATTATTCCTAGAAGCTGTACAAGCCACGAATAGGCATTGTGTAACTTTGTCAACAAATCACACATTTTATTTACATTAATACCACGAAAATGTACCACATTGAGAAATACTTCATCGTACGAAAACCTATCCTCTCTTCCACAATGCGAGGAAATGTCCTTTCATGTTCAAATTTGGCGTGTATGAAAACAGGAAGAGGGGGCAGAGACGGAGAGAAGCGTTGGATTGGTCAGCTGCGGAAAAACATTATTAGAGAGAACGAAAATAACCAGATTTGTAGTATGTACTAGAAAATGCGCTTATATCGACCATTCCAGCCTGATTTTCTAGCGCCTAAGTTGGTTATACGTTGACTTTTCTTAGCTGTTACTATCACTTAAAGCTAAGGAAAGTTCCGTTCACTTTTTTATTACTGGGTACGGCAGACTTTCGCATATGTTTATCTACATACATACTACTCTGCACGCTTAAGTGTGACCAGGCAAGAAAATTAAGTTTTTCTTAATGTTCTTGATTCTACCGCATTGACACATAACACACACATACGAAGCCACACTCGGACTTGCGAAATTATGATGAAATGATATCATTAATGAAAATGTATTCGTCAAAGGCTTTTTTAACCATGGAAAATTTCACTGCTACCAAATATGTAATACCTTTTGATGTTATTGGCAGCAGCAATAGAGACTCCCAGCACAATTTTTGAGATGATAAAATTCCAACCAAAAAGGTTTCTCTGATTAGATTTCGATAAGAGTCGCCTTCTAAAGAACTTCCAACAAATCCAAGTGTGCCAGTCTTTCATCTTATCTGTCTGTTACTTCATTACAAACATAATTATGAAGCGCTTACGCAACACCTCTGAATTTTATTGTAACTTTCAGATCGCGTCATTTGATTTCGATCAGTCAAGTTATCACGACAGTTTTCAAGCTATAGACCGATACAACTTCGCTCTCCATTGAGGGGATGGGATTGCATTTTAGGTAACACACGAGTGAGGAATATCTGGTGGCAGGCATCCTTAAAATATCCTAGAAAATTTTGATTCGATAGAAACATGCTATTAAAACTACTATTTTGCATGCAATTTTAATTTACATTTTCGGGGTTTTTAGAATGGATATACTTTTCGACCACTAACTCGAAACCATCATCTATTAGTTACCACTGTCCGGAATGTGCCGCTTAAAAATACATGGTAGAATTTTGAATCACGCTAGCGTTGTGTGCAAGCCCCAGTGCTACACATTTCCCTTTCGAATTACCTGTCAGTTGGCCGACCCGATTTTTTCTCTTACGCACGGAATGAATCTAAACAGCCTTTCGCTCTCTTTACAAAAGAGGTATCCTTTCCAGTTCATTTTCGTGGCCAGTATAAGTGGCGAAGTCCATACTACTGATAAATCGTGTTCGAGTGTATCGTCCACGGGTAGCGTTTAGCACCCCACGAATATTCTGAGAGCAAACTTAACCATCCAAACGAATGATACTCTGGTTGAACAAAAAATGTTTACCAATCAGCAATTTTGAAATCTTAGGTGGTCAACCGACTCCATATTTCATTAAAATCGAACTACCGAAGTATTGGTAACTATTGCTAATTAATGACAATAAAGTTGGGCGATTTGGATAGATCTTTCTGCTACCATTAGTGGTATTTGAATTGTCATTGTGAAAGGTTGAGCATTTTGATATGAAACCACTTGGGCAGTGTTTTTCTTTCTTCTTTTACCGTAACCTTCAGAAGTAATTTTGTTACTTCCTGGAAAACCCAAGGGTAAGAACATAGAATAATAGTTTTATGGATGTAGACTTTCCTCAAGAATATATCTGTGATTTGGGAGGCTCGCCTCGTTCCGAGCTGGTGGGTTAAGAATTACTCCATATTCAGGGAAAATTGCGATGAAGAGTTTATAAACGAGTCCACTACTAGTTTAAGGCGAGGCAAAGTTCAATTGATAATTTAACATAGCTATCCTGTACGTTGGCGAAGGCGTTTTAATGGCTAAAATCGATGAGAAATTGTTCCTCAGTGACTTTGGTCTTTACAACACCTTCGCCACTGTATAAGATAACCCTGCCAGAAAAACATTGAAGAAGATAACCTTCTCGAGTCCTGTTATCTTTCTCCTCGACAAAAATGGATCCCTCTCATACGTCTGACTTGAAATTTGGACTCTATTCTCCCTCGGAGTCTTCTAAAAGAATACTTTTCGTATTTTTTAATTCATTATTATCAATTTATACAACAACCTGATTAATTCCTCTTTTTACCTTCCATTTACTTCCTTAGGTACACCTGATACGAAAAAGTTCAGTATGTTTTAACTAACTGTTTGCACTGGAATCACAAGTTGAACATGTTACACAGCGTCTATATAATACATATGACTGCTAACGGAAGACCAAGTCTACTCAGCAAGATCTCTCACCCATGAAAATCCAACTTCGGCAAACGGCCGTGATTTGTATTATTCATAACATCTAATAATTCATGTCTTCTTCCCCTTCTTTCTTCTAAACATCATTGTTTTTGGAACAAAATTCGCTATTTGTTGAAATTAATTAATAATTAATCGATAATAATTTTTCTCATTTCAGTTTGGTGGTGCACGATTTATTTATACACGAAGGGATTGAAAATGCAACTGAGGGCGGCGTCAAAGTAAATTTAGAGCGAATACCACCTACTTCCCATTTCTCTGATTTATGGATGCTTTAGTTGAAATGTAAAATATTTTAGCGAAAGCTTTTAATAACTAAGTAAAAAGAGATCATTACTTTGATTGTTCAGTTATAGAAAGGAGAGCATATGGGCTTATTACAGCATGAAAGCAAGCGGATATTACGAAGAAAGGAAGAAGGAAATAATGTAGGGCAAACAAAGGAAGTTCTCGTGAAACAATAGAAGATAATAGTTTAGTTCGAAATCTGCCTTTCAATGGTACAAGGGCTCGAATGAAAATGAATGATTCAAGAATTGAATTGAAAATTTGCACCGATTTACGATCCATCGCAAATTAAGACGAGGGAAGAGAAATCGCAAAAAAGAACCCAAGTTGGGCAAGGCTTATCATGCGTCCTAAATAAAACTCCAAAATAAAAAGTGAAAATGTCGTCCACTTGGCAAGACAAAGTGAAAAAAATATGTATAAATGCATATACCATAAAGGAAATACGTAAAATATAATCTTTTTATGATACTAAATAGACTGCATATAAAATATTTACAATCAAATTAATTAGCAATATTCATGACCCTCACTTAACAAACTAATTCATTTATTTTCTAACACGGCACGCAGAACCAATGACTGGCTGAACCAGGGCCTCAGTGTGGGTGAGTAAGAGCATGCTGCAAGCATCATGTTTTTGTGGTTGTTATCGGTGAAATACATGAAAAAGAGGGTGTTAACTGGGATAATTATATGCACTTTTGGGCTTACTCCCCGCGTAAATATAATTTTCAAACGTGACCTTTTTCTGCCTGAAAAAGGATGCATGTGTCCAACAAGAAGGTCCACATTCCATAAGTGTTAGTAATGTGTAGTAGGTGAAAATCGACGAGTGTCTCTAAGTTAGGTTGAAATTATACATAGCTTCCCTATTAATGCATTACTTTCACTATTAAAACAATGATAATACAATGGGTTCCACATCACTTATCTTCTAACGTTGAGCAACGCAAGCAGCCAAGCATCAAGGCAAAGCTTTCCGTAATAGTATGCAAAATTCGCGCCGGGGTACTGAAATGGCGGCAGTCACAATTTGCTAAAACTGCAGCTCTGATTAGTTTTGTTAATCCAAGGCGATATATTCTAAAAGATATCTTACAACGTTCCAGTTCGTGGTTATCATTGGAGGGGAAGCCCACTCTTTACAGATGGATCACAGTGGTCCTCTTAAGAGGGCGCGCCGCGTTTGTTCGCCTCAATGAGCCAAAAGTCGACGAGCCCCTCCCCCTCAGCCCTCTCGTTTTTTTTCGATCTGCGAAAGGCTTGTATTCCGCTGGCCTACGTGCGCTCACTCACGTTTTATACTACATTGTCATACACATTCCACTCCCTATATTGACGACATAATCTTAAATAAAATGTATTCAGTTGTGTGTACCCGGATTGAATGGGGAATTCCTTGCTCTCATGAACGACAAGTGGATTGTGATTGGTCGAAACGAATCAGATAATCATTTTACATATAAGAGGAGGCATTTTTCTTGGAACACTAAAAATATCGATGGCAAAATATTAAGCAATATATATTCGTTAAAATGGAACATAGCTTAACTGATATCATTACTCCTCTAACATTGGGTAACTTAAGGAGCGCCGCTTGAAGTAAAATAGACTTTTAATATATATAAATAAAAATATATATATGTATATGTATGTATATATATATAAATAAAAATATATATATGTATATATATATGTACATATATATATATATATATATATATATATATATATATATATATATATATATATATATATATATATGTATATATATGTATATATATATATGTATATATATATATGTATATATATGGATATATATGTATATATGTATATATATATATATATATATATATATATATATATATATATATATACGTATACCTTGGATTATAGGCCTATAAGAAGGGCGAAAGCTCTAACAATTTACCGCGTGAGTGTCCTTCTAAATGTTGCTATTCTATTTGTGTTAAGGAGCGCCGCTTGAAGTAAAATAGACTTTTACCGCAAGGTATACGGTAACAACTTTCTCTTACTTGGTGTTGTGTGTGTTTTGCTACCTGGCCTAAAGAGTGCGTTAAATGGCCATCTATCACCATGCAGCAATATCCGCTTAACATATTCTGATTCAACCCTATTAAAAGGTTTTCATAGTATTTTCTTTAGCAGTTTGCATTGTTTCTCATATAATGTTCTTTTCTTTCGGGGGAACCTGTTTGGGGAGAGGAGAAAAAACAAAGCTTAGAATTATTTCTACCCTAGAAATTTTTCCCCGATTGTAAGAACATCCCGACGAGATTTGGCCGGGAGACTTCGTACGACGTCCGGCTCCTCTTCTGATGCGTGACTAAATTTCCTGCATCGCGTAAGGATAGAAAATTTACATTGTAAATCCGGCAATCGTTCATGGCCCGAGGAAGCTGTTGTGGGTGGTGAAGTCGATGGCCTGCTGCTCTTGTTCTTCCCCCTGTGAAGGCCATTTTTGCTGCATACGTCGTGTGAGGTCAACAAAGAAATTAGAAACCAGAGTTTTTAACTGCAGTCTTAGAACAAGGTGGGCTGAATACAATTTAACAAGTGTATAGGTTTTTTCAATCGATTGCGCGTCCCGACTTAGGATCCGGTACTTTTCTACCGCTAAAATGCAACTGTTGCAAGTGTTTCCCATAGATTTTAAGGTATGTATTTTCATTAAAACAATTTTAGCACGAATTTTAAATGGTGTGTGCTGAACGAATACGGGGAACAAACTGAAACCATCAAACGTAGCTTTTTAAACAATTACCATACAGTGATTTCCAAAATGAGTCTATCAGTAGTATCTGATACTCGAAATTCGGTGAACAGTGTAAAGAGGCACCGAGGCACTATCAATATCAAATCATTTCTCACATAGCACAGGGGTTGTTGGATCTAGGTACACTTGACGATAAAGGGCTCAGAGGATTTGTAACCCAATTTTAATTTTTAAGAATTTCGTGTAAATAAGATGGTAGAAACGCTATGTTTCTAGGGAATGTGTTTGGGAAAAATAATGGTGGAAAATAATTATATCGGGAATATTACTCCCTAAGGATTATTAGGAAATTACAAATATTCATAAGAAGAAGAATCCTGCATAAAAGACATAATTCAGTTTTTGATTGGATAGAGAATATGCGATCTTTAGGTTAACATCAGAACACGCCACCCCTTAAACTTACCTGGGAGGCTGTAAAATGTGAATATGAAAACCATACAAATACTTACATTGTTACCCTTTTCATAGCAAATATTCTCGGATGAAAGGCAATTTTTTAAAATGGAAAGTAAAAAGTGAATTTGCGAAATGGCATGACAACGTGGACTGATGTATTTTTCATTGTGGTTTCTATCCTAAATGCTAGTGAACGAAAAATATCATTGTTTCTAACTTGGTTTAATAGTTACACATTTTATTACACATAAGAGATTTTAGTGGGAATTTTCAATTCCGAATGGTTACCCAGAAACTGACGATGATTTTTAGCATCAATTTTACCACCAATTCTTCTTTTTTCGCCTTATCTCTAACGGGGTAAAATGTATGATCTAGCACTTACACAAACTAAAGCCCTTTCCCTAGATAGTGATGTGCAAAGTTTGGGGCTTGGAGACCATTTGAATGGATATACTTCCCGCGTTGCTAGAGGCACGTACAGCCCACACTCACATATGCTTAGGTATTGTCGACCGGAAACGATTTCATACCAAATTTTAATGTTCATCGCAGTGGATAAATATTACAGCAAAGTAGACGCCATCTGCTAATAATAATTTGGCAAATACGAATTTTACGGACGCACTCAATCGCGAACTTGCGATATTTCATGGAATACAAGGGAATAGAAAGAGCTGTCTTCCACTGGTTACAGTCAATAATTCGCAAAGGCAATGCGACAAACGAGTTTCTGAGCAACCGGCTGAGAAGGGTCTGTTCCAACGCGTACTACCTCATGATAGTATTTGCACCGGAACATTTGCCCCGCGTAGTAATCCCTTGCAGATACATCGCGTTTCTTTTTAGCATTCACAATTATATCATCTGTATTATCTGAAATGCTAGATAGCTCCTTTATGAAATATTGATGATAAATTAAACAACCGACTAGCCACATAGAGGGGGAGATTCCCTTATCGTTAAACAAGAGAGATAACCTTTCATATAATATTTTTCCAGCAACAGTCAAATTCGAATATTGCATAAATGTGCTCATTTTATTTCCCATGCCATTCCTAAACAGCTGCCAATGTTCGTATTTTAAGTATTGTACGAGGCGTTTTGACAGGAACCGGTAGTCATTCAAGCACTCAACTATTTATTCGGTTGTACTTTCCAATATTTATATATTTCCACTATTCCCGAGTCTAGGCTGGAAAGGAACACCTCCAGTCACCCGAACTAAACATGAGCATATAATGGATTAGAAATAGCTCACCTTGTAAATGGGTAAAGAGGAAAATAGGTCGGTAATACATACATATATGCATTGATTAAAAATAGTCGTATGGCTCTTTCTTTCTAAAAGAAAGCAGTTCACCGCACAGATAATTCAGAGGGGCAATTACTGTACAACGAGAAAGCCATGTTTATATCATGGCATAGATTTTCGTTGGACTTTCACGTTGACGTGAAGGCAACTCCTTTGCTTGGGCCCCGTACGGGTTGTCTGGATGCCGACGAAAAAACATCCGGCCACATTCAAACCTTGTAGAGCCATTACACCGATGCAGTAGTATGACAAGGCAGGGACAGATGATTACGTTGGATTAGGTTGCCATGAGATTACTCTTTATCGAAGAGAAAGATTTGGGGGATTAAGTTATCGAGGAGATGTGAGCTCTCGTGATATCACATAAAGAAGCGAAGGTCATTCCAAAGGTTACACTTATATTGTCGATGTTTATCGAATATGAAAGTTAGAATGTCAATTTCGCTGCGCAGAGGGAAATCGCTCGCCAATGACAAGTGTCTATCAGCTTCTCATCGCTGTCTGCAGAAGTATTCCGCCAGATACTACAACTGTTAGCACTCACATGGTTATTATGTTAAAAGGATGAATATTTAGCCAAACTGTAAAATGGATATTTGTTCTGATTTCCTTTCGACATTCCATCCGACGCGCAATATTTCCAGGGTGATGAAATCCCGACCAAATCGAACTCAGCCGGCTATTGCAAACCTAATGCTATTAAGCGCTCCTGCATTATGATATACAACAAATATTCGAACACCGTTTAATCCGGATTCAGATTTTTTTCGCGAGCTACGTCATAACTGGGGTTTATCTTGCGGTATCGAATGCACTAGCGTTCCCCAAGTTTACTCAACACATTGCGAATTTGGTATTCCTGCAACTGAATTGGGAAATGAGAGCAAAGTGGGATGTAATATTAATCTAGCTCCAATTCGGTAATTTTTAATTATGAGAGTGTGTGGGCATTTACCTGGAATCACTATTAGAAGATTCATCGTGATCGAAAAGCACTTTTAACTCGCCACCTAATAGGCGCAAATTCGAGTTATAAACTTGAACTCCCAAAGTGTCGAAATGCAAAGTTTATTTGATCCATTACTTTCAAACAGACTTTGCTTGATTCAAATAACCTCTCAGCCGAATAGTAAGAGATGAATTATAAGACTTTTACTTTTCCAATCCCACTCAGTTCGTGTGCAACTCAGTTCATACAAATGTACACATAAAAAATACAAAAAATTACTCCTATCTACAATATAAATTCAACGACAATCTTAATATTTCTAAGAATAAATTGAGACCACGAATAAAGTATTTTATGAAACAAGAAATAAATATGAAACATACACCACCTAAACCCATTAGAATAAATACTAGTTAACCACACGCATCTTCATCTCTTTCGGGCCAAACTTGCCCCAATTGCAATAAACGTAGTTATACGTGCACCAACAACAGGGGAAAAATTTTATCGCAGCTGATAACATAAATGGCCACCATTGAATTGAATCGAAAGCACCGAGCCGCCTCCTATATCTAGAAGAGGAAACGCCTATGAAACATGATTCCCTGTGATAGCTTTATGGCAGTGAGTTACCGATTAAACTTCACTAATACATACGAGTGCCCGTAAGGAGAAGAACGGCAATATGCATAGACATCAATGTGCCAGTAATCAATGGCGGTAGACAATTGATGGCAATAATAAGTATCTGCAACTCCAGGGAAAGCATATGATTGAAACGAAATTACGTGAAAAAATGTAAATGACCAAAGGACACGAGAGACAACATGACATTCGGCGTCGGCCATCCACTTGCTCTTTTTAATCATGCAAAAATTAGCTTATCTTCTCTCAATTTTTTTAGCTTTTGAACGGTAATGAACTTCTGTTTATCAATCGCATGCACCGATTAATGAGAAAATCAACAATTATGTATGCACAGTGAAGCACAAGAAATAATGAATACAGCAAAGAATCGCCTTAATTGGTGCCTTAAGTCATCCATACGTTTACACTCACATAACCCATAATTTCCCAAATTCACATCCTCCCACTAAACTGTCAGATGCATGTTATGGCACATTCTATTCTTCGCCCAAGTTTAAGGCAATCTTTTAGGAGTCGGAAAAAGACATTATAATAGTCAGGGATCGAACACAGAAATATAGAAGTTGAATGAAAACAGATTGAAATGGATTGAATGTTCTGCGGGAGTAAACATACGAGATTTGTTCAAGAAGTAAGGTTACTTTTCAAATTTAGTGGCAACATACATTCAATTTTCCATTTTTTTATTTTTTTTTGTTGGTACACATGTACCAAACATATGTTTAGAGTTTCAACTGTATAGAACACTTAGTTTGTTATTGACAAATACAAATGCTAGACGTGGTTTGCTGTTTTCGGCGATTTTCTCCCATAAAAAAATGGCGCGAAGTATTTGCATCAAATTTTGTGTAAAAAATGGAATTGAGCATTCACAAACACTTGAAATGTTGACAGTGGCATACAGTGAGTCTGCTTGGAATAAAACAAATGTTTATAAGTGGTATTAGCTCTTCCAAGATGGCTGAGAAGATGCCAATGTCGAACCTCTCTCTGGAAGCCCCAGCACACCAACAACAGATGAAAACGTTGAAGCAGTGAAGAAAATTGTTTTGGAAAAGGGTCGAATCACTATTATAGAAAATTTTCAGGATGTTGGCATATCGGTTGGCTTCTGCCATGCAATTTTTTCGGATGTTTTGGGCATGAGACGTGTCAGCGAAGTTCGTTCCGAAACTGCTTAATTTTGACCAGAAGAACTGTCGCATGAGCATCGCTCAGGGGCAATTGAATGACGTCCGTCATGATCCTGATTCGCTCAAAAGGATCATAACTGGTGACGAATCACGGGTTTATGTTTATGGCCTCCAAACTTCAATCGTCCCAATGGAAGAACCCAGAGGAACCAAGACCGAAAAAAGCACGCCAAGTTCGATCAAATGTCAAGGTTTTGCTCACTGTTTTCTTCATTTACCGTGGCGTAGTGCATCTAGAGTTCTTACCACAAGGTCGTACGGTCAATAAGGTGTATTACCTTGAAGTTATATGCAGTTTTCGAAGTGTCATACGAAAAAAAACGCCCGGAATTGTGGAAAAACTATCATGGCTTTTGCATCTTTAAAATGCACCTGCTCACTCTTCGCCGCTTGTGAGAGATTTTTTGGCCAAAAACAACACCACAATCATGCCTCAGCCACCATATTCACCGGATTTGCCCCCCTGCGACTCTTTCCTGTTCAAAAAACTGAAAAGACCTATGAAAGAACAGAGATTTGCAACGATTGTGGAGATAGACTGCATCGCTGTAAGAGCTCAAGGCTATACGAAAAAGGGCTCACCAGAATAGCTTCGAGGATGGCAAAAGCGTTGGCACAAGTGTTTAATACTTCGTTTTAAAGAGTTTTAAATGCCCTTTTTTATCGTACACAAGCTAAACATATCAGCAGGGCATTGCCACTTAGCGTAAAATTCTTCGTTTCCAGTAACGTAATTCGAAATAGCTTAATGTTTTAGAATAATTTGAAGGAATCGATATCTGTGGAAAGATTTATAGTGCATCTCGATGGGGTGACGTCACCTACGAAGCGTACCACGTTGGATTCTATCACCGCGTAAATTAGTAAAGATTACCTCCTTGAAGATCAAAACAATTACGAAATCATTGCAATTCTAATTACTAATAGCTGGTTTTAGATTACACTCGTTGTATTTACAAGGAGCCTCTCAATCAGTAGGCAATCAAAACATTTTAAACGCTCCTTAACCACTCCAAGGAGTCTAACAGTCAATGAATATAAATCTGTTTTATTTCTTGGTCATGTTTTTCGTTCTTTTGTAATAAATGTATCTAACGCTAAATATTCTCAGAATGGTAAAAGTTTAGATTTTTAAAATTCCACTACACGTTATTGGATCACGGAAGTTTATAAGATGACAAGGAAACCCGCCCCGCAAGTGACACAAACCAGAAACCAACCAAATGGCCGGAAATCATCAGCGGTTGGAGTAGGAAACGGATTGGATACACAGAATAAGATGAAAACCAACACTTGGATACTACAGGGTGCGGCGAAATAACTTCCTTTTTTGTAAGCGTTTTGCGTTTGAAAAAAGGAAGCTATTTTGCCGCACTCAGTACAATGAAAAACTGTTTCTGCTTTGTTTGACATCAAAAGGCTGCTTATCGAGAGTCTCCGACATATTGTAACTAACCTGATACCATTTCCATAAAAAAATTCTTCTTAAAAGGTCAGCGACAGACTGATTTCCACTTTATCTGCAGATAAAAGAATTACGACCTCGGGAAGCAGTTCATACATTATTCCACTTGAATGTTCACACAGAGGGAAATATATATAATGACGGACAGTTAAAGAAATGACCGAAGATTACTGGCGTCCGCATCTTATCCATGACAGAATTTGCTCGCACCGTCACGTAATTGCAGCAATTAATCATTTCTAAATGTATACTAAAAATCGAGTAACTTCCACTTGCGGAAGGTTATTCTTGACCCGCTGTCTTGGTATTCGCCACAACTGACGCAGAACCCTTGCATTTGTGTACTCTCAACATATGCCGAGGCGTATGTGGGTAAATACGGAATTCCCCACGCGAACCGAGCGGCCTTGAGACTAACAAGGATGCCATCTCCATCACTGCCATATTACGGGACTGGACTATAGAACAGGCACTTAAAAAATTAAAACCTAACCCCTCCGATAACAATAAATATTTAAAACACTGCAGGAGTTCTACAAAACATTGTAGTGTTCATGCATTTCCATTTAAACCATTTAGAATCCGCAATATTAATGGTTTTTAAGGTCGAGACAGTATTTGAAAACATATCCATAATGTAAACATGGTCTAAGAACACCTAGTCTCAGAGTATAAAACGCAAGGCTGACTTCAACTGGCGAACCGTGATTTTCTAGTTAGAGATTTCTCGCCCCTCCCCCTCCCCCTCCCCCCCGCCCCCAAGAGCTCGCCCATACCGACTTCAAACATTTTTTGTCTATTTTTTGATGACTACTACAGTAAACACTTCACATTTGCGAGTTTCTCATATTCGTGAATCACTAAATGTACACTAATTCTACGGTTGCATCATCTATAGGCTGATGGATGAGCGACGGAACGCGGCTTTCTTATACACGTGTCGGATTTAACCACTCACTTTTCTCACAACTAAAAGTTTGCAAGCCCTATTTTTGCACAAAATATACATTTCTGTAGAAACATTACACGCCATCGTCCCAATTCCTTTGTCGATAATATAGCATGATTCAGCAGGTTCGAGAAGAAGACTGTACGCACGCTCGTGAAAGAGCTCTTTCATTTCCTCCGGACGATTTACGGAATCAAAACATTCATCGTGCAAGGAATGAATCAGTAAAGATTAACAGGTCCAGGTTTGGATATTCTGGTTACCAAACCGCGCCTCCGATACGGATTCACTTTTAGCCGTTAGACCAACCTGAGATTTCCTTTTTTCGTAAGAATAGAAAGGGTTTTCTTTTTGCTTTCTTAATTCATGAAAATAACATTATTCGTACTATTCCGACAATTGCCCAAAATAATTCAATAATTATACCGGCAAAGAGTTTTTTTTACATTCAATCAGCCAATTCGTTTTTGGATTGTACTTGGTTTGATGGTACTCTGATTGCACCTGGTTACAGCACATTTCCTCAAACCCGGGTTTGGAATAATGGCTAACACATGGGATTTCTTCGGCAAATTTAGAACGTTTCGGATTTTACCTGCCTATCATATAAATCATTGGATAGAAAAAAAGTTTTTCATTGATTTCACACTGCGATCTCCAAACTGCCTTCATTCCCTGATGTTGCTAGCAATCCGAGAATCCAATGACGCGAGAGCAGAACAGCCTTCAAAAGTAATTTTCTGAGGGTAATTTGATTTCGATTCTTAGTCATAAGGGTGAAATAAATTTGGGCCGAAGAGGCGAACGCACTCAAATTAGTCCTTTCGTGACTAGATTGGCCAACCGAGATCCTATATTTCGAGTGTCTAGTAAACAAAATGAAAGGTATGAGAAGAAACAATGCAGTCATTTATCTCTGACCGCGAGTGCCATAAGGCCTCGTCTGGTTGAGTGCGCTAAGTGAAACGCCGAAAGTCGTTACTCTCAAATCAGTTGGAAAATGTGAATGGGCGTGCCCATTGGCACAACTCGCTTATGTTACTGTTTTGTCACCCATTGAATTGCGTGGCCTGCTGAAAAAGAATTGATTCTCCATCGTAAATGCTTTCTCACTTGCTTCCTTCCTTCTTTCTAAGTTTAACGTTAAGATTACCGTTCTCAGCATTTGACGTAGAGATGACAACATATTTCCCTTTCCTAGTATTTCTCACTACTACAGAAGCAATGATGATAGTGGTGGTGGCGCCAACTTTTACGTGCTCCAACGATAGAAATTATTTTGCTATTTAAGGCAACACGTGAAAACCATTAAAAGGAATGGTCACTTAGACATTGATTGCAAGACAAAGTAGCAGGTGAATCAAAGTTCTGAAGAAATCGTAAGTATTAGTGGTTTTAAAAACACAAGGGAGGTGGTTGAGGCGGCACCACTAAGAAAAATTATGTATTGATCTTCCTATTGCATGAAAAAGGCTTTCATTTCTTTATAAAGGTATTTTCTTTCAGCACAGTGATTTTAAAAGACATTTTAAATGTCACTAACAATAAGATAAACGTATTTATACGAGCATACCGAGTACTTACCAGATAAATAGATTTTCCAGCAACTATACTCGAATCTATCAACTTGGGAGGTAAGGAAAACACAGGAAAATGGTGAATCATCTAAATACAAGGATGACCATAACGCAAATGATCCGAAATTATCATTACCACGTTTCTTTCTTTTTTCAATTTAATCTCATTACTTTGTCCTATTACGCGGTAGCATAAAGCATATTTACATCCGCTGAAGAGAGAAGAATATTAAAAGAGGAATGATAACATTTTTACACTACAATGATTACAACTCAAGAAAATTAAGAGACAAACGCAGACCTTTTAACAGAGACATGTCTTTGCAAACAAGAAGATTATAGCATGACCACACCAAATAAACAATTCCATGAAAGACATAAGTGCTTATATTTGTCTCTCATAATTCTTAAATTAATTCCTGTTTCGAACAAGACAGTGTATTGAAATAGACAGCGGACATATACGCCGCAGTGAATTCTCGAATGCGTGATAAAGGTGAATATTTTCGCTTGTATCTGCGTTTTGCGCGACTGAGCTACGCAGTAAGTTTGTAAGTAAATACCCATTGCCAAGATATTTCGTCCAGTACCACGCCATCACCCCATTGGGTCAAGGGCATTCGAATCGAATCCGGAGGCGTAACCAACATGGGATACGAAAGAGGCGAAAACGCCCACGACAATGCCTGGCATACTCCGTCCAACGCTTTGAAAAAGTTCGAAGTAAACGGAACTTTAACCATGAAAATGAAGTTTGTAAGAAGTAAACATAAGTTTGCTGCTCTATTAGTACGTCATTAAGACTATTTCCTATCATGTTTAAGATAATCCAACACTGCTGGGAAAACTATTAAAGCTTCAAAACGAATAAATTGCCAATTTATATTTATTATTAATAATTGAGAAATAAAACGGATCATGAAGAAAAAATCATGGATGTGATTACGCTAAACCAAAATTTGCATGCACGATCAAGTAAGAGTAAAAACTTTTAGGTGAAAGCAGTTTCATGCCCAAATCTAAACATGTACATAAATATGACCGCGTCTATCCAAATATTAGACGGTGCAAGTATCGAAAATTTGCTGTTTGTTATAAAGAGTGCTTTTTAAATGCCATTTAAAAGTATTACCAATTAAAATACATATTCTTATAACACACGATAATATTGTACTGTATTTATTATTAAGAATTATCAATGGAACTCAATGTGCAGCAATGTTTACAATGAAACTCGTCTTAAATGATGAATATTCTGTCCAGGGATCATAGCTGCAGAGTTATGATTGTAGTGAAAATACGAGCAAATTGAAGGAAAAAAGTGCCGGGGTTTTGGAGGCGACTTTATTTAAAAATAAGGCGATGATTTACCAACATTTATTTTCATTAAATATTTTATTAGAAACATATTGTCTTATGACTATAATTACAACGGACGAAGGAATATGCGGTACCTTGGCCTTTTACATTATCTTCAATGTGCTGTCAATTCGGACGAATGACATGTATTTAACGCACATACGCGAAAATTAAAAAGTAAACAGTAATGATGCATAGCAACTACAAGTAACTATTTAAAAATACGCTTTTCCAACTCCTACTAATTAAAATACTGCATGGTATATTCTGTTCACAGTTGCCATTGGTACGCTAGATACAAAGAGGTAGGATCTTAGAACTGACGCAACTATACGGAGAAGGATCAGCATGAGCAAACATGAAGTATTACCGGAAAGAGATAAGACATCAAAGGGTTTCCGGTTTACTATATGTGTTATATAACCATCAAACTGCGTCACGTGTCTTCAGACACGATTTCACATTTTCAGAAATGCTTCTCGAGATTAACTCACCAATATAAGGTACTATTAAGACACACCTCAATAAAAAAATAATGCAATGCTTACAATGATGAAGTTCCCAGAGAAAGGTAGTTGCTTTCTTTATCATTGCATGCACTCAAATGATGCAATTCTTATACAAAACCCATTTCACTACGTTACTGTATATTACACCAGTTTTGAGGAAAGTTACTCATCCTCACAAGGGAAAATTTCTTGGTCGCGCTTATACAAAAAAAAATATATATATATATATAGTATATATATATATATATATATATATATATATATATATATATATATATATATATATATATATATATATATATATATATATATACACACACATATATATATATATATTCATATATATATATATATATTTATTTATATGCATACATAATATTGATACGTGGCGGACCGGAATTCATGAATGAAACATTTTCGGCCGTCTTCGTAATCATTACTTATTCGCAATCATCCCATAGTCAGCAATTAAAATATTGGAACCAATTCAAATTCATTCCCATTCACTCATTTGCGCCATTAAAGATGGATGGGAAAGGATAAAAGGTGGAGAGAAATCCGGCGTCGGCATCAGGCTACTCTTAACGAAAGACGCCAAGGGGTCCGCAGCTTAACGTCCCATCCGACGGACGGCGTACTAACTCAAAGTGCCCCCCACAAAGTATCGGGACACCACTGAAAAAATCTGTCGCAGCCGGGATTCGAACCTTCTGGGAGGGAGGCTAGTACATTAGCCACTGCACCATCCCGATCCCTCGTGAATTACCCAAAAAATAAAGCATAAGGTAAGAGAAAATACGTTGTACTTTTAGAACCAAAACAGCTTTCCACACTAAATTACATTGAAACATGCTTTCCAACAAAACATCGAAAATGTAATCCAACAAAACGCGAGGAACATTTAATACGACCCCACAGACGTCGTGCTGATTATTTGAGTTCTAAGATCGGCAGATGACCTCTGTCATTTGAGGATGACATCGTAGTTTGAATGGTTTGCGGAAGCACAAAACTATTTTGGTCGAAACTGGAATTGCCTTCGTTTCAAATGGAAGAAAATTGCGCGAAAATGTTAAGGGCGAAACCAAAAGACAAACTACGGTGGCATTGACATATCATAATCACGCAACAACTATCAATTTAAATAAAATAATGAAACAAGTTTCGAAGCGCGATCAAAAGTTATGATAGTAGAGTGTATTCGTCGCCGATGGCCAGAAAAATTCACTGCACGCGAAATTAGTTACACCAGAGGGAACGTGAAATCCAAAGGCTATTTGGATATTTCATCCCAATTGAATGACGTGGAAAAGGGCGGTTAAGTGGCAGTAGCATTCCACGAAGGGTGACAAGGGTTGAACGATTTAACGTTCCATCGGACTTATGGTGTACGTACTGTTAACAAAAAATCTGAATACCTGAAGATCGTCAGTCTGGGAAGCCATAAGGTACAAAATCATCGCACATCGCCCCTGCTCGGACCAACGATGTATTTACGGATGCATAAATTGAAAACCTTGCGTTACAATGATGTCTTTATCTAAACCATTAGGGACAAAGCAGCTCCAGCTAATAAATTAGGTGTGTAAGCCGCATTTGATCTGATCGAATACTCAATTTATCTACATCTACATCTACATAATACCCCGCAAGCCGCCGCAAGGGCGTGTGGCGGGGGGTGTTAGGTAACAACCGTAAAAAAGAAAAATACCACATGCAAAAAAACAAAACGGAAAATTACACCCACAGCAGCGCACACACTCATGCAAAAATCCCTTCATCCAATACTCATGCAAACACATATACCGAAAACAACTAAAAAACTGCACCCCATGATGCAGCACGAAAGCAATCCTACAACACGGAAGCAAGGACACAACAAGCAAGAAATTGAAACATCACTACCACATGAAAATGCACCACGAAACACTCTACCCCCAAAGAGTCTCTAAATGGCAGGGAATGCGACCCAACGTTGCAGGTAGCAGGAATTTGCCCCCGCGGGAAGGGACGAGGGATTGAAAGGGAAACTTAAAAACAGATGAACAGAACATGAATGAGGTCATTCGGAACTTATAATCGAGAGACATAGGTGCCTTTTGCCTGGGCCATATTTACGTATATCCCTCGCAGCCCTAGGCTGTATGTATAACTTAAAAGTCTTATTTCCTATTGCATTTTCCGTATTGTCTAATAGTAAAAACTAAAGCTAAACAGAATTCAACTCCCACTTAAGCAGTGATAAAAAAGTGGCAGTAAATAGCAAGGCATCATTTTCTAAGACGTCTTTGTGGAAAGGCAATTAAAAAAGTCGAAAATGATATTCTAATAGGGAAAATTTATTCATTTTGCCTGGAAGGTTTATAGAAGATTTGAGTTGATTTCCTCCTTGGCAATTCGTTTCATCTCATTTAAGGCGGCCATAATTCATTAATTTATCATAAATTTACTGCCTTCCAGCAAATAAAATTAACTTTGCTAAGCATTTACATGGTGCAATAAATCAATCATATTTAGAATGAAATTAACTTAAGAGCTGTCCGCAACAAAACTGGAAAAACAATAAAACGTTTAAATGACACTAGAGCTATGGAACGCCTTGTAAAACCATAAAGTATTAATTGCGACAGTAAAAATTATTATATTATTTCATATTACCTTCCATTTACAAAAGTTGTTCAAAATTTAAATTTAATTGAAAATAATATACGTATTTACTGTACATAAACCTCAGATGGATTCCATTTCTACACATTTCTTATAAAACAAAGATATACTCAATAAATATACAATCTTTATTCCAATTGTGTCAAAACCGTATTATATACCGGAGTAGTAGTATTAGCAATAGTAAGCTGTATAATTTCAAGAATGAATAGAGAAATAAGACAAAATGAAAAAATTGGTAGTCATGATAAGTTTAATTGAACATTCCATACTTTATTTAAATAAGCCTCATTACCGTAAAATGGACGGGTACTTACATTTTAAATTTTCCAAAAAAAGGGATGATTGAGAATTTTCCGGGAATCAATGAGATGCCTCAGAAAGCAATCCACGATATTTTGTCAATATTTAATCTTAAAAATACTTGTGAGCCTAAATATTTCTTAATGCTACAGTTATTCCAAAAGAAATTTCCCGTAATTTCCTCGGAATTACTAGCATAAAACTGGAATAAGACTTTTCTGTTACACAGGTAGATGTGTTCGTAAGAAAAAATGAATAGCCAAGGATGACTATGAAATAACGTCAACGCATCGACCCCCTGCGCACATCAGTCCTCGGCAGATGATGGATTGAATGTGCGTTTAGAATGTATTTGTTTCATTACAATTGGATCAACGAAATATTTCACATTCCCATCTATTGAGGTCCATTCCTAGACAGACGAAACAGCAGTACATTTCTAAATTTATAACAGTGAAAAAATAATTTTTTTAGAAATGTATAAAAAAATATGCTGAAATAACAAACATTGCCATTACATTATGATCGACTCGTTAAAAAAATCGATAGGCCGCACGCGACAAAATAAGTACCCAGATCTATATGGTAAAAAAAACACGGGATCATAATAAGATTAATGCATTTTTCTATACTGTTATTTGCTTCCAATGGAATCTGTACAACTCCAAACTCTTTTGAACAAATTCTCCTCATCGCTATCACTATAAAAGAGCATTTGAATATTTCGAGTAAGTAGTATTACTTTATAAAAACACACTGAACGGAGAATCGGGAATTATTGCATAATTAATCTCTGGAAGGCATTACTTGCTTTTTGGGCCCCTCGTATGCTACGCGCAGGGATTTCCGCAGCTGATGATAAGAAAGAACGCAACGTCATGGTGGAAACCAAACATGCTCGGACAGACGCGGGAACGTTTGCTTTTCACAAGTGACGAACACTACAATGACATGTATACGGGTGATTCCCTAAGCAAACAAGCCCTGCCCAATTTTCGAGTTTTTGCACCAAGTCCAAAGTTTACCCACTGGGGCATCCAAAGAGCATTTAGCGCCGCGACTTGGTCCATAAAATTTTCTCGTCGAGCAGATGGGGTGGTTGAATGTGGGCCGGGATTTGATGGCCTCTCTCACTAGTTAACATATTCCTGGATATTCAGCAACCGTGGTCACCGGCACCGCCATATTACATGCTTGAGGAAAATTTTAATGCGCTTTTCCATCAGGAAACAAATGATAATTTCAGAGTACACGTTTTTTTTATCATCTTCTCAATGTTACATATAAAAAAAATGGTCATATAATAATCTTACAATTCCAAAAATAGGAAGTGTGTTCTTGGTATGATAATTTTGCTGTGAAATTCCATGCCACCAAATGAAAACCGCTGAGGAGCATATTCCTTCTCAAATGGCTCTGATCAAACAAAGAATAAGGAGATATTTCCCGAGAGGCATCGCGCTTAACCTGCAATTAGTAGAGCTATGAATTCTCTTACATGTTACGGCGTCATTCTATTTTGTTTCATTTAATGAAAACTTTGTCGCGTTTTGAAAATGGACACCAAACTAATTAAATATTTTTTAAATGGAGATAATTTAAATTCGTCATATTGTTCTTGATTTCAAATCGTTCACGTCGAATGACGCGATACCTACGAGACTTGGTTAACAGAAAAATCGGCATTAGGTTGGGAAATAAATGTGAGATACTCAAATTCCTTATTCATTTTCATAGCACGGGCCACTTAAAGAGACGTTAAATTTTAATCTTTTTGCTATGGAATATTAACTAAAGATCATAGAGGCACTGGAAATTTCACTGGCATTATACACAATTTTCCAGACGCGTTTTAAATTCTATAGCTATTATTTCAATCTCTGAGCCAAGTAACATAAAAATATAGAGATAATGCAAACAATAAAAATCTTGAACAAAAGCCGACAGATTAATGACTTGGCGTTGGAAGATACCCTTGGGTTTCAATGGTAAATTTAATTTCGGCCAAAAGCTTTGAATGAATACGACGAGTTCGTCGTTGAACTCTATATAAACATCGGTCTCAAGGATAATGTATTTCAAAACCAAAGTTTCATTAACTGCGCCTGATAGACGCCACAGAATTAGGAAACGCACTGTAGTCCATTTGGAGGTGGCTTTGATAGTCCACTATTACAAGTAACAGGTGACACTATTAACTCCCGTAGTTTGGATTATGAATTTCAAATATTTAAAGAAAGACAATTCCTGGCGGTGAATCAAGATAACTGTAAAGAGACCTCGGCAAGAAATTCCAACCTATGCGAAAATAGCAGTCGCAGGCTCCGTGTAGAGTAATCGCACAAGCAGTATTCATTCTAAAGCATCATTGATTCCGAGAAGTGGTAAGGTATAGAATAAACAAGCAATCCAACGCACAATAAAGGGCTGTCTAACCCTGTGGTCAGTACTTTAATGACTGCATCTAGTTCATATCCAGACCACCTTTCCAAGATCAAGGTCTGTGGGACCGGTTCTACGGGTCAACAACCTTGTGTACCAAACATTATGGGCGTCCGTACCACATCTACACGGCACATACATGTGACATATATATATATATTACGGTAGAGTTAAACTATGTACTTGCGTCAATCTGGCAAAGAAAATGTTTCTATCACATTGCCGAGTGAAAAATCAGTATTCAACAACAGGCAACTGAAAATGTTTTAAAATATACTCGTGTACGTATCGGCTATACCGGTCACACTTATCAGGCATTACATGAGATTTATCATGGCGTAAATATACCCAATGTATGAAAAGAAAAAACAAATACTGCCCTAATTTAGTACTTAGGTTATCACGCGCAATGCTTAAGGTTGGAATGATCTGCACTTACCCCAACAGTTTTCTTGTAGTTAACGAGCTGATCAGAAGCTGGATCTCGGCTTGCCATTTTCGTTCTCAACTACTTCCAACTTGTGGATAAACCTCACGATCCAGCCCAACTTGCCACGGAGTGAGCCAAGCACTTGAGTGGTCAATCTCCGTCTCACGAGCAGTTTATATCGCTGTGTTGACGCCTCGGCGGAGAACGTTGCTAAGCGAGCATTGGTGCTGCCACCTAACACTATTCAGCGATTGGCGGTTTTTAAAATAAGTTTTGATTGTATCATTTTCTCTTTCAATCATAAAACGGAATTTAAAAACAATGAATAATCAAAAGGCAGCTGCTGCGCTGAATTTGGATATACATACTCTTTTCGGGAAACAGGGGTGCACCCATTTGTTACCTCAAAATTATTAAGAGTAACATAATTAAGTCATAAATTAAGACAAAGCCCATTTATTTGTTTATGAATTTTGGGAAAGATAAACAAATGATTTCTGAGTTATATACATGAAATGGTTTGAATTTATACGATCTGCCTTTTCTATATGTAGTGATGGCAAACTATATTTTTACATTTTTTCATATTCCCTGACTATATCAGATATAAAGCCCCTTTTTTCAAGTTTAACCAGAATATTAAATGGGCATTTTCATTGATAATATCATATAAAAAATTCCACTTGTAAATGTAGGAGTTACTGGATTCATTAAAAATATGTATGGTTAGACAAGGGTCATTCGATAATCATATTATCTTAGAAGTAAATTTTTATTTAGCAATGAAAAAAATTAAGAAAAACAATTTAAAAAATCAAAACACGAAACATACAAGCAATGATTGCCAGCCACTTAGGTGCTCTAAATTTTTACTCAATGATATTAATTATAAACGAAATATTTTCAGAAACCCCAAGCACCTTCCATTTATGATACATCAAGATAATTTTAAGACGTAGACGGCAAATCTTAAAGCAAGATGAAAAATTGATGAATTAAACATTTTCCAGAGCTCTGGAAAGAGGTCTTAATCAAGTTAGGTTAGTTGATGCAGTTGGCCATAAAGAAGGCTTTGATACTAATGTAAAAATCACTCAATTCTCATGGAGTTTAGTTCCTTTGAGAAATCCAGACCTGCTGTCTCAAATCTTTCATGGCACAAACAATGGCACCCATTCTGTCTACTAATGTGGCTAAAATGCATCAAGCAGGACTTTGTAAAAATGCAACACATGGCATCTGATTTAAAGTTTTAGTTCAAACTTGCCAGATCAAATTACTTAACCTTAGGTAATTTTTCAGAAGTATCTTGATTAGTAATATTAGCATATCTAAACTCTGATTAAACTAAACATTAGAAGGACATGAATATACTGGACATTTCGACAGGAAGTTCATCTTCACAATTCGGTTCTCAGGGGAAGAGTGGAGAGAATGTGTGGGTGGTAGGTGATGATAGAGCAAGGTAAGGATATGAAAGTTATTGGACAGCTTTTATGGACAAATATTAAGCCCAGGTTTGAAAGATTTAAGCACACATGTGGGCCATCTTGCATGTTCTCATCTCCATGCTGCCGGTGGATTATCATTATATATGAGTGTATATATATACACACATGCATAGTGCGTACTAATACTTTGACAGATAAAAATAATTTTTTCCCAGAAGTCAATTTCCAAATCTTCAGCACAAGCACCTGGATAAACAGGATAATTGACAATACAAGTATATTTCTTGCACATATTGGCTTTCTTCATTGCAGACTATAAAGTTCTCTAATGCTACTTTTTAAAGGGCAGTAGTTCCTTTTATTCCAACCAAATTGACTCTATGTGAATTATAAATGCTGATCTAACAATTTAGTGATGCCTTCAATTCGCTCAGAAGTTTTGGAGTTAAAAACCAACAATCCTTCGCCATGTCAAGCTAAATATTTCTGGAAACTGCACTTTTTACTCTCATTGTTCTTTGTCATTAGGTTTGCCTTAACAAGAATCATTAATTTTACACTAACTAATCAAGCATGCTATTTAACTTCGTGAAGCACTAGTTTCTCTGGAGAAAATGTGCAGCAGAACTGGCCCAAAATACATATGTTCACATTCCTTTTGGAACTTTTAAAAATTGTATCATTTCAAGCTTTTCATACCTTAGGATATATAATTTGGTTATATGCAATACTGAGAGAAGAGGATAATTTTATTACTAGTAATGGACATAAGATATGCCTGTGAATGAAATGCATGACTGTACCCTTTTCATGTAGCACAAAACATAAATGAAGTGTGTGGCATGTATTATCAAGTCATTGGAGATGCTCTACAATGTCTCATTGAAAGTTGTGTTCAACCTTATTGGGCTATAATCAGTTTCAATTGCACCATGGGCCAGATTAAGATTTCAGTGAGCCTTATTTTTCCATAATAAAATACTCTTAATACAATTATCAACCATGAAGTAATAATATATTTCAAAATATTTTTTGACAGGATGGCAGTTTTTTCAACCTTAAAAATCATTAACTTTCCATCAATTAAATCCAATCACTAACTTACCAAAACAGTCTTTTGGATAGCAAACCAGAGGTGCTCATCAGACCTTAAAATGATGGGTAGGTAGTATTTATCGAAGCTTTGCAAGCAAAGCAAGACTTTTCCTTTGAAAAATTGAAGTATTCCATTGTAGTAATCCATTGAAAAAGACAAGTAGTATTTTTGAAAGATAATTTAAGATTCCCTTTGGCCCAGGCAAGTCATGACTCTGAAATGTTTTGGCCCCATAAAACAGGGTGGGCCAGTCTTAGAATGATTACTATCATTTGGCATTCTACTGGAAAATGTAAGTTTTGGATGGACACATCCCACATAATAGTACAACAATACATTGCTTGCCTCAAGGCAACCAGACATGATAACCTATAATAACCCCCTCTTAAATTCCTTATACTTCCTTCTGTTCAACATGCTCATCTTATTTCTACCCATTCCTCGTTTGCCTAACATTTTCCCTTCAGTCTTTCCCCTCAGTCCAGTGTCCCTAACATCCAACTGACAATAAAAATGCTCTGCATCCATCTTTCCACTATTCTTCTATCTCACCTTGTACAGCCCTAAAATATTTATAATTCCACACTTTTGTAATTTTCATGTCCTCAACATCATTCCATCACTGCTGATTGGGCCAAGTCCCATAGTTGCTAAAACTCAATCCAGATCTATGTCCATCAAAGTAGGATGAGCTTTATTGAAACAGTTTCTCATTGCCTACCTCTGTTAGTCATTTGATACCATTACTAAAATGGCACCCCACTGCATCCAGACATCTTTGCAACGGCCTCTCAACGGCGAACAGATGCTGCACAGACTAACACTCACCTGGCATGTACCCTTTGACCTATCTGGTATCGGTGACCCTTCTGGGAGCAAATATAATTGCTTCCGCCAACACATATCTAGGAGTCACAAAGTCAGAGTACACAAACCCTTCCATCATGTCAAGGTCATTGTCCATGGAGGGTAATTCATAGAATTGTGGGCCAAATTCATTAAATCAAGGAACAATCATGGAAAGAACCTTTCATGCAGTGAAATTGCTAGTTATCTGAAAAGACAGCATTTTGTGCCAAGCATAAAACTTGCATTCCAACGGAATAAATTTTATTGCACAGGTGTTTCTATACTGTTAAAATATCATTGGGTATGTAGCTAAAAATAAACCCTGATCTATCGTAAAGTGTACAAAAGTATAACATTATGCCAAAATACTTAAAAATTATACCTAATGAGGATATACCATTTGGGGAGTCTCACCAATTAAGTACCTTAAAAGAATGCTGTCACCAAGAAGAGTAGTAGTACAAAACATGTGACTTAAAACCAATATGCTTGATGGAGATTAAAATATGGATCTTGTTTATAAAAATGTATAATGCATACATAAAACTGTCCTTGCTAAGATGTCATCTGGTAACCAGGAGGAATATATCTTAGGCTATGAGCTTAGGTAGGTGATTTCACCATTCAATCGGATTTAATGTTTAAGAAGTATTCTTTTCAAAATATATCTGCATGCCATAAGTATAAAGACACTTTGAAATGTGTCACCAAAGTTTATACAAAATAGAAACATGAATACAGAAATAATTTTTTGAAAAATATGAACACACCGAGTCTAAACTCACACAGTCTCTAAACATTACTCACAATGTTTTGGGTGGCAAGGCATTTTTATGTAAGACCTTTATAATTATGCTCCCTAAAGAACCCATATATAAGAACAAAATCCTATTTCAGTGTAAAAGTAAGACAAAAGAAAACATGAAAAGTAACCTTACAACAAGGACCATTCTAAAATAATAAGATAATAAATCAAATAACTATCCTGTCTTTAAAAAAAAGCAGTAACTATTAGAACATTAACAACGTCAACCGAGAAAAAGCAGCGTAAAAATGCTGAATCATTGAAAACAAAATTTAGATCAGCAAAAAAAAAATATTTGGGGCATTTGTTAGATTCAAATTTTTCAAAAACTTATTAGAAAACCAAATCGTCCTCAGGCTATGATTTTAATCTATTTTCAAATTACTATGGAACAAATTTATGATGGATATGAAGAAATTCTGCAAATGTACAACACACATGAATAATCATAGTCATATGTAAATTAATTGATATGCAAATAAAATAAGAACCATTGCTATAGATGTGATTCTAAAAGTATATTCCTTATTTGATGTCATACTACTAAAATTACCAGTCATGAATACACCATATGTGCATTAACGCCTATTTACAAATAATTATTCTATAAATTTAAATTCATATTTACAACTATAGAAACCAGTTTATTCATCCACTTTAATGGATCACTTTTCCATTTTCTTTTTCCCCGCTGAAATTTCATAAATCACTTCCCTAATACGCTGCAGTTCTTGAAGCTCCTTACTGGTTTCCTTGATTTTTGCTTCTTTCTCCAAAATAATCTGTTCATTCCTCTTGTTTACAAGTCGAAGAGAGTTGTTATCCTGCATAAGAAGAAAATAATTAATGTTTCTAAAATTAGGAGATCTATGAGACCAAAATTCTACCCTATTACAACAGAGAAATTTTAATTAACTGAGTACTTGATACATCCCATAAAAATGTCATACAATGCAATAATAAGGCAAAAAATACTTTTATGATTCCCTATGACCCCTGAGCCAGAAAGTTTCCCAACTCCTGGTGCCTACTGTCTACATCACATTAAATCCCCAGAATTAGAGTTTTCTAAGAACCTTGGGAAAAAAGTGCAATGGGAAAAAAGTGCAATGGGAAAAGAAAAATTAATCACTGTTACTGCAAAACTCATTCACTGACTCAAGTAAGGGTAAAAATAAACATGCTAATAAAGCAATTCTAATTAGAGCTAAGGATGTATCTTAGTAACACATGGCACCATGACATTTGACAGCATATGAGGCAATGAAATTTTAATAAGAATAATGAAATATTCTTAGCAAATATGTAAGGAGATGAGTGAAGGATACATGCACTTTTGTAAAATTAAGAAAAATTTGAGAATAGGGAGATGGGCGATATAGGCAGCAGGGTGATACCCTTGCCTGGCAACCGAGAGGTCGTGGGTTCAATTCCTGCGTGGATATTCCCATACTTTTCAGATTACTACTAAATACAAAAAGACTAACCTTAAAGGAAATATCATAGTATAAGGAATAATTAAGAACTACACCTGTCAATCTCCATATAAATAAATATTACTAATTTCCATTTTATCATGAATAAAAAATTGCTGAAAGGTCATCTTGGCATTACTGAAGTATAAACTGGCATTTTAGTTTGTCTTTCACCCTCAGCATGCATTAGATTAAATACTTACAGAATAATTTAAATGAATAAATGTCACTAGCAATACTATACAAGAATTTAAAATGGATAGCTATGTGTAATAATGGCTACAGATATTATGTATTATATCAAAAACAGAACAATGAGGCACTTAGGCAAAGCAATTAAACTATTACATTGGTAGAAATACAACAAAACTTTATTGAAATGCAAATAAATATTGGATTTTAAAAAAAGCCACCTACTTCTTGCTGATCCTTATTCACTTTATATAATTTCTCATTTTCTCTCTGCTTGTCCTCCAACAGTTTATCTTTTTTCTGAATGCTCTCTTCCAACTCCTGAACCCTTTCCATAAGTGCTGAAATGAAGATCACATAACACAAATAAAGAGTTAATTACCTCTCAATTAAAAGGACCTAAATACTACCCAAACACTAATTTCTGGTTTAACATACATCACAAAATACAAATAAATATTTTTTAATCAGATGAAATTAGAACACCTTATTGCATATCCACCCTCTACTAAGCCTGATGTCATGTGAAATTCACACATCAGGGTGGGGAAGCCAGTTCCTCTCCCTGAGTCTGTTATGGTTTCTCAGGAAGGTGTGGTACCCGAAAAATCACATAGCTTGTGTGGAGCTGCAGGTGCCCAGGGGGGATGGCCCAGGAATCGAACCTGGGCCCTCTAAGTCAGTAGTCCAACGCTCCACCCCTGGACTACTGCAACTCACACACACACAATCATGTGTGGGCGTGCATAAAAAATGTGAAAATAACTAATATTCAACTTTTATGACATAAATTTTATCGTTTAATTATGTTATGAACTTATTGATGTATATTTGATGATTTAGCTTTCGCATCATGGCTAGAATACTATCTTCACATCTCCAGTCGTACCTCAGATTTGACAATACATACATGATTTCTTGAAATGGCCAATGTAAAGAATAGGGAAGTCCATAATGTGGACTGAAATTTATAATGGATGAAAAAGGTAGAAATGGAAAGGAGAGCAAGATCACTAACCTGTCAGGGATTTTGAATACTCCGCTTTCTCTTCTTCCTTTTCTTTGGCCATTGCCTCAAATTCTTTCCGCAAAGTTGCTTCTTTCCTCTGGGAAACTTCAATCTCTCTCATTTTTCCTCTCATTTCCTGGAAGGAATTCAGATTACTGTTTACTTGAAAATGGAAATATTTTCGAAAGCTTTTTCATCTAACTTGCTTTTATATCTCTGCTTTCTATAATTATGATGGACTACAAATTTAAGTTTGAAAAGGAAAACAAACTAATTCATACTGATTCATTCATGTCCAAACTTTTTAAAAAGCATTTTCACTTCTCAATAAAATGTATAGGCTCACTGGTTATTAACAATGGATCTTAGATGCAAGGCATTAATTAGCATAGAAGTCTACTTTGACGTGTTGTTTGATTCAGGAAGCATCAGAATCAGGATCAAGAAGCTCATGCAGATCAAGATACCCTTCTAATGGAAAAAGCACACAGTATCTTCATAATTAACTAATAGGTCATTAAAACTAAACATAAAATTCAAAAAGGAAAATATATATTTATGGTAAATGGTACCTCTTATCCAGAATTTAAATAACATCCATTAACCTAGCAAACTGTTGGAAGATTAATGGTTACTTTTTCAATTTTTTTGTTATTCCATGCTCATTGAAAAAAAGTTTCAATGACAAAAAAGAAATTTAATAGCCTTGCAAAGCAAATTGTTTTCACTAATATTTTTCCTAAAATTTTATAATCACTTGCAAAATAGTCAAACGACTTTGAACAAAAAATAGAGCATCCTTTCCTTTTTGGTACACAAAAATAGCCTTATCAATTTAATGATTCAATTAATGGTAAATCTACCCCTATGTTAAATTTATTACAGAGCATGAGTTTCTTTTGATCACAACTTGTCATTAAGACACAATGAAGTGGCAAGTTTCTCATGGATGTTAGGCTTCATTTGGAGATTCCCAAGAGATATCAAAGACATGTGTATGCTTAAAACTAATGCTGTTCCAAAGTAAGGCAAATTCAGTCATAAAATTCATTATCTGGAACCCCCTAGGATATCACACAGGTATCAAGAGACTTCAACATAAGTCCTAGATAATGGCTCGTAATTAATACATTGATTTTCCCTCTTTTGAATCACCATTTATATTTTATTAATGCAGATACTTGGAATTCATTCCCTTTCTTTAAAATGGCAATGTTTGACCAAACTTCCTTATGTAGATTGTGTATTCATATGCTCCGTGCCAGCAGAAAAATTACAACTCAACTATTCCCAGAAACAAACATGATTTTTACCAAACAATGCAGGAGAAATTTCTCAAATGTTTAATATCCCCTCAATTAGGGCTATGCACTTTTACCACAATATGCATTTGATGCTTAACATTCATAGTAATAACTTCCCAATGCTCAAACAAATAGTCTTGGACTCACTGATGTGTACACTCAAATAAGGTTTCATAAATAGATGTACATATACTTACTCGTATGAATTGTTGTTTTGATTTTATTTGATACTGATCCTTAAACATGCACTTTCATATTTTAATTTTCTACCAACTTTAATTGCACTGTTTATTTTATTATACTCTTCTTTTGCATGCATACTGAAATTGTGACTTTCTCATAACCATCATAATATTGCAATCTCTCGTTTACAACCACATAATGACTGTGTATTGTTGAGTTTTATTTGAAATCTGCCCTGGATTACAATTAATTTGATTTTACCCTATGTTCGAGCCATACAAGAAACATTTTTCAACAGATTTTTCCAACCAGTACCAATGCCCATTAGTTTTTCCACCTGCTTTAATATGCTTCCAATACACATACAGGCATTAAAACACCTGTCTGGGAGCTGTGACAGGGATTCAATAAAATGCTAATTGTAGAATTTTAACATTCTACCAATCAGCAAATAAAAAAACCATGGACAATCAAACCTGCATATGTTGAGTATGTTTCTCCATTGCTTTCAGCTCTTCATTCTGTAGCTTAAGAGTCAACTGCTGTTTTTCAGCCTGGCAACCCTCCAAGCACTGTTGTTTGTAATACATAAGCTGATGCAGACGACTCAACTATTTGAAAACACACAAAAATGACAATAAAAAATTAATTTCTACATTGTTAATTCAAAAAAGCAAAAAGTTCATAATAAATAAACAACTACACTGATGGTCTATTATGTACTTACAATACCATTTTTCAGTAACTATGACACTGATCATAAAAATATCCAACCAAACTTAAGACACCTATGTGCCTAAATATTAGAAATAAATATAACATAAGAATTAGCTCCATAACAGAAAGGTTCATTGCACTTTCTAACTATGATACAGGTGTTATGCAAGCTTTCTCACGGCAATGGATATTCTTTGCTCCTGCAAGCAACAATTCTGTTAAGCAGCAACTTGATCCCATCATCATTTTCTAACTTGCTGAAGAATTGACTTTTGTCCCAAAGCTACAAAAATATTCATTTCCATTTTACCCAATGCAGTGAGGTGCCTAAAATATTTTTAGCCCATGGCAATACTTACAAGATACGCAATTGGAACTATCGACTATTCCACAACTAAAATATTTTTACCATCACCATTAACTGATCATCCTCACATTTTTTTTAAATTACAAATTTATATTGGTTTATGAAAACATCTATTAAATTTTTAGTTTCATTCACATGAAATGTCACATTTGAGACACAATTTTTTCACCCTTTCTAACAAATCCATCCTCCCAACTTCCATACCCATCCTATATACATCGAGTCATCTGACAACAAGCCCACTCCACTTGGGGGCTTTACTTGGGAGCAACACTTTGAAATGATCATGCGTATCTGACATCATAAACACAATTCAGTATACTATAGCTAACATTCACTATTTACACCAATGTATGTTAAACATGCACTGAAGATCACAACTAATTATCTTTGCATTCCCAAATTCTTTCCTCACTAGCTCTGCAGGTCTATCTGCCTCCACTTTTCTTTGACAGCAACCGACTACCATCCTTTCCTCTTTTGATGGCTAATTTCATTTCAAAAATGGTTTTCATATACTTCTAACCCTGACGTTACATAAGTCTATCTTTAATAGTGAAAATCATAATAAAATGTCATCAAAATAATGAAGGATCTCAGGTTTTCCCGGCGTATGGTATTCAAGAAGTTCCCTCGGGTTTCCCACCGGGTCAGGTTGCAGTACACCAACGTTTCGAAGGCTGACTCTGCCATCGTCTTCAGGGTGAAGTCTTCACCCTGAAGACGATGGCAGAGTCAGCCTTCGAAACGTTGGTGTACTGCAACCTGACCCGGTGGGAAACCCGAGAGAACTTCTTGAATGTCATCAAAATAGCTATTAAAATTAGAAAGTATATGCATCCCTATATTTCTAAATAAAAGCTCAAGGCTGCCAGTTATCCATTTCAAACCCAGTTATCTTCACCACAGTTGTCATAATGAAGGATGAGTTGTGTCCCCCTGAAATCTTCCGGGAAGTAGGCAGCGCACATTTTCCAGTGTTCAATATTTAAATGAGTTTGAAGTAATGCATTGACTTGTGGGCCACAGGATCATGCTATGGCTTAGAATGAGAATTTCATAGTAAATACATTCCAATTAATCTATTCTAAAAATATGCAACATCCCATGGGTTTCAATGGAAATTTTTTCATTAATATGATGGATATTATCAATTATAGGAGTATAATTAACTACTTTGGATAAAAAATGGATGTACCATACATAAATTATAAGATTATTATTTGCTCTTTGTATTTCTAAGCCAAGTGGTTTGAAAAAGTCATTACCCAGCCAAAAATGTTTACGATATCTATTATAACCCTACAAAAAAAATGCAAGTAAGTAAAAATGCATTAAGTACACCCTTATTCTTTGAATAATTTTCCAAAAACATTGTGCTCTATGATATCAAATTGAGATAGCTTGATATTCATGTATTTAATAATGTTTGAATAAACAGTATGCACACCGTTCAGAGATTCCTTGCCAAATTAATAACAATTTTGAATGCCGAAGTGCTTAAAATGATCATAACACACTTCCCCAGACAAATATATACACTTGCCCAATATTCAAAGCCAAGACAGTACCTCCACACTGGACTGAGCAAGCTTGTGCTGCAGCAGACATAAATGTGTCGTAGAGGAGTCCAGGTTAGCTTGCAATGCCCTCTCAGCATGACCCATCCCTCCAAGTTTATATTCATACAGCTCAATCAGGGCAGACATTGCTATGTCCTCAATCTGCATTTGAGAAAAGAGAGGGAGAGAGATTCAAGGGATAAGCAACATACTAAACTGCTAGAAATTGCAGATCTGTCATCTAAGAATAATAAAGCTATAATTACCTTGTTGTCATCCTTAGCCTTCTGGAGAGTTGAAATGAAAGAATCAAGCCTTGATTCTTGCTCCCGGGTAAGGGGTGGTAACTCTTCTGAAAGTTTCTGGGGGGAATTATATGGCAAACCACTGATTTTGCCATTAAATGACTGAAGAAAATTGGTATTCATGGAATCTCCACTCACTAAAACTTTCCCATTGCATTTATCAGAAGTCATAAGCAATGGCTCAGTGCTGTTCATCGCCTTAGCTAATGAAGCAACACTTCAGATGGAAAAAATATAAAAATGAGAAGCATTCCATAGATATATTGTATAATCAATGTGGCAATTGAGCAATATAAGATTTTGATGCATGAGATTCTCAACATTAATTTACACAACACGTTCCAATTGTCTAGAATTATTCACCACAGAAGCATTGGGCTTAAGCAGTCATTGTTTTATTATTTCAGAAATACTGAAATATTTCCAATAGTCAATGAGCAAAATGTAATGATTAATAACTTGTAATGACATTGCTGTGGAACAAACATTTCAAGTTTAACATACTGCTTACTTAATTTTTTATAAATATGTTTTGCCAACTACATTTTGGGTTATTTACCCTTTTGATCCATGCAAAAAATCCTATTCCATCAGAGAGATGCAAAATCGAATCCTAAATTTAGATTATTTACTGCATGCACAGATATTTAGAACAGGTGATTATTTCTCTTATTACCTTTCTTCCGGGAAAGCCACTGTACTAACAAGGGTGAGAACACGCTCTCTCAGTACCCAGTCACCAGCAAGAAGAGCCATGGCAAGCAAAGAAAGAACCTGACAGTGGGACAGGAGACGTGAACACAGGGTCAACCATGGTGCAGACCGAAATGCTAGCATTGTCCCAAAACGCAGAGCTTCAGCATACAAGCTAACCACATCCATCTATTTACAAAATAATTAAGAGATTATTTCACACTACTTAAAAGGAAACATCAAACCCTTAAATTAAGTTTATTATTTTTATAAAATAGATTTAATTAATGTATTTCATAAATCAATGTTTTTCATCAACATTTTCAAGACAACACAGATTTAGCTTCACCCTTCCACATGCTTCAGTTCCAAGATTGAGTTAGAGTGGGAACCAATATTTCAGTCTTCATCACATACATCAAATGTTGACTCCAGTTTGACAAGTGGACCATGCTGCAGTTTAATGCTTTAATAAATGCTTGGAATATATAGATATTATTTTTGACATGTATTCACTTGTTCATTGAGATAGTTAATTTTAAACTCATTTTTTAGGGACATAAAAAGTTAGCTTAACTTTTTAAAATTATTGAAACCAAACTGAGGCAGACAAAAGGAAAAATTCACATTGTAATTCAACCAGTATTAGTATGTTGAAATGGGAATAGTAAAAGATGTGATTTCTCAATCAATCTTTTCCTCTTTCAGTATATTACTAAAGCACAAGTGCTACCACTGTGCAATCTATTTCTTAAGAGATTAAGATATTTAAATCAAGGTTGAACATTGATATCAACTAATAATCATAAACAATTAGCCAATCACATATCAACCTCTTTTTTTGGGACCCCAAGTTTTATAAATCTTAAGTAAAAAGAAATTTTAAGTTTTATAAATCACTGAGCATGTCAAAATCAAGATTACTCTGAGTCACATCTAACGATTTGCCAAACAAATTTGGCTTTGAACAGCCACCTATCATTTAAATGCATTGGTCACTTCTCTATTCTGAACCCGCACAAAACACCCTCTTGAAACAAAATGCTAAAATGGCTAGGAGAGTAATGATTTAACAGTGAGGCTCAAATGGCAAAAAACTACTGTTCCACATCTACCATTTATTGTTCACAACCATGGTTTCACTGGTTTGCAACATCATCATCTACCTACACGTCACAAATTCCAACACATAATCCTTTTCCCCCTTCTCTGCCTGCACTTGCACAACTGCAGGACATGTCGCGTCTTATCTCTCCTAAACTTACCTCCCGCTTGCCACTGCCTACCAGCTCCACCACCCCACTTCCATAGCCTTCCGCTTGAACTGACATGTACCTATACGCATTGCATTCCAACAAATGTATCTTCCACCTTACGATGATGCAGAGCAGTGAAAGCATGGTCATGAAAAAAAATGTATATGAAATTGTAGTTTTTTGTCCTTTGAACCCCACAATTGAAAAGTTCTAACTATTTCCAACCCATAATCTGGGATAGATTCTATACTGGGCAAAGCAAATAATCAACAAAAACAAATGGCCAGCACTAGCTTAACTGACACACTATGGCTAACAACAATGATGATATTCTCTCAACAGTGTGGAGAGATTTTCTGATCTTCCTTTTCTGACAGTTCTTTCACTTTCCTGAGTAGTGACCCATTTATCCTTGACTCAACAAATTCTCCATATCCTCGCACATTATTGTTACCCCTTTACTGTCTTATCTGAATAAAACTTAGGGGAACATGCGTTTAATTTAAGTAAAGACATACCTGGAAAAGATCATCAGCCATAAATGACTCAGACCCCAAAATTGGTTCAAATATGGAAGCATAGACATCCTTCTTTATTTTATCTTCCATTTCTTCACGCACGTCGTTTGCCTTCGCCAACTGTGTTGTTTGTTAAGAAATTATTTCATTTTTGGACCAAGCGGCCTTTAAATTATCGAAAGAAATGTTTTCAAGACAAAACATGGAGAGGTACAAGTAGATTTAATGACAAATTAAAACTTTCATAGAAATAAACACAAATCTAACACAGCAAGAGGAGTTCTGTTTAAAACCTGACCCCTTCAATCCTCTACTTTACCCATATGGGCATCATTTTTAGCATCCATTTGTGCAATATTCTTGCATTAAATAGTTCTTCATGAAATAGGATAGGACAGTAGATAGGTCTTCATGAAATGCAAACAGCAAATCTTTACTAATTGCAGTAACAATTTTGTAATTGTATATATAAAAAAACAATTATAGTAAATGTTATATTGTACAGGTTAATACTGCAAATTGTTTATAAACAGTTAAGCCATAAAAGAGGCCTCCCCATGGACAAAATCTTTTAGTACTGGAAGGTCTTGTGCATTGTGATGACCCTTAGAGGCATGCTGATGGAAGCAAGATATTGGCAGCTGTTAGAGTCACCCATGCCAGATAGCTCAAAGGGTAGGAGCCAAAAAAAAGGTATAATACCAGACTGTTTCTCAGTGGCTGGCTGTAAAGGCATCTAACCCCAGTGGGGTGGCGATTAAATGATAATGTCATGTTAGAAACACTATTGAGGAAAGTAATGGGAAACCTCATCAGCTATTCATTCCTAGAATTGAATGATGAGCACTGAGAGAAAATTAGTCCTGGCAACTATAGGAATCAACTCACTTGGCAGTGCAGCTTTCCCAGCAGCGGTATAGGCAAGTCTTTTGCTTGTCGTCATCTCACAAAATAGTGCAAAGTGAAGGAGACAAGAGGAACATCACAGAAGATGACCGAATTAGTTAAATAGGGAATGGAATGCTAAAACAAAGTTGAGGGCAGGAAAATTAGAAAATGTATCATGAGAGATTGAGAGAGGAACTATGGTTTTAAGTCTGTGTAAGGTGAGATGGAAGGATAGTAAAGTTAATTTTATCCATGTGAGGCACAAAAATTTGAATTGAAGGTGGGATTGATTATATTTTACAGTAGGTATTTCCACAAGCATAATTAATAACAACTTGATCATCAGTAAAGGGTTACAAGCTTTGCTGAGGGCATTGGAAAGTCAGTGAAATAAATGTAAGATGAGAATGTTAATAAAACAGAGGTTGTGGGTTTCCCAGAAGAGAAAGGCTAAGCCAAATATTAAAATAGAGGGGAAAAAACTAGAGGAGGAGGAATAGTTTACATATCTCAGAATTGTTTTGGACCAAAATGGTCAAAGTAACAGAGATATAAGGAGAAGGATTCCATCAAGCCAAGAAGCTTCCACAAGGAATAGAATAGATGACAGGTACAATGAGTAAGAACATTATGAAAAAGCTCATTAAATCTTTGATATGTAGCATAGTTATGTACGGATGGAAACATGGCCATCGAAGCAGGATGACAGGCATACATCGGAGGCTTTTGAAATGAGGGTGTGGAAAAGGATGGAGGAAGTGCATTGGACAGAAAGGAAAACAAAAGGATTAGCAAGATATGGTTATGGAGAAGAGGAGATTGCTGGGAGAAATCCAAATGAGGCAGGAAAGGTGAATGCAAAGCAAATTGATTGGCAATGGTATGTTTAAGACTGAGATAAAGGATAGAATGTTAGGCAGATAATGAAGGGGAGGAATGGGATAAGGATGTTAAATGGAATGAAGGGAGGAAGGAGGCATGCAGTATTGAAGAAGGGTTTATTGCAGGGTTGGATGTTGGGTAGTGTTTTGCTATAAGGAGCAAGGAAATAATCACGGTTCTGCTAGGAACTTGTGCCCAACAAAAACCTACCTCAACTGGGTGATTACTATCAATAATAATGAAATGAGAGGCTTAATGAATAAAAAAATGACACTTATTTCTGAGAGATATCAAATTTGTCAGGTGAATTTCTTTAAGTATTAGATCTACCATCTTTGAGGATTAATAAAGAGGAGTGCCAAAATTACTGCCTTTCCACCCTGAATTTGAATTCCACCATTCAGAATTTTCAGTGGTACCCTGATTTACTGATTAGTAGTATCTATGAGGAAGGAACCTGGCTGGAAGACTTTGTGAAATCAGCGCTAGTTCCTATTCCGAAAAAGGTAAGGGCTACATCATATGAGGCCTACAGAACAATAAGTTTCATATCCCACGCAGCTTAAGTTATTCTCAGGATCATAGACAAAAGGATAGAGAGTAGGGCAAATGATTACTTAGGGGATGATCAGTTTGGGTTCAGGAAGGGGAGAGGTACGCGTGATGCCATTGCAGTAATGAGATTATTAATTGAGAGGAATATAGAACACAACCAGGAGGTATTTGCCTGTTTCGTAGATATCGAAAAAGCGTTTGATAGAGTGAATTGGGAAAAAATAATGAGTATTCTGCAGAAAACAGGAATAGATTGGAGGAACAGGAGGCTAATCCGCAACCTGTACATGTCTCAGACTGCTCATGAGAGTGGGAAACGGGGAGTCTGGATGGGCAGTGTTAGGAAGGGGTGTAAGGCAGGGTTGCCCATTACCACCATTGCTGTTCAACCTGTATGCAGAGGAAATGATTAAAGAGACATGGGAAGAACTGGAGGTAGGAATGAAAGTCGGAGGGAAACTCATAAAATCAGTTGTGTTCGCTGATGACCAAGCTCTAGTTCGTCAGTCAGCCAAGGGGTTGCAAACATTGCTGAGTGAATTGGAAATTCAGTGCGACAGATATGGGATGAAAATGAATATTAATGAAACAAAGGTTTTGCGATTTTCCAGAAAGAAAAAGGCTAAGCTAAACATTAAAATAGCAGGGCAAAAACTAGAGCAGGTAGAGCAGTTTACATATCTCGGTAGTGTTTTGGACCAACACGGTCAAAGTAGTAGAGACGTAAGGAGAAGAATTGCGCTAGGCAAAGAGGCTTTCACAAGGAGGAGGGAGTTGATGAAAGGGACGTTGAGTAAGGATATTAAGAAAAGACTCATAAAAACTTTGATATGGAGCATAGCTATCTACGGCGTAGAAACATGGTCATTGAAGCAGGAGAATAGGCATTAAAATGTGGGTGTGGAGAAGAATGGAGAAGGTGAAATGGACCAAAAGGAAAACAAATGAGGAAGTACTTGGTATAGTGGGTGAAGAGAGGGGTTTTGTTGGTAGAAATCCTATGGAGGCAGGAAAAATGGATGAAGGGCATATTGATCGGCAGTGGGATGTTGAAGACTAATAGAGGGGAGAATGTTAGGCAAGCCAGGAAAGGGAAGGAAGAGGGTAGGGATGCTGGAAGGGATGAAGGGAGGAAGGATGTACTCAGAGATGAAGAGGGATCTGATGTAGAGTAGGTTGTTGGATTTTGTTTTGTTAGGAGTCACAAAATATTTGTTTCGTAGTTGTGTCCATCCAAAAACCTACCTTAACCGGTAGATTACCTTGCAATAATCCTGATTTACATTTTACTATTTATATTATATGGAGGGCACAAGAGCAGTAAACTCAATTTTTTGGGGCATTAAATTGGAGACACCTTGGGGTTTTTCATTGAGAGTACATTACTCTATAAATAATGTCTGAGTTCCTCTCCACCATTCCCCGAAAATCCTAGCCTAACCAAACTAGTCATTTATCCCTAATGGTATAAATGATCTCAGCTGTTAGTCACCTATCCTAATAAATACCACTACCCTACAGATCTCCCATAGATCAAGAATCATCGATACAGGGGGTTTCCTGCATTGCACATAGTAGTCTGCGTAAAAGAAAAAAGAGGCAGTAATTGATATTGATGAAAAATATGCTTGAACGTAAAAGGATATGACATAGAAGCTGGAAAAGAGACCTAAGCCTCTCTCTTGTCTCCCCTTTGGATGGTAATTTTTGAGTCACTTCTTGAGCAATTACTTCCAGCATCATTAAGAGTTCTGGGAGAGCTTGTGTCACAAGATGCTTCACAGATGTGCTTGAGGTTGATCTCTCTTGCTTGTCATCTTTATCTTTTGATACTTTCAACTTAGGTTTGTAAAGTGATTGCCTTCTATTGATACCTGAAATTAAAATTAATAAACACAATATATTCCATGCCTAGAATGAAGAAGGCACATGAAATTAAACATGAGAAAGAAATAAGCATTGATGTATGTAATCAGTCTCACATGATGAGTTTCAGGAAAAAATGTTTCAGAAAAATTATTGAACATTATCACTGACACCCTTTCCAATGAACTAAAACCTAGATTCGGTAAAGGACTTGTGGATTCTAATGACACCTCTAGATTTGCTGCTGGGAGCAGTAATGATTGCTCCTGGCTGGGTCCCCAATGCCAGGTAGATCGAAGGATACCATCTAGATGAAAGGCAATCAGTGCAGCATATGTACCTCAGTGAGATGGCTGCAAAGGCATATGAATCTGATGAAGTGGGCATTGAGTGATGGTATCACATTAAAAACAGAATTTCATAACTGACATGTTATGAGTTTATTCATAAAGGATTACCTATTAATATGCAGGAAACTTGTTGCGCTAGATCTGATATCTGGTTGTGATACCAGGAAGCTTTCTAACAACCCTCATACCATGTCTACATGGGCATGTCGTATATGGGCATGAACAAAAGTGAAATTCATAAGCCCAAATCCATAGACTTAAATGCTTCAGATACCATGAAAACCGAAAGGGCCTTCGGGATGTGCATAGAAGAACATATGCATTCTTTCTGAAAATGGCAACATTACTTGGCAATACTCTAAAGGGGTGAAGAGCAGAGCAGTGATTTTATCACAACAGGAAGTAAAGGCATGATGAATGGATACATTGGAGCAGCTATATACAGGGTCCATAAAATAAGTTTCGTGACTGGTTCGCTGTAGCCTCAACGGAGTGGTGGATGGGGGTCTGACCGGTCGGCTCAGTAGGGGGGTCCCCCACCACTCTGGTGCACATTAGTTCAGTTGCCTCCAGGCATGCATTGAGACAGGAGGTGGATTTTTGTGACAAGTGATTGTTTGAGGTGTCATCACGCCAGCATGGATCGTACCGTCGAGCAATGCTACGCTGTGAAGTTTTGTGTTAAACTCGGGAAATCTGCATCGGAGACCCTTGAACTCGTTATAAAGGCTTATGGGGAAGATGCCATAAGCCGCACAAGAGTTTTTGAGTGGCACAAAATGTTTAAGGGAGCCAGGAGCTCGTCAAAGACAAGCACCACGTCGGATGCCCAATGACCGCTCGAACCGATGCTCAGGTGGCCAAAGTGAAAAAAGTTTTGGACTCTGACAGACATTTAACCATCACCCTTATCAGTGAGGAGACCGGCCTTTCAGTCAGAACCGTCCACACCATTGTAACAGAGGATCTTGCAATGAGGAAAGTGTGCACGAAGCTGGTGCCGAAAGTCTTGAGCAAGGAATGAAAACTGTTGCAGGTGGAAATTTCGTAAGAAATTTTAGACTGTGTCCAGGACGATGAAGATTTTCTCAACAACAATATTACCTCAAAGGTTAGCTCAAAGGATATCAGTTCGACTCCATCAAGGCGGTTCAAGCGGCGACGACAAAGGCTCTCAACAGTATTCTGGAAACTGACTTCCAGCGGGCTTTTGACGAGTGGCAGATGTGCCGAACTTAGTGTATCGATGCAGGAGGAATGTATTTTGAAAATTATTAAGAAATTGTAATGATAACTGCAATAAATTTTATTTTTGGAACCAGTCCCGATACTTATTGTATGGACCCTGTATATATGGAATACTTACAATGGTCACCGAGTCAAACAGAATCTTCCTCAGAGTCGTTACCACCATTCTTCACCTCCTCATCACTCATAGATAGTATTCACCTTGAGTTCTCGGAGTTTACTCAATATCACTACTCTTAAAACATTCATCTACATAATACCCCACCAGCTGCCGCAAGGGCGTGTGGTGGGGGAAACATACATTTCTTCATTTATTCAGAACTAATGCTACCTTCAATTATTTATTTTCCAAAACCTCCCTAGGTAATTACCTATAGTCTCCTTGTCCCTTCCCTATCCCCTCTACAACCAAGGACATGGTTCTGAAATTATGAAATCCTCATTCCAGTACTTTTCAGGATTTCCATTCAAAAATTTTCATCAATTCAAAGAAATACATAAGCAAGTCGAAATAACTTCTCCAATAAGAAATTTGGCATATCAATAATCTAAAATGTAGATGACATTTTAGTACCAGTGCACTCAATTATTGATTATTTCCATAACATATCTACACAGTACTTGTTCAAATTTGAACTCAGTTGTTCATTGGCATTACACAAATAAGGCTTTTAACATATTTGATTAATCAAATCCGTGACATTTTCTAGGAATATTACTGATGGAATCAAATCCACTTTTTATTTTTCATATGAGAATACAGGTTAAACTTTGAGTTTGTGAACACAATGATTCCTACCATACTTTTTTATGCATGGATAATGGAACATCAAGCTTTATGGAAAAAGAAAAATTGAGGGCAGAGAAACAGTTTTTGCAAAACTATTGGCAGCTCTATGGAATTTATATTCATGCAATTATCAAGAATGGATTTGTAAGTTCATAAATATCTCCTGCCCAAGGTGATACTTTCATAATCATATGCAGTAAGAAGCATTGCAGCCCAGGGGGTTTAGTGTTCAGCTACTGACTGGAGGGCCTGGATTCAATTTCCAGTAACTTTGGACATATCCAGGTCCACCCAAACTGTGTCACGTTTTGGATATTAGATCCGCCTGGGAACCACAAGCAGTAGAGGGAGAGAACTGTGTGACTTTCACAAACCATAGTACTTAGAATGAGGCAAGCTTTAACCGAATTTTCTGAGCCAATTTTCAGATTGATTACTCTGGTTAAAGGCAAGATCCAAATGTAAGAAATGCACAAATTTTCCTTATTAAGTGATCTTAAACATGTGAAAAAACAATAAAGAAAAAATGACAATTTTATGTATGCCATGAAGTTGTTGACAAGGATCATTCATTGAAACCCAGGTATTTAGTTTGTGATGTTGCAGAGGTTTATACCAATTGATCATTGACATGTAATATCACAGTGTTACCTAAGAGTGAGCTTTATTCGTGTAAGTAATACATGCATTTTTCAAATCTTCTTTAACATTTTGTTAAGACCCATAATATAATAATAGAGAAACACACAAGTGCAGGGTCCATGACTTAAGAATGTAACAAGTTAAGAGGTAAAGTAGCAAAGGAGACACTAAGTGTGTATACATGGATTAATCATTAAGCTTTTCTGACGAATGAAATAAGTTTGCAATTTTCCAAAGACTTTATTTCACAGTATAACGTGTTTTACCGACTTGCGGCATCATCACTTGATGATGCTGCAAGTCAGTGAAAAACGTTGTACTGCGAAATAAAGTGTAGAAAATTACTAACTCATTTCATAAGGACATCAAACAATTCCACAAAGTGAAGCCTGAATTAGTATTGAAAGTGCAGTGTTTAGTATGTTTTCTGACAAATATTCAACTTACACTTGTTTGTATCATTGCCCGTAGATACCCTCTTCCTCTTTGCAGAATCCTCACCGCTCCCACTAGTGTCTTCCTGTACATCCATCTCATTCTCATGCATCTCTTGATCAGCTTGTTCATCATCACCACTGTCTTCTTCATCAATGGATGACATCAACATGCAGAGGAGATTGAGGGCATGATATGATGCCTCTCCTTTGCCCTTCATCCAATTGATGGCAAGAGCAACCAAAGATGGAAAAAGGCTCTTTATACCCTCCACACGCAACTCCACCAGAGAGCAGAGAAAATTGAGCACGTAGCATGCATCTTCAGGAGAACAACCTTCTGCGATGACAGCCAATAATGACTCCACACCCTGGAAATATCCAGTCGAAAGAATCATCAAATTAGATCATTATTTTGATAATGGGGTACCAAGGAGAGAAGCAGTACAGAGCTTAACAAGATTTGTCTATGTCATGCGGCTATAGATTACAAAAATGTAAATTCATTATCTTAAATAATAATGACAAAATTTGCCTAAAAATCTTTATTTGAATTTGCAAATTTTCAATGTCCCAATTAATGAGAGAATCAAACACACAATGATCAAATTATATTAATTCATCTAACTGATTGGGAGAAATTGCTGACTAAACTTAAAACTTAAAGATATCTCTATTTTTTTAAATATCATCTGGTAACAGGCTAAAATTTGGTTAAAAACAAATGCCCGGAAAACTGACAAGCAGCACATCCTATTCATGATAAGAGTTAATAAAGAAAAAACAGTGTATATAATTCCTTTGCTTAATTAATAAGAATGACAGGCCACATTAAATTAATACAAAATCTTCATTAAACTTCCATTCCACAGATTTTCAGGCATAACTTGACACACTCTATAATACCAGAGTGACTCAATGAAAAAGGTAAACCATTACACTAGTTTTGAGTAATTAATTCTTTGAATCAATGCAGTCATTAATCATTCATTTGCACCCATAAGCAGTAACGATTCATAAAATCTTACCTCCCTGTAACCATTATAACTTAAGAGAGCTTCTCTCGGTCTTGATGTTCCACCACCACGAACATCAGCAAAGAAGTCAACAACATGTTGGAGAAGATACGGATTTCGGTGTAGCAAGGCCTCCTTCATGGACATGAATGTCAGGTGGACAAATGCTTGCATTGATCCACTTGGTATTCCACCAGATACCTCTTCCAGAATCACCAGCATTTTTGAAACCTGGATCTAAAAAAATAAGCTGCCATTACTTGATGTGTTCTAATCTAATGGGTTTTGTCTTATAACTGCTAGAGAAATCGTCAGTTTCCTGCGCTAGTAGCAGGACTACACTTGAAATGTTACTTGAAGTGCAGGAATCCTAGCAAAACTTAACAATTGTTTTACAAAGTATGAATTAACAAATAAAATAATCACATCAGTATGGATTTGAAAATTGCTTACAAATTCATATTTATCAGGAAGAGTTTCTAAGTGAAACCAGCCACTGCCAGCATAAATTAAAATAAAGAGCAAGTCAATATATGACAGGCCTGTTCACTATTCACCATTGTTACTATTGCCTACATATCGATTTAATATGCAATTGTTTTTGGAAATATTTATTTTAATAGAGAGCAACATTCTTAAGAGATTGCTCATACATCAATAAAACACAGAAGTTCACTTCTTACATGCATAAGTCAGAATCCAGACATAATCTCAAATGCAAAACTTTTTGAGGGACCAATATGAAACCACATGCATGAAATCTTACTAAAAATGCATTACATGAGAGAATTATTAAAAATGTCGCCAAATTAACTTTCAGAGAATACATAAAAGTTGTACATGAAACATAAATGAATTTTACTTACACCCTGGGTTTCCTCCCCATTTCGCACCACGAATATGCAATAGTTTCTGAATCTATGAGCAAATTAAAAATTACTACTGATCTCAGGCATTTTGGACAGGGGAAACTCAACCTGTACATGGCATAATATGTGATACTGTGAAGACAGAGAACCATATTCATTCACATAAGTTATTTTCTGTAACCAGCCACTGATATTGTTTCTTAGAAGACTTTCTATTCAGGGATGAGTCCATGCAGATAATGCAGAAATACCTGGAAACTTATGAGCACCACAAAAGTAGGGTAGCACTAGTTTTTAGGGGAGATGACCGACTGCTGAGGTCATTTGCGCCATAGGGGATGGACAGGAAAGGATGAAGGATGGAGAGAAACCCGGCATTGGCATTAGCCTACTCTTTACGACAGGTGCCAAGGGGTTCGCAGTTTAATGTCCCATCCGACGGACGGCATACTCACTCAAAGTGCCCTCCACAAAGTAGGGATCGAGATACATCTGAAAAATATTGAACACCGCCAGGATTTGAACCTGCGCCCTCTGGGTGGGAAGCCAGCGCATTAGCCCCCACGCCATCTTGATCCCCACAAAAAGTAGATACCAACATAAATTTCAGATGGAAAAAATTAAGTCACACAAACCTGTAAATTAGCATTCACAGATGTCATTCCTTCATTCAGCCGAAGCAGGGTACGAATAAATTCCCGACCATCTATTGTACGAAGCAAGCAATAGACTGCAGGAAGATTTCTATGGCAAAGGTTTACCAGAACAGCTAAAGCAACAGCAGGCCTTTCATTGACATTGTCCACAGGCTTACTTTCATCAACTCTGAAAAAGAAATGAGAACCCAAATATAATTCTGCACTAAAAAATCATAAGCATATAGCAAATTGAAAATCTAAGTTTTTGCTTACCAATAACTTATTATTGAAATTACTCATTATATTTCATGATTTCTATCTTACCCTTTCACTGGATTAACAGTATCTAAAGAACTATGCAAATGACTACAGTTATAGAAGTACCTAACATAAAATTACCACTACTCTTAAAGAACTAACACACCTAAAGGTCACACCATCAGAACTGAGGAAGGTGAGAAGACTCGATTTTAAAAATCAACCTAAATAGACCAGCCAAATGAGGTAACATAAGGGTCGTGGTGGTCAAGTGAGTATTGCTGGGCTACTGACGGAAGGACCCACGCTAAATTCAAGGGAACACCTAAGGACACCCTCAGCTTCACTCAAATTGTGTGCTTTTTCTGGTATCAGGTCTGTTTTAGACTGGAAGTTCAGAAAAGCAACTGGCCACCTGCCCTGATGTGTGAATTTCCCATGCCATTGGGCTTGGTATGAGATGTAACATCACCTTACAAACCGACCTTCAGGTTGATTAGTGTCATTTTAGACAGCACCTTGAAGTGAATAAATTTCAAACTCCTCCTTTTGACATTTGGTAGGAGTGAGAAGAATTTTGGCATTAATGATGAGAATTTGGGAGTTAAAATGACCTGGGGTAATGGGAGTGGTAAATGATGACATTTGACTTCCAGTCACCAGAGGGCTTCACCCAACAGTCTAAGCATTTAAAGTTCCAAAATACCCGTGGTATAGGAGAGTTTTTGGATATTCCAGTACACCCTGTTAAATTTGGTGGGTTCTATAATACTGAAGAAAGTTTTTCCACTTTACTTCAGCGTTTCTGCCACAGACCACATTGTATACCCCTGACTAATAGAAATTATACATACACTTAACACACATTCAAGAGCAGGACATTTATAACATTTACCAAGAGTATTTGAATAACAAGGCTAGGACTAAAACACGATGAAAAATTGATTATCTCTTAAGCAATGCATATTAACAAAATCCCAACCACCCATGACTAATATGGGCATCCATGACTAATACTAATATTTAATCACCTTCCAATGTCAGCAAGACTTATAAATTTTGCCGCATTTAAAACAATTATACACTTTTGCTCAGCATCCAGTAGAGTGTACTACGGTGCTTAATATTTTACTTACACTGCTACTGATCTTATTTTTTTGTGCTATGTACCTTAATATTTATTTTATCCCACTCCTTGACAAGACTTGACATGACCTATACATGCAAACATTTACCCGGCAAAAACACATTATAATTTCAACCTTATGCTCGATGTAACTTTTTCCCATACTTTTTTCCTTAAAATAACTGAGCACATTAGAATCCTGCCAATCTACATGGAAAAATAAGATCTATTTTTTTACATAGCTATGTCAATAATCACAGTACTGTCAGTAGAAAGTAATGCAAACCAGCATGATTATTAGAGTTACTGTATTTATGCAGAGGGAGAGACAGCAGAATATAATGCTATTACACCAAAATGTCAGCCTTACAATTTCTTCGTTTACAACAGACTAGTTACTTTAATTTTTCGTAAACACAAGCTACAGATCTATTCTCGGATTGCAAATTTATTCAAACTCAGGGAAAATTACACTTACAAGGTAATTTGTCAAGATGCCTTATTTTTTAAGAGACTAAATAAATTCAGAAACTATCTTTTGATTACAGCTCACAAAAGAAGGTGATCAAATTTAAAAATTAAATTCTCCTAGTCATCCATCAATGACAGATATAACATCTGTATTTATTTATATCATACGCAATGGATCTAGAAATGAAATGCACTTACTTGTCACTAGATTCTTTACTCAAAGTCCCACTAACTATTCCCAAAAGGACTTGGATGAGACGAGGAAGATAAGATTCTTGCCATAGCAGGCGGATTCCATACGTGAGCTCACGAAGAAGACACAAAAGTTTATAATCCCTTTTTACACTGTCATCACCATCTTTCCACACTTCTGCCTGGTTGCTTTCACTATATAGGGCCATAAAAAGTCTGGCAACTGGCCAGGAAAACCTGTACGTGTTAATTATTTCTGGTCGGGCAGCTCTATTACGGATTGAATTTGCTAGAACATCCGCTGCCGCTAAGGCCAGCTTGGAGTTTGGTTGCTCGGATGTCAAAAGCTCATGTAGAGCAACATAGAATTCTGGTCCGGCACCGTTAGCTGATGGATCAAAAACAGTTTCATCGGCAATGTCCGCCAACAACTGGGGAGTAAACAGACAAAGTATTACTTCTGAAGAGTGTCATGTGAGAAAACATACTCTAACCTCTAGCCAAAAATACTTTCAAAATCTATCACCCTTTGAATTTAACAATAGTATTTTTACTCGAAATAGAATAAATTCGAATTAATACCGGTAAAAAGCCTCCAAAGAAATTCAATCAAGTCATCATTGTCAATATACTTCTAACATTCGAAAGTAATAGATTAACTTACCCGTAGTTTTCGTTCAATTACAACGGCTGTTTTCTCACTGCGATTGAGTAAATGCTGCTTTGCCGCACAGATAAAAATGTGAATATCAACATTTTTAGGCATTTTTCTCCAACTATAAGTGGTTAAAGTTGAAATTACTCAAAAAGTTTCATTAACTACGATCAAACGCAAGTGTTCACTTACAAATGATCACCACTTAAACTTTAAATTTACTTCTGGATTGTAACAAATGGTAGAGCTACATTAATCTAATCGTTGGTTGATAAAAATCAAAGTTTTCCTACTATTTTATCGACAAATCCAAGTTTTACCGATTCCGAAAGAGTGGTCAGTCACATAAAAATAAACATGTGATGGTACTGTTGTGAATTTATCCTGGGAGCGCGGGAAAATTATAACCAACAGAGAAGAAGTTTCTTTGGATACGAACAACATGAACGATAACAGCGACGTCATTGCGATTCTTAGAACTAAGGAAACAAGTGTCAACGGTACCATTTAAATGAATGGGTGTAATACTTCAAATTACAGCTAAAATAATTAGTTTACCATAGCTTTGTGGAAATACTTACATTTTGAATAATTATTTTATAACATCTAATATCTTCAATCCAATGTAATCTTGAATGGATTATTTCTTTGTCGTTACCGGTAAATGTGGGGAAAATAATTTATTTTGTAGAAGTACGTATTTGAGCTTTTCTTTGAAGTGGACGGAGGCCACTCTGCGGGAGACATTTCGACAAATAAAGGGAGATATTTCGGTAAATAAAGCAAAGGATAATGTTTAGATTACGCGAATGATCATTATTCCTCTCAATCCTTATTCGTAGACGGTCTCTATACACCTACCGCAGCTTAAAAAATCCTTGGGTTCTAACCGGAAGGAAGCAATGAGGTAATAGGATTTGACATCATCAACTGCAGTATCCATGGGTATACTCTGAAAAATATTCGAACTAAGAAACCTACTGCTCTATCGAACCATACTACTTTTATTTACTCCATTATTACAGATGGTATCATTCTCTGGGCGCATCTCCTTTCTCCCAAGTTATATTTAAACTGCCAAAGAAGGCTATTCGCATCATTGCATCTAAATCCCCAATTTCATCTGCCCGTCCATTTCTTGAAGAGTTTGGGCTTCTACCTTTACCATCCAAATGCATCCTATTCACTGTAACATACATGAAACAAAATCCGGGAGATTTCCATGCAAATTCTCATTACCACAGTCACCATACCGGAACCCAGCCAAACCTGCATGTAAAATAAAATCGAACCAAAGCAGCAAGTGTAGGACCAAAGGCAATGGGCCAAACCTATATAATAAATTACCACAGGAATACAAAGGCTTAAGAAACATTGAAGAAGGCCGAAAGCTCAAAAAATCTACAATGTGAGTATCCTTTGAAGTGCTATCTATTTGCTGTGTGTTCTGTTGTGCCGTCCAAATGTTATATTGCTCTTGTGAGTGTTTCAACATCACCGATATATAAATATATATACACACCCACATTTTAATCTCTGTATGTGAATGCTCTGAATTTCTATTTTCTTATTTTTATGATGTGTCCTATATTGTTGTTGTACACCAATCCTTGGGTAAATAAAATCATTATTATTATCCAACCACTATTTAGTCTATCAATTTCAATATTCTCAGCTAGCTTATTATGTGGCATGAAATATGCATTTTAAGGAAGCCAGTGTAAAATAACTCCAAATCAAGCCATATAAAAATCTTGCCAAAATATGTAACAGCACAGTTCCCTTATATTAATGATAAAGATACCTGAAAAATATTCAGTTGCATGGGTAACATCCTAAACAATTCCTAAGTAGGGCTTCAAGTGAATGTATATCCACACATGCGTAAAGTGGAGCAGAAAAATAATTCCTCTGCGTCAATCATTCCGAATTGGAATGAGCAGAAAAAGGTCAAAATCTGTGGTAGGTAGTATGATGCATTTTACAGCAATGTAAACCATTTGGCCATGTGCGGAACTAGTTCAGTGTAACATTCTGTTAACCAATTATATTGTGAAAATCAATTATTTTACCATGGCTCTCAATATCTATTAAACTTTCGTAGTTATATAATTAAATATCTTGGCAAATAGTGAAGGAAATCATTCATACAGTAATCGTGTTAAGAGTGGGAATATATATTTTAAATATAAGAATTTAAATTATTTGTAAGAGATCTACAAGAAACATTTACATGGCAAAAACTATTAACTCTTTCCATACAAAGATCAAAATGATAAAGGTAAAGTTCATTGCCTCTAGAAAGGATTTGATGGAAGCTTTGTATTGATGAGGATGAGGTAGTCCAGTGGGTACAGCACTGAGCTACTGGCTGGAGGGCCCTGGTTTAATCCCAGGTGGCCCCTCTCAGCACCCTCACTCAAGCTCTCTTGATTTTTTGAGTACCAGATATTTCTGGGAAACCACAAACAGCCCAGCGAAAGGAACTGGCCCCACTACCCTTGTGCTGAAATTCCACAAGCCATTGGACCTAATCCTAGAAAAGCTCTATCCTCGCCTATTAAACCAACCTTTGGTTTGGTTACTGGAATTGATCGTGTTGGAAACACAATAACACGCATTACAAAGTAAGTAATGAACATAACAAAATATGAGTACCACTGCAACAGGGGTCTTTTCCATTATCACACAAATACATTATTTCAAGTTTCATTGCAAATGATGGAATTTAAGTGAAATACTGGCTCAAATTTTTTGTATGGGATGAGAATAGAATGCAAACTTATAAATGCTGCAGATGGAAAAGTGAAAGAAAATTCAAGAGTCAAATGTAAAAATCAATATCATTTATTATTCAAAATAAAATATTTAATCATTACCAAACAAATCACAGCAATTTTTACAATCAATAAATATTATGTGGTAAATTACAGGAATAAACCACATCAAACTTTATCTCCACAAATTCAAAAGAAAGCAGGATATAATGAGATCAGCAATTATGAATTACAGTTGACTACATTTAAACTAGTATTCATGCACAAATACAACCAAAATTTCTAAACAGCAGAATTTCTCAAATAAAGTATTGCAATATAATTTAGAATTACAAATTATGAATAAACTTATATAAACTTTCATTTAACAGTTACTATATTATTGAAGCAATTTGATCAAACAAAGGATGCAGCAGGATTAATGAATCTGCAAACCAATAAAATATCATATAAACTCAGGTAAAAATTAGGAATAAAAAAATCCAAGTTAAAAAGGAAAGCTGCAATGTTTCAAGACATGAAACATTTGCAGATATAAGTTATACGAAGGGATATTTGTTCAGTTTTTCTTACACAAGGCAAACTATATATGTACTCTTCATTAAAGTTAGATCACATTGGATTTTAAGTTATATCATTGATAATATCATCAATTTTCTCCTTGGATATTCTAGCTGCTCTCCATATGATCTCATGAAGATGCTTCCTCACTTTCTGGGGTACCATGCTTCTCATTACATGCACTCAGCAGTAGATCACTTTTGTCCTCGTCAGATATGAATATGCAATCGTGTAAATGAATTCCAGGGATCCTGTAATCAAATTATAATATGAATTACTGAATTTTTTAAACTTACACTCAATGACTGCATACTCTTCATAAAAACATCAAAGCTTAAAAATATAGGCATGAGCATTATAAGAGCCCATTACGAAAAGAAACAATTTTATGCCATTTTCTGACCCTCCCTGCTTGATTTAATTTCATCATCATCATATGTGATATAAAATACTCAGTTCCTCCCCCCTATCAAAAAAGAGGCATAGAATAACAACTCGTGAAAGGGTTATGGCAGTACATGAATAGAGTTTTGGGCAACTAACCAGAGGGCTTTGATTCCCTGTTAAGTCTCTCAGGGCACCAACTCTATTCAAGTTGTGATATTTTGGGTACTTGATCTTTTGGGAAATCACAACCAGAACAGGGAAAGGAACCAGCACCCTAACCTTCCTTGACACATTTCATCTGGGTCCCTGCCCACCTAACCATTGATTACAATCATATATTATCATTATTAGGTAATCTATGGTTAAGGTAGGTTTTTGATGGACATAACTACCGAATAAATATTTTGTTTCTCCTAAAAAACCAAACCCAACATCCTACTCTACTACAAGCCCCTCTTCATCTCTGTGTACTCCCTTCATCCCGTCCAACATGCCTATCCTATTCTTGCCCCTTACTCTTTTGTCTAACATTCTCCCCTCTATCACAGTCTTCATCATCCCAATGCCACTCAATGTGCCCTTTATTCATTTTTCAGGCTCCTTATGATTTTTCCCAACAACCCCCTCTCCTCACCCACCATACGTAGCCCTTCCTCATTTGTTTCCCTTTCAATTCATTTCACCTTCTCCATGCCTACATTTCAAAGGCCTCCATTCTATGCCTATCATTCTGCTTCAGTGACCATTTTTCCTCACTGTATGAAACTAGGCTCCATATCAAAATTTTGACGAGCCTTTTCTTTACATCCTTACTGAACGTCTCTGTCATCAACTCCCTCTTCCTTGTGAAAGCCTCTTTGCCTAGAGCAATTCTTCTTCTTATGTCCCAATTACTTTGACCAATTTCGTCCAAAAAAATTTCTGAGATACTTTAACTTTTCCACCTACTCTAGTTTTTGCCCTCTTATTTTAACATTAAGCTTGACCTTTTTCTTCCAGGAAAATTGCATAATCTTTGTTTCTCTAAATAGGGGGCTTTCACTCCAATATCTCTTTCTAAACAAGGGCACCACTTCAAAGCTATTATTCACTTAGTTCAAAAAAGTAGCCGAAAATAACCAACCTGTTCAATTGCTATGCTTTATTATCAACTTTAACTAAGCAGGGATTATCATTCACACATTGTGCTTAATTATGTGGAGTCCTTTTAAGGAAATCAAATAATTGCTACCAAGCACATTCCTTGGTAATGATTATTTAATGTGCTAATTTTCCTCAGAGTGCAATCTGCTTTGACACACAGGAACTAAGCATAACATAAAAATTAAAAATTTTGATTTTGGTTCAATTACTGAGTAGACTATACAAAAATGGAGGAAGTGGAAGACTGATTTTGTAAATGCTGATAGAAGTTAAAAACACTTTACATTAATGGTTAATGTGCTCCTAAATGGCCAAAGCTAGAGGGACAATGGGGTAACTATTTCAACAAAAACTATTTTAATAGAAGTGATTAAATCAGCATTAGGCTTTGCCGATTTTTCTGAGACAAAATCATGGTGTAAGAGACTCTTGAGGAGAAATGGTCTAGGAATGGATAGTACACTTACAATAGCACAAAGACTAAGATATGACAAATAGAGAACACAGATGAGGTACCCTTGACATTTGAAGTGCTATAAAGTAAAAGATTGGGCGTTAAATTTGCTGTCAGTAATGGCGATAATAATAATATATTTTAAACATAAAGACTTCTGTTAAATATGTATAAAGACTTTTGCATCTGCATGAAGACTTCAGGTAACAGGAAGATGCAATATGCTGCTGTTCTCGATTGTTGCACTGATGGTTCATAGCTCCTTTTGATAATCTTAAAACGAAAAATGCTAAATGAACAATTCAGTATGGAATTAATACTCTTTTTTATCCCAAAGGATGGATGTTGAGGGCAATTAGTGATGGCTACAGAAGGTGTAGTCCAGGCATCTAGGTGGTCTAAAGAAATTGTTTCTCTTAGTGCGCAATCAGTTTAAGGTACAGAAAATGGAATTGGTAAAAAGTATTGCCACTGAATGGAGGAAGTATCTTGCTTTGATTTCTCGTGGATTTATTTCTCAATTTCCACTGATGGACATTCCAGACAATAAACCATCCAAGGGACCTCTACAAGTGAGGATAAAGTAGACAGACACTAAATCATCATTTTGCCCCTATGGAGAGAATAAAACATCCATTTCTAGTGTTTGTGAGAGGATGAAAAAGTCCTGACAGAAAGTTAAAAGTGACACTACCATGAGTCTATTAAAAACTTTAGAATTAGCAATGCACTATATGGGAGTGGAGATAACTGTATATATGAGGACAGTGGTGACTCCAATGAAAATAACTTCATACATTCAAGCCCTGTGTTTGGATAATCGGAATTTACATTTTCCTGCAATTTACAATATTTTATCATGTTCCATATAGTTTCCTATTTTTACAACATATGTGGAAGCCCATATTTACACGATTTTTAGTTTTCCTGCTATTTGCATTTTCCTGCAGTTTACACTTTTTCTGGGGTCTGTAGAAAAGTGCAAACAAGGGGTTTTATGGTATATGATTATAGGAGCAGTGATTATGAAATTCTGGGATTTTAGGATGAATAAACATTTAAATTGTAGCTAATTTTATAATGTCAATTTCATTAGCTTTGTATAAAGTGTTAACATTAAAATATTTTCATCCTTTTTGATCTGGCCAAAGAATTGCCTGTAAATTCTAACATGAAAAATCACACTGCATCTCATGTACCTTATTCATGTGTCTTATGGACCAGGAAATATGGCACATATTTCTACTATCGCAGATTTAATTATATTTATTAATGTATTTTTTGTGGGATGCAAAGTCTATATTGTGTCACTTTCCAATCATTATAATTTACAAATTTCAATAATTAGGAGATCCAATGCATGAATGCAATTAGCTGATTGTGAGAGTGTAGCAGAAAGAACTATTTCAAAGTCATGAAATAAGTATGAAATTAATATTTCTTCCAAAATTGGATGAAAAAACAGTAAGTTGTGAGTACACATTAAACTAAAATTATCACAAAATATTGTTTCTAAAAGAATCAATAAAAAGAAAGAGACAATATATGCTACCTTATACACCAACCGTTTGCTGAATGTACAGGGTGCAGCACTTAAATCCGGACAAATTTCAATATGAATTTCCTGCCATATTGTAGTTCTACTGGAGATCGCGATTGGAATTCTTGAAGCTATAGGCATCTCGTAATCAGTCATAACCTCAAATTGGCCGCGATGTTAAGTACAAGTGCAAAGTACAATTGAATAGCCGCCATTATCAAAAGTATTTGCACAGGGCATTATATTTTGAAATAGTTTGATTCTTCTGGTACCCCAGATCAACTGCTTATGAAACCATTTCACCTACCATTAACACACATATTATACCTACCATACCATTTCTGGTGATATTTATGGCAATAACAAGTAAAAGAGTGAGAGAGAACTTAATGATGATCATCCATATATATCAGAATAGTGGAATACATAAGCACACTGGATTATACAAATACATAGCAATGAAGTGGATTGTAAAAGCACTCAATGGTATAGGTGACTCAATTAAATGACTGCATTCAGGAAAAACTTAGAATAGATTTATGTCCTATTATAAAGAAAATACCTTTCCAAGAGTGAACTTGAACCAAAAACTTCCTCCTGTCCATTCATTATTTCCTTCACTCCCTTCTCTTGTTCATCAGAAGAGCCAACAAGTACTTGAATAGAAACACCTTTACTACTCTCAAAATGACAATCCTCTGCCACCAACTCAGAGCCTTTGGAAACCTAAAAACAAAAATTATTTGAAAAATTTAACTAAATCCACTCGAAACAGGTCTATTCTATGCAACTAATGTAAGACCTATTTTAACTGACCCATAAGATACTTTTTGCTACTCCAAAATGTGCTCTAAAATCAGCCTGCATCTAATAGGCCATGAGTATAGCTTAAACATATAAGAGCATACTAATTTGCTGGAAAATACTTACTAGTATTTTTTCCCATATGAGACATAGAAAATGGTTGCCTTGATTACAAACTTTGATGATATCATTGTTTTGATTCAATTGCAAGCAGCTGAGTATTAATATTTTGTTTTAAAGCACTTTCTAAAAATTCCCAATTAAATCCTAAATGTATACAGTAAAACACATTTATTATCACCTTGCATATAGTGCTTCTGCGAACTTAATATGCGTTCGGCTAACAGGGATATTACCTCTCTGCTTATACATACATACATTGTACCTCTCCTGATAAACTCAAGAGTCTGGAGGCATTCAGTATTAAGTGGTATCAGAGTGTTGTAAAGGCATTGAAAATGGTTTATTTTAATGGAAATGTTGGTAACAACAAAATATTAACAGATACTGAATGCATATTAGGTTAAAATGATAACCTCATGGGATCTTGAAAGAGAAGACTGTCATAAGTATTGCATTTGAACTTGAATTCTTAAATTATGCTTCAGAACACGGACACAAGGCAGCTTAGATGTATTTTGGCACAATTATGTCAAATTTTTGGTATTCTATGATGAATAAACATTGAAATATGTATAGCGGTTTATATTTTCATGTAACAACTCAATTTCCTTCACATAACAGGAAAATATGAAAATATTTTCATCTATTTCTGTCTGATGCAAGCGCTTTTCGTAAATTCTAACCCGAAAAATCAGGATACATTTTATGGGCCAGGAAATACTGCATTGAACACATGCTAATCCATAACAAAAATATAATATGTACCAAATTGATCGTAAGATCATTTCAAAGTAAACTTTTCATGAATATACATACCCTGATAGCCACACGACAGTTGGAAAATTTGCAATTGGATAAATAAACTTTAGCTTTTGAATAAGCAATAATTCCCACGTGAAGTCCTTCAAAGCAACAACCTTGAGCTGTAAGTATACCTCCAGCTCCTACTGCTATCCCTCGCTGAGGTGGAACCACAAATGCAGCAGTTACAGGTAAATGCGGCATTGAAAACTTCGATCCAGGAGGAATTTCATCGATTTTGCTTCAAAACAATAAAAGAGAAAAAATTACGTCAGGCACAAAATGACAGTCAATACACACCAGTAATTTACACACCCATTTTATGTGAACTTTATAATGCACAGAAAATTTCTTAAGTACATTTAACATCCACTTATAGATTTCATACCCTTTTTGGAAAAGAAATACCATTCAATAAAAAATTAAAACTTTTGAAGAAATTTTCATAAAATACATCTGCACTGTTAGTGTTAAGAGACCTGAGTAATAAAAAAAATTAGTGTTAAGCAATAATGCTGTCCTTATCTATGATTATTAAAGAGAATGTCATATGGAGAATTATGAGCTTCCCAAATCAATTTTCTGTCAAACTACTAACCAGTTAGCACCGAACCGCTCATATATTTCCAGTACAGAGGTGGATGGAGTAGGTAGCAGTCCAATCTTTGGGGAATGCTCACCACTAGCATGGACAAAAGAGCACTGCTTAATGGATAGAGAACCACACTCAACCAGCACCACTGCCTCTGAACCGATAGGATCAAAGCATATATTTTCCAGTCTGGCCACAGAAATATGATTTGGAGGTAGAGGCCCAAATTTTGACCAGTCAACAATCATCATTACTTTTCCCAAGGATTGACCTACTATCGTTGTCTTAACTGCTTTCATTTCATTCGATATACCTACAAAAAAGAAAAAAATCAAGGAATTAGATCATTACCAACTTCTGCATAATGATCTGACAATCATGGATGATTTTGGTCATTTTTTTATAAATTTAAAAACTCATTTAAACATCATTAAGTAAGATACCATCAATTCTCCTGGATTCATATGGGAAACAAGAAGATGTATGAACTCAATATTTTGTAACTTTGTCTGCTATGAAATTAAACTTCACCATTATTGCGATTTAATCTAATAAAAACCAATTGCCAACTTTTTGATGAACATGGAAATATGTTGCCAAGAAAAAATTTAAATTAAATATATACATTTTTAGCACACATAATTTACCTCCCACAACGGTTCCAGGAGCTAGAAATTTTTCACAGGATTTTAGTGAGTGGGACCCAGCACAAAGGGCAAAAATTGTTTCCTTGCAAGGCACTAGATCCTTAGCCAACTGGAGTTGTGGATAGATTTCAATCTCACTAGAAAAAAAAACAAATATAAAAATATGGGATACAAATATGGCCCAAGACACCAAATAAAAACAAAATAAAACTCCCATATTAGATGAGCTTTTACCTAGCATAGCATTATGGAATTGTATCATTTTGCCAAAGAATTAATGAAAGTTAAACACAAAGGAATTCTTAGTTGAAGATTTTCATTTGTCAATTAAGTTTTGTTGCAGCATAACACAAATAGGTGGTTACATGTAGAAAGCTCTCTCGTAACCTTTATCTTTCAAAATAGAATTGAATGAGAGTAGTTAGAAAGGGTCTCGGAAATACCACTAGATGTCAGTGTAAGTGAAATGAGTTTCCCATGTAGTAATAAGTAATCCATTATGAGTAAAACACACCCAGTGTGCAGATCATCATCTGCACACTGGTCAGCCAAAATGTGCCACTCCCACAGAAATTAATGCAAAAGAGCATAAAATGGTCATGGATAATTGCCAACTGAAGGTGCAAGAAATTGCTGAAACTTTAGGGATATCATCTCAATGGGTATATCACATTTTAACAGTGGAGTGGGATGAGAAAATTACCTGTTAGATGGGTGCCGCAGACTCTAGACGCAGGATAACAAATACATCAGAATGGAAATTTCCAAACAATGTTTGACCAGTTTTAATAGCAACCAACAAGATCTGCACCGGTTTGTGACCTCAGATGAAACTTGGGTCCAATATTATACCCAAAGACAAAACAGCCGTCAAAGCAGTGGAAACATTGATTCACCACCAACTATGAAAGCTAAGGCAATACATTTGGCCTGAAAGGTAATGGCTTCAGTTTTCTGGGATGCGAAAGGGATACTGCTTTTGAAGAAGAGAAAGCTATGATTTTTTTAAAGTCAAGACGAATAAATGTTTTTTGGTTAAATTTGATGAAAGTAAGTTTTGGCCTAGTGTTGGATTTGAAATGAATGAAGACATGTTTGGTTAAACAAGGATAAAATATAAATGCAATTTATTCGAATTTGGCAAGAATTATCCCTCAAACAAAAAGTTTGAAAATCATTAGATAAAATTATTTGGTAATATGTAGGCACAACCAATTTTGAAAAAAATGACATTTGCACAAAAAACATCGTAGAAATCAGCTATTACTGTAAAGTCAAACTTACTATTTCTCTCCTTTGCCATATCTTGATTCAATTAGATCCAGGAATGACTTGAGCTCAAACATGCTTCCTTTTCCCAAAACAGCAACCACAGTTTTGGAAAACGTGGACACTTCTTTTGGAATGTTTTCACTCTGAGGACTGCATGAATTTACATGCATATACTGTTTACATCTTCTTAGTTTCTCATTGGCCATGGCAGTCCTAAAAGAAATGCCAATTTCAACCGATTCTTTATCAATTCTGGAAAACTCAACTGCAGGGCATTTAATATTAAGGCAATATTTCATCACACATCAAATAATAGATATTCACTAAAGAACAATCATATATTTCCTCAGTTTAATTTTTAAACATTCAAATTACACTATACTGTTAGCATGATGTGTGACATATGTGTGGCACAAGTTGAAATGAATTGACTCTAGTATTGTATCAGCATGGTTTCTGCAAATTGAAATGTATTCAGTGTGCCTATGTATGCCTGATGTCCTTCATTGTCAAAAGCAGGCCTGCTTCTGATGATGAAAAATAAAGGTGTTTCTTCGCATTGATTATGCAGAAAAGCTACAACACTAGATACAGAATATAGGGAAAATGAGGAAAACACTTCGCATACATTTTTGTGGGAGATTAAGCAAAATTTGTGAGGTCAGCCATGCATTATTGTATTGCAGCATCCAGCATGTTGCTTTAAAACAATACTTTTTGTGATTAATACATCGTTTTGGTGATTATTCAGTGCATTCCTATAGTATGCTCCATTTACAGTAGGATGTGCCTGCTTGACATAGTGATAAACAATTTCCCGAACATTGAAATATGGTATGAACATAACTTTCCCTGTAGAAGCCACCACCTTGGATTTCTTGGTCTCGATGATGGTAGAGATTTCCACACAGTTTTGCTCTTTGCTCTCAGGATCAGAATGATAAGTTTCATCTACGGTATTAACCTTGGGAAGAAACTCCTCATGCCCCTGTAACATGAACTTTAACTGAGAACAAAACTGCACATGAATATGCTGTTGTTCAGATATGATCGTCTCAGTACCCACTTTACACAAACAAGTATCTCATGCAATTTTTCTCTTACAAATGTTTGGGTGGCACCTGATGAAAATGCTAATATTTCTGATAATTCTCTAGACATTATCCAATGGCCTACTCATACAATGGCAGAGGAGCATTCATGTTTATTTTGTTGAAAATATCTTCCCTCTTTGAACCTCTATCAATGTTTTTGCCTTGTGCTATTGGGAAGAACAGACCCTCCAAAAGCCTCTTTAGTTTTACATAGGTCTTAGCTGATGATTTATTCAGATGGAAGCAAGTAATTAATGCAGCATTGCATGTTACCACCATCACCACAGTAGGTAAAATGGATCTTTTGACTTTGCTTGCAATAGCTGCTACTGGTGTGATTATTACTATTAACAGATAGTCTACCATTGAAGTTAGGTTTTGGATGGTGACAGACTGAACACTGATACATTTCTTAACCAGACAACACTCACCTTACGTCTCACACTAAGATACAATAAGCCCTTCTTCAATTCTGCATATTTCCTTCTTTCACCCCACACAATGGGCATATTCTTTTCCTCCCCTTACTTAGCTTCCTAACATTCTCTCTCTGTTACAGTCCTCATCATCCCAAGTAATCAAAATGCCCTGCATCCATATTTCCTACCTCTTTGGATTGCTCCCAACAATCCCCTATCCTTTCCTACCATGCCTGAGTTCTCATTAATCTCATTAAATATCATTAATGGCATTTCTTCAATACTCCAAATATCATAGTATGTATGCAGAAGAACTCCAGATATATCGAAGTACCACAATCAATAACCTTCCTCTCGCAAAACAACAAATTAATGCTGACCTCAATAACATAAGATGAAGCACGCAAAATTTTGTTAACCTAAAGTCACATAAAATGCAAGGTATACTGATTGGATATCTTAAACTGCTAAAATCTATCACAGTATTTCAATCACCCAACTGGTATCTTCACGGCACACTCATTGCTTTTAAAAATGTTGTTACAAATCTAGGTATCCTTGTAGATGGAAATATCTCATGGTCTCTACAAGTTTTTAAAACTCGCAGAACTCAATCAATCCCTCCACTCCAATAAGAAATATCAGTATTTTATGCCCATTATATCAAAGAAGCAGATGGTTTCTTCTTTCAATATTCCTCATTTTGATTATGGTGACATAGCTAGGAATTGAACTCAAGCTAGAACTCCATATTGACATAGGATTTTAAATTTCTTTTAAAATTTGAATTAATAATTTCCTTTAAATATTTTTAAATGAAAATTCCAGACCTCCATGAATGCAATTAATCAATATTTGGGGAAGCATGAGGGCTTATTGAAGGCTGTGACATCATAAACTCATGTCATTATTATAATAATCATAACTCAAAAATGTTAAGTTCTACCTGAAGAAGCCCCCAGGATGTGCAAACAGGGTAATCACCCCTATTATGCCTGATTCTCAAGAAACCATGGAATATGCAGAGTCATAGTAAATTGAAGATCCACAATTTACAGAATTAGAAATCAACCATTAACACAGTAATCAACCCGAAGGTCGATTTGGTAGGTGATGGTAGAGTTCACTCAGTACTAAGCCTGACGGCGTGTGAAATTCACACATCAGGGTAGGAGGGCCAGTTCCTTTCCCTGTTCCGGTTATGGTTTCCTAGGAAGACCTGGTACCCGAAAAATTATATAGCTTGGGTGGAGCTGCCGGTGCCCAGAGAGGCTTGCCCGGGAATCAAACCCGGGCCCCACCAGTCGGTAGTCCACCGTGACCCACTTTATACAGGTAGAGTTCACCCAGTACTAAGCCCAATGGCGTGTGCAATTCACACATCAGGGTAGGAGGGCCAGTTCCTTTCCCTTTGCCGGTTATGGTTTCCCAGGAAGATCTGGTACCAGAAATATCACATAGCTTAAGTGAAGTTGCACTTGTCCAGAGAGGCTTGCCTGGGAATTGAATTCAGGCCCTTCAGTCAGTAGTCTAACGCTCTACCCCCTGGACTACCGTGACCCACAAATCAACCATAATATACCCGAATTAATTCTTTACAATTCAAATATTGAATTTCGTGTCTCTTAAGGTCCATCAAGCACCAGCCCAACTAATCTTTATTGCCTAAGGCAAACATACGGTATTCTTCCTTTCATTAATGGCCGCATTCAGATGTAGCTATTATTTTTCTACTACTTATCATATAAAACAGAATATAGGTAAAATGTAAAACTATAAATTCAGAAATTAAATATTCAATTAGGTGTCAGCTTTAACTATGGTTAATGGTAAATTCAATTTTGAATGAACGTTCTTAACGATGAATTCAGTATCATGAAACCCAGAGAATTAAATGAAGACATGAAATCCAACCCTTATGATTTTTCAAAAGGCCCAAACAAGCTTATGCTACACAATTGCAATGTTTCTGGGAGACAATGGGGAGACAATCAGAAACTGGATGCTATTTGTTTCTTTGACACAGCTTCAGTAAAAATTGTTTTCCTGTTTCTCCATGGCATGGATAAATAACGATTATGATTAATATGAACATGTATTCTTAATTGCTGTTTACTTTATTTGTTTACTATCCTATCTCAGTGTATGATGGTACATTCACTATGTGTTTAATTAGGGGTACAAAAACGTTTTGACTCTAGACCATAAGGAGAAATGATGATATCATAATAGATTCAGCTGCACTTCCAAATTTCTATGAAAAGATACACAACTGGAGTTCTGCAAAATTAATTTGGAGAATGTACATTTTTTACAGGCGTAGTAAGCAGTATATTACATTCCAGTGTTTTAATGAAGAGTTTGGAATATGTGATGCAGAAGTAACTGATTTTTTTTTGCCATGTTTGAGAGCATTCCTTACAGCAGACTAAAGCCTTTTCCCATAGGAAGTCAAAGAGAATTTCAGCAACTAACAAATGTCCACTTCCTGAATAAGACAATGAATTGATTTTCTCTTAATCAGAACCCCTGAGTGGATACCCATGTCTATGGAAGCTACAGACTTTCAATAGCAACAAAACCTACACCATAATAATGTGATACTCCTCAATGCTGCAGTAATTTAATCTTCCTTGCATAATTTATGTTCATAAGGTGACGTGTCGACAGCAAGTACAATGAATAACATAACTAATTTATGATACGTATATAGTGTCAAGGCTTTATGTTTTCATGAATATTATTCTTGGGATAACCTAAAAAATGGCATTCTTTTCATTTACATTTCCCTTTGCCTGAGAGCATTCTGCTGCGGAATGGATCCAAATTCATGTGACACTCCTGGTCATACCTAGTTCCACCTGAGCTGTGCATTTTCTACTCACGTGGCACAAGGAAAGGAACTGACATCCTCGAATTGAGCATATAAATTGCACATATTGCAAAGTTAAGTTTGAGGTGAACTCTAACATCATCTATCAAAGCCAAACTTCAATTACTGTGGTGGTGATAAAGTATAAGAGAAATAATTGCCACTCAATTTGTTTTACTTGTAGACTTTATCAAGGTGGTTTTTAAATTTATCCTCTTTTGAACATATTTCAACTATAAATTGAAATGAGCCCAAGCATTAATGATTTACTATGAACTTTTATACAAAATACCACTCCATTCCATCATTACCTACCTGATGGAAGAACTAGACAGCAGTTCCACCTCATCCTGAATATACTTCATTTCTTTCTGTAGTTCCACCATTCGCACCAAAAGAGATTCCTCACTTTCGCCTGCCTCATTTTCACCTATGCTTTCTGGTACATTCAATTTTTCCAGCTGGGAAGATATAACTCCAATATCTGCAAACAATTACCGGCATTATTGAAAAAATATACTGTATCTAATTTAGTCACAGATTATTGATACATGGCCCATTATGAAAGTAATGCTCATGTCTTTATTGTGACGAGACTAACCATGGCAGTGTGGTAAAACTGGTCGGTAAATTTGGCGAAGGGTCTGCCCTACCAATGCAGCCGGTCACCAGTTGGCTCCAAAGAGTCTGAGCGGAAAGACGTGCCCTTTCGTGAAGTGTGTTTTTTGACTTTGTAACACATCGCACCCAGCCACACGTCCTTTAACATAACCAACTTCCTGGCCCAGAGCACCACCCCTTAAACATACCCCAGGCCCCTTACGGTCCCAACTTGGCTCCGTGCAACTTTTTTTTTTGTTTCCCTGACTGAAGAGAGAGCTGAAAGGAAAGCATTGGAGGACCGTGGGAAACATCCAAAAGCATGTAACAATGTATCTGAGAGACATTCCCATCAAGGAGTTTCAGGGTGCCCTCCAGGCATGGCCTCCACAAGTGTATTAATGCAGGGGGAGATCATTTAGAAAAATTTTTAAACATTTGCACAAGTACTATCAATAGATCTATTTTTCCCAGAGAATGAGAGAAGTGGGCTCGGTACACGTTGTGATAATGGTAAAGGAGGCATAACTAGTTGAGGCTATGAAATCTAGGGTTTTTTAAATATGTTCATCCAAAATCTACCTTAAATTGTCAACAACTAAATAATAATTTTGGATAAATAAAAATAAGAATTAATTTTCCAAAAATGTTGAGAATTGGATTACTTATTTCAAAATTTCTCCATTGCCATCTGCATGCCATGCACTATGAATTTTTGAGTAAGTACATTTAATAAATCTATTTTTTCCAGAGAAAAAGCGCATTTCTTTCATAGTGGACCTTGTAAATTTGTGAATGTGATGTTACATGAAAACTCATGTGCTAAATGCCATTGCAAAGGTTCTGCATAGTCCTCAACATTACAACTGCCATGATGAAGGCCTTGAATAAAATGCTGGGAATGTTCTAGGAAATGTTAAGGATCAACAATAAAAATGGATATCATACTGCCAAGCATTTCCCTGCATTTGGGACCTCTGAAAATGACAAGTGAAAGTATTGACAAGTGCTTTGAAAGGGATCTCAGGTCAAGACTTGCTGACATGCTATGACAACTAGCAGAAGTGCTAGGATTGCTGTAATTAAGCTGGCCATTCAAAGAATAATTTTGAACAAGGAGGAGGTCATTTCAAAGAACAATTTCAAGCAAACACATTAGTTCCATTAAATTCTATAGATACATAATCTATACAGATGTTTTAATCTTCACATGCGTTCAATAAAATAATATTTTCAGATTGAATTTCATTACTTTCCAAACAAATCTTGTATTTAAAGAGGCTGAACATGGATTGAAAGCATTTCAGTCTTAAGAAGCTAACTGATTGCTTGAGTAACTGTCATCACATCAGATGGGTGAACATGGAGGAAAACCCAAGAGAACTTCTTCATCAACGTTACCCAGCAGAGGTCTCCACTGCGATACCATTTCTGGTTTAGTATGATAAATAATTTTGAAATTAACGACAAAATAGTATAAAAAAGAATATAATAATTTTTTAAAAGAAAAACTAACTCCAAGAAATCACTTTATATTTACGAATAAAATATTTATTCAAACAACCAAAGTTTCAACATGTCGCATTTTCATCAGGTGATCATGACGCTACATGTTGAAACCTAGGTCATTTGAATTAATGAAACAGTTTCTGGCGTCACTGGTGGAAATTCTTCATATTGAAATTAAATTTAAAATACTTCGCCTTTCCACATAAACCACTTTTATTACTACCTAGGTTTCGTTATGGTATAACATCATCAACAACATGATGTTATACCATAACGAAACCTAGGTAGTAATAAAAGTGGTTTATGTGGAAAGGCGAAGTATTTTAAATTTAATTTCATTTGAATTAATATTTTATGTGGAAATGCAGGGTGTGCTCCTGGAGTCATGGATCGTTTAATCAAAGTAATGCTGGAGATTACATTGCAAAAGAAAAACAAAGTTTAGTTCATAAAAATGAACAGCTTTTATTGGCAAACTGCAGGGAATATATTCTCAATTTTCCCTACTTCCGTTAATAACAATCGGTTGCTATTCCTTGCGCCTCATTTTGACCGTTAAATTCAAAGATGCAAAAAGATTTAAGAAATAGTAGAGACTGTTCACTTATGTTTAATGGTGACCATCAACTTCATATTTTTACCAATCAAAAGGTAACCTGGTGTAAAATGATACAGTAGTTTTCAAGAATGAAGACCTTTCTTTGAGTAGATACCTCCCAGTAACTAGGACTTCTATACGTTCAGCCGGAAAAAATATAATCATCATGGTCATTCCTCATGGAATCAATCATCATCTGAAGTACGAATATTTCAAATATGAATAGAGATTGATATTATACAGTAGTTGAATAAGCAATAGTATTTCTCCCTCTCGAATTACAATTCCTCTTTCTACCCATTACATTGACACTGCCTCCCTTCCCATTACTGAAGTGGCCAGGGTGAGTGGAACTATGTTGAAGGACCATTAAATCAAGGAATTCAAAATATGTAGAACATCCTTAGGTGATGACCAATTTCCGTTAAGAAAATGGTAGCATAAGATTTCAAGATTATTTATATTTAAAGATTAAGCCCTCAGTACCATTGTGGAGAAGACAATACAGAGAGACCAACATGGGTGAATCTGTAGAAAGCTTTTGAACATGTAGATGGGAATATGATACTGTGAACTATAAAGGGATTTGTCATACAATGAGATGGTATTTAATGAGATCGAGGAAAAGAAAAAGTTAGCTTGGAATTATGCAGAGCAAAGATAAGAAAGCTTCAGTTTGATGGCAACTAGGGAAAGACAAGTGTCAAGGAACACTTCCACTTGGAACAAATGGATGAGTTTTAATATTTAGGCAACAAGATAATATGGGCAAAGCAAGAAGGATAGAGCAAACAGTATAAGGAGGAGAAGACTTGCAATCATAAAAATAACAATTTACTAATGACAAATAATACTAGCCTAGATATAACGAAGCGATTCATAAAAGCTTATATAGGTACCTATGGTGTCCACTTTCCCACAGCAGTAAGAACGGCAATATAAGTAGGAAATAAAAGAAGACTAGAAGCAAAATAAATGTTGGGCAACACAGAATGTTGAAAATAAAGTGGCTAGATAGAGTAAAAAATGAAGAAGTACTTCAAAGATAGGGTAAGGAGAGCAGACTGCAGAGGACACCGCAGGGACAAGAGGATTACTGATAGTACATCGTGAGGCACACTCATTAACTGAAGGCCATAATCAAAGGAAGCATCACAGAGAGGCATTGCAGAGCAAGACCAATGATGAATTATGGGAAGAGGGTGATGGAATATGTTAAAGCAGTGAACAAATTAAAGAATGAAGAGATTAGCAGAGAATAAGGTAAATTGGTTCTAAAAATCTATCCTCAGATTTAAATTCCACGAAAATGAATTTCAACATGAGCAAATAGAATCCCGATAATTTTTTAACTTGATACCATTATAAATTACACAATTATCTTGTGTAGATATTCCAGACTATAGATTTGGAAATTTAAATCAAACAAAATGCACAATACACATTATGTTAGTTATGCAATTTATAAAGCACAAAACACTATCCAGTTCAATCTGATGACATTCAAAGAATATGCTAACTTCAGCATTGTTCCATAGAGATGCAAGAAAATCACCATAGAGGAACCTAGAAATAGGTAGATCCAAGGGGAAATTTTGTGAAAGACTTTTTATTATGTTTTTTTCACAACCTGGTTTTTTAAGTATATGTTTTTTTTATATGTGTCAGCAGTTAAAGCCACTATCATGATTTTCATTAGTCTGTAAATAAATTTCACAGTCTTCTGTCCTCAAAATTATAGTATAATAATGATGACACAGTTACATACCATCACTGTAATCACTACTACCAAGATCACTTTGGCTCCCATCACAGCCAGCACTATCAACATCCTCACATTCTTCCATAGCAGCTTCTGCTCTCTCCATTTCTTCTTTAATGCAACGTGATTTTGACACTAGATATCGTATCCTCTCAGCATCTTCAGCTCTCACTTCACCAGTCACCATGTCATACAAGCTGGAAATGTAAATTTAACTTTACCAAACGAGTAGACAAAAGGAATGATATTTCCACAAGCATCCACAAAGTTCTCCCTATATGATTTAAGCTTGAAAGATTTGTGCTCAGTTAAATTCCTATCACATCATTTTGGCCGCCCAAATATGTGAAATGTGCACATTGCAACATTGTCTTCATTTCCTTATAAAATTTCTAGACTTGCAACACCAAAATAACACACACACACGCACACACACACACACAATTATATCACACACTTTTATTAGTGGCAAAGGTCATAAAAACACAAAAGACATTCTATGAACTCTTGAATACTGATTCTCTTAGGAAAACTATGAAATTAATTCACAGCAAATTTAGTTATTCAGTTAGCAGCTTAAAGGAAGTTATAAAAATGACTATAGGAAAAATGAGAGTACACAGGATTAAATGCAATATAAAACCTATGATTGCATTTATAACATTTTTAAGTACCATAATGGCGATATTAAATAATGTAGTATGGGGAAGATTTTAAGTCTATAGACCTCATGTGTAAGGGCAATATTTAAATAAAAAATGGCATGCCCATTTGAGATATCATAAGGATTTGGGTTTTGTTATTATATGCACAAGAGCATCAAAGACACAAGAATAACCATTGGCTAGAGATAAAAATTGATGAATTTAATGCTATATGATGCATTAATGGATTTAAACCAGAAAGACTATAAAAATGCTATTTAATGCCTTACAGATTCAAACGTTTCTCCAAATAAGATTCTGGCCAACTTGAAGAATCATCTGTCTCATCCCAAGGATACCATATCTGTTGAAAGAAAAACCTGGAAGGAAAAAATAAAAAAATAGACAATTAATACACTGAAAGCAACTTAACTTGATTGATGAAAAATGAAAACGTCACTACCATGACAATCCTCAAAGAATTCCTTCCATAATAAAATGAGTGAGTATGAACATTCAAACGTTTCATTCAAATTAAAAACTGTCTTGTACATTTGGCTAACTACCAGAAATGAACATCCAGGAGCAAAGGTGAATGATGGCAATGATGAAAAAAAACAGGCTTTTGCACCAGAGAAGAATAAGTCCCTTTCGATATCCCATGGAAAAATAAAGCAGTGAAAATGGTGGCAAATAACAATAGATAACAGATAAGGGAATAATTCAACTCCCATAACTTCATGGGATAAAATGTAGAACTGGTGGTTTTGAAATTCCAAGTGAAAATAAGACGTCAACAATAGCAGTGATGCTAGAAAATTTTAAATGAAACGGATAAAATCCAGAACGAGTATTAATGAAGATAATATGGAAACAATGTGGTGATTACAGAAAAAAGTAAGAAGGTAGGAGCAAAAAGAAAACGAGGAAACTTGAAAAAAAGAGTTATTGAGGAGAAGAATGTCCACATGCCCAGAGAAGTTAATAATAAAAAACTAATGCAGAAACTGATATAGCACAGAAAACAAGGTGTAGAAGACTGTGGAAAGATATGGGGAAATTTTAAGCAAGAGAAAATTGGATACACTTTAAAAATTGAAAGAAATGATTATGGGTCAAAACATAATTAACATTTATTGCAAAAAATGCCAATGGACCAAATTAAAATTTGGCATGTGGAGAGATTATAAATATGCAAAAATAAATGGAAAATAAATTAGACCCACACAGACATTGGCAGGTTATGTAAGCAGCATAAAGGTACTCTTTATTAAGGAATAATAGACAGTGAGAGAGAAGATGATCTGTAAGAAACAAAATTGAGCAAAAAAGTGAATGGAAATCGAAAAACTTTGAAAGAATTATGGTGGTGCTTTTTTCAAACAATATAGGGTAGCTTTTTAGTTCCTTCTGTAAAAAAATAGCTTTGAAATGGAAGAACTAAAAAAATAAAAGAACTAAAAATGACATTTGACATTACCAATAAAGCATCATTAAATAACTAAATGTACACAATGCCATTTATAAAAAACTAATGCCCTCAACCAATTAGCCACCGATGTGGAGCACAACAGATTAAAAGTAACCCAAGGATTAGGGCTTTACAAACATTTCACTCTTTATGCATATGGTATCATACATTTCCATGACTTATAAATTTCAATATTTTCAGAGCATTATGACATCACTTATTGGAGGATAATGCCCTCCAATGAGAGATGTCATAATGGATTGGATACTACCTGGTTAATCCAATAACTTATTGGATATTAACTGCTAAGAACTAATTTAATTAAAATTGCAAGGCAGGCATTCTCTCTGCAGTCTTAATAGAAAAAGGACTATGGTGGCCAGACACCCAGATAAGTAATGGATGAAATTATAGTCAAGAGGGCTCAAGTGCAGCTTTTCCTTGAAATAAATTATTATTATTTCGCGGACTACCATTAAGATTAAGGTAGGTTTTGGATGGACACAGACCAAAAACCACCATGATTCTTAGCTCACCTAACAAATACCTGCTGCCCCACATTACAAAAAAAAACTTTTTCTTCAATTCCATGTACATTCTACATTCCATCCAGCTAGCCAATTCAATTCCTATCCTTAACTTGCTTGCCAAATGTACTATCCTCTATTCAAGTCTTCAATATTCCATTGCCGATCAAAGTTCTTTGTATCCACCTTTCCTGTCTGTCTCCTTTGGATTTCTCCCAACAATCCTATCTCCTCCCCCGCCATGACTCGTTTTTCCTCAGTTGTTTTAATTACTGTATATTTCACTATTTCTATCCTTTTACATACACACATACATATTCCAAAAGCCTCCAATACACACACCTATCATCTTGTTTCAACAAAGTTTCCCCACTATGCTAAATGTCTCAAAGAACAATTTCTCATCCTTCCTAAATGCCCTTGACATCAATTCCATCCTTCTTGAGAAAGTATCTTTCCTAGTGCAATTCTTATTCCGATTTCTGTATTACTTTAACCAACTTAGTCCAAAACACTTCCAATATTGTTTAACTGCTACCTCTGCTCTAATTTTTGCCCTCCTATTTCTATGCTAAAGTTAGCCTCCCTCCTTCGCAAAATCCTAATGACCTATGTTTTATTAAAATTTGTCAGGTCTATTAAATTGTCAAAGTAAAAGATAAAAAATTATGTAAATTTTAAATGAAAAGGGTGAAAAAAATTATTGGATCTATTATGCTCATGCTTAATATCAGTCAGTAGTCATATAGCCTAAAATAACCACATTAATAAAAGAAAAACATCGATTATTTTAGAGTATATCTAGATAGGAATACATATTTTGTTCATCAATGTGAATAATATGAACTTTTCTAAGTGGCTCTAAATATATGTGATTGATGCAAGCCATTAACAAATAAAATGAAAGGTTAGATTCCACAAATTTTATAACAACGTATTTTATCGAACTACGAATAATCACATTTGATAATACCAGTAATTTTGCATAAGCTATCCAAGCAAAGGAGAATAGACCATTGCATTCGAAAATGAAATTGCCGAGTCTGAATGGTTTAAAAGAAGAGGGTCAAGAGTGAACCTGTAACTGGATAACTATTATCTAATGTTTTTGTCAATGACCACAAAAAACATGGCATACCGAAACTTGTCCAAATCATCAGCCAAGATCCAAGGATCAACCAATTCATAGTTAAAATCGACTGGAAACAATTCAATCAATCCAGCGCTCCTCCTAGTTTGAGGTAGTGGTTTCTCATTGATGCTGAGCACTTTCACCTCGGCTGAAAAAGTTTCCAAACTGGTCGACAGAACCTAAAATAGAATAAATTTTTAAATTACGTAAAATCTCATTGGATGTCACTTGAACCCAATGAAGTTTCACACTTTATTTGAACACCACCAAGCAACCACGAATAAATACCACGTAACAGTCCATTATATAGTCAGTATTTTTGTTATTACTGCAAAGCCATTATAATTTTTACGATACCAATAAATTTTGAATAAGAAATTCTTCCATAATAAACGCACCGGGATAATTTCAAATGATGGCACTATTAAATAGGAACGAAACCAGTAAACGAATAAAATCTACGAAAATCAAATGCATCTTTACCTCAACTAATATTTCACTCGGATATTGAAGACTCATCAGCTGACATTTCTCCACGGGAATTTTCCAAATCGCCCTCCATCCTCTTGGGGCAAGGACCACACTTAGGTAATTTCTCCAAAAATCCTTCACCTGACTACCCAAAATACGATTCTTACAACTTCCAGGGTAGCCTTCATCAAACTCTGCACTGACAGAGAATATATCCCTATATTCTTGAAGCCTTTCCTGTAATGTCTTATCGAATTCAATTACAGTTGGCGCCATTCTTCCCAAAAATTTGTAATTCTGCCGGAAGAATTGATTTCCACCTCAGGTGTAATTGAACGGAGAAATATTATAACCACGTCGGCCGCTCATACAAAATTCAACATACAACTTAATAACAAATCCTCAAAAAGATACATCCCACTTCTCACAACTACCCAATTAACTCAACCAACTCGAACTGGCGGTTAAGAAAGTTACATAGTAAAGGACATAGAGACACTCTTCTTTTTCAAAAAAACGTCCTCTACAATGTCATCAGCGCCGCCATTGTAGATACTTGAACTTTAAAATGAAAAACGAATAATTGACATTTTCACCAAGTAGTGTGGGGTGTTGAAGAGCTCGTAGAGTATGACAAACTGTTACTAAGAGATTGCATATACCAGCTGTTGAACGAAAGTTATGTAAACTACGGAAAATTCCAGTCTCTCCTCTCTTTGACCGTATCAAATCATGTCGTTTGCATTCGTGATAAGAAGCTAATTATCTTGAAATCGATAATAATATTTTAAACTCAGATAAATGTAAAATTTAGTGGATATATTTCAATCATTAAAATAACCTAAAGGAATTAGCTGTTAATCCTGTATCGTAGTGGAAAGGGATTCTTTGTGTGATATGAGAAAGTTAACGGACCGAGGAAAATTGGCATTAAGTAGTGTCGCAATATATTCTGAATGACGATCTTGCAAGGGAAAAGACACCACGAAAAACCTCAATTTTATACTGCTTCGGATTTAAGGGAATATCTTGAGTTGAACATTCGGGGATAATGTTTATGTCCTGAGTGTATTTTTTTAGTCACATTAACTTTTCAAAATGTGCCTTGGTTGTGAAATTTTTCTTACACAGCTGAGAGCATGCAAGCGGAATGTGAATTAACAATCTGAGGTCACGAGCAGTACCAGTGATGCATTGAATTTTTTGTTTGTCGTTGCCGAGGAGTGAGATTTTTGACCAATGAGTTCATTTAATGTAGTTGAAATTGTTCAATATTGTTTATCATAATGAACAAAAAGGTAGTTTCAAGCTACCAAACCTCTGGCTCTCGAGATCCGATTTGGACTCAGGTTTCTTCCCAGCCAGAGGACAGTTTGGTTCTTGGTGGGTCCAGGCATGGAAGGCGGTCCGGGGTATGACTGAAATGTTTGAGTATCCGGTTTTTGCTACCGTACCATGGAAGAATTTACTTTATTTCTAAAAAATTAATACCTTTCAGAGATCAGCAGCTCATACGCATGCACAAGATCAGACGGCGACGGAAGTTAACATTAAGGGGTTAGGCGTTATGGCAACTGCAGTATTAATAGCAGGAGAAATGGCTGGTAGCGGGGTTCTTGCTTTACCGAGAGCTGTCATGGATACAGGTCAGTTTACATTAGTTCATTTAAAACGTTCATGGACAAATATAGCGGCATTGTAGATATAGTGTCTTATTTTTTGGGACAATAAGCCTCTATACTATTTTTTTCTGTTCAGGTTGGATTGGGGTAATTCTAGTTATCGTGTTTTGCTGCTGCGCAGCATATTCCGGTTCCCGCCTTGGAGAATGTTGGTGCATTATAGAAGAACGATACCACCAGCACAGAGGGAAAACAAGAAATCCTTATGCAACTATTGCTTTAGCAGCCTGTGGTCCTTGGGCTAGGTACATGAAGATAATTTTACGTATAATTAAGTGCATACTGCTCACTTAAATGAGAATAACTAATTAGGTACCCTGAAACAAATGGACATTTTGAATTATTCCTTCAATCAGAATTCTAACTTGGCTTCAGAAATTTCCCCCAGTTCTCATTTATTACTTGTAATTTATTTTCATTATTAATGCCGCCATTTTTGTTTCATATAGAAGTTTCAATGGATGAAGATAGCAACTTTAGGTTGATTAGAAGGAGAAAAGGTTTTTTGTGATTGCAATAGAATGAACTGAGATCACGTCCCTTCTGAACAAAATAAATGAAATTATTGTAAGTGTTGCATATCCGAGCAATGTGACAAACACAAATGTGCCTTACTGGTACTTCCATGCTCATGTTTTCGCATCTTGTATTTGCTAATTTTCAAATGAAGGAAGATTAACTTTGCTAATTCCAATAGAATTTTTATTTTTCATGACCACGGTTTCGTCACAAGGCAACATCATCAGGATAATCCTAATGGTGCCTTTCGATGAAAAAATAGTCATGAAAAATAAAAATTGTGGTAGAATTAGCAAAGTTTGTCTTCCTTCTTTTACGCCTCGTGTGAAAGATTTCCACATAGAGACAGTGTCTTAATTCATGAGCAAGTTGTATGCAGGGAGAGGTTGCATTCCAGAAAGTAACTTTTCATTTGACATTGGAAATCATAGGTCCTCTACTCAGTCCAGTCATGACTCATAACTTCTCGCTTACTCCTAGTAGTAGTAGTGGTTTTAGGGAGGTGAACGACAGCTGGGGTCATTTCCACCACTAGGGATGGACAGGAAAGGATGAAGGGTGGAGAGAAACCTGGTGTCTGCAAGCCTATGCTTAACAAAAGGTGCCAAGGGGTCCGCAGTTTAACGTCCCATCTGACACATCATACTCACTTAAATTTCTCTCCACAAAGCACCTCAAGGGGATACCCCTGAAAAGTATCAGTTTCCTCCAGGATTGGAATCTGGGTACTCTAGGTGGGAAGCCAGTATGTTAGCCACCGCACCATCCTGATCCCCTTATATTGGGACTCACTCCTAGCATTACTTTAAGTGCATGTTATCTTTCATTTTATATCCTCAATAGATGATTTTGTTGAATATGCTAAATGCAGACTGCCCTCCGCTGAGGATATAGATTGGAGGTGACAGATATCCTGCATAATATGTGACAGCCATCTTCAAATTAAGGGTATTGTCCTGCCAAGAAATTTTATTTGTTGTGAATATTCGTTATTCTTCTTTCGATATGTAAATAGTTAAAAAATACTTGTCATATTTTTGCATTCACCCTAAATCCTATAGTTGGTTTTCAACTATTTGGTCGCAAATGTTGGATGGAAAAATCTTTATTAACTCTTGAAATCAAAAAGTTTTTCTTAATTTTGGGTTATTTGATGCACCATGTTTGAGGTTGCTTGTTAGAATAAGCTTAAAGAATAAATTGTACGCATGTTTTGGAACATTTAATATTGTTTTCCACCAATTAGACCATTTCAAGCATCTTAAATGTCAGAGCCCACAGCATTCAGTATATACAAATATTCTCGTCCACAAAAAATTCCTACCCTTATTGTGTCTATATTTTAGTCAATTATTTATACTTCGAAATTATCCCCAATTGAGTCAGCTTTTTTTTTAGTTTGAAAATCATGTTATATGCCCTTTTTTTTGCAGTCGTCTGGTATCTACTTGTATCCAGATTACACTTTTTGGAGCTGGAACTGTGTATCTCCTGTTGGCTTCCAATATAGTCCAAGATATGCTCTTCCCAGTGATGCCAGACATTTCCTTTTGTCTTTACCTACTTCTCATTGCGGGGTTTCTTTGTCCCGCAATGTGGCTCGGATCACCAAAAGACTTTTGGCAAGTAATGGATCAAACTGTTCAAACTGCCTGTTATTGGTATTCTTGTAAAATCCATATCGTCTAGTAAGAAATGAGTATGTTATCATTACTAATTCTCTAACTTCTCAAGTTTAAATGATATTATTGTTTTATCAAATTGTTGCAGGGCAGTGTGTGGATTAGCCCCCTGGTATGTTTTGCGCATTTAGTAGGGGCCAGCTTATGATTTGGCTTTCATCAAAAGGGTTAAAATATTATTATATGATATTATCAATGAGTTAATATTCACTGCATCATAATGGCAAATACTCCATAATTTGAATGAAAATTAAGGAGAAATATCAGTAAAAATGAAATGCATACATTATAAAAAATCTTATAGTGTTTGTGGATAACTACCTAATTACTTCACGCGTTTATTAACTTCTCTTTTTAATGTTTAGTGACAGTATATTAACATTTATTTGATTCAGTATTGCACATTAATCATATTTTAATTTGATTCCCTTATTTTTCAATAGGATCGTTGGAATAGGAGCATTAATGACTACGGCGTTGGCCTGTATCTGCATATTCTCCAAAATGCTCATCGATTCAATGGAACCATTTCATCACATAGCACCCAATGCTAATGATATTCCTGAAAATGATGTCGCCAAGGTTCACACCTTATCCAAGCTATTCATTTCATTTGGAACTATTTTATTTGCCTTCGGAGGGGCTTCCACATTTCCAACAATCCAGAATGATATGAGGGAAAGGACAAGGTTTTCATCAAGTGTGATAATTGGATTTTCTGGTAAACATGTTTTATAATTTTAGAAAACTTTGAAATTAATAACACTTGTCAGGAGCGTCGAACTTGGATATGTGCCTTGGAAATTCATCACATTTAAAAGGCATGTGAAGTTTTAAAAAATAGTTCGTACTTTGTCAAACTCAAATAAATTGAAATATTTTTTTTTTGCAAGTTAGAGTTAAAATGTGTCAAATTCATAAATTATAACTTCACAGCCAACTAATTGTTTAACAATGGTAAATTCATTTAAGTTATGCAGTTTTTAATCATTTGTAAGTTATGGAAAATTTGTTAGTATAACTGCTAAGTTCTATGCATCCTAAAATTTTTCGTGAATATAGAATTTTAGTTTAATTTGTGCGCCATGAGTTTAATATAAATGTGATTATGTCATTTGATCGTGTATACTTCCTTATTGTGGATATATTTTTCACCCCTCAAGATACATGGAACAAGTAGTGAAGTGGAATAATGTTTTTTCATTTAGCAGTTGCATGCTTATGGGACACTTAATCATTTTCAGTGTACATATGATCAGAAAGAAAGAAAAAACAAATTGGATCATAGAAATTCTCATTTTATAGAAGGGTCTAATGTACAATTTCCAAAGGACTATTATTGCCAATGTCCCATTATTATTTGCCAAAAAATTTGTGAAATATTTTTGACTTCAACAAAGGTTTCTTATTTTTCTTACAGTGATTCTTTGCCTGTACTTACCAGTTGTGATTGGAGGCTTCATAATGTATGGTGAAAAAGTTGACCAAAATATTTTGGTGTCATTATCTCGGAGAATTCTTACCCCTGATGACTCTGAACCAAAGGGAAAATGGTTGGTGGATTGTGCTTATCTGCTCATGGGAGCACATCTTGTCCTTGCATTTTTGATTGTTGTGAATCCTGTTTGCCAAGAGATCGAGGAATTTCTTCGTATACCACACAGTATGTTAAAAGATGAATTTTATTATATTGGGTTCATATAGTACCATTAGTAATGAAAAATAGCCATAATTTAAATTTTGCTTGGTAAAAGAGTGCTCATGAATGAATTAACAATTTTATCATATAGTCTTAGCCAGAAATTGGCACATGGGGTTAGAAACTATAGGCTGAGTGCCTATACGTATTGGTTCTCGAGTACTTCACATATTTACCTTGGGTATGAATCTTAAGGTCACCGATACCTTTAGATGAAATATTAATTTACATAGTTTTTGTTGAAATTGCAAAAATTATTTGAATAATAAGATGGATGCTAGTACTAGGGGGAAAAAGTCCTTGTACCTGGTTAATCATACTAGTCCTCATTCCTTGTTACAACTACGTAAAATCTTTCGTCCATTTAATCTTCAGCATTCTCCTCCAGCATCATGTTTCAAAGGATTCTGTTCTTCATTGGCCCTTTTTTCCAATTTTCAGTGTCTCTGATCCGTAGTCCCATGCCCCATATGAATTTTTGATGAACTGTTACCTTGATGGTAACCCAAGGCTCTTTGAGCATAGTAATTTCCTCATGAATGCCTGATGCTGTATACCATAAATTAATAAACCTGGAAATTGTGTCTGCTCAGAAATTACCGTACACATAGACCTGTAAAAATAATTTTTCGCATTTTATAACTTTCAATATTTAAGTTTAAAAAGGTTCAGTAGAACCTCATAATATGAGCATAACCCATAACACGATCTTTCTGGTAAAGCAAAACAGTTTTTTAGTGATGCAACTGTCTGCTTATAAATTAATGTAAAATACAATAATGGGTTCCATACCGGAAAAATAAATTATGTACAAGGTTTACTCCAAGAAAATTATGTATACATTGTTTGGGATTGTGGACCATGTTCACCTTTTCTTCTATTGGGGAATGAGGCAACGGAGAATGCAAACTCATTTTGTAAAAGCAGAAAAGAATCTAAATATATTGTCAATTATTTATGATAAATAAAAAAATTGAAACTGAAATTGTTGCATTGAAATGCACATTAGTGGATGACTCAGTTAAAAGTTGTTGCGGCATCTGCCGCAGTTTTTTTGGAATTATGATACATACCTAACTCCTTTTTACTCGGAAGCTGTCTAGTGACATTCGTTTTTGCTGATGCTTTAAATTTAGTAAAAAATGTGACTGAATGATCATTAAATAAATTTATAGTGCACATCGCCCCTGCCTTTCTGGGGCAATGCCTCGCATCCATGGTTTGATAAAAAAGTTTCCCATGACCTCCATCACATTTAACCTGCTGTTTTGGGCTTTACACCTCTTGGAGACTCCTGGAGTTTCTGAATGGTAAATAAGCCTGGGTTTGATTTTCAAATCACCAATCACATTGATCTTGCAGATTTTTCTTTGGGGTCATATTTAAAACTATACAAAAAATTTTATTAAACCCCGTGCACAAAAAATCACTAATAATGTGTTTGAACACAAGTTAGGAAAAATGTGTGATCACTAGTGATGCTAAGATACTGTCAGAACGAGTGCTAGAGACAAACTACAGTATCAGGCATGCAATGAATCTGGGAATTTGCCTCTCCTCATCACTCATTATGTGAATAACTCACTGTGAGAGGTGCTCAAGTGTGGTTCCACTGTACCTCCTTCAAACTGCACTGAACTCGTACATGTATGCCCTATGAATCACAAAGAAAAATAATTTGGTAATGAAACAGCTCCCTTTTTACATTTGTAATGCTGTTTTGAAAAAACTTCCTTGAATTGTGTAGACTTACATATTTCATTCTATGCAAACAATTCCTGACAAAAATTGGCTAAAATCTTGGTTTGACTTTAAACTCTATGTCTGAGCATAAATGGATTGGTGTCATGGATATTTTGGATATTATAATTATTTAAGCCAGGAATTCTTGTGTATTAACACTTTCCACCATTCAACTGCAGATTCTCTGCCAGAGTATAGCCTAAATTAAAAGATGATTTTCAATGCCAAAACTATTACTCATATTTTGAGGAACTAGTTTTCACAGCATGCATAATTATGTAAAATATTAGTGCACTAGCCAATTATGTAGCGTTTCTTATAATATGTGGAAAGACAATTTTTTTTATTTTAATTATAAATTTTATGGTTCCTGAAATTTTTGCATTTAATGCAACTTTTTTTTCTTCTCAATTCAAAGAAAATTGACAACAAGGTTGCATTCCAACTCACTTTGTGTACAAGTGGAAGCAATTTGTTACCACCGAAATTCTTCGGTCATTGTGGTTATCATAGCATGGCACCGGGGTGATGAACGTATATCTATGATACAAACCCCTCTTGCCCAAACTGATGATGTCATTCTAATGGTTCGAATTGGTGGGGTAAGAAAGAATAGTAAATTATTTTGAAAATAAGTATTGTGAAGTACAGTATTTCCATTGAATAGTTCACCCAAACTGCTACCGGAAATACACAAGTGAAGATTCAACTTGATGGAATGTAAATGGTGTAATTGTTTCTTATTGGCTGTAATTTTTGACTGTTAAATGTTAAAATGTTTCTCATAAATGCAGTTCGGTCAAAAAAATCAATACATAGAGGTGATTGAATCAACTCATGGTCAAGCCTACTCTCATTTTCGTGAGAGAATATCAGATATGTAGTTAATGATATCAAACAATTCTGATTATCTAAATGGTATAGTCATTGACAGCACCCCAAATCCAACCATTTACTATTAGTTTTATAGCTCTAATTGTATTGGTGGGATGTAGTGTTTTTGTTTAATATATGAAATTGTCCACTGATTTAATGATTAAAATCTTTCAGATTTTGGATGGCGGCGTTGTGCAGTCCGCACGGCATTAGTAGTAGCCATGGTAATAGTTGGGGAAACGATTCCTAGTTTTGGGAAATTACTTGCTCTTGTTGGGGGTTCAAGTGTTACACTACTCACATTTGTCCTGCCTCCGTTATTCTACATGCGTCTGTGTGATCAAAACCCACCGCCGCTTCCTTCGCCATCCCGGAGAAGGTCATCACCAGTTTCATCTACCCAAGCAATTGAAATCGTGTGGCCAAAAAGGTAAGACTATAACTTAAAAATACCAAGGGTGAAACAAGAGAAGCACCCTGGTGAAATTATTTGTTTTACAATACCATTAAAGGTTAGTAGATATGCGTATGCAGTGTGTAATTTTACAGCCCAAAGATGCATTTTGTGTTATTTTTGCCCTATAAGCCATACTCCTACTCTGTTTTACCACAGAGTTCATATCAAATAAGTCACAGACATACATTCTGGGCAGACACTCTGACACTTGTGACATATAAGACGTACCCATTACCTGTGTAAAGTGTAGAATAGTCATTTTAAATCACAACAGATGGCTTCTGGTCACATATCAGAAATATGTCACCTAGCAAATATGACTGATGCTGAAGTTGATGAGGCAATGAAAAGTCAATAAAATTTGGATCTGAATCTATCTACAGATGAATCTTGAGACTGAGAGAGTAGAAAAGAAAAAGCTACAGTGGCATATTTTTGGAAAAGATCCAGATTTGGCATACCTTGCGGCAAATTGGAGTGATTAGGGACATAGTAGAAGAGAAAGTGCTGCAAGATGACAAAGGGGAATTCATTGAATAATAAAGTGATATTGAAGTAAAATACTACCAGGGAATAGGAATTAATATTGGATGGGGAAGAATGTTGAACTGAAGTTAGTTTAAGTTTAGATTGAGAGACTAGCCATAGAATGTTGAAATGAATCCTCTTTCAGAAAGGCTGTCGGTTTTTTTCCTAACAAATATTAATGCAGCAAGGAATACAAAGTCTGTTCAAAAAGTGAGGTGAATTTTGAATTTCCGCGGGTTACGTATTTTTGATTTTTTTTGTTGTGGCATTATGTTGGTACTTACGTCTTTCACTTATGCCAAAAAGTTCAGCCATTTTGAATGTTCAGTTAATTGTTGACAGCTATTTAGCTTGGACAAGTTTTGGCTTGTCTTCGATTTTTGCCTGTTCCAAAAAATGGAACAAAGAAATCTGTATCAAACTTTGTGTGAAAAACAAAATAAAGTACGTGGATGCATTCCGGATTTTGACTGTAGCTATTGGAGAAGCTACCTTGGACTGAAACATAGTGTATCGTTGGTAAAAAATGTCCCCAAGAGGGCCGGGAAGTTGTGAAGGACAAAGAGCGTGCTGGACGCCTGAGCAAGTCAACAATATACGAAAACATCGATGAAGTAAAGAAAATAGTATTGGCCAATCGTCAAATCACCGTTAGGGAAGTTGCTGAGGACCTAAACATATCGACTGGCTGGTGCCATTCAATTTTACCAATGATTTGGGCATGACAGGGGTCGCTGCAAAATTTGTATCAAAATTGCTCAATTTTGACCAAAAACTGCAATGCATTAACATTACTAATGAGGCATTGGACTCTGTCTGCGACTACCCAAATTTGCTCCAGAGGGTCATAACTGGTGACGAATCATGGGTTTATGGTTATGACCAGGAATTAAAGCTCAATCATCCCAATGGAAGCTGCAGTACGAGCGAAGAGCGAAAAAAGCATGCCAAGTTCGGTTGAATGTGCAAGTTTTGCTTACAGTTTTCTTCGATTGGGGCGTGGTGCATCTCGCGGAGTTCTTGCCACAGGGTAGAACGGTAAATAAGGAATATTACCTGCAAGTTATGCGCAATTTGTGCCATCGAAGCAATCCGCTAAGCTAATTTTTGTTCCTCCACAAATGCCCGGATTTGTGGAGGGACAAAAATTAGCTTTTGCACCATGGCCTGCCCCTGCTCACACATTGTTACTTGTGCGTGAATTTTTGGCCAAAAACAACACACTAATGATGCGGCAGCCACATTATTTCCCAGATTTGGCCCCCTGTGACTTTTTCTTGTTCCCAAAACTGAAGAGGCCCATGAAAGGACTACGCTATGCCACGATTGATGAGATGAAGACTGCATCGAAGGAGGAGCTGAACAAGATCCCAAAAAATGATTTTTTGAAGTGCTTTGGGGATTGGAAAAAACGTTGGCACAAGTGTATAATATCTAATAGGGATTACTTTGAAGGGGACAAAATAGGTATTCATCAATCAATAAATAATTTTTGAAAAAAACACAGAAGTCACAATACTTTTTGAACAGACCTCGTGTTGTAAATGTCCACCAAATGGCATGCATACCAAGATGATGTACTCAGTTGTAACTTTCATTTCAGGTTTATACCTCTACACATCAGGGTGTTGCTGTGGGAATTGGTCATCATAGGACTCATTGGTGGATCTGCATCAACATACTCTGCTGTCACAGAAATTTTTGGAGCTGGCTCCATTATTAAACCTTGTTACATTTCATGATTAATGTATATTTTAGTAGAACTTTTTATCTCTAGTTATTTGACTTCACTGCTTTAGGTGATTTGCTCAATCTGTTCATTTATTAAGTCTGGAGCTTTAATTTTATGATCATTTACATTTTCTTTGAAACAGACTTCATACACATTCTCTCAAGAGAAGGTGGAAGTAAGATGATACTGAGGGACCAATCAGTTGAACCCTATAGGTGGTAATCCCTAGGTTATACACCTGTAGAAATGCAGCAACTGTAAGCTGTAGGTGGGTCAAATTAGTGCACTGTCTTCCTTCTTTCCATCATTCCCCTTTAATTTTCCTCTCTTAATCTTTTATATTTCCTTCCTCTCTTCTAGTCTTTCAGTCCATAACTCTTGCCCTATCCTACCCAATAAACTGTATAACCGCCCATGCATCACAGAGATTATCATTATAGTGACTGAGCATTTTAAACTGAATTTTCATCATTCTGGAAGTGTGATCAAAAGTGGCTTTTTTGTGAAGAATTTTTTATGGTAAATTATTTTTTACATTATCTAATATTTAATTAACTACTTTTTATGTGTTTTATGGTTAATTTTTGAAAATAATAATATACAATGCCCACATACAGCACTCCCATTACTTTTAACATCAGTATTTACATAGCTTAGGTTGTTAATTTTTAACGCTATAAACCTGTATGGACTACTTGATCTTGACTTTTAAACCAATTCACAAAAATATAAACTGTACATTTCATCCATGCACAAAAAATAACTTTATTTGTAATAATTTATGAACAAACGTAAAAAGCATTTGCCATCCTAAATTCGTGGGTATACATTTATGTTTGTTGTGTTGTAATTAATGCCCATAAAATTTAAAAAATAAGGAATCTGTGATGTGATGCCAAAACCTTTGATAACACAAAATAAAAAAACATTCATTGTTCCGCCACAAGAACTATTAGGTGAAGCACATCAAGAGGAAGGGAAACTACTCAGTTAATATTAAGCATATACATGATGACATCTACACAAGTTCATGTATGTGAATGTGTGTAGACTTTGGTTAATCGTTGCACATAATGGTGCTAAACAGAAATAGTAATAACTTTATTCACCACTGGAGAAGTTTCTTATTTTTATGGCATAATTTATTAATGGTGGACGACATTAAAAAGACATGTATGTATAATTTAAAAACTAAAAAAAGACAAAATAATTTACTTTAATTTGGTGAATAAAAACACTAATTTCAAAAACCTTATCTCAATTATTACACTAGTTGTTATTGCATTGTTTATGATATTTCTGGGAAATATCTTAGGCAGATAGCTAATTCATAGTTTCATATTGTTAAATATTTTTATAACATGATTCAATCATTTGATGGTAATTATTCCAATACTCTGAAACCACTACTTTTTAAATTGTGTTACTTGTTATTATATTTTCAAACTGAATTTGGTTGTAGATAACATGTATTCATGATTCTCACTTGTATAATATGATTTGATGCAGTTTGTAGTGTTAGATAGCAAGTCGCATGGATCTATGAAAATGCGATGACTGGGAAATATTCCTTGACTTTTTATTTGAAATATTGGCTCTCAATTTTTATGTACCACTCAAATGAAATATCAAATAAATTTTTATACCTTTGATTATATTCATTCTTGACACTTTTTAGTTTGTATCCAGAATAAATTTGAGTTGAGGTGCAAATTCAGCTGCAATAGCATGAGCAGTAGAAGAGCCATTTAGATTTATAGATGATAATATTGCTTCAACTTTAACTGTTATAACTAAATTCATTCCTTGTGTATGAACCTAGATAAAACTCTGCAAATGCATAGTATAAACATACAAGAGGAAAAAAATCCAAATCAGAATTCCCCCTTTTTTGTCCGTAATCACCAAATATACGTAGCATAAACATAAGATAAATTACAGATTTTTATTAATTAAGAATAAATTTTTGTTTGGAGAAGATTGCTGATGGGAAAAAATAAAATTGTCAGTTTTTGCTTGATTTCTATAAAGGGGAAAGGACATTTTTTCTTCATCTAAGTACGTTTAGGGCTTTGGCTACCAGCCTGAAAGAAAGCGTATCATTTCTACAATGGATGATTATCCCTATTTTAACACTAGTGTGTAGGGATTGGGTTGCTGCAGTAGCTAGTGCCATGATTTCCCTACCCAAGGGGGCTATTACAAACTAGAGTGGAGTCACTTCGTCAGGTGGAGTTTACTGTGGCCACACTTTGTAATACCACCTGCTATCATTTAAATGAGCAGGCTGGAGTCTCACCATCGTCACTTTGTTTACTTGAGGGGTCGGGAGTTTTATTAGTAACCTTAAGCTTCGTGTGCATGAAAATTATTGCATTCATGTGGTCCAAAAATGAAATTAGCCTTTTAATTAGGCAACATAATTGTGCATAGGAACTTCTCAAGAAATGCATAATTATTATTTATGACAACGAATACCAAATTAACATCTGTCAGTTAGTTGATTTATGGATGTGAAGGAGAAGAGAGTAAAATGATTTGACTTCTTAGACAAGAAAATACGGACTAGCATTCATTTTCAGACGAAAGAACCTAATGAGGTAGATTGAATTATCATCCTGCTGCATCAATTTTCATTTTTATGGTTCATCATATGAACTTCACCGAAAAGAATTCCTTGGGAAAAAATGGGTCGTGTTATTGAAGCTTATCTACTGACATGGTAGTCCACTGATGTCTGTGAATCAATGAAGAAAGCAACACAATGATGGTTCATGTAATATTATTACACCCATATTGTCCTTATAATTCATTTATTTATTCATCTCAATTTGTGTTAATGTGAGAGGATGATGGGGAAAATAACATTAAGCCTTTCATCAATGCTGAAAACAAACATAACTGGTTTTATATTTTATCTAAGTGAGAGACAGTATTTTGAACACATCTTTTGATAGATGTTGAATAAACAAGTTTGGTGAGCATAAGAAGATTGTCTAAGTTTATTTTATTGACAAAAAGGCCCAAAAACTTTACTATGATATATCAATAAATGTTTATTGAATAAATCAGTAGAGAGTAAAATGAAGTTAAATATGAAATTGAGCTCAATGTAAGTATTTAAAAAAATAATGTCTGAATGAGAGTCAAAGAATAATAATAATAATCCTCCTTTATCTCAGGACCTAGTAGTTGGGGCCAGGAGTCTCCTGTTTTTTGATACACTGGAGCAATGATATGGAGTGGTGATAATATTATTAAAGTAATCAATGAAAAAATACAGGTGAATGATAGTGAAGATTTTATGAATAAGCAGAAGTTCAGCAAACAGCATATAACAAGAAATACAAGGCTGAAAATATATAAGACCCTGATGAGACCAATGATTTCTGAGGGTATGGAACTATGGCCATTAAAAGGGTTTTTTTTAGTATTTTGATCCTAGGATTGGTTTACTGCAGCACATATCTTTACCATTCTACTGTATTTGAATGCAAGACAAGACTGAATATTCTAGGGAGAATAATGTGGTAGTTTCCTGTTGCCTTCCACATCGCAGTACTACAGCCAATACATTTCATTTCACAGGCGAGAGTGTGTATACCGGTTGTGGATGCTGGGCCACCAGAATCTAATGGTGAAACTAATGCCTTTCACCATGGGTTTAGGGGTCTATTTTTCTCGTTGCCTCATTTTGAAATACCATTATTGTGGTTTTTCTGTTAATGTGTGGTTGTTTTGTTCCAAAAAACCATCAACAAATTTTTTCTAAGTCAGCCACAGGACTCAAACCAGCGACCTTTGGCTTCACAGGCAGACACGCTACCTCTGGTCTACCCCCACCCCCTATTAAAAGGGTGTCAGATGAAAAACCCCTTATAAATATACAAATGAGGCTAATGAAAAAACTTTCAAGTGAAAATATTGAATCAAAAATAAGATATAATATAAAGTTAGACCACTCAATTAGAGCTAGGATATAGCTAATTTGTGAATGCTGAGAGGATATAGGGGTTTCCTCATGTGGGGTGAATGATGGAAACAGGGTACATGGAAGAAAGTGGAGAGCAATGCCCAACCATGCTAGAGAATAGAACAGGCTTGGATAAGGTCAGTCTTTTAATATCACTGCTAATCTGTGGATAATGGGCATTAAAGGACAGAGAAGATTCACAGACAAGAGACTAATTGCTAAGTATGCCAAGGCTCACCAAGGGCTAGAGTACTATTATGAGAGATTTACATAGCTGCAGCATTGTTATTTCGCTATCATTTTTCACTGCAGTGCTCTTCTGTTATTATTAGTCTTGTCTTTATGGTATGCCTGCTTCCAATTGCTGGCATATAACTTGAAGGGGAAGTTCGACCCAGATTCTTGCTGGTACAAATTCAATACAAGTACGCATGCAAGCCATTATTTGATGAGTATTGTACTGAAAATTGTCTTGCTTGACACAATTTCAAACAGACTTTCAGGATGATAACTGTGTGTATGGTTATGGTGTATTTTAATTAATTGCAGACAAACAAATTAGCTTTTGGCTAAATCGCACACACTGGAAGTGACATTTTGACACTGTTGTTTGTCACTGGTGCTGCAACATAATAAATTGAAATAGAGTCAGTGACCACTCAATTTCTTATGTTTCGGCATCAGTGACACACAATAAAGTATAATCATTAACACAGTTATCTCAGTCGAGGTGAATGATTTTCACTCTTTGAAATGTCTGTATTTAAAGCTGTTGTTGAGTTTACTACACAATCTCTAGACCTTTTCTCCACATTGCTTCAGCAAATATTTCATTTTATTCAAGGTATTCTACCAAATCCAACTAGTTTTTGGATGGTCCCTAATGAATAATTACTTCTAATTGCCATTAGGGCTTCATCTTTTATGCCCAACATTATTTCTTCCTTAATTGCACCATTACCTCTGCTGTCTCTTTTCTTTCCACTATTCTCGCTCACTCAATATTCTCCCTTATATGAAGACCTTCATCATTCTTCTCCCTTTGAATATTTCCTCCACCCCACTTCCGCCTTTTTAAGAATTCCACCAGCAACTTCCTATCTTTTTGCCCATCTTATTTAAAACCTCAGCACTTGTCTTCCTCCCTATCCAACTTATTTCCTCCATTCTTTGTCACACCAAGATCTCAAAAGTCTCTGATCAATGCTCATCCTCTTGCCTCAAAGACAAAGCCTCAAATCCATTAAGTACTGCACGACATAATAAAAAACTTAATATTTTGTTCACATCTTTACTTAGTGTAACCCTCATCAACCTTCTGGTAGAAGACCTTTTTGTTCATAAGATTCTTCAAGCATCCCCCACAACTACAAAGGGTCTATTTTTTCTCTAAAATACTGGACAAAAACAAGAACTGCTGCCTCCACCATCTCTACTTAATCCACTACTCCTTTAATGTTTCACTTAGTTCAATTACATCTAGAGAATCTCATTACTTTGGTTTATTTGTTGTTAATCTTTATCCCACACATCTTACATTGTCCATGTAAAGCACTGGATAATAACTGCAATCCCCTGGCTGTCTGACTCACTCCTCCTTGATCATCTGAAAATATTACTCAATTAACTTGCCACCTTTTTTTATACCCAGCTGCCATTATATTTCCTCCACATATGCTTTAGAGCACTGGTGCTAAAAGGACATCTTGTCTCATATTCTCTACCTATCACCAACTATCTCAATCCTCCTATTGCTAACCATACTGGTGCAGTCTGATTCAAGAACAAGTTTCAAATTAGTCATCTACTTATACAGCCGACTTCCACATTTCCGCTAACTTTGCCCACTCCATATATATGATCACGTCATATCTAAATTTACAAGGCACACAAACCTTCCAGATTTGATCCAATATTCCTTTCAACTAATGTTCTCATCAGAACAATGGCATCACGTATTCCTCTAACCTTTCTAAATGTAAATTAATATTTACCTAGCAGTTTGCACTAAGTTTATATCAATATAATATCAATTAAACTTGAGATAAGTCAAATGTACAAGTGTATGTTAGCGGTGCTACATCCAATCAGAAGAGATGTGATGCATAGAATACATGTGGATGTATTACAAATAGTTAAGTGCACAGAACTTTTTCAAAATGTCGAAAGATGCTTCCATGCTCATACTATGCTACTTCAGTTAGTCAATCTATCTGGAACCTTCATTGATTTAAGAAGTAGTACATAGTGTCTTATCTAAATGATAAGTGTATAAAAATTAAAATATCTTATCAACAAAACATAAAGCACTGAACAATACTGGTGACAGAATGTAATAAAAGCTAGGAGTGAAACCAGAGTAACAAAATACTTATTGAAAACTATAAATCATTGGATTGGAAGTCATCACAGAAAAGAGAAGTGTTACCAAATGCTGCAAATGCAAGAATATATCAAACTTAAAAAATGCTTAAAACCCAAGGACAGAGTTAAATTGGCATGTATCTACTGATAAATAGATGCACACTCAAATAAAAGGTGGCATTAGCATTAATTTGTTACAAATATAATACAAGGAAATAAGAAGGAAAATTCCCAAAAGGAAAACAAACATTAATTAAAGAAGAATATAAGATGGAAGCACAAATAGGGCATGGCGGTGAGTTGGTATGACATGGGCATACAAAAACTGACACAGCGTTTACAAAAATACATTGACCGAAATGGTGACTATGTAGAAAAACAGATAATTGAGCAATATTTAAAATAATGTATATATCATAGAAAATAAATGGTATTTTTCTATTTCTAAAAAATTGGAGACTTACTTTCAGGATTACCCTCATAGAAAAGTAGTTAAAGACTCATTTCAATTGTAAAGAAAATGTTTCAATATGTTTCTACTAATTTACTGTACAGAAAAAAACATTCCTTACTTTCCAAAATACCTCGTATTAAATAAATGAGCATACTCCACTAATATTATCAAAAGGAACTTTTTATTTCGGGATAAAATGCTATTTATTCATTCATTAATCAAATTTTACTCAATGTCTTCCACTTTTCAAGTTTTCATTATTCCTTGTACACAGCCTACCCTTAGGTTAGTTAATCAATTAACTGCAGAATTTTTAATGAAATATAGAAAAAATGCCAAGATTTCGTTCACCTCAAGCACCTTTTCCCAAATCACAGTTTGATCACTGCATTCTCACTTGGTACATTTAGCTTGCACATTTTTCTTTCATAAACCTTATTATGAGGTCAAAGAGAGTAGGACATGGAAGAGGTGAGAGTAAAATTTTAGTAAGAAAATAAGACCAGGTTTGGAAAGGATGTCCCTATTTCATTATTTAGTTTCATTTAAAAATATAGAATTCAGAAAAATGCCATAGATTTTATTCATTTAGCCAAGAAAATCACTGAAATGATGATTTATTAATCATCATCTTAAAAGGCAATGAAGTACAGCCATCAAAAAAGCAGCATTTTTAATAAATTACCAACATTATTATTATATTGAAATTCAACATTGTATAATTTCTAATAAATAATCTGCCATATCTTATATATTATAAATAGTCATTATATTTAACAAAAAAATACTTTCACAGGTATACTGATGCGAGAGATTTCAAAAATACATCACAATGGATGGATCACCTGATATTTGAACCTTACTTCTTCAACCACGTAATACTCATTCCAATTGAAAAATTTTCAAATTACATAGTTTGGTGCAGACAATAGTGCATTAATAATAACTGACTCGGTGCAAGGGAATACATTTGGTGTAAACAAAAATACTACTTTAATCCACAATAGTAATGGAGACTAGAGGTGCTTAATACCATGATATACATTCGAAAAGGTAATGAAAGATATCTCTTATCAACAAAATTTTAGACTGCAAAAATTTTGATGTATATAAATGGCAGTGTACCAACATAATGACATGTTTGAATTAAACTCTATTAATCCAAAACTTGCAAAGGTAAAACACACATTAGAATGTCAGAATGGAAGACAGACCTCAAAAAGTAAATTTAAAAAATACAATAATTTTTTGTGATAAAAAGACGGAAATAATTTAAAGGTGAACAACTTATTAACTGGCAACATTTGAACAATCTTTGAGATTGCATAACCTCAACTAACATCAAATATTTACACATAAGCTTTAACATATAATATTTTCTAACAGATCAAGCAACATGATGCTTTTAGCGAAGGTCCATATCACCGGTTAAAATAAACTTTAAATTGTAACAAAATCTACTCCTACTTAAAATCAATAAATAGCCTGACTGAAAAATAAAGTATGACCTGTAATATGGACCTCTTTTAGAAAAATGTTTGAAAAATAATATTCCTTAGAATTCAATGTAATTCTTTGATTTGTTTTGCTTGACATGAATATTATTTTTCACAGTACTTACATATATCTAAGTTGTGAAAAGAGGGAAATGAACAGGGTATGCAGCAGTATTCGATAAAAGAGAGCGATAAAAATTATTACAAATAAAATATGGCACAAATAAATTGGAAGAGATCGAAAGAATATATAGATTGGATTCATTTATAAGTAACCGCTGAGAAATGAGTGACTCTGAATTTACTTTTGAAATATTTTAAAAAACTTGAGGATTTACGAAAAGCTTAAAACTTCAGTTTCGACTGCACATCGTGCAAAGTTTCAGCTGACTTCAGTAATTGGGCAGTTTCTTCTGAGGTAAAATTCATGTTTACAACATGGGAGACTCCATTAGATCCCAACACACTCGGGACTGAGATAAATATGTCATTTTCAATCCCATGGTAACCCTAAAAGAATGAAAAAACAAGCTCAATTATCACCAAATATCATTAAATAAAGTTCAATTAACATCATAAAAATAATTATGAGTGGAGCCCTCGATGAATCATAGTAATTATTTAACACATGCGTTATTGATCAATATACTATATGATATAAAGGATGATTAAGCTGTGGATAAAAAAATTGATAACAATGTCTTCACTATATTGTGTTAAGTTATTTAATAATATAGTAACACTAATTTACGAGGGTTACCTTTCAAACACAAAATGAAAAGACAAACCTTGACATGAGTTGAGACAGCAAAAACACCTGTGCTGTTACGGATAATGGCTTGGGCTAGAGTGGCCACACTCAAACCAATAGCCCAAGAGGTATAACCTTTCAGCTTTATTACTTCATATGCACTAAAAATGAGAAAATTTACATAAGTCAACTGCCAGAAATAAATATTTCTTAAATTTGATTGAAAAATATTACACAGAAACATATACCTGGTAACATTTGCCAGGAAAGAATGTTAACAGTGTTTATAATGTATCGCTAGAAACAGTGAGGATATCATTGCTGGAAAGTTGATCTCACCACTTTTAATACCTTATTAAATGCATACAATTGTTTAAAAAAATATGCATAGCCTAATCTCATAGTTGATTGTTTCAGACAGTTAATTAACAAAACCCCTCCAAGGTTGACATGATATATTAAAGGCTCAACCATTATTAATCTTCATTATATTTTGCCATTATCAGATCTATCATCCATAATCAGGGCAATATTAACCTCAAGTAAAGTTTTGCAAAAACTATTTGTATTTTTCAGTGTGTAAATTACACATTGAAATTATAAGGAAATTTCAAAATGAAATAAATAAAACTGAAATAAGAAAGCAGACATCCCCACTCTCCTATTTTCTTCCTACCAACAACAAATGGGTAAGATTTCTCCAAAGTAAATTTTGCAGTTAAGTCCAGGCAGCAAGTTAAAACTGTGAAGTTATCAAAGCACTAGATGGAAGTGAAGGTGAGATTGTGTAAGAGGCCCTAGTGTAAATAACTGCAGAAATGATTTAGCAGCAATGATGAATTTCTGGAATTCTATCATGATAAACATTGATACATGTGTACCTGCTAATTTATTAATGTAACAAATGAAATGCAAATGCTCAGAAGAATATCATACTACCACAAACTCTCAAATACTTTATTTTCTTAAAAATGAAGAATGGATTACCTCTGAACAACTTGATGGTGAAGTTTCTTCCAGCTCTCTGGGTCATCATCTTTGCCTGCTTTGGGATTCACTTCCCTCAGACGGACACCAGCAACATTTACACCAGACCAGATGGGTACTAATTTTGGAGGCAAAAGTTTCAATATATAACAAAATACTTTCAACTCATCTAAGAATAAAATAACAGTATTTTTCAAGAGCCATTTTGATTAATATTTAATTAGCTTTAAATCAGATTTCATTAAATAATGCTTAGCATAGGCCAATGGATTATGTTCGGTCAAATAAGAAAAAAATAGGTACCAATACAAAACATATTAACTTCCTTTGCTAATACTATGGTGGACTACATAAGCACTAAATTTTCTTGGAAAGACTAGACGAACATTCTTCAAACAGTGCTTGCTGTACACATAATTTCTAAAAGCAATATTTTGCTGTCATTCCAAAATATAATCACCAACATTTCACTATATTAAAAACAAAAAATAAAATGCAAGAGACCCTAAACTATCCTTAAACTTACGATCTTATTATAAATGTTTATCCAGATGGAATGTTAACTGAACTATAGCTCATATAGCTATCCTTGAGCGGATTGGAACGGTGCATTGGCTAACGGCTTCCCAACCGTGAGGGACCGGATTCAAATCCTGGAGGCGGCAGATTTTTCTCGGTAGTATCCTGTTCCCTACTTGAGGTGCTTCATGGAGAACACTTTGACTGAGTATGGCACCTGCCGGATGGGACGTTAAATTGCAGACCCCTTTCAACAAGAGTAGACTAATGTCTAAGCCAGGTTTCTCACCACGCTTCCTTTCCCATCCATCCCAAATGACCTTAGCTGTCAGTTGCCTCCCCTAGAACTACTACTAGCTATCCTTGATCTCGGGAAGATCACTGGCTTTTAACTTTGCACTACTAATTTTTAAATTGAGCAAATTTAAATTTTTTCATGACATACTTCTATTCTCTGTGTGAAACAAACAGACATGTATATTTCTACATTGTGTATTTAACTTGTCTGGGCATAATAATTAATGATTTCCCCCAGGAAAGGCATGCAATATGCATATGTTTTTTTTAAAACAAGTCTTTCAAAAAATCTTCTTTTGCTTAGTCCCAGAGATGCCAGATTTATATTGTAATACTAATGTTGATGAGCTCTGAAAACTGAGCAGTAGCCCCCTCCTGATAGAATCTCATTAAGTGCAACTGTAAAATACCTGTGACCAGTTTTGGCGATAAACTTCTGCTATTTGTCCTAATATCATTAATAATTGTATACTATTGACCCTGTTTTGCACCATGCACAGGATGAATGGACTCCATCAACAACAACACGATCTTGTTGAGAAAACAAAAACAGAGTAATGGAAAGGGGATATTGGAGAATTAGAGTTTTATACAATGCTAATTTATTTACGTGCTTACTTTCAATATGCATATATTATTTGGTCTGAGGGGCTCAAGGACTTCAGATCCATCCAAATTCAAATCCATTTTCTTAATAATGGCCCATGTATATGAAAAGTTAAGCAAGAATGCAAAAAAACATAAAACAATTATTTTAACATACATATATGTATCTCATTTAAGACACTACTTAACCAACAATGTCACAGAAAACAAACAAAACAACCAAAAGGGTCACAACTAACAAACCAGAAGTTTTTTAAACTTCAAAGGCAAAATAATTTTTCTTCAAAATTCATATCAAAGTCAATTGAATCTTTTAAAATCGAAGTTCCAATCTAAAGACATTGTGATACACTAGCACAAACACTTGTCAGAAACTAAACACTTTAAAAATATTGGCATATGAGAAAGGAACTGACACCCCCCCCCCCCTGAAGCATAAATTTACATACTGTTAGGCTTACTAGTAGTAGTAGTTTTGAGGGGAGGCGACCGACAGCTGAGGTCATTTGCGCCATAGGGGATGGATAGGAAAGGATAAAGGGTGGGGAGAAACCCGGCGTCGGCATTAGCCTACTCTTAACGAAAGGCGCCAAGGGGTCCGCAGCTTAACGTCCCATCCGACGGACGGCGTACTCACTCAAAGTGCCCTCCACAAAGCACCTCAAGTAGGGATCGAGATACCTCTGAAAAATATTCAACACCGCCGGGATTTGAACCCGGGCCCTCTGGGTGGGAAGCTAGTACGCTAGCCCCCGCACCATCTCGATCCCCGTTAGGCTTACTACTAGATGAGCTCTACCCTTACCTATCAAACCAACCTTTGCATTTATAACTGTGGGGTGGTTTGCATGAATATTTGCTGCATAAAAATGTAATATACTGAATATAAGCTAATTAGTAATATTACACACTTTTATTGCAATACCTTAACCAGTTACAATGTAAAATCATATTACTGTCAGGAGGTTTGGCCAAGGTTCCTAACCTCTTGAAAATTAATTGATTGAACATTTCAACAGGTCAAGGTATTGCAATAGAAGTGTTTATGAATACTGTAAGGTGGACTAATTTCAGCATAGGAAATAAGCTTATAGTATGAAGAGCAGCTCATTTATTTGGGCAGTAATGTAAGAGAAAAAAATTATCGTAGAATTATTATGAGAAAAATAGTTTTGACAAATAGCATTCACAATAAGAATGGTATTAACTACAGGCAAACTAATTTAAGACAAAGATTAGTAATGTTTTCACATGGAGCACAACGCCAAATGGATTTGAAACAAGGGTATTTCCGGCAGGAGGATGAGAATTGATTGGAAGCTTGTGAAGTGTGGGTATGGGGATGAACAAAAAATAAGCTTGACAGAGAAGAAGTCAAATGACAAAGTTTTAACATATACATGGTGGGGGAGAGGAGTTTGATAGACTATTTTGATTGTACGCTCCTATTGATTCGTGAGGATTGATTCTCATCTCTTACTGCATTTCTATAATATGTTTTTTATTTAACCCTGTTCACAAACTACAAGCAGGCATTTACTTGTACAGGGTGAAGCAACATAATTGGGGTGCTTTATACATTTAAAAAAATAATAAATCCTTTTTTGAAGGGGTTTTGCCTCATAAAAAAGGAAGTGATGTTGCCGCATCCTGCATTAGAAACAATCTAAAACCTTTCCATGTGGTATAATATGAGACTATTGGGGAGATCAACTACAGAGAACTATGGCTAGAACAAATCTAATCATTCAAGAATTAGCAAACAGCTTCAGGCTTAACTATGAGGAACTTTTCCACTAAGAGATTCCTAAGACAAAACAGTGTGATACTCCATTCTCAATTTATTTTCACACGACTATGGTTTAGCTGTCATTCAGTATCATTATTAAAAAAAACACAATTGACTGTAAGAATCAATATGTACACGTATAGTGTTTAGAACAGAATGTACTTTTCACTGGATGATGCTATACAGTAGTGAAATGATGGCATCAAAAAATAAATTGTGAGTTTGAAGAACAGCGAATGAATTGTGAATAAATGCCTCTTCTAACCCTCCAAAACTCACTTATCATTCACTTCTTATGCAGTGCTTGAATATCAATCATATACATACTACATTTACTCATTTTGGGATGGGGCTATTGCCTTACCAATAGGTTCCCCTCGCAAATCCTCCACCATCACATCAGTCAAGATCTGGTTATCTGCGGGCACAAATGCAGCAAAAAACTTCTAATTCACACATGCATATTAACAATCAATTAAACAATAGCAGGCAAGGAAGCCAGGAGATCACCAAAACTAACTGGTGAAGATACAAAAAAGCACAAAAAATCAGGGGGAATAAACCATGCACCTTCGATTTGTTAAGAGATGAATCATGATTGCCACAACTGCCATTAAATAAGTTTCTCTATGTTCACAAAGCTACACAAATATTTTACTTATCTGTAATTACAATTGAATAAAATATGATATGATTAATCATGAAGTCAACACCTTTGGATCTGCCATCTAATGAAAATTAAACTGGATTTTAAAGAAAGAATAATTTTGTACTTAAAAAAGCAAATTACTAACAAGTGTGGAACTAAAAAAACTAAAGCTAATTTTGAAAATGTATTCTAACTGAAATCGTGCTAAACTTAACACAAAAACAGGAAAACATTTAGTGGTGTGGCGTATAATTAATACTACTGAAGGGTGAAATGCAAACCTTATTAAACATGAGTGCCAAAGAAAAAGCAAGGGATTTAGCAACAGTAAAATAGCAGTAAAAAAAGCACAAACAGCAATTAAAGACCAGAAAGAACAATTAAATAATAGAGTCTTCTGTGTTCAGAGTTATGAATTCAGTATCCTAATCAGTAAAAACAATAACATAAAACTTGTTCAACTACTATTTACACATACACCAAAGAATTAAACCTTCACAAATTACATTACAGAATTATATAAATAATATGCCAACTAGTACAGCAATATTTTCTAATAAGATAGGTGTCTTGCCATCCCAACATGGGAAGGATCCTAAGCAATGGTCGACCACTCCCAAGTTAAAATGTCATCTAAAAAACAGCCATACACTTTTTTTACAGTCGCTTTGACATTCATTATTATTACAGCATATGGCCTCACTCTCACCTTTTTTATTATGGCAAGCTTGACTTACTGTGTTGAAAATGAATTTAGCATTTGGGCTATGACAGTACGTACCAGGATTTCACCTTCTGTGCCATGCCTTATCATCGTATCTACAATACAAGTATCATGCAACATTAGGGTATACAGCATATACCCTAGCCATGTGACATACACACTGGCGTCTTACTTACCACTGGTGTCTCCATGCTCTCCTATGATCCAGCCATGACAACTTGAAGGGGCAACACCAAAACGCTCTGACAAGAGAAAGCGAAATCTAGAAGAGTCCAAATTGGTCCCCGAACCAATAACCCTGTTCTTAGGGAGACCACTCAGCTTCCAAGCAACATATGTTAATACATCGACTGAAAATTGGATAAATAATCATTTATTTAATCATTATATTAACAATGAATGAATAGTGCGACAATAGAACACCTCTGAGAAAACTGTTTGACATTGTCTAACATTATTCGTTTTGTTGGCTAAAGTTAAATAATTATTATATGAAATGGTGCTCTGGAATGGTAGTCGTTATGTATGCTTACCTGGGTTACTCACTATCAGAAGAATTGTATCTGGACTGTGCTTCACAAGGTTTGGGATAATTCCTTTGAAAATATCAGTATTCCTCTGAACCAGGTTAAGACGTGATTCTCCCTCCTTTTGACGAGCACCGGCTGTCACGATGCATATACGCGATCCAGCTGACACACTGTAATCTACGCAGAGAAACTCATTTAACACTGGTTTCTTCAATTACATCTACGCATCTCAAATAAAAATAAAAAAATCTGTTGACGTATGATAGTGACGAGATTTGGTTGGCTCCTTTAAAATTTGAATAAACTAAAACTTTTCACTTGCTTTTGACAAAGTCTCATTACGGGATGGTTATCCTACTTGAATTAACAAAAACTCCCTTAAGGCAATCAATGTGAAACAACAAAGATTGGCATTCATTGGCCGAAAATTTTAAAATAATGTTGAATGACAAAAGCCGGTTATCATTAAAACACCATGCAAACAACCATAAATAGTTAATTATTACGCGTGCGAAGAACAATTGTCTAGGGCGACTGACTACACCCACTTCGAGAGCCGGTTCTCGGGGATCGATAAACAACAAGCGCGGAAAATAAACAACTTCATTGGAGTTTTCAAGTTATCACTCTGGCGACAGGGAATAGTACTTAACACCAGTATTTGATTATAACCTATCACGAGAAATCAAGGTCGTAGATGTCCACGAAATCGAAATATAGCATCAAAATGAATGAACAATACCATAGAAAACAAGACGAATACTATTTCATATATTACGCTTACAATAGACGCACACGCAATACAAAACCATGCGACATACATTCTTCACATACTTATCACGATTTTGATACTTTTCTGGTATCTGGCTGTAACAATTGAACTAATATTACTGCATTCAAGTATCACGACGCTATATTCCGTACAAGACCGCAAATAACATCAAATAAATCTAACATCACACTCATGGGTGAGCAGCAGTTGTGCGAATATCATTGCAATGACTATCATACACTGAGGCAAGTCAAAAAATTGCAATAGTATCAATTAAAATCTAAACAATGACTAGGTCATAACATACACGGCGTAATGGAATATTTCCGCTGGGCATCATGGCATTGCGAAGAAATAAATACATATGTAAACGGTGTCCGAAGATTTCCTTCTTAAATAAATTTGCATCGGATTTTAATGATAGCTAATGGGAGTCGTAAAATTAAACTAAAAAGTTTTGTTCCGAAGAAATTTCCAAAAAATAGGAGCCAACTACTAACAGTCCTAAGTACAGAAAATAAACCAATGAATACAGAGTTGCACAAAAAGGAGACTGAATTAACACCCGGTAACTGTGACGCAATAATAACGCAAAATTGAACAAGTAGGGGACTCACCCGTGCCTGCTGTGACCTTGATGTTTTTCAAGAAGGTTAGACCATGCTGAAGATCCATCATTTCACCTTTAAGCTTGTCAGCCATCACATCTACCAATGCAATTTCACTTGCAATATTCTGATGAAACAAAAATTTTTACATATAGACAAGTCCAGTGAATGATGATCACCCTCAAATATAAAGGTACTATCTATCAACCACCTATTAATGTCATTATTCATAATAAACCTACAATTATTTTTTGGCTATAACAGGCAAAATTTACATTAAAATGAATAGGAAAATAGATATTTCTTTAATAGATGCAGAGAAAATGTATATTCCAGCTATTAAATGATGAAATGCAAACACATACTAAATAAAATGATAAGCCGATGTCACAATTTCATCCGATGGATGACAGATGTTTCGTTTCATTATACTAGAGTTTTCTTTGAACCAAATATTTTATATGAATGGTGAATAAAGCTGATAAGGTCTATGGATGAAGGCGAACTGTTCCCATTCTGCATAAGAACCCTTTTTAAACAATTGTCACCAACTATATGTTTACTGAAATAATCGCCATAGTCATACAAGGTGGGCATTCAAGACACTCGCCTGTTAAGGAGTGGCATTAAGACTGCACACACAAACTATAGTGCATCAAAATGTCACTTAACAGAACATGGTAATTGGATATTATGAGATTATGCAATTGATTGCTGGATATTAGGAAGTTCTACTGAACTTTATGACCTCAGGAGTTCTACAAGATAGTCCACCTTTTTAAATTGGTGAAAATCGTAAACATGAAACTGCCAGCTTAAATGAAACTAACCTGAGTAAGAATGCTGAAAGCACATGCCATTCCAACCTGCCCTACACCCACTACAGTGACCTTGCTACCTGACTGAGGTGCAGGCTCTGCCACCTGTGTCAGTAACTTTGTTTCTGAAGTCATGTTTGTTTTCTTGTAAACCTGTAAATTGAACATGATAAATAATTAAGGCAATATAATTATTCACTAATGCTGGGATAAATTAACCAGTAGTCAACAGATAGGAATGTAAACTCAAAGTAAACAGCAACTTAGCCTGCAAAAACATGAAAACAATAAAAAATGAGGGCAACATTTGAAACGGGCAAATCTGACATTTAAGAAGTCTAACAATTACCATCTTCCTGCTCATCTAACTAAATAGGGATGCAAATATATAAGCTCTAATTAAATGTGTCTACAGTTCTGTGTTATTGGATATTATGAGTGAAGGTAATTTAACAGTTTGGCCTGGCTGATCTGATACATCAACAGTGATTAAATGCTTGGATTTTCTAAAACTATAATTACTTTAAAATGAAAGAGATACTACTGTCATTTCAAAACCTAGTGAAAATGTCACTTTCAGGAAAACATATGAGATCACTAGCACTAAAATTATCATATAAAGGCCGTGATGGCATTACATTAGGCATAATAAATTCAAAGACGACCAAAATGATGGCCTGAGGCAGAACCAATTATAATTGATTACGGGAGGCTGGTTCCTCAAGGGAAATGAAACAAAAAAACATGACATTTTCTTCGTTAACATACTCTGGCCATTGACTTCAATTTGACCACCAATGAATGGAAAAGGTCTCAAGTACCCAATTACAAACATATTTTACTTTCACATTCCTCTTACAACACATCATACGCCTATTTCTTGCAGGGAATCATTAAAAAAAAATTGGCTGGTTAGCCAATTTTTAACCAATTGGCTTGTTAACCAGCTGCCACAAGGTCATGTCAAAGTCATTCCATAGACCTCACCTTTACCAATAATTCCAGTAATTTACATTAAAGTCTTTAGAACTTGACGAGAGATATACATAGGCAAGAATACAGGTCATTCATGAAGGCAGCAGTAGAGAAGAGAGGAAGACTCAGTGAATGTGATGCATGAGAAGTGAGTTGAAAACAGAATTTTAAGCTAGATGAGACCATTATGGAAGTCCTTCGAGGGATTCATGAAAGGATATCCATGGGGAACACTGTTTAAGGCAAGGGTGAACTAAATGGACATTCTACAGTTAATTAAAGATCACTTTGAAATGAGTTAGAAAAAGGAAGATGAAGTGAGGGCCAGTAAAGAAATATCAGATCAAAGGGGAAGAGCTAGAGAGGCCACTTTAAATCAAAGTTAGAATTCATTTTCAATTATGTTGGCTCAAATCAAAAACTGAGGCAGAGAAACTCCACATTACACATAGGCAGGCAATTTAATTCAGATATTAAAATCAACTATTTATGTCATTCCTTGAAAGCATGCATGGCCAAAATTGAAATATTAAAGCTCAGTTACTTGGATGAAGAGTTCTACATCTGGTGAAGTATTGTTATTACAATTGGCCTTCCTCGAACATTTTTAGTTTGATTTATGCCATATTTGGAAATAATTCCATTTCTCTTTTCAAATTCTGGGGCAATACCATTGTATCTTTTTTTTGATGCACAAAATATCAATTGGTGGCTGAAGATGTAGGAAATCAGTTTGTTTCGTAAGGTAAGAAAATCATGAGTTGGTAATTCCAAGCAAAGTGATCTAAAACATTACATGCAAATGAAGTGAGTATCTAATAGTGTTTCAGAAGAGATGTGTTCGCGTAAACCTAGGTGATCAGAATTGGCTAGAGCAAAGGACTAAATCCCAGCGTTGGTTTAAAGGATTGCTAGGCAATGTGTAGATGTGGATGAATCACAACACAAAAGCACTTCTGTGCCGGCTTAAAAAAAACTAACAGTACGTCAGTACCACAAAAACCCACAATTAATAGTTTTAAAAATGACAACGAATAACAAGTTACCCAGATTTAGTTTGCCAAATATGCTAGGCAGTATATTGTAGAGAGTGAGAGGGCAAATGTGACTATGTTGAGATGCCTCACGATAAGTACACATAATACCAGTTGAACCTCCGATGAAGTAATGATACCAAATGACATCCACTGAAGCCATAACCACGAATAAACTTGCTTAAATGGGACGGCATGCAATAAAAACCGCGTACTTCACTACGACAACCTTGAAATGACCCCTATAGATTACAGATGACACTTTATTGGGTAGAACTGGAAGGGAAATTTTGAAAAGAATACCTCCATAAATCACGGCAATAATATGTTATAACGAGCCGGTTTCATAATCAAGCGTATCTCCCCATCCACTATTTATTCACCTAAGTACTTTATTTAATTAATTCTACAAAAATGGCTCGAAAAGGTGTAAAGAAACCGCAACGCGGGAATGACTTCTACAGTAGAAAGTAAAAACCTTACGAAATACTAATTTCATAATACTAGACGTAATTCATCAGGATTTTCAAGATAAAATTCTTGTCGCACAATAACAGATCACAATATTTCTGGTAAGGCACGGTAATATTGTTCCGCGGTGAATAAATACAACAATTTTAAATCGATAATATGGTCAAAAGTTCAGTTTCATTGAAAAAGTCACGGAAATTGAACCTCAGTTCGCCGGTAATAGTTGAAGTTTATTTGAAGGTCAATGACATTGTCAAGAAATGGTGGCGGTAGATACAATGTTTGTTATGAATCTATCATTGACGACAATGTCATTTTACTCGCATGCGAAACATGGTTTGGATTGCGATACTAAAAAACGATTATATCCGTCATCGAGGATAAGTTTCGTTAAAAACCGAGGGACAGAGAAGCTTAAAAACACTAATTTCGGTCAATAGATAAAAATCGCAATATTTCGAAAATGGACAGAAAATTCACTAATGAATGCAGAGGGTTTGTTACAGATTATATTCATCACGCACTTACCCTGAAAAACTGGTAATAAAGTTGATAATTCTTTGAAATCGCCACACGCCCGTCCTAGACCAGCTGAGAGACTGCAATTCGAAAGCGCTCTGCCCTACTGATATAGTTAAAGGTGACCTCCACCAGGCGGCACTACTCTCTAGTCAATTGAGGAAATTTGAATTTCATATTTTCCTGTAAGTAATTACAGTAACGAAACTATGCATGCTCGATATGAAAAAAATGTAAACCTTAAGGAAACAAAGTGAAAATGAAAACAAATGTGAAATAAAATTGTCATGCATAAAGTAATTACTGAGAAAATTACATCAACTTATATGATCGACGATTATTCCAACCACTATATTTAGAAAATTCGTCGAACAGCAACACATGCTGCCCACGACATTTTATATGTAGTTTTCCCATAATAAACCACATAAAAAAACAAATAAAAAACTCTACCTCGATATACCACATAATCAGGACACTAGAGTACGTGCGCCCAGCACGTCCCAATCCCTTTCCCAAGAAATTGATCGGAGCTGCCAGGCACGTCATCATCTTACGCTTCCAGTCAACTTACCTGCTTAGAGTAGCATTTGGCCTATATTGCGTAAGCCTCTAATTGGCAATTGCGAAGAATATGGCGAATTGTTACGGGATTCGTAAATAATAACATTTGGTGTTAATATTATTCGAGCTGTGAATGATTCGCCTCCAGAAGGTTTCCAATGAGGAAATAGAATTATTTTGTTGAGCTTATATGAATCATCGTAACTTTCGAAATTTTCCATTTACCTTATCCACTAAACCTTCATACACCATGAATCCCCTGTTCCTAAATTCTGTCTTGGCAGGCGTGCCCGGTCAGAGCTAAACGATAAACCTCTAAAATTATTTAGCCGAGAGAGTTATGATTTGGTCCACATTTGTTAAATGAAATACCAAGATATGTAAGCGCCTACATCAACCCGTAGTTTAAATTTGTCTTTTAAAACAAGAAAAGGGTTACGATCAAGAAACGTCTCCCCCATAACCGCAGGAAATGCAATGTTTGCCGACATTTCTTAACAACGAGAAGGTGGATTTCTTTCAGTATTTAACACGTACTTTATAACACACAGTAGGACAAAAAAGCTTTCAATTTGTAGACTGGGGTCAAACGTCGGCCAAGGCGACGCAACTCGCGAAAATGTTACTTCAGCAATTCATATTTTTTATTTTGCTAGAGCATTGCATTGAATATTTCATCTATATATCATAGACAAGGTATGTCCTGAAAGTAATGCCAGTGATTTTATTTTGACATGACTGTAAGTCGGACCCTGAACGGACCGGTTGAAACTGGTAGTGGGGGAACCCAGCTAAGCAGCGTTCCGTCGCTCCGTGTGCTCCGAGCATCCGGCGACAGGGGACGAGCCTGTCTGTGAGAGTTGTTTTTTGATTTTGTGCAAGTGAAAATGCAGCGCTCGTTAGGACAAAGATTTGCGATCAAGTTTAGCGTGAACCTTGGCAAGACCGCTTCCGAAACTGTTTCTATGATCAAGACTGCTTACAAAGATGTCCTGTTAGACCGGCAAGTGTTTCGGTGGCACAAGGCCTTTTTGGAAGGCCGGGAAGAGGTCGACGAAAAGGACCCGGACGGCCATCCACGACCACCACGGCCGACAATGTGACGCGAGTGAGGGAACTGTTGAACTCAGACCGACGATTAAGCGTTCGTTTAATGACCGACATGTTATACATTCTGAAAACTCAAGTTTATGAGATCATTGCAAATATGCTACTGAAATTTATAAGCAAAAGATTTACTTACCCGTAGCTTTCGTTCAATTACAACGGTTGTTTTCTCACTCCGCTTGAGTAGATACTGTTTCGCCGCACATATAAAAATATGAATATCAATAATTTTGCGCATTTTTCTCCAACTATAAGTGGTAAACTTTGAAATTATTCAAAAAGTTTAATTATCCAAGATCAAACGCGAGCGTTCACTTACAAATGATCACCACTTAAACTTTAAATTTACTTCTGGATTGTAACAAATGGTAGAGCTACATTAATCTACTATTTGTTTGATAAAAATCAAAGTTTTTTTACTATTTTTTCGACAAATCCAAGTTTTACCGATGTTGTAAGAGTGGTCAGTCACATAAGTTTGAACATTCGATGGTACTGGTGTGAATTGATCCGAAAGAAGCGCGGGAAAATTAAAACTAGCAGAAAAGAAGTTTCTTAGGATACAATCAACAAGAACGATTGCAGCGACGCCATTGCAGTTCTTCTCGTTTTAATGAATGGGTAAAATACTTCCAATTACAGCTAAAATAACTAGTTTCCCATAGCTTTGCAAGCATTTTAATTTTTAATGATTACTTCATAATTTCTAATATCTGCAGTCCAATATAAAAATTGAATAACCTTGAATGGATTATTTCTTTGCCATTACCGGTAAATGTGGGGAAATTGATTAATAATTTATTTTGTAAAAGTACGCATTTGAGCTTTTCTTTGGAGTGGACGGAGGCCACTCTGCAGAAGATTTATTTAGGTATAAATAAGGCAAAGGATAATGTTTAGATTGAGCAAATGATCATTATTCCTCTCAATCCTTATTCTTAGACGGTCCTACAAAACCTTCCGCATCTTGGGTTCTACTCGGAAGGAAGCGAGATAAACAGGAAATGAAGAAATATGATTTGACATCATATACTGTAGTATCCGTAGTTATACTATTAAAAATATTTGAACTAAGATACATAGTGCTCTATCGAATTTTAATGCTTTACTATGGCCTTATCTACTGTAATATTACATGTGATATCATTCTCTGGGGTTCATCTCCTTTCCCCCAAGCCATATTTAAATTGCCAAAGAAGGCTATTCGCATCATAGTATCTGAATCCCTAATTTCATCTGTCATTATATATTATGCTCATCGAAAAGGTGTCGAGGGAGGGATTGTGAAAACAATTACGAATACTCTTAAATCAAGATGATAAATGTATATTAGGTAATATTCATGTATAAAACGTAAGGGAAAACTTTGGTCACTCTGTTTCACAAGTAAAAATATTTACCCCTTCATTGGCGCAAATAACACAAGGCTAATTAGGGAAACATTCACTCTTCCAAAGTACGTGCTGAGGTAGACGTAGCCAGTCTCGTACTTAAGGCGACGGCGGTGCGTGTATATATTGGGATCAAGTCGATTTTCCAAAAACCCAATCCACACATGCTGTACCTGAAGATTTAAGCTTCTCTGAGCAGAAATTTATTCTCAAAAAACTTGCGGAGATTGATTGATCACAACTTATTCACCATTTCCGCCAAGACTAGGGATCAGCGATATGCAGACAAGACGATTGAAAGCAAAGACGAAGGCTCGTATTGATGGACTGTGAGGGACACATAACGGGTACTTGAGTAAAAACACCTATATCGTTTACAGTAACCTTAGCGGCAAAGTCGAAACTCCAGACTCGCATTAACAACGCTTTGATTGCTTTCACAGGGGCCGACAAAACCAAAGGCCTTTGAATTCGAATTCCCCACACGGATGGTGCGAATAAGAGCGAGCGTGTGAATTTCTTCCTTCTCTCAAAAATCCTTCAATACAAAGTCGGGTTATTGGGCGCTCTGATTACTTAGGAGATGATGAGCTTGGGTTTGGAAAGGGGAGAGGCATTCGTGATTCAATTGCAGTGATAAGGTCACTAATAGAGAGGAACATACAAGAATACAATCAGGATTTATATATCTGTTTCGCAGATTTCGAAAAGGTGTTTGATAGAGTTGATTGGGTAGAATAAATGAATGGATTGTAGAAAATAGGAGTAGACTGACATAACATGAGACTTATCCGCAAGCTGTATACGTCACAGACTGCGCAGGTGCGAGTGGCGGATGGAGAGTCCGGATGTGCAGTGATAGGAAGAGGAGTAATACAAGGGTGTCCATTATCACACTTGCTGTTCAACGTATACATGTGGAGGAAATGATTAAAGAAGCATGGGAAGAACTGGAAACAAGAATGAAAGTGGGTGGGGAATTCACAAAACCTGTATATTTTATTACATAGTATCCTATAAGGTACCGCTAGGGTATGTGGCAGGGGGTGATTACACATCAGACTACTTTTGACCAAAATACTTTTCTCCCAAGCGCGGTCTGACAACGCTATCCTGATCCCTTGTCGTTCGTGGGAAAAATGACATATTCAATATATCTGTTCTAATCTTTATTTCTCTAATTTTATTTACATGGTCTCTCCTACTGTGGCACGGTGGGGCTAACAATACATTTTCAACATCATCTCTAGAGAGACATTCCGTGGAATTGATGTAATTCTTTGCAATTTAATCTGTAATTTTACCTTCCCTCCGTGAGTAATTTCCAACATAGATTCTCTAATAACTTTAATAAGCTACTCAGTTTGTCATTACAACGTTTCGTAAATCTAACTCCCCTAAATTACACGCGATTCAATTCGGCAATCAATCCAACTTCATGAGGATCCTATATACTAGCAGCATATTCTAAATGAGGTGTAGCCAGCGAACTATGACATTTCTCTTTAACCTTTTCATCATATTTCTCAATACTCTTCTCATAAATCCTAATTTTTTATTAACTTGTCCACTAACGCGTATTCCCAGCAGATGTTTTACCCAGGAGAGGTCGTGAGTGTGGGTAACACTTGACTAAGGTTTTCAGATGATCAATCTTTAGTTTGTCAGTCAGCCAAGGGGTTGCGAACTCTGCTGAGTGCATTCAAAAGTCAGTTAGATAGGTTTGGGATGAGAATAAATGTGCCCAAAGCAAATTTTATGTGGTTTTCTAGAAGGAGAAGAGCTAAGTTAAATGTTAAACAGTAAGCATATCAAGAAAAGGCTCATTAAAACCTTGATTTGGGGCGTAGTGTTGTACGGCGAGGTAACTTGATCATTGAAGCAGGATGATAGGCGTAGATTGGAGCCTTTTGAAATTATGATGCAGAAAAGGATGGAAAAGGTGAAGTGGACAGAGAGGAAAACAATGAGGAAGTGCTGGATGCGAGTATGGTAGGGGAGAAGAGGGGATTTTGGGAATAATCCAAAAGGAGAAGGACATATGGATGCATAGGATTTTTATTGGCAATGGAATGTTAGAAAAGCGAGGAAGAGGCAGGGATAGAATAGGGATGTTGAACGGAATGAGGGATGGAAGGAATTATGTAGCACTGAAGAGGGGCTCATTGTCTGGTTGGATGTTCTATGGTGTTTTATAAGGAGAGGCAAGGCGATTGTCACTATACTGTTTATTAGCTTGGTAGCTTGTGTCCTAATGGACCCAAGCTACTAAGCTTAAACGGTAGATTACCGAGATTAATAATATTTGGGAAAGGTTATTACGTGCATGTGTGCATGCGACGAAGAATACCGGGATATAGCACTAAAAAATCAGGAGTCTCAAAGACAATTTCGATGAATGCAGCCATTTGCAAGTAGTTTTTTCAATGTGTATTAATTCATGCCGAAATATAGTCTTAGGGATACAGTATTGGATACCATCAGATGGAGAAAATTTGGGAAAAGGTCTCAGAGGAAAGATTTAGCATTCGTAGTTCGCGACTTTCGCGCGGCCATAAAGAATTTGTCCTCTAATAGCAACATGCAAATCATCTTTAGTTAATGAAGTACATTTTTGGAAAATACGTCAATCGCTTGTGTACTATCATCTGATATTCTAACTACAAATGCCAGTTTCACGGAGGAAAAACCATTCACCTTGACCGGGCCCAGATCCCTCAATTGGTCATCAGTGGATCGAGGTTAAAGTTACTGTCGCGTCATTTCCCGCAGTTTCTTTGAACGTTCTCACTAGTGTAGTCATGCAAGTCTTATTGAGTGTGGTGTATTAATGCATGCTTTTTTAGACTTGGAAAAATTATATAATTAGAAAAGGAAGAAAAATCATCCTTGGGGGAGTTGCAATCTCCGTGAAATTTTACTTCACCATTTTGAAACTCATTCTGGTATTGAACCCCAGCGATTACCATTACATTTATTTTCTACGACACAACTTTTACTAGAGAGTCCATGTAAACATCTTCCAGGGGAGGGGAAATCCATCGCGAGCCCTTCTTATTGACTGCAATGGTGCGCAATGGACAAAAAACTATTTTTATTAACACACGTTCTCAACAATTAAAAGGAACATTCTTATCAGTGCGAAAACACCATTTTCAGTGATCAGTGAAATATGTCGACACCTTCCACCACAGGAAGCACACTTCAATAACACAGAAAGCGTCGATACCATGCATCAGCAGAGGACGATTACAAGTGGCGAGGAATCCCATTTCCGGTACGAATCTCCATGCAAATTCTACGAGTTTTCTTAAAAACAATATCAGGAAGTAATTTAATAAGTTAGCCTTTTCTAAACCGCTGGTTACTCTTTCGCCTTTATGCTTTTTGAGTAAATTAACAGTAGGCATATTTCCCTGAACTTCTCTGACATACGAACTTACTTTCGGATATCCTTAAATATTTCTGCTAATCTTTTCCTTTTGAATTCGCTAAGCGCTTTCCGTAATTCCTTCTTGGCATTCACCCTAGATATCCTATAATAATAAGTGATCTAATCCTAACTAGCTGCCTTTGCCTCGCGACCTTCATTGCCTTCTGTTAACATTTCCCTTCGACAATTAAAAATTTCAGGCAATACCATTAACCATTTTACCACCATTGTACTTTATTTCGGGGACTGCAAACATTCCAATAGCGAGGTCTACTTCAGGGGCTGTGGTTTCTTCCACAAAATCTCAGTGCTTCTGGTCATACCCTTGTGGACTCGATGTAAGGATTCCAGATTCCTTCCTTCCCAGGTAGTATTCAGTCCCAGACTTTACAATGTGCCTCTGGAATTCGAACATCCTATGGTATTTGAAAGACAACAGGGAAGGAAGCAGACACCCATTCAATTAAATTGGCGCCGTAAATATTGGTGCTGTTGTCACGAGGAGTTTTAAACCATCTCCCAACCCGACGGAAATTCCACAATGTCCAAGTTATCTCTCCGACCCCAAACGTAGAAGACGAGACTCGAGCATTAAATCCTCAGGTTTCGCAAGTAAAGGAAATGCTTTCGTGGCTGCTTCTGGATGACATACCTAATGTCCAGTTCCAATGAAGCCACCTGAGGGGAATTCAGGCTTATCACTTTTTGTATTCAGGTGAAATTCTCAAATAACACATTTTTTTAAGGAATTAGTGACAACTAACAGTGTATATTATTTCGTGATTATCTGCGGTTTGCAGTTAATGGGAGTACACGCTGTTAATCAGTGGTATATGTAATAGTGTAAACAGTACGTATCCATTGAATATTCATTTTTATCTATCAGACTAATAATCAGATGACTGGGTTAAATGTTCACTTAACCGATATGAATTAAATGGGTATCACCCGGTTCACACTTGGAGTTATGTGTTTCATTCGGGAGATTCTGGTACTTATGAAGTCTCGAAAAACCACTTTTTAGCCTAACCTTTAGTTTTCTTATCTTTGAGAGTTTCATTTGCCTAAATGTTTCTCACAGTGTCCTAGTCACCGACGTGTAATCATCACGTCCATGTCCGTGTCTTTCTTCGACATTTCGCCCACAGGCGTGCGATAAGTAGCAAATCCCCAACGTAGATCATTTCTAATAAAAGCATTTAATGGCACCCTTAAGACTAATTAATGTGATAAAGCTTCAAATTTTATTTTCTTTGAATTTTTAAGGCGAACACATCATAGATTAAATGGAAAGAAACCGTTCCTTTGATACCTACAATCCCCAATAACGATTTCGGAAAAGTCACTATTATTTTAAACTACTATGCCTGCTGATTTCTCAATTCATCTATTAATTCGATGAGATAAAATGAGAAATAGAGTGTAGTAAGTCTTTAGTTGTGTAAATGTTGGAAAAATATAAAACTTAATTCGTTTACTATGACGATTTATCTCCTCCCAATTTCCAATCCTCTTAGTAGCATCGAGGATGTTCATTCTCATCCTCCCTCTTTCCTGCTCACCCAACATTCTTCCCTCCGTCACATTCAATATTTCCTCCGGACACTTTATCGGTCTTTTATTGTTTCCCTCCTTTTACCCGGATCTCAAATATTTTCCACACTAATTTTTTATCTTTCACTCCATCTTAATATTTCTTTCTTTCCTCTATTTCTCGGTCTTCCTCTCAGGGCATCTTATTTTTTCTCTCTTTCTCGGTGTCCACATCCCAAAAAGCTTCCACTTTAAGCGAAACGCAAGATTAGAGCTATAAAAATTAACGCTTCTATGTTAAGCCTTGTAACAGCATTTTCATCCCTTCAACCCAAGAATATGTCGCTTCCCCCGAGAGGACGCTAATTTTACTATCACATTTCTTCTCTTGACAATCTCACTTCTCCACCCATTTCCAATAAAACTACTCTTAGTTTGACGATATTTGCAGTACCTATTTCAAATTCATTGGATCCATTGGTCCATTGAATCTATACCGCCAGACTGAATCCATTAACGTACGTAGAAATGAAGGTTTACCACCATTTCTACAAAAATTCTGCTGCCATATCTCAGTATTAATAACTACAGGCGAAAACAGCTCGCCCCTGTACTTTCCCGTACGTGATACTGACGATCGTGATACTACCGCCTTTCCTCAATTCTGCAGTCTGATGTATGTAGAGGTTTAGAAAACAACTCACATCAGCCTACACATTCATTTCATTCAAAATAGTCTACCCACTTGAGGAAGGTTTTGGATGACCTAATATTTCCTTCTACGTTTCGTGGAGACTCCTATCTACCTCCATGACGTCTATAAATCCTTTTCCTTCCTCTATCCCTTATCTAATATTTGCAAATACTGACCTTCAGCATCCCTTCAAATACAGTTCAATATTTCCTCAATTCACTTCTTCTGCCTTTTTCTAATATCCCCTGGCAGTCCATCATATTTAAAACTTGCCTTTTCCTCACATCTTTAATTAGTGTTACCGTCATCAATCTTTTTTGCTAATGCTTCGTTAATTAACGCAATTCTTCCCTAATGTTCTCACTACTATTCCTATTTCCCGCCAAAATACTGTTCCACTACATGAAATGCTTCATCTGCTCTTGTTAATTCCTTCCTACTTAAATGTTTAAATTAGCTTTCCCATTTCACGAGAATACCAATGCTTTCCTTTTCTAGCTTACTGATGCCTTATCAATCGTTTAATTCGTTCATGTTTACTACTCTGTCACATTCTTTCTCACAACCCATTAAGTAAACGAAAATATTTCAAATAAATAAATGTTCTGCATTGCTTTCCATAGTTATGTCAGAGCTATCCTTTCGGAAGAAGCCTAAATGATTCCTTCGATGTGAATTCTCAATCATATCGAACATTACCCTAATCCACCCTAATCTGCATTTCCCCACAAAGGAGGCGGTATGCGCAGGGAAGTGTTTTACCAGTTACGTACCGTAGAATAGTGTTACTCCATTTATGTTAGGCTACATTTAGAATACACGGAGAGTATTTAGTATCCATGGGAGTCCTACACAGTCCAAACTTTCTACGAGAAGACAGTAAACGTGACGAGGATGTTAGATAATTAAGATTTCGAGACCTTTGATTCACGAAAGAGCATGCAAGGCAGACACAGGGAGATAGTTACAGAACATCTGAGTATCTTTACATCACAGAGGGAAGTATTATGGCACAAAATAATGAAGGTTATTTCGACAGATGGACGCCGTCACCGATAGATTCATATATTCATACGAGATGCAATCGTAACAAAATAGAAGCCAATCGCACGACTAATTTGACTTAAACCTCAAATTTTGATGATTTAGCCAGACAACTATTGGATACTGAAAAGGTATGTAGGAGGGTATGAGTGACTGGGTTTATGTACGTGAACAAACATTTTAGGCGAATTAAGCTGGAAGCCGCCTGGGATGCGAAGAGAACAAGCGAGACTTAACACTCTTAGAAAGATTCAGAACAAACGGGTTAAACGCTATGGTATGACACTAAAGGAATTATTATAGCCCCACACTATTAAGGTAGTTGGGACCCAAGAATAATATAAAGGAGATAAGACCCCAGTACAGATAGATAAAATTATTCGTCCTTCCCTGGACAATCAGGAATCATTATAGTAAGAAACCAAAGTCATCATAGAAATATTAAAGGCATTAGAATTATAAGTTAGGACAAACCCTGGGGAGGCATAAGGTATTCTTAGGTTCATGTGTATATTAGTTGATAATATACGTATTTGCATGGGTGAAAGTTGAAAAGATTTTCACATGAATATATACGCCTCTGTGGATGTAGATTTGTATGAGTTCGTTGGTTTTGCATGTGACATTATTCTCTTTTACGGGTGGTGTCCGCTACACGTCCTTGAAGCGGCTCCCTGGTTATTATGTAGATATAGATTTGAGATTACAAGTTATTTCACGGAAGAATTAGGGCTTATAGAATATTTGCTTTAGGCGACAATTTCCTCGTTATTAGTACTGTGGTAGACATTCAAAATTGTGGCGCCGGTTGGAGCAAGAGTAATTGACTGCATGGACTGTGATTTAACTTAAAAACCGCAAGAGGGAGCCGTTATGCTGATTTATGGAATGGATGACATCTATCCTCTTCCCCATATCGACATTGATGCGATATATCAGATTTGTATTAACGCTATTAATTTATGAATTAGTTCATACCACAAAATCATTTTTTATTATTGCATGAAAAAAAGATTCCATGGACACAAAGAGATTTGTGCAAATTAGAGGGGGAGTCGACAGGAAGACTTGAGTGGAGACAAGCGCCAAATCAATATTGATCAATGACTATGAATACCTTCCTTTTCCCCCATATCCTGACAGTTTCCTAGTTTTTTTCACACACTCCATCTAAAAATAAACGAATAATTGGAATTTTAAAGTCCAACGAGCAAGGCACATAAAAAATAATTACTTCCAATCACATCTTTTGGAGAGGATAACTGCTAAAAACAATGCAATTGTTCTCAAACTGATTCTGCGCTGGGACAATTGCGTGTCAAAGGATGATGAGTTGGCGGTTAAGGGTCAGCTTATTCGTTTCTCAAGAAAACTCGCTAAATGATATTTTACCGCTCTTTCAATCGGATTTGTTTCCATCAATGGTGTGTATAGACCTTTATTAATGAGTGCGCTCGTCGCGTTACATCCCTGCTGTGATTTCAGATTTTAAATATTTCCTTCCCTACCTTCCTTTTAAAACTAATAGGGAAGCCAGGTGACACCCTAAAATTAGGGAAGTTAAATTACGATTAGGAGATATCGTTATAATAAACAAATATAGTAGAGGATCCATCCCGACATTATTGCTCATTCTCGTCTCCTTTTATTTTATACCGTATGGAGCAATAGGACTATCTACGTTTAATTAATTTTATGCAATGAACAATGCATCTCTCAATTGGAAAATACAGAATAGTTGCTTAGGACATTGGTCCATCCAGCACTTGCTTCTTTATATGCAAAGGATAATAGTTTAAAACGTTGACTTTGATGGCATTATGGATTTTGTGGAACCAAGTGTATCATGCTTGAATTCCCGATTTTAAAAATGACAGAATACTTTCTATAGGGTTAGATAATTTTGATTCTGCAAACTGCTAAACTAAAATATATACATACACCATTATTATGAGGCGATAGCGTATCGAGAACAGATTTGAGGAACGAAATTCCCAAGGGCATTCTTCGAAATATCGTGAAAATGGATACGATATCTCTGCAAATTTGGTATGAGAAGACGACGTGCGAAAAACAAACAGTGATCATTGTAATATTTTATTTGTTTTACGGCAGGTATAGCAGCTATATGATGGCGTCTATTATACTACCTTGATCAAAAATTTCCCGGAATTTATTCAGAAAATTAAAAATACAAGTTTATTCATCTAAATCTATATTGTCCCCTTCAAAGTAATCCCCATCGACTGCAACACACTTATGCCAGCGCTTGATCCAATCCTCGAAACATTTTTTATATTCGGTTTTCGGTATGTCCATCAGTGCTTCCTGCGATTTTTCCATTACTTCCTCTCGGCTGCTAAAACGCGTTCCCCGTAATGGTTTTTTAACTCGATTGAACAGAAAGAAGTCACAGGGAGCCAAATCAGGTGAATTCGGTGGCTGTTGGATGGTATTTGTTGCATTTTTCGTCAAAAAATTACGAATAATGATAGCACTGTGCGACGGTGCGTTATCATGGTGCAAAATCCACGAGTTTTCTGCCCACATTTCTGGTCTCTTTCGGCGAATTGCTTCACGCAAACGTCTCATAACGCCCAAATAATACTCTTTGTTTACTGTCTGGCCTTCTGGCAAAAATTCATGATGCACTACACCGTTGTAATCCATGAAAACCGTCAGCATTGCCTTCTTTTTTGACTGAAAACGACGTGGTTTTTTTGGTCTCGGCTCATTTGGTGAACGCCATTCACTTGCCTGATGTCTGGATTGCGTGTCGTACTCAAAAACCCACGTCTCGTCTCCAGTAATGATCCTTTTGATGAATGTGGGATCGGATTCAGCCTCGCAAATCATGTCTTTTGCGACGTCAACACGGTCTCTTTTTTGCATGAAATTGAGGTCTTTTGGCACCAACTTTGCTGCTACACGACGGAAACCCAAATCATTAACCACAATGTCTTGGGCGGATCCATAGGCAATGTTCAAGTCCTCCGCTATTTCTCTGATGGTTAATTTGCGGTTATTGACCAACATTTCTTTTACTTTATCAATTTTTTCACCGACTTTCAATGTCGATGGTCTGCCACTGCGTTCATCATCTTCGATTGACTCACGACCACTTCTGAACCGCTCGTGCCACTGGTAAACGACCGTTTTTTTTAGAGAATCGTTGCCGAAACACTTTTCCAACATTTCCAACGTCCGTGCGCCACTAAATCCGTTTTTTACGCAAAATTTAATACAAGTTCGTTGTTGCAAATTTAAATCCATTTCTGAAATTGTAAAAAATCGCCAACACACACAGAGATAGATGTACTCTTGGCTACGTAACTTTTGCAAATGTCAAGTTATGACACTAAGATTTAAAGGGAATATCAACAACAGATGTACCAATTTAACAAAAAAAACAGAACTCAAATCGGAACGATGGGAGCGCCACACGGTGGTTATTCCGGGAACTTTTTGATCAAGGTAGTAATATGCCGTAACGAAAACATACCTTTATGATATTTTAAGTACTCGCGATTAGATATTTTAGTATCCTGCAAGCCGTGTGGCATACCAGACTAATTTTGACTCGAATATGACCCTACCGCAGTCGGATAATAATATTCTGATCCCTTATCGTTCGTAGAAAAAATTACATCTTAAATCTATCTGTTCTACACTTAATCTCTCTAATTTTATTGGCATTATCTATACTGCCATAGTCCGATTGGGGTAATTATACATTTTCAACATAACTTCTAAAGAGAAGTCCTTCCAATTTATGAAAGAGATTAAGTCTTTAATTTAACCTTCGCTCCGTGAGCGATTCCCAGCCTAGCTCGCCTAATATTTCGGATAGGCTGAGTTTATCATAACAACGTTTTGAAAATTCAGCTCCATTACGCTGAACGCGATTCAATTCCAGTTTCATTTACACATTTACCCATTACTCTTTAAATAAACCCTATTTTTTGTTAGCTTGTCTACATATTCCCCGGATGAGTTTCTTAAGGAGAGGTCGTGAGTGAGGGTAACGCCCAGGTATTTAATCGAGTCTACACATTCCATTTCGGTGTTCCCGATGCATTAGGAGTCCTAGAAGGAATTGCTCTTTTTCCGAAATTCGTCATCCAAGCTGTTTTACTTCGAAATCTCAATATAAATTGAAAACCGAATGAATTATAACAATTATCATTTTTATCCTAATACGTAAGTTTTTACCAAATTCAATCATCCTATCCTTGTAAATTATGTATCTTCTCCCGTGATAATTATAATATCCAACTAGGCTTACTCGACTGTCCCTCGTGGGTCAAATTCAGAGTAACCCAGAGGAGTGTTATAATAATTACCGGACAATGTTCTCACACCTCTGGTTAATTCGATCAGAAATGAGAAATCCCCCCTTCATCCTTTAGTAGTCGACCCAGCTTTTTTCGAGGAAATAGTTCCATATCAGCCATCGGCATGCTGAAGATGAGAGCGTGGCTTTTAGCTAAATGGAGGAAACCACTATTTTTAGTGATCACCTTCACTACACTACGACTCACGCTCGTTGATGGATTTTTCCGAACGTAAATGGCCCCCGATTAACTTCACTGTGGCTATTTCACTATCTCGAATTCACTCCTACGTGCCATGAAGGTCTTTCCCATGACCCCGAGACTCCGACGCAGCCGATTGGGATAGCCTTTCTTGAAATGTGCAGGGTGGAGCGTTAGCATTTTATGGGCTCCTCCCCTGTTTGCATTATCTGATGTCGCGTCAGACCACGCTAAGTCCGCGGGATCCCATCGCCTCGCGTGGACAGTGGACGTCTTGGAATATGGAGGGCTCATTGACCTCTACTAAGTGGCTCCCACGTCACACGAAATCAAACTCTTATTTATGGTAAATTAAATGGTTTATATTCCTCAATTTTTTCCATAGTGGCCAAGTTTAAATTAGGCGGTATACGTTTTGCTTTATTCTTCTTGGAAACCAGACTCACGTTGTTTGAGAACTCCATTTTTATTATACCTATTATCAATGTATCCTGTGGGTTGCGGTAGTCCAGGGGTAGAGAGTTGGACTAACTCTGTATAGTGGCTGCAACTCCACCTCTAAAATACCGAATTTGGGAAAGAATTGCTATAAACAAATCGAGGAAAAAATTAAATATAGAGTATTTCAACCTCTCGTTAGATGCAGAAAATGCAGTACAAATATCAAAATTAAAAAGACTACTGAGACAGGAAACACATAGAGAATGGAACGACGAATGGAACAGAACAGAAAAGGGAAGGAAAACACACCGTATATTTCCGAACATAGATGACCGGATTAAATTAAATATTAAACACACATCAGCAAGCACACAAGTGTTAACCGGACATAGAAACTTTAACTCCTACTTACACTTCATAGGGAAATGTTTTACCCCTCTGTGTAACTGTGGAAAAGAAGACACAGCAGAACACAGAGTGGAGGATTGTGTTTTCTATGAGACAGAGCGGCAACTCTTATGGAACAGTATGGAAGAGAAGCTAACGAGCTTTAGGGAAATGATTACATTCTGCCTAAAGAACAACAATAACCTGCTCGGAAAATTTACAATAAGAAAAGCAGCAAATAGTGAACCACAACAAGCGAACTAACTGGGAAATATTTTGTGTAAAATTTTGTGTAAAATGTAGCAATGTATTCTATATGTCTATTGAGTGATTTTTTTTTCTTTTCTTGAATTGTTTATCATTAGTTTAACTCCCAACATATATAAGCACCTGTAGATGTTAAAATTTTAGAAAAACTTTCCTTATGTCTGATTATTTTTGTCTTTTTGTCTGTTTTGTTATGTATGTTGTTTCCTTATGTCTCATTATTGTTTGTAAAAAGGGGAACTAAGATTCAAAGGAATCCCCAACTAACTGTGAAGTAAAATAAAAGTGGACCCAGGAAACCATTGGTCAAATGGGTCCAAAATTAAAAAAAATTAAAATTAAAAATTGACCGGAGGGTGCCGGATTCGATTCCCGGGCAGGGCACTCTTGGGACCCTCAGCTCCGCTCAAGCTTTAGGTTTTTTCAGGTACCAGATCTTTCTGAAAAACCACAGCCGGCACACGGAAAGGAACTGGGCCCCTACCCTGATGTGTGCATTTCACACGACGTCGGGTTTAGTACTGGACGAACTCTATCATCACCTACCAAACCGACCTTCGGGTTGATTACTGTGTTTATGGTTTATATGGGTGTATGTATAAATATGTACATACATATTTATATATAAAAATAAATAAATATATATAGGTATAATTAAGTTGAAGGCTTGGGCTCAACCCCCAGGTTGATTACTGTGTACTTTTTATTGTATTCTACCGTTTTAAGTAGGGTTTTCATGGACAAAGACTGAGCAACGGTTGGTATCTCTGCTATTCCTAGCAAAACACACCCTGATATCCGTAACTACAATAAACTCGCCCATCCTCATATATCCTTCCATCATTCCTCCTAATATGACTGCTATTCTATCTGTCCATTTCACCTTTTCCATCCTTCTCCATTCCCACATTTCAAAGCAGACTGACTAAAGCTTGATAATCCGTTAAACAAACACATTTTATAGATTTCCCTACCGACTTTCACCCTTGTCACCAGTTCACAACATGTCTTTCACCATTTCATCCTCATATAAGTTGAAAATCAAGAGGAATAATGGGCACCCTTGTATTAGCCCTCTTCCTAAGACTGACTACCATCCCAAATACTATTCCAACCATCCATCCGCCATTCGCACTTGACCAGTCTGAGTCATGTACAGTTAAGTCGCTCAACGCTGCAATCTACACCTGTTCTGAAGCAGATTCATTCACTACACCATTTACTCAATCTAACACCTTCTCGTTTTCTATGAAGCAAATGAATATGTGCTCGTTACTGCTGTGGCATCACGCGTGCCTCTTCCCTTTCTAAACCCAGAATGATCATCTCCTAAGTAATCCTTTGCACCGCTCTCCATCCTCTTATTAATGTTCCTGACAACCACTTTAGCTGCGTGCGAATTTAAACTTATTTTTCTGTAGCCCTCACATGTGTCTACCCTTCCCTTGTTTGGAAAGGAACTAACACTGATCTGACGAAATCTTCCGGCCAAATTCCTACTCAATAAGTGCTGTGGTAAAGAATTAGTCCATAAAATAATTTCCTACCACGATTTCCTAAACATCGCAGCATGCCCACGGGAATGTTGTTCACCCCCACGGTATTAATTAATATCAATTACATTAGTGCCCTTGCTATCTCGTAATCAAGTATGCCTGGAATTAAGCTATTTCCATTTACTTCACATTCACTTTCCATTATTTGAGCATACAGGGAAAGAATCTTTACAATATAGCTCGTCCATGTACACAATATTTCCATCTCTCTTGAATCTTACTTGGTTAAATTTTCAATTTATAATTTTCCTGAAGTATCTTTAATAGTGTGAAGGGATTTTCCCTTCTTACTCCCTGACCATTCACCCTTCACTATAAACTGCATTATATCCACCCTCCTAAGTAAACTTTCCATATCCTCCCCCTGGGACCTCCACCACGCTTCTTTTATCCTTTTAGTTTCCTACCTCAGTTTATCATTATCTCTTCGTACTCTCTTCTACCCAAATCGTGCTTACGTTCTGCCATTTCCTTCCTTTGTGTATCTTCGTTACGCCTAGCCCGTAATCCATGGTTTTCTTCTTCCTTTTCCTATTTACTCTTCCTTAAAGTTTCGTTTGCGGCTATCTATATCCCTCTTTCGATATGTTCCCATTTTCTTCTACTCCGCCCGTCTCCCAGTTCTCGCATGTTATTTTTTCTGCTCCCTCCAGATTGTCGTTTCCTATCGTCTCGGTTCAAAATCTGTGCCTAACCATAAGATACTCCAACCGATTCCATATACATAGATCTCGTGGTCTTAAGGACTGGAGGTTCATGAATTCAAAGAACTACGGAAGGTACCGCGACAGTAATGTTGAGTCAAGTTCACGATTTGAAATTGACGCATTTTAGTTCGCGAATCGATGAGAGAGTGACAAGCACGCTATGACGTGGATGAAGCCAACACAAAAATACGCCATCCTATGTGACAAGTGAACAGATTTTCATCATGCATAAACACCTTTTCCTCATAGAAACGAGGCATACAATGTAAACATAAATCTATGAGTAGCCTCGTTCATATTCTTAACAATTGGATGAAAATAAGACTACTAGTCAAACAGGTCGAATGCAATCGCTCAGTATTTGATATAAATTGTCCTCGGGTGTTTTAGTCCGTATGTATATTTGTGACAGAAGACATAAAGTATCATCAAAATGTTAAAAATCTGACAAAAATGAAGTGCACTGAACCTCTTAATAACCCAAATTGAAAATTAACACCCCTTTTGAAATATTTTCAGCGTATAAAGAGAAATAAGATGCTTTTCATATGTTGCCATCTTACATAAACATTATTTTTGCTTATTTCCCAGCCAAAAAAATTTCTTGGACTTTCTACGATGCATTTAATAGTATATACGGTTAGATTTAAAATGAAATAATACGGTTAGTATGAAACGAAAATAGATTTCTCCACGAACCAGCGAATGGTATTTTCAAAGGATACCTTTCTAACGGGAAATAATGAGCTCTTCACGCGTAAAAATGGGAATAAAGAAAATGAGGAATAACAGAAATATTATAATTGCACTAGCTTACTGAGTCGTTTAAGGACGAGTCATAGTATCGATTATTACTCGTATAAAAATATGAAAATTTGATTGGTCGTTTTTTCGTTCCACTCTTATGCCAAAAGTAAAGCACAAGTTGAATTGAAAATTACTGGTACAGACAGAGATTGGCACTATCCTCAACTTATGGGGAAAATGCGTTTTTAATTCTATGTTCAGGTTCAAGCTCAGTAAGTGTTATATTGTTTAATGGCGTTCAGTGGGAAAATAAAAAAAAAATAATGCAGAATAATTTTCATTCACAAAATAAAATACGAAGAAATTTATTCAAAGGAATAGGCATTGAACCAAACATCAGTTATTAGAATAAACCTTTTAATTCCGTTGATTTTTTTGGTAGATCGACTGTATTTTGTAAAATATTTCACTCCAGCGTGATTTTATTTAGTATTTTTATTGACTTTCTCGATATCGGTTTCTATGGATACGCATACACGGTTGACTATAGCCAATCGGCCACATGGAACACGATATTGAACCAAAAACTCTTACTCATAAAAGAGTAAAAAGCACAACAGACTATGAAAGTTGTAATCAATCGTTCTGCGTCAAATGACGCACGCTTCATAGCTCCAGCATGAGTGTAAGGGCCATATGGACACGCTAGTATTTTTTAGGGACAAACATACGGACAAACAATGCAATTTAAATAATAATTAATGATAGGTAGTAAATTGATTGACAATAATACACTGACATACCTAAAAATTGACACACGCATATATTTGATACGAAACCGGGGAATAATACGTCTTGCATAAATTGGAAGGATGTCTCTTCGGCAATGATGTTGATATTATATTATTAGCCCTATCGTACTTCGGTTGGAGAGATCACTCTAATAATATTAGAAAGATTAAGTGTGGAACAGATTTTAGTCAGTTTAGATTAATTTAGTCATTTTTCCAACTAACTTATCGTTAGTGGGATCCGACCGCGCTACGAGGGATAATTATTCTGGGTCAAAAGTAGCCTGGTGTGTAATCACTCCCTACCCCACACCAAGACGATCACTTTTAGGGTACCATATAAATATAAAAAATACAAATAAATTGTTCCTTGTAAACGGAAGGGAGTGATAAACAAAATACATGCTCTATTATAAGCGTAATGCGCATGCTTTAATTGTGACGCGACTATCCATGGCAGCGCGGTAAAAACGATCAGGAAATGTGGTGGGGGGTCCGCCCATCCAACACAGCCGGTCGCCAGTTTGCTCTGAGCAGTCTGAGCGGAAAGGCGTGCCTCTGCGTGAAGTGTCTTTTTCGACTTTGTTACACGGAGCGATGGAGCGTTTGCTTGAACAGCGATACACCATCAAGTTTTGCGTGCAGCTTGGAAAGAGTGCTACCGAAACATTCCAGATGCTTCAAGGGGCCTTCAAGGACGACTAAGATTCAAGGTCAATGTTTGGGAGATAGCACAAGGCATTCTAGGAGGACCGGGAGGTGACTGCCGACGAAACCCGCTCTGGATGCCCAACAACGGTCAGAAGCGACGAAAAACTGAATTAGTGCGCGAAATTTTGTGTTCCGACAGTCTATTGAGCGTCCAGCAAATTTGCAGCTGGGGGACCACCCCACCGGGGGTGGTCTTCTAGGAGTGGAAGACATATCCTATTTTGAGGCAGGAGGAGGGTATTTTGAAGAATTTTAAGCATTTGTACTAGTATGATCAATAAATCTGTATTTTCCCAGAGAATGCGCATTACTTTTATAGTGGTACTTGTAGTTGCTCTGCGGCTATTTTTTTGTGATCTTGGCAATTAATTTCAATGTTTATTTGTTCAATGGCTCAATTTTATATAAGTACATATGCATCAAAAGATTTCATTTTGTTAAAATGCAATGAGATCACCAGGTCAACCATCGGAAAAAATATTCTTCTGAGCTTACGAAGGGGTCGTTAAAGTCGTTCACCCTCGCGTCACCACCACACACTTCACTTTCATGCGTGAGTTTTTCGATAGGTCAGAACGAATGGGTACGCACTGATAAATTACTAGTCAATAGTGAGCGAGGACAATGACTCTTCACTACGGAATGGTTAATCCACGGTATATTCGGTTGAATGGATGGCTCTTGGCTTCTAAAATAATTAAAACAATTCATAGAAAAGAGCCATCTTAACTTTCGGGTAGTTGAAAGGCGATGCCGAAGAACACTTGTACCTCTGCACTCTCCTCAATGCACTAAAATTCAGCCAAAATATTTCATGAATGATGATGGCCTGAGGGAAAATACTAGGGCCCAACTATTAATTCGTCGCTCTTCTACCTCAACGATGTTGACCTCGGTTAATTAGAGCGTGAAATTATGATGATGCAACAGATATATAAAATAGATGGACACCTTTGATGAACGTCACACTAACTGCCTCGCCAAATGCCGTTAAGAGGGCTATTCACTATCATTAATGAATTGCTGACGCCTTGAGTGGTAAGCAAAAAAAATATGTTCATAATTGTTCTGGATAGGTGCGTGCATGCGTGGTACCTATCAAAATATTTGAAATTCACCGAAAACCGTATTCATTCGAAGCCCCCCCCAAAAAAATTAACCCCGCAAGGTAAAAACGCATCGTAAAATAGGCGAAAGGCCATCGGAGAGTGTCAATTATTATCGCTCGTAATCCTTAAAAATTATTCCTCACGACTAAAAGCCATTTCGCCTCCTTTGAATGCAAAACAATTTTTTCCGAGTTTCTGTGAGGCTTTTTCGGACGGCGTTCCATCAGGCGGCCTGAAGCGTTCCCGGTGGGAATGCGGAGACGATGGGAGTGGGGGGGGAGGAGTGGGATAAGGGTGGCGGGAGGGGGAGGGGGGAACCGGCAGACCTCGAAAAAGACACACACAAAAGGATGAGGTTGTTCCCCCACCCGCCTCGTTGGCGGTGTTAACGTATTCAAGCGGCATCGGAACAGGGAATAATTCATGCTTTCCACTCATGACCCAGAGTCCACGAGGCTTATTGACTGGTTTGGCAGATGGAGGTGGGTGGGTATTAAAAGTGGGAGGAGTGAAATATTTCTCCTACAATAGCCAACGTTTATTATTTTACTGCCAGCTATTGCAGCCATGACTCAAAAAAGAGCTGGGATAATTATACGCTAGACTCGAAGAAGTTCCCCTGTGATAACTGCGTTAACGGTAAAGGGAACCGCAATTATGATGCCCTTTGAGTGTGTGCCTTAGAGCCGACCGCACTCGACCGTAAAAGTGAACAGTTTTATCAAGACGCGAGTCTTTGATTTTTTTTCCCCCCTGTCTTGCTTCGTTCCGAGGAGGAGTTTACAAACGACCTCTGGCCAAAACGGCCCTCAAAACGTCTTAATCAGCCCCGATCGGCCGATTCCTTCTCTCACTCTCTCTCTCTTTCCCTTTCCTTCGCCCTAATCTCCCCCCCACCCACCCACGGGGCACAGAGCGAGAACGCCGAAAATGTTCCGCAGCTTGCATGCATGCATGATCTTCGTATCAAAGAGGGGCGTGCGTATGAATTCAGTCGTGGCGAGGGACCAAATTCCCACACGGGAAGGCACGCCCCCTCTCCCGTCAAACGGATGAGTTCTTATGCAGCTCGAATGAAGAAGCCTCCCTGAAGGGTTGCGAGAGGGTGAAAATCGGCTCGGACATGCCCCCCATCCCCCCTTTCCCCAAGTTGAGAAATTTTCCTGCGGGGGATATTTGACAACCGCGTGCATTCTAAAAAATATATAATCGTAACGAATAGGTATATCTTATTCTGCTGAGATGTGTGTCCGAGGTTGAATTTTCGTGAGGGGTCGTCCGCGGAATGGTCTTGATTACTCTTCAGGATTCTATACAGAATATGAAAACACAACAGTTTCGCCGGCATTACAGCCATCTCCTTTGGGTGAAGCGCAGTTGGTTTTTTAATACAAACTTTGCAGGGAACACAAGTGATGGGGAAACCAACAAAATTGATTGAGAAAAGTTGAGTTTTTGCATAAGAGGGCCAATATTTCCTCAGACTTACAAGGGAGGCCATTGACATTATTAACTAACACGATAATGTCAACAAGGAAGACGGCTACCCGTTGTCCAACCATAGGACATGTGTCTTTGACCGTCAAAAAAGAAAGAATACGTTACTGATGCTCAGCAATTGGGGAGAAAATACGAACTGTCCAATAGGGTCACACCTGACCCGAGCCTATTTCAGCTGGAATGAAAGAATTAAATTAAAATTCACCTGAACAAACAGACTTGAACAACAGCGAAACGTTGTGTTTTTGCTAACATTATACGAAATCCTGAAAATAAATTTATCGATCTATGAAGTTGTATTTTAGCATGGAGAACAATTCGGGACTTGAATGTGTCCAATGGGTGCATTTGTCCCACGGCCGATCTTGTCTTCCGGATCATACTTGTAATGAACACCTCGAATTGCAGTCAGTAGTTCTTAGAGTAAATAATGTTTGTTTAGATATCCATTGATAACTCCTCAATTAAGAATCTGGTGACATACTATCTTAAAAATGGCATGCACTAAAGCGGGAGAAAAATGTTTTGTATGACCACTGTGTAATGGTAATTAAGTGCACTTATAAATACGTAACATGACGAAAATTTACGTTTACAGTTGTAATTTAGCTGCAGCGAAATGTTATACATGACAGCTAATTTTTACAGATCATAGGAAAACGCATACTAACTGTGGAAAACGAACAGTCGCTAAAAAAACTTTAAAATCGTCGGCAAATTTCATTCCATTTAATAGTTTAATTGTGCAAAATTTTATGAGTGCGTCGTTGGTTTTCGCTTCTGCTCGAGACACAATTTTTTAGTTTAACATACTCCCTTTATGACCACTATAAATTTAGGGAAGCAAATGAACAGTTTCGTAAATCACGAAATCTATATTTGATCATTGTAAGTCCTAAACGTACTTTATCACAATCGCAGAAATTTCGCGAACATTGATTGAGTTTGCGAAAAAAGCAAATATATTGAATACTCGTCTGCCTCCTCCATCATCAGCCGTATGGATAGAGCGGCCACAATGATACCAAACGATGTGGATCTCAATATATTCGATACCGTATTTTAATAAAACCACACATTTCGGTTCGCCGTCAAACATTTGATTATAAATACCGCATGGTCTTAGAAAAAATAAAAATTGGAAATCGTAGTTTGATATAGGCTCCACTTCAGACAACTCATAAATTTCCTATATTTCACGCGACTTCAGATCCTAACACCGAATCCGCGGATCTCAATATTGAATCGCAGAATATTGGCACGGACCAGTTTCGCCCCTACGTACCTCATCTCGATAGCCCCCTGCGATAGGGTTAAGTCAATTGATCCGATATGTTTCACGGAAGATTTTCCTTCCTGTCAAACTTTTTCCGGGTCGCCTTCACTCGGATAACTAGTCAAAAGTATCACTCAAAATCTCGACTCCTCCTCAAGCGAGGATGTGAGAGAAGCAGAAAATTTTTCTCTTACTATTTCTCAGTGAGATTTTTCGACCATATCACCTCCATTAAAACGCTGGTTATTGCTTATCTCATGGCCAAATCAGCGTGAAAAATATAAAAAAGAAAAACAAATTACATTTTGAAAACTTTTCTCACACATATTCCATGCTGTATAGCACAACATTAAATAATAATTGTACCGTTTTACAATAAATATTCTAGCCTTTTACGCCGTTCTTAATGCGTGCTATACAAGTTGAAATTCAAATTAAGGCGGGGAAGCAAGATAAGATAGTGTTATAGGCGTTAAAAATTATTCTTGGAGGCCATTAATGACATGTTATTACATGTTAGGTTGAAAGACTCTTTCTTCCTCAATAATTAAGCTATAACGAATAATACATGGTAACTAGAATACTTATTGCGGATAATGCCTCTTTTTAGATTGTGCTTTTAACAGTTAATGGGTGGGGTGTTAGGTTTCGTTATTGTAGGGTGTTTAAAATAATACAATAAAACTTATTAAACTGCATTCCTGGTCCTACTATTAAAGACATTACTTAAGCCAAAAGATAAAAAAAAATATTTCTTACAATTAGCGCAGACCCGCGAATTTTTTAATATTCTTTTTTGCTCTGAAGGTACTACTTAATTTGCGCATATGAAACAAGAAATTAAATGGTCAGAATAATAGTAGAGATTATCATTTAATAGATCAAAACCTCAAAGTTTTCTATCGAGCAACGCTGTAATATAAATGTGCGTATCATAAAAATACAATTAAAACAGACAAAGCGAAGTCACACCTCTATGGAGATAAAATATTGAAGAGTGTATAGTCAATTTTCCCTTTTGCTTGAGATGCAATTTTGGAATTAAACCAACTCCCTTATTTCGTAAGTCAGTTTTGATCGTAATATATGTATACAGGAAAGCAAGCGAATAGTTACGTAAATAACGAAATATATATATTTGTTCGGTGTGTGAGCCCTAAACACACTTTCTCACAATCGCAAAACTTTCACGGGCAATGATTGAATTTGCGAAGAAAAAAAACCCAACAAAATATTGAATATCCGCCTGCCTGCCTCCTTCATCATCGGTCGTATGGATAGAGCGGCTACGATGATACGTACCCCACGATGTTGATCTCTATATACGTATTTTGAAAATTTGACATCCCCAGTCTAACACACGGACGCAAAAGCGCCTCGCTTGAGCCGTGCGTGGAAATAATAATGGGAATCCATACCTTTGATTAGCAAACCGCTCATTTCGCCGGCCTCCTCAACGAAGAACTCACGCCTTCCCGCTCGCTCACCCCCTCCCCCCCCCCGCCCCCCGGTCTTGGTCCCTACTCGGGGAGAGAGAGAGAGAGAGAATTTACTGCAAATGGATTAAAACGCGGGCCCTCGGGCCATAAATTTTCAAGGGAGCCGCGTCAAAGAGGGCCATCATCCTCCCTCTCTTGTGAAGAGGGCCTCTCAAGAGAGAAAGAGAGAGAGAACACCGTATCTGATGGCCATGTTCCCTTACAGCAGTTCCTCTTCTTCCCTCCTCTTCTCTCTCTTTAGGGATTGCATACGATTATCAGATTTATGATGTCCTTGGGCGCTTGAAATGAATAAAAAAATACGCATACTCTCACCCTCGAGCCACGGCCGTTTACCCCCCCCCCCTCCACACCCTCGCTCTCCCGCAACACCCACCCCCACTCTTCCCCCCCCCTCGACTCTTCCCTTTCTGCTCCACGCATCCGACACTTAGGCTTGCCCCCTTCAAGTTTCACCACTTTCCCCTCCTCCGCCGTCTCACCTAGACGTTTCCTCGAACCCAGTGCCATTTCCCCTATCCGGAGTGACCCCCTCCCTCCCCGCTCCTCGTCTTTACGACTGTTAATTGCCGTGGGCACTCGTACGTGCACTGTGAAGGGTCTGGAAATGAGAGATGGACTCGAAACAAATAAAGAGGGTCTTCGCCTCGGGCGTCACGGATGCACGTCCAGCGGAAGTTGACTGGGCAGGTGCCCAGTGTCCAGAAAAACCATTATGGAAACATTCGCGCCCAACATGAAGTGGGCATAGCACGAAGATTTGGCGCCTTCTATTTAATATGCATATAAAATACCGTCATTAATTCCTTTATGCCATAAGATGTTGGTTGATCTACGTCAATATAAGGGTCAGGGTATTCCGAAATTCGGACCTGGCGTGGGCCATGGGTGTCCACCACTCAAAGCTCCTCGATTATACCCCCATCACGACTATCTGCCCCCCCCAAGCAATATGACTCCTCTTGCAACGCAGGTAGTATTTTCACTATGATATGTTGTTATATCTACATCTATAAAGTACCCCGCAAGCCGCCGCAAGGGTGTGTGGCGGGGGTGTTAGGTCACCACCCGTAATAAAGAGTAAAACCTCATGCAAGACCCATAAATGCATGCCAATCTACCCACACAAAATCGTATATATTCATGCACAAACCTTTATAACTTACGCACATGAAAATACATACGTATATTATCCACTAACATACACAAGCACCGACGAATGAATATACCTTATGTCTACGTAACTTTTAACCTTGTCCTAACTTGTAAATCGAATGCCTTTAATAATTCTACAGTGACTTTAATATCTTACTATTAAGATTTCTGATTGTCCGGGGAAAGAATGCGTATTTGTATCTTTCTTCTATTTCCCTCATGTTATCTTTATGGTCTGATCTACCTATGTAGTGTGGGGCCATAATAATACCTTAAGTGTCGTTGTTAAACTCCTTTGTTCGGAACATTTCTAAAAGTCTCAGCCTCGCTTTTTCTTTTTGCACCTCAAGTGGCTCCCGGCTTCATTCCACCAAAAGACCTGTCACACTCGTCTTCTTACTATACCAATTTTTCACGTATCTGACGGATTTTCGCTGGACTTTATTTAATTATTTTTTTCATAAATTTTCTCCCAAGGATCCCAAATATTTGCGGGATATTCCGAATGAGGCCTAACTAGAATAAAATAACACCTCTCTTTTACTTTCACATTACATTTCCCCACCACCCGTTTAATGAAGCCTAGTTCCTTCAAAGCGAGTAGCTTTAAAAGAAATAAATTTCTTTCCAAGACCATTTTGAATCAAACAACCAGCACAAGGAGTGCTATGGCATTATAATACATGCGCCAATAACAATAGAGATTATTACGAACTGAGTTGCACCGATGTAAAATCTGGCGCATGATAAATATCATCTTTCAACCACGGCAACTCAACAAATAAGGTCATTTTTAAAATTGTATACTCTGTTTTGAAATCGATTCAGCGTTTTTAAATTTTTGGGAAGATTTTATTTTTATTCGTCCCACTCATAAATTTCAATGGCGCAGTTTGAGTCACGACCCTCCCACCTCTTTTGGGCACAATTGGGTCACTCAGAGTCACGCGAGGTCGGGGGACTAAGGGAAAGGGTGACCTGGCACAGTGATTTCCAAGTCTTCCCTCCAACGGAATCCCAACTAATATACACGGCATTGTACTGTATGTTCTATTTCGTATTTCCGTTTGATGATGAAGTTATACGCAGCTACTTAAATCCGAGATATTCTGAATCGTGATTCTGAAGTACAGATATCTCCAGGGAATCACTTAATTTTACGACTAGAGCACAAAGACTACGAGCCAAGAAGAGGAAAAGATTCGTATAAAAAATATCGGTAACAATTTTTTCCTAAGGTGTGCGTGAAGTGCTGAATTCAGACCGTCCGTTAAGTGTGTGTATGATCGCAGATCGTATTGGCATTGATACGTAAGATGACAGTGTTCGCCATTTACGCTGAAAATTTGGCGATGCGAAAGATCTGCGCTAGAGTCATCCCGAAGGCCTTGGCGGAAGACCAAAAGAGGCAAAAAAATTAAAATGATATCGCGACGATTCCCCAATCCCCTTACAGTCCCAACTTAGCATCAGCAGACTATTTCCTATTCCCAAAAGTGAAATCCTCCCTTAAAGGACACTGCCATGGGACTCAAAGTGCGGTCTAAGCACGCGTACCCTCAAGAACCTTCCGGAATTTGCCAACCGGGAAGCCTTCGAGTCGTGAAAAAGCTGCTAGCAAAAGAGTGGCGACGATCAAGAGATGTACTTCGAAGAATTTTGAGACAATGTAGCAATATCCAAAATAAATCCATTTCCCCAAACTTTTCCCGTTTCTTTTTATACTAACTATTTAGGTATATTTGGTTTAGAGGGGCATAATTATAATTTTCAGGTTAAAATTTTCCAATTTGTTATCTGCTAGAAAACAATAAGGGCTGCTCTTAGTATTACTAGTCACCCCTGAACCGAAGTTGGAAAATGAGAATACAACGAAGCAAATACGAAAAGTAAGAAGCGTTTTCTTATATTGAAATATTAGTGGGTCATAAATAATTAATCGCATTTAGCGCATTCTAATGGATGTTTCTTAAATCATCGAAGCTATGCTTAGATTCAGTAGTCGTTTGACTGTCGGTAAATGTAGATAAAAATGTCCACGGAAATCGCCGCTCCCGCGAGTTGCGAAGTGCGTGCTGTTATTCGATTTGTTTGTGTAAAATGATTATCAGCAGCTTTGGTCCATCAAGAGTTATGTCCAGTTACTGGGCCTGCAGCAATGAGTGAAGGAAATATTATACTGTAGTTTACAACCTTCAAAAATGGCCGTACAAACTTTCATGATGAAGAGCGGAGTAGCACTCTCAGTATCCAGACCGATGAAATTGTTCAACAAGGGGACCAAAAAGTGCGATCTGATCGACGATTGACGATTAATGCTCTGGCTGATAAATTTCCCCGTGTTGGACGCACCACTATTTACATAATGTTTACAGAAAAGCGCAGGTATCACAAATTGTGTCCAAGGTAGATACCGAAAATGCTTACCGATCAACACAAAGAGCAAAGAATATTGATAGGACGAGAAGCGAGAGCGTTTTTATACTGAAAATGACCTGACCTTGCAACTAGCGACTATTTCCTCTTCTTCCACTCGAAACAGTGACTCATGTTGGTAAATGGTTTGAAGACAACGAGGATCTCACGACCGCCGTTGTCAACTGGTTCGATTCCCAGGCGACGAACTTCTATTCTAATGGATTATAGAAGCTGGTGCGGCGATATGAAGTGCTTAGTGGCGATTTATAGAAAAGCGGAGTAGGTTTGTGGGAACCTAAAAAAGTCAATAAAAACTATTTCTAATGAATATTTTTTTTGACCAAACGGACCGAACTTTAAAAATTTAAGTAGTTATTTTTTTAAGTGAGTACCCTCCGTGCATAAATTGCAGGGAAGATTAAAATTCTTGATACGATAGAAACTGGGGTTTTTCACCACCGAGACTAAGAAAAAAATTCAAAATCCCTCTCTCTCTCTCTCTGAAGTTATGGGGTAAAATTGAGTTAAAAGCTGTCTTGAAGTAATGTTTACAATTAAGGGTAATCCTAAAAACTGAAAAACGGACATTGGTTTACCACACTTCCGCTGCCTCTCTTTGGTCACATGAAATCATATATGTATGTTCTGTTAGTGGACGTATCGATGAACATGGTCTAAAATAATATTCTTTCCGAGATTAAGCATTCGTGACACTAAAAACTTTCAAGTTGAATAATTTGGTGATGAGATATGGAGAGTTAGATATTTATAATTGGAGATTGGATTGGGAGCGAAGTATTTAGTCTAATTGGTTGCATAACAAACTAGATCAAACACCAGGTTGGGATCTGTGAAATAGCTGGACGACCTCCAGCTATTTCACAGATCCATTTGAAGCAGGGAAAGTATTTTTGTTGTATATTTTGTAGACCCTTGAGGGGTCCAATAGCCCAATCGATCATTGCCGAGAGTGTCCTGATGGTAAAAATAAAGGACCAACGCATTTTTTGGAGAAATATTCAGATTATAAATGCCCTGCGCACTGATTGAATAATGATGAATCGATCTGAAACCTTGCGTCTGTTTCAGACACATACGCAAAAAAATCACGACAGCAGCAACCAGATGGACGCATTTAGTTTTTTTTTAAGCTTCACCCAGAGAAACATGTGAGGAAAAGTATTCATTAATTAGATTATGCAATTATTTCACATTCACATGACCTTGAATCAATCCACGATCATGTATTTGGTATAATGGCTACAAACTTCCTGCTACTGGCATAAAAATAACCCCGAAGAGGTCCTTGTCCTTCCCAAGTACGAGAGGAAAATCGCTCCAAGCATTTGATTCATAAAACAGGTTATTGCTAATAAAAGAGGTAGGGTAATAACAACAATTATTTTACAGCAAACATTCTTAAGAGGCAAGTGCTAAAATTTTTGAGGAAGGAAGATACCTTGAAGACATAACCATGCGATTGCTCGATAAAAACAAAAGGGAATTATTCTGAACCTCAAGGAAAACATCGTCAAACTCTATAAGTGAAACAGTAGCTATTTTTCTTTCCCTTTAATTTTTTGCTATATAGGGATTAGTAATGGGCTCGTGGAAGAATTCTAATTTAGACTCTGGAAAAAGGGATAAAAATACGAGTTTTCGTAGTTGAGTATCCTTAGTTCCAGTTAAAATTTATTCACCCAAATTATCGAATATAGTATATCCACCTAACTGCAACCCATCTAACTCCATCCATGTAACTGCAACCTTCACAACTTTGCAACGTATCTGGGTTACTTTTCAACAGTACCTGCTTCTCAGTCAATGCCAGTTAATAAAAATTACCTGATCTACAATACAATGCATTTAATAATGTCTCCAAGTTTTTATCTTCTCTGAAATGGTATCAAAACCGCAATGGCATTTAAGAAGTAAAATTCCTCCATTTATCCACGGCAATCGTTAGTATTTCATAAATTGAATAGCGGTGACGACGTGAAGAAGACTATGCATAACAAATGACGTTTACATTTCAATTTTTCGATAGCATCCGAAGATTGCTTTTCAAAAATATATTTGAATGGCGTGCAGAGTTTAATTGATGGATTAGACGTCCTGCTCCAACAGGGTGAAAACTCCTTCTCTTTCTCTCTCTCCCTCCCTCTTGGCTCACTCTCCCCCCCCCCACCATCCCTTGAGTGCCTCTTTGTCCCGCGCGAGGGGCCGACTCTTCCACCCACCACCCCTCACACCCCCTCTCCCCGTCTCCGCCCCACCCCCTCACAATCCTATCACGCCCCCCAATCCAATCATCTCTTTTTCCCTTCACCACCTGCCCCGCCACCATCCCCGTCCGCCAACCCCCTGGAACCTCCCTTTTAGACAAACTAACTACGCTCTGAAATATTGTATCTCGTCCCGTGATCGGCTTCGGTCGTCGACACGGCCCGCGCCGACCACACTACCGAGGGAATATCGCGCCCGACGGGGGGAAAGATGAGAACTCTCCGGCGGGACGACGAGGGGGGCGGAAACAAAAGACCTCGGTGAGGATGTACGTAAGCACCCAAGTAAAAGAAAAAACACCACACTGATGAGGGTGAGCGGGGTGGGGTGGGGGGCGGGATATGGTCAGTTAGTTCGTTAGTTTGTTAACCGCTCGGCCGATACGAGGCGGATCGTCGAAGGGGAGGAGCCGCGATAGTTACATAGGCGCAGCGGCGTAAATTATGCGCGTCCCGCGTCTTTTTTAACGACCCCTAAACACGTACTACTACTGAGGCGACCGACCACGCACTCCACGGTCGCGCGGACGTGAGATCCCTTTCCAAATTTCTGCGAATTCGAATCGTTTCCAGGGTGCGCGATCGCCCGCCGCCATCGACGGTGTCCCTCGGGGGCGTCCACTTCTCGAAGGGTGTCTCGAGTGAGAATCATCTTTCCCCGTGGGGGAGGGGCGGGGAGAAGGGAGGGCGTCGCAACCGATTACGGCGATAAAATGGGTGAAGATGGGTGAAGAAATGCTTTGGACCGTCGGCTCAGATCAACGCTAGCAAGGGTGATTGGCAGATGTGATTACGACCATAACTCACACTTCTGAGGGCGGAACCTTATTCCATAACGCAAGGGAGTGGTTACTATTCAAGGCCGCAGAAGTGGGTGAAAGTTATGTTGGAACCATCTGACCACGCTGGTCAACGAACTTCCTCTGTGCAATCTCCGCCATTATCTGGATTCATAAATTTTGGGGAACTAGCGAGAGCGATATCGTCCGTCTCGAATAGCAATTACATCTTAAGGAATGGTGGTGAATACTGAAAATTGTGAATTTTCTTATATCTATGATGCAACCCGATTATTATGCTTCGTTAGTGGCCATTATCCCTGCGAATATATTTTCCTGCCCTTCGTAAATATTACAAAATAAATCTCCGAGTCTGATTGGCCTCGATAATAAGAAGGAAAATTCCTGAATGTTCCAAAAAGTTCAGTTTTGACAAACGGTTCATCTACACCGAAGAACTCAATGATCATATGTCGCCACAAATGTGGGACGCGCTTGAAGTTGTCGGAGAAACCGGGAAGGACACTCATGGCATGCTCAAGCCAGCTTTTGGCGATAACGGCATGGGTAGATCGGGTGATTTTGGATAGCACAAGTTGTTTCGGGAGGGTAGAGAAGATGTTAAATACGTCAAACGTTCACGACGCCCTTCTACCTCAAGAAGTGACGAAAATCTTGCAAGTGTGAAGGCTTTGTTGGACAGGGATCGCACATTGAGTTCGCAAGGTTTCTGATAAATTTGGGATCCCTAAAAATGATGTGCATCTACTTGTGACAGAAAATATGGGAATGAGAAAGGTGTGTACGAAGTTAGTGCTGGGATTGCTCTCCGAGTAACGGATTAACGAACGATCAGGCCCGGCATAACGTGGCAACTCTGCCTCATCCACTCTACAGCCCTGAAGGTACCCCACCAGACTTCTTCCTCTTCCCCCGCCTCTACTCCATGCTGAAATAATATCACCACGGCTCTGTGGAGGCGTTACAACAGGCCGTGACAAGGGAACTTAGTAGCATTCCGGGCGCCGCCTTCTAGAAGGCGTGCGAAGCGTGGAAAACCCGCTGGCAGCGGTATGTGGACGCACGAGGGTGCTACTTCGATGACTTTTGAGAGAATACATCAATTCTGGCAACAAATGTTTTTAAAAGAACCAATCCTACTGCTTTTGGGTCAAACCATGTATGTTCCACGAAGAGCATCATCTTGATAATTGCAATTTATGCCCGAAAATGACTGCGTTGCTAGAGTTCCGCAACTAAGGGTACAGTAAGAAACATTTAGAAATAAATATCTGCAATTGACTTCACAAGTTATTTATTTTGATCCTAAAACATCTATTAACACAAGCATATTAACACAAAACTATAATTTTTGTTACGAAAAATATAAGTAAACGTGCTCATTATACGAAAATGTTATTTTTAGAATGCGTCACCAAGGAGTGGATTCTCATTTATGGTAATAGAGTTCGAAGATTATTTCTTCATTGACTCCGGGGTTTAAATTACCTGCACTTCCCGGACGAAATCACCATATTCACCGCACTGCACTTGAAAAACATTTCACAAAACACTTTTATACACGCATAAAATATATTTAAAAAGCAAAAATACATCATGTCTCTATGTTCTGACTTAAGGACACAAACGTGTATCTTTGAGGTAAACCTTATACAAATACCTTCCTTGGAAACCAAGCAGCTCATTTTTTTCCCTCCTTGACAAATCAGAGCAAAAGTCACGCTGGCAAGATGCGGTCCTAGTTGCGAGACGAAACATCTTCTTCACGGATCTCTGGGAACGTATCTCAAGAAAGAAACAAGGGAAACAGCCCGTAAAACCAAAAAAGAGGAAGAGAAAAAAGAGAGATGAAGACTTCTCTCCGATGAACAAGATTCCCACGTAAGAAAGAAAACATGAGATGACTCGGATATTTCTCAGGTAGCCATCGGGTATCTTCTACCTCTCTATTCCTCTCCGGCATTGAAATTTGAGATTCGTAACTTTCCTTTTTTTTTAAGGTGGCCACTCGTAAAACTTCGTCGCGCGTCGACTCTCCTTCATAATCATATTACATTTAACTTCATTATGTTCATATATCTTTTCTTTGCTGTCACCAAGAGGAATTTTTCATAGTTCGTAGAGCAGAGGAGATATTTCTCGGACTGTGGCAGGCATCCGAATCGCAAATCAACTAATTTAATACACACTCACCCATTTGCCTCGAAAACTCCGTGTTTTTTTTGCATCAACAGGAGAAAAATTTGTTTTTTTTTCCGCTCTAACCAATGTTTTTTATCCTCACATTTATGTAACGCAATCTCATCGCGTGAGGTTTATGAATCCAATAATTTTGCAATTTTAAATGACAAATACTGGGCATGTAATAATCCTTTTTTTCCAGGTAAAGCAGAGTTCTTTAGAAGAAGCAAATTTATAGTTTTCCAAAATGCCTTCTTTTAAATTGAAGGCAGTGAATACCATTTCCATTTTAAAAGACTCGCAAACATCTTTGTCTCTCATTTATATCAACAGCTACTGTGATGCTATAGACTCTCCGTATGCTAATGCCTCCCGCGATGTAACCTGTATATACAATGAATGCTACATACTTTTCCCGGAGTAATATTATTTGAAGCCCATTTCAATGTACTAATCTTTTCCTTAAAAAATATCATAAGGTTTCCATTAACTAACTTACATGAAACCATAATGTTATTTCATTCAATTCTAGAATATTGAGCGTTTCAAAGTACAACTAACACAATGAAAATGATACTTACCTATTATTAGAACCTATATTGTTATTACCTATACGAGAACAATTGTTTGGCTGAGTACAATTGTTCCTGTTACATGAGCATGTATTTTTAGCATGAAACATAAATTCAAAATTAGATGGCGATAAATTCAGATGTGGCTTCAAGAATAAATGAAATAATGCGAGACCCTTCTCATTAAAAAATCTTACTCCTCTGCCTCCAATGAATATTTAGAGGGCGATGATTTCGGCTTAAGATATTTAGAATAACACTTCTCAACTTTATTCCAAACCAAAATAAGCTTAAGTTCATGGAAGAGTGAAATAATGAAATGTAATGAATATACTATTGGTCAATTGTAAACACCAACGTAAACTTAGAAATCACTATTAACCAATTCGCTTGGATTAGTTAAAAATATGAGATTATAAATTGATACAAGATTAGTATAACACATTCTTCTTGCTCCAGGTTTGAATCTGGATAGTCTACAAGCCTACGACCAGTTGGCCTTAGTTATAGTGGCGAGCGCGCTACTTTTCAGGTTACCGAAAATACTGACAGTTTTTTCGTACCGTAAATGCACCGTGAAATTCATTCTCGCCCGCAGTTATGGCAGCTGATACCGGGCCGACCCATTGGGTCTGCGCCACATAATGGTGAAACTGCTGCCTTTCACCATGGGTTCAGGGTAGCTTTTTAGTAGGAGTCTATTTTTCTCATTCGAAAATTCGAAATACATTTATTAGTTTTTTCTGTTAATGTGTGGTTATCTCGTTCCGAAAAACTATAAACAAATTTTGCATAAGCTGAGAACATTTTCGCTGGTCATGGGTATCGAACAAGCGACCTTCGGCTCCACTGGCAGACACGATACCTACCCTCACTTCCATACACGAGCCTACCCTCCTATACATGCGTATATACGAGGGTAGGCTGAAAAGTAATGCACACATGCTTTTAGAACGCGAACGAAATAACCTTCCGTAGCGCATCAGGTAGCACGTGGAAGTAACATTCCCCCTCAATACTCATACACAGGTCTGAGGTCGTTGCGTTCATCCAATGTATTTCGAGAGGCCAAAGTATGGAGTCGTGTCTTAATGCTCTGTCAACGCGAGTCAAAGAGCATGCTGTTATCGAAAATTCAATTGCTAAAAAAGTTACTCCAACTGAGATTCATCATTGTTTAAAGGCTGTTTATAGTGACGATGCTGTTGATAGAACTACTGTAAATCGATGGGTAGTAAAATGCTGTGGTTGCGAGCCTGGGAAAGCCATAATTGTTGATGAAGCTTCTTTTGACTGTGTTTTGGGATGTTCACCGAGTTTAGGTGACTGAATTTCTGGAACTATGGGCAACGGTTAATTCTTCTCAGTATATACAGATTCTAAAACATCTCCGACGGCGATTTTGCCGTGTTTAAGGCAGCCTGGCGCCAATAATCTTGCAACATGATAACGCTCGTCCACAAACCTCGCACGCAGCTGGAAAGGCTCTACGAAACCTGAAATTTGAACTGATTCCACACCCGCCTTGCGATTTTTATTTTTTTCCTCAACTCCAGAGAAACCTCAAGGGTAATCATTGCACCTCGGACGATGAGATGAAGGCAGCTGTCTTGGATTCGAGAACAGTCAGAGTTTTTCGAGTCAGAAGAGTTTTTCAGTGACGCAATGAAAAAACTTGTTACACGTTGGGAGAAATGTGTTAGCCTTTACGATGACTATGTTATTAAATAAATATGTGATTTTGAAACTTAAAAATTGTACTTTAATGTACTTTTTTGCCCGATTTGGCAATTTGTTTTTGTTCGCACTCTACAAGCATGTGAACATTACTTTCCAGCCTACCCTCGTATGTGATGAAATACATGGAAACTTATAATTTTCGGTGAACTATTTTTAATAATTATTTTGAACGTAGACTGTGCCCATCTAAACCTACCTTAACTGGTAAAATACCGGTGATAACAATAAATCTTAAACTTCCTATTTGTGCAGCCATTTGCATTTAGGTATCTTGACACATCTGGGTAAAAATAAAGGATATGATACAATCATCGTAATTAGCCTTGAAAGAATCTTTCCAAATCTAATTTTAAAATTTTGAAGAAAATTATAGTACGACAGAAATGGTAAAAATGCTGTGCTGGTATTTACGCACAAGTACGTTTATGTCCATATAAGGTTTTCTGAGGCATCAAATGCCATGCCATGAATGAACGAATTGTGCACATCTAAATTTTCCATTTGAGTCATCGGTTGAAAAGTATGAGGAGCATTATATGATATGCGGCTGATGGGTAAAATTTAAGTATAACCGAGCAATCAAAGCTGACCATTAGGAAAATATATCAGAAATAGCTATGTCGGTCATGATCCACGCCCAACCTTGCTGCATACACAGCTTATCTCGTGAATATGAGTTTTAAGGGTTGTAGACGACTATTGATACAGGAGAACTCCTTCAGTTAGGAGTTATATTTGTGCAGTTTTTTTGCTGAAACAAAAAAAATCCTTCGACATTCTCTTGATCTTCAATGGAATAAATATTTGTTTAGACTATTAAATTATTAATAATTTAGTCTGAATTATTTTCACAACTAATAATTGTTCAATATTAATCTTCGGTAGTCTATCGTTTAAGGTAGGTTTCGAATGAAAACAGACTGAATACCCTTTTCCTACCCTTTCCTCACTTGCCTAACCTTCTCCCCTCTATCACATTCTTCACATTCCATTGCCAATCAAAATGCTATGCATCCATCTTTCCCGCCTACTTATGATTTCTCCCAACAATTCCCTCTCCTTCTTCCACCATGCTAGGCACTCCCTCATCTGTTTTCTTTTCTGTCCACTACATCTTCTCCATCCTTCTCCACATCCACATTTCAAAAGCCTCGAATCTACGCCGGGCATCCGGCTTCAATGACAAGGTTTCCGTACCGTACAAAACTACGCTCTATACTTAAGTTTTCACTAGGCTTTTCTTAACACCCTTACACAACGTTTCGGTCATAATTTTTTTCCTAATTATGAAAGCTTCTTTGACTTCTTCTGATGTACAAAATACTTTGATCATTTTGATCTAAAACACTTATAAGATACGTTAACTGTTCATAGCAACAAATATTTTTTTCCTAAAGACTTCTCCCCGTTCATATTTTAATACACACTTATATGAAGTCACCAACATGTGCTATGACTTAAATGGATGAAGCCAAAAAACGAGAATGACTCATTCGTGATTACAGAATAGATAGAAAAACTTCTTATTTGGTGATATCAACAGTAAACAGACTTAGAAAATAAATCCATATGCATAAGCTTAAAAAAATACGCAGAATAATCGGGCGTATTTCCAGTAGAAAATGAGGTTAAAAAGTAGACGAAACTGTAGCAATGACGGAACTATCTTTTAACTGGAAACGTCTACGAAATTTCTGTACAGTAAATATCATTGTCATTTCATCACAAAATTATGTCACCTCGAAGATTTTTCATTGAGACTATTCTCCCTTATAATTGGCCGATCCCTTGAAGAGTCTCTCTTAAGACATATTTCTTCCACCGCTTTCGCCATTAAATACATTTTCAAATTCGCTGCGTTCAATGAGTTTCCTTCTTCATTGGTTCGAAATCTAATCGTTTCGTGCGGTTATCTGGGCACCATCCCTATCTCCCGTGCTGCGTCTCAATGTTTACAGACACACCAGGAAAATAAAACAGAGCAATACAAAAATCATTTTAACTTCACGGAAGATACTCGTATTAGCCGAGGGTGGAAAATTGTTGTTAGCGTCAAATATTTGAGCTCGAATCTCTGCATATTCGTGACATTGCGGAATTGGTTTGAATTAACTGAAGACACTCATGAAGATATAATCACTCAAGCCCTCAAAATTAATCAACTATGATTTTGCGGAAGAAGATAGTAGGCATCGATCGAATGAACAGAATTGCAATGAACTCTGGAAATAGGAGTTAAACGCGACTAGCACTGTTTGTACTCGTAACCGACCAAATCTCTCAGTATCGCCATTTATAAAATGGGTTACGTAAACTTGGGAGTGATATGAAAGTGTACTCATTGACTGATGTTTTTTTCACACGACCAAACAAGCATTCGGTAGACAACCGAAATGACAGTATTCGTACAGTGTGGCTAGTATGATTCAGCAAAGCTGAACAAAATGTAAACTGCGCTACGAAAATGGCCGATATCCACATTTTTTTACCACCTGGTACGCACAAAAAGTCCTAACTGGGAATATTTTCTCATAAATAGGCCGTGAAAGGAAAATCTGCCTCATATTTTACCTCGGGAAATATTGAAATTCCCTCAAATTTCATGTCTTGTTACTGGTTATGTTCACTCAGGTTACTTCATATCAAAAGTACGATTATATCCGTCGTCAGCGCTTTTAGTAAGTCATTAAATAAACGTTTGTTTCCTGGTCTTGGTTATCAATGATGAACACCATACAGTCAAGCACATCACCGTGTTACTCCGAAATGATTACGCTTCTTTCGCTTCCTAGCTCCCGTTAAGTGTAAACCCAGAGACACGCAAAGGAAAAGACCTTTTTTCCGTGCTCATAAGAAGCAGTTATTGTAAAACCAAAACGCAAAGGACAAGAACCCACATAATGTCAGTGATCTAGTGCGGCCTGCCCGTCGCGGCGGGGCCGCAGATGACTACAACTGCATCCACAGCCCTTACGTAATTTGGTTTGAGGCTGACGCCAAAAATGACGAGAGTGGGGTTCTTCGAACATCAAAGTCTCTATTGAACGAGAAAATTTTTCGATTAGCTCGCACTTATCATCTCATTGACATGATATTCTAGACTATGAACACTGAGAGTTTTCTCAGAGTACATTTATTGAGGAAATGGATTTTTTACTTAAATTTGTAATTTATTGAAATCTATTTTTTAAGTACATTTTTGCAGTAATACTAGTTTACTAACAACACTCCAATCGAAGAAATAAATATATTTGAGTAAATCAATCTGGCTCAACAAATTTTCCCAGCAGAATAAATTTTTCAAATTTGCTTTGCCTGTGCTTAACCTTTAATGATAAATATTATATATATATATATATATATATATATATATATATATATATATATATACACACACATATGTGTGTGTGTGTTTTGGGAAAAAAATCAGTAAGTATGGGGTCAATTATGAGGGAATAAATTGATATTAGATCATGAATTTTTCATATTTGATGGATTAGTAGTTCAACCCTAAGGTGACCGTACCAATGAGAATATTAACGTTCACGAAGTTTTATTCGACATTTATACATCTTCTGGTGGCCACACTATCCAGGAGGTGCCATTACTCTCATGTCATACATTTTAAATTAACTCTGAAGCGTATAATATGCATTGTGTTTGAGGGGAAAATGGAGGAAAGAATACGTGATTCAGAGGGATGTATTTAATTGCACAAGAACAATTCATCAATCAGTTTTTAATTTTAGGGGCTTTGAAGGATAGGGGTGCTATGACGAATTACCATTAACTCAATGTCTCAAGCAATCTTAAGGCGTACGCCACAGTCCACTAAGCCTACTTTAAGCACAAAGGTGTTTTCCCACGACAAAGTGTTCCGCCGAAATCCGAGGGAATCAGGGTTCGAATCCTCGTCAAAGCGAATTATTGTTACACTATGAAGTTTCTGCCCCTCCCCGGACTACAACCTTGACGTGGTGGAAGGGCTTGTGCGTTCCGATGACCCCTAGAGCTCTGCTGGCGGGAGTAATAATTATTGCTCCTGGTAGGGTCACCCATGCCAGATAGGTCGAAGGTTAGGAGCCAGACGAAAGGTAGTCCACGCAGCGTCTGTTCCTCAGTGAGGCGGCTGCAATGGCGTCTGACCCCAGTGGGGCGGCTAATAAGTGATGGTGTCACGTCAAAAACACTATTGAGGAAGGCAACGGGAAACCACCTCAATTATCATTCCCAAGATTGACATGATGGACTATACAGAGATTTTGAGTCTTGGCAACTACGGGACTAGGCCAAATCGGCCGTGTGTCGTGCCCGGCAGCGGGGGAGGCAAGGCTTCCGCGGTCGTCATCCCACGAAACCCTTGCAAGGGAAAACCAGCAGCAGCAGGACAGAAGACGCAGGAGAAGAAAACCAAATTAGTTAGAATAGGAACGTGGAATGTGAGGACAATGATGAGGGCAGGGAAATTGGAGAGTGTTAAGCGAGAGATGGAAAGGGGAAGAATAGATATTTTAGGTCAATGGGAGGTGAGATGGAAGGATAGCGGGGATTACTGGAGTGATACGTATAGAATAATATACAGCGGCGGGGACAAGAGCCAACGAGGGGTCGCCATATTATTTCATAAAGAGGTAGGAAGAAGCGTAGTCCACATAGAGCAGGTAACGGATAGAATACTACTAGTAGAGATAAAAGCAGAACCGACGAACTAGGTTATTATTCAGGTGTACATGCCACCGAGCAACCATAAGGAAGAAGAGGTCGATAGGATATACGATCAGTTTGAGGGCGTAATCGCGTATGTTCCTGCAGGGAAACATTTGATAGTGATGGGGGATAGGAATGCGACGGTAGGCGAAGGAAGAGATGGTGACGAGGTCGAGGACTACGGTTTAGGCACGAAAAATGACCGCTGGGAGAAAGCAGTTGAGTTCTGCAGGAGAAGGGGCTAGTCATCACCAACACTTGGTTTAGACACCACAAACGGCAAAGGTATACATGGAAAAAGCCAGGTGACTCAGAAAGGTATCAGCTAGATTATATCCTGGTTAGACACAGGTTTAGGAAGAGTGTGATAAATTCCCACAGCTTCCCGGGAGCGGATGCGAACTCAGACCACAATTTAGTTGTTATGAAATGTAGCGTCCATTTCAAAAAGATAAGGCAGGGGCGGCGAGTTAGAAAATGGAATGTAGAAGCATTAAATGGGTTGAAAAGGAAGGAATACAAACAGGCGGTAGAGGAAATCATGGAGGATGGTAAAGAGCTAAATACTATCGAAGAAAAATGGGAATGTATCAAGTAAGGGTTGTCTAAAGCCGCAAAAGACACTATTGGAACCGTTAACGCTAAAAGGACTAGGAAACCATGGATCACGGATGAGCTGATTACAAAGATGGATGAGCGGCGAAAATGGAAGAATGTAAATACAGAATTAGGAAAAGTGAAGTACAAGGAATTACACAATAAATTGAGGCGGGCAACAAATAAAGCAAAAGAAGCATGGTGGAAGACGCAGTGCGAGGATATGGAAAGTCTGCAGAGGAAGGGTGAAATCGGTGCGCTGTACAGCAAAGTTAAATTTTTATCGGGAAGTAAGAAAGGAAGAGCTATGCTTACAGTTAGAGATAAGGCGGGTAAGGTAATAGTTGACGCAGGAAAGATCCAAGAGAAATGGAAGGAATATATAGAAGAACTGTATAGTAAAGAGCTTAGACCAACAAAGTTAGACATTGAAAAGGAATATGACGTAGAGGAAGATAGCTTAGGTCCAGGCATACTAGACAATGAGATAGAAAGGGCATTAAGGGAGATGAAACTAAATAAGGCCGTGGGGGTGGATAACATTCCCGTGGAACTTTTAAAATGCTTAGGAAAATGTGGGAGGAAGAGGCTATATGGGCTGATCCGTAGTATTTATGAGGAGGGAATCTGGCCGGAAGACTTCGTGAGATCAGTTTTAGTTCCTATTCCGAAAAAGAATGCCACGTGATGTGAGGACTACAGGACAATTAGTTTGATAGCCCACGCAGCTAAAGTTGTTCCCAGGATCATAAACAAAAGGATAGAGAGTAGGGCAAATGATTACTTAGGGGATGATCAGTTTGGGTTTGGGAAGGGGAGAGGTACGCGTGATGCCTTTGCAGTAATGAGATTATTAATCGAGAGGAACATAGAACACCACCAGGAGGTATTTTCCTGTTTCGTAGATTTCGAAAAAGCGTTTGATAGAGTGAATTGGGAAAAACTAATGAGAATATTGCAGAAACTAGGAATAGATTGGAGGGAAAGGAGGCTAATCCGCACCCTGTACATGTATCAGACTACTCAGGTGCGAGTGAGGAACGGGAAGTCCGGTTGGGCAGTGTTAGGAAGAGGTGTAAGGCAGGGTTCCCATTATCACCGTTACTGTTCAACCTGTATGCAGAGGAAATGATCAAAGAGGCATGGGAAGAACTGGAGGTAGGAATGAAAGTGGGCGGGGAATTCGTAAAATCAGTTAGGTTTTGCTGATGACCAAGCTTTAGATCGTCAGTCAGCCAAGGGGCTGCAAGCATTGCTTAGTGAATTGGAAATTCAGTGCGACAGGTATGGGATGAGAATCAATATTAATAAAACAAAGGTTATGCGATTTTCTAGGAAGAAAAAGGCTAAGCTTAACATTAAAATAGGAGGGAAAAAACTAGAGCAGGTAGAACAGTTTACGTTTCTCGGTAGTGTTTTGGACCAACACGGTCGAAGTAGTAGGGACTTAAGGAGAAGAATTGCGCTAGGCAAAGAGGCTTTCACTAGGAGGAGGGAGTTGATGACGGGGACGTTGAGTAAGGATGTTAAGAAAAGACTCGTAAAAACTTTGATATGGAACGTAGCTATGTACGGCGCGGAAACGTGGTCATTGAAGCAGGAGGATAGACGTAGACTGGAGGCTTTGGAAATGTGGGTGTGGAGAAGAATGGAGAAGGTGAAATGGACAGAGAAGAAAACAAACAGGAAGTACTTGGTATGGTGGGCGAAGAGAGGGGTTTGTTGGGAGCAATCCTATGGAGGCAGGAAAAGTGGCTGTAGGGGGTATTGACCGGCAGCGGGATGTTGAAGACTGTAATTGAGGGGAGAATGTTAGGCAAACGAGGAAAGGGAAGGAACAGGATAGGGATGTTGGACGGGATGAAGGGAGGAAGAAAGTACTCAGAGCTGAAGAGGGACCTGATATAGAGTAGGATGTTGTGTTTTGCTAGGGGCCACAAATTATTTAATTAGTAATTACGTCCATCCAAAACCTACCTTAACCGGTAGATTACCTAATAATAATAATATATTATGAAGTTTCTGCATTTGGGTCCACATCAGCGGATGACTCCGATAAAGCAACTGTCACGGAATCTCTTGCTGTTCTTTGAATTTCAGTTTATTATTAACGTATTCATTTCCGAGCTTCATTCACTCATACACATTTTCATCATAAAAACTAGTGGTACATCCCATAAAATCCTCTGATCAATCTACTGTGGATATTTCACCGACCATTGTCGGTCAAAATTAAACGTTATAAGACTAGATTTTTCTTTACAAAAATTGTGGTCCGTGGAAAGGTACCAGGGTGAGATCCAGCACTCAAAAAGATGGTCGAAATGAATCTGCCCGAAGAGAGTGCAAAATCCACAAGTGAGTTTAGAACCGACTCCTTCAAAATGGACAAAAACTGAAAAGAAGATGGGGCCCCGAGAATGAAGAAGAAGTTTCTCTGAGGAAAAAGAAGGAGAGGGAAGAATTCGTAATAAGAGATAAGAAGAAGCTAGAGAAGAGATAATAAATCCAGGAAATGAAAGCAAACCAGGACAGGGAAACAGGTGAGAGATATGTTGGGGGAAGGGGAAGCAGATACCTCTTAGTAACATGAAAAAAGACCCTCTAAAACATTTCTTTTCATAAATGGTAACATATGAATAAGGTAACCAAATTAACTTGCATATACTGAGCAAATTAGAGGAATTAATAAATAGACTGTAAGTAATATTAAAAATGTCGATGACTAATATGCAAAATAAAAAATAAATCAGCTTAGTATTAAATCACGATTGGAATATTGTTTTTTTAAGAAAGAGCAATCAGAGGCAATTATTACAGAACTCCAGGATTCGTAAAATATCTGTTCAAAAGGTAATAGGTCTGTTCAAAAGTTACCCGAACTTTTTGAATAGCGCGCCTTCAGTTGGTTAATTTTTAATCCACATGAAGGCGTTGTGTCTGCGGAAATTTCTCAAATAACCGCCTTTAACCACTTCGTTGATATCTTGTTTTGCTGATTAGTTACGGCCGTTAATATGAACGGGTGTTCGTGGAGTGTGGCGAAAAATCGGATCCTCGGAAATGAGCTCTTTGAAGGAGCAGCGTTGTTCTGTAAAATTCTGCGTAAAACTTTGCAAATCCTTCACAGAAACTTTTGAGTTGAATACCAAGAATTGCAGTGAGGATACTATGAAACGTACCGCATGTTATCTGTGTTTCAACCAGTTGAAAAAGGGGTGGCAATCCGTGAAAGACGACGAGCGTTCCGGAAGACAATCAACATCGACTAATGATGATCCCTACATTGAGAAAGTGAACTATCTCGTTCGTTCCAATCAACGTTTGGCTATCAGGGAGCTTACAGAAGAATGTGGCATCTCGATTGGTTCGTGCTTTGAAATCCCGACTTAAAAATTGAAGGTGCATCGAGCCGCCGCCAAATTCGTGCCTCGCCCTGATGACAGCAGACCAGAAACAACTTCGAGTCCAAGTCTGTCGGAAACTGTTTGATCGAGATAATGAGGATGAAATCTTCTTGTCCAGGATCATAACAGATGATGAGCCATGGGTTTGTGGATATGATATCGAAACCAAAGTGCATTTTTCACAAGGGATCAATGAAATATCCCCCTCCCCCGAAAAAAACCTCGACAAGTTCGCTCGAATGTCAAGGTGATGTTGACTGTTTTTTTCGATGCAAAAGGGGTTGTGCATCACAAATACCTACCCAAAGGCCAGACTGTTAACAGGGAGGGTTACCACCTGGGGGTCATGAAACGCCTAAGAGAGAGAATCAGGTGGAAACGCCTGGAGGAGAGGCGATTGATTTTTTTCACCACGACATCGCACCGGCTCATTCGTCCAACAGAACTCGTGAGTTTTTTTTAGCTAAAAACAAGACTAATATGTTTCCCCACCCACCCTACTCCCCAGATCTGGCCCCATGTGAATTTTTCCTGTTCCCCAAACTAAAAAACACCCTCAAAGGAAAAAACTTTGCCACCATTCCATAGATTGAGAAAATTTTGGCGGAGGAGCTTGAGAGGACTCCGGGAGGAGCGCTCCAGGGCTGTTTTAAAAAGTGGAAACACCGATGGAGTAGGTGCAGGAGGGAAACTAATCTGAAGGGGATCCTGACCAATAATTTGTTAGTGAAGTATTTTCTTGCGATAAAAAAGTTCGGGAACTTTTGAACAGACATGATATTCGTATTGTTAGCTTTATCTCCCCAACCCTCATGTAGAGGGTGAAAAAATAAGTCCTTTCCATTCGAGTTTTGTCCTGAATTGATCGAGCTCTTTTTTTAGTAGTATATAATGGTAAAATGACATAGAAAAGGTATAGTTTTGCACAAGATTCCAATTTTCCCCTATTATTTAATGCAATATATGCGTTGAGGGCTCAAAATATAGGGCTCTTCCGTATTAGCTCATATATTTTCAATTAAAATTCTTTAATAGACCTCGCGTTGACGATCCTTAACTTGACCCTGTCATCCGGGTAAAATTACTTTTCCTTCACACCACACGGTTTCAGAAGCACTGACACTGACTTGGAACTCATTAATTTCTTTTAATTTGTTCCCAATCCTTCCCGTTGAACGACGGTTCATACTTTAAATCTCGACCTCGCATTTCATTACAGGCAAACGCATATTATTATTCCTGAGAACGCAAAATAAATGGTTGAACGTAATTCGTTCGAGGTTGGCCGCAATAAATTTCTCTGATTAATATCCCCACGTCCTATTCTTCAGGGAAATGAAGCTCTTAAGCTGAATCCCTCACATGGAAGTTCTCCACGTCGTCCGTAAATTGATGCAACGTTTATCAAGCATGGGAGGGTTTGGGGGGGAGGGGGGGGAGAAATTCTTGATTCTAGTCTACCCTACGCTAGTGAACTAAGATGGCCATTCAAATATTTTTTCATTGATTCGATCAATCTTACTGTCCGTTCCGCTTGATTACAGACATTGGGAAGCACGGAGAGAACCGAAATGCATTCGTTCTTCCGTATCTGTGCCTTGTGGTCGCGACATTCTTGATCTCCCTAGAATTCTATACGCAAGAGAGAGAGAAAGAGATTATCTCCGGGGAAAACAAAGGGATATTGTACGGGCGGGGAAACTTTACCTTTCGGCCCCGTGATAACGATTGGTAAATGATTCTGAAGTTCTCGCCTTAGTGGATGAGGCGTAATAAGAGAATCCCCGAAGTGAAATAAATCCCGACGACGCACTTCGCACCTGAAACGACACGCGGATCGTCGGACGTAGATCGTGGTCCCCGAAGGTAACCTCCCGGATATCGACCTCCGATTCTCCAAATGTCTGTCCAGAGAGAGCGAACGGCGCCCGAGATGCATCATCATATTTTTCAAAAGCCCTCTTGATTCGCCAGTCACCCATTGTGGGAGGGAATGCGGTGGGAAGGGAAGGAAGGATGAGAAGAAGGAGAAGAAGAAATAGCGCCGAGACGAGCACGGGACGCACGCATTCAAACGGCCATACATCATTGGGCTGCTTTTAATCCTACGTCCCACCACCGCGGTTGGAGTCAATTCGGATTCTAACAACTTCATTTAAAATAGCCTCCGAGACATCAATGGAGAGAGGAGGAGGAGGATAGAGCGGTATGGGCAGCGACGCATTGTTGGCTTCTTTGAAGTGCCGCCCGCCATGGGACCGTCCGCGAACAACTACCGGCTGCGGCGGGAGAAATGGAAATAAATTTTAAAAAAAGGAGGCAAAGGAAACGAGAGGAAGGATTTCGAAACATTACTATTCGTTCCGTGAGCTTTTGCGGTGCGGTCCGTTAAGGCCTCTATCTCATTATCTCTAATAGAGTACCGGGAACACAATGGCATAAGCGGGAGGCATGGTTGAGGGGAGGGAGGGGGATAGAGAGATGAGAGTGCCGGGGAAGTTCCTTCCCTTACTCCCCCAAGACGTACGGTGCGGTAGGGATAAAAAAAGAGGGGGAACCACGATAGCAATAATATGGATAGACAGGGGATCCTCCTCTCTATCCCTCCCTCCCTACCATTTGACGACATACCTCGGAAGGTGAATGGCGGGGTGTGAGAAGGTAAGAAAAGGAAAACGCTACCGCTGGTCGAACGAGATCTTTCTCGACGGGTGTGGAGAAGGGGGAGGAGTGTGGCCGAGGAGGAAGGGAGGGGCACGAAGTGGAGAAGACGACGACCGGGGGCAAATCCCAAACGGGAGCCTGGAATACACGAACGGAAAGACAGCCGTGCGAGTCGCGATGCCGATGTGAAAAATGAGCTGGATGCCAGGGAAAAAGTCACGCTCTTTTTCGTTAATTTCAAAGCTTTCCCTCATCACGCATGCTCACACAAAATTCCAGGTCCCCACTGTCCCTTCCGAGGTCGCTCGACAGGACCAACTACAACTGGATTTAAAGAATATGGGATACAACTGAGTAGAACTCTTTTAGTGACGTTTTTAGAATAATATTTCATCACGCGACATTCTAATTGGTGTTAGCAATGTTAAACACATTGCTAACACCAATTAGAATGTCGCGTTTGGCTTTTCTTCTGTCAATAATATCATAGTTTCTATTTTCTTTATGTCATAAACGATAAGAAAAGGAATATATCAAAAAATTGATTTTAGAACTTTTCCAAAAAAAAAAACAAAAATGTTTTAATAAACGACGCGCGTTTCAAATCTCAGAGTCATCTAGTATGCCTTGTACATACTTGAAGGTGACTGTGTATTGAAAAGCCTGTCGTACATTCAAACAGGTTTTTGTAGAAAAGTGCACAAATCCCTTTAATTTTGTACTATTAAATCCTTCCACCAAGCACACCAAACCGGAAACTGCAAATTTGATTCATATTAAAAAAGAATAGTAGAAGTGAGAGTGCGTGCGAAAGCGTTCAAGTCCGGTAAGAATTTGCGATTTTCTTATGATCTGAGAAATTATCCAATTTTGGGGTGAATAAAAACATCAACCCAAAATACTTTTCACAGGAACAATAATATTCAATTTCAATATTACACATACACGTAAAAGATCAAAATTGGCACTAAAATTTACTCAAAATAAGGACTCCATAAATAACTATGCCACACGTTGGTGAGTGGAAAAATTAAGCAGTTGATTGGGAAAGGAACCTGCGAAATCGGCGATTCGATGAAAAAAACTCTTCACTATTCCGCCATGTCAAATTGTTCGGCTCTTCTCTATGAGCGCGGCGCAGGCAATTTGTGAATATTCTCCTCCGATCAATCCGTTTCGAAATTCGCATTGTATTAATTCTGCCGCCTGTCATGGAGTGATTTCGATGAAGCAATTCTCCCTCCGAGGTTTTCACCGTGTAGTCTCATTCTGCAGACAACAGTTTCGCCACCTGTACTGAAGGGGTCATAGAAATACGTCTTCAGGCCATGAGGGGAGTGACTTCGTCATATTTCATGTCTCTACGCAAAAGGCCAAAGCTAACAAAAAGAACAAACGAACAGAAAGTAGGAGACTAACAACATCTTGTTGACGCACTTTTAAACATACATTTCGACATACACGCCCGCCCCTCGTCCGATTAAAAAAAGCTCACTGAAAAGAACGCAGTGTAAAAGATGATCACCACGGCCACCTTGGCCATATGCTGAAGGTAAGGAGGACAATACGATCCTTTTATGCCCCAAAAGAAGAGTAGAGATGGGAGCTTAAGGAAGGCAAGCTCTGTCTGCCGGCCCACCCACTGCCCAAATTCCCCCACTCTCCTCCCGCTGGAGTCGGATTCCATCTTCCCAAGCGAGCCGGCCCGAACGAGACGGAGCTGGCGGACGCCCACGCGTCAACCGACTGCCTCCCGGACTGCGGTACCGCCCCTCCGACGACGGTGGTGATTCGGCTGCGAGGAGGGGACCGAAATCTCCCTCGACCCTCTAACATTGGTAAATGCCTACAACCACGACGTAATCCACAAGGTGCCCGCAGGAAGCAGGTCTTGCTCGGTTCAAGTCGAGCGACTGTGGAATGCAATTAGTCGCGGACTCGAACGAGAACGTGTTTCAGTGAGCATAAAGATGGAGGAAGTCGATGTAAGAAATACATATATTATTTTTTGTAATATTACACACGCAATATTACCGCAATCATTAGCACCAATATTACTTCTTTTAAAACGTGTTCAGCCTCGCTTTCGTTTTGAAAAGCGTGCGTGACGAACTATCGGACATGCCTATAGGCGGTCTCGTCGCAAAAAAATGAATTGTACGATCTTTAATCAACTAAGTTTTGCAATTTTCAGTTTCCTTGATCTGATCTACATAACTGTGTGAATCTACCGGCATAAAAAGTCCCGGGTCCCGGAGGTTGCTGGATTTTTCATTAGTATCCCCAACCGCTAATTAGGGTGCTATAAGAGAAGTACACCATCCGACAGATGAGACGTTAAATTGTGGACCAATCGGTGTCTACCGTTAACAGTAGGCTAATAAAGTCGCCGGGTTTCTCTCTACCCTCCCTCCATTCCCTGAATATTACCCGTACCGAATATCTCACCTATCCCTGATGGTAAAAATTACCTCATCGGTCGGTCACCTCCCTTAATAACTACTACTTCAACTGCAAATAATCTCGTTTCCATTTTCTAAAGCTAAACTCTAGTTACAATTCCTTTAAAATTAATAGCAAATGTCATACAAAACATTCTAGTATGCCGAATATCTAGAGACTGTGGACGTGCTAAATGAAGCAACGGGTTAACGGTCATTAGAAGTTCAAGATCTAATCCTTTATTCCATTAGAAGTCCAGATCTGTGGCTTTATCAGGATTAAAGCCACATATCAATCACTGTCACAAAGTCCAATATTCGCTACAATTTCAGAGCACCTGTTAATTAAGGCAGAATTTTTTTTCATCGACTCATTTATATTTTACATGAGTCCGACAAATGAAAGGAAACCAATGAAGGAACGGCTAAGAGCAGAATAGAGCTGTCACTGAATAATAACCGGAAGAGGATTATGTCGTCACAAACTGGGCGTGGCGTGAATTTCCGCATTTCCACGGATCTCCGAAGCCACCCGTGAGTGAGCGATGCCAATTTTCTCCCCACCTTAGAGACGGGCCTAATTTTCGGCGGCGTTCTGCGCGACACGCGAGCGCGTTCCCGATGCTCCGCCTCCTTCCCTTATTCTTAGTCCCGGCACGCGAGCCGGATGAAAGAAAAGGCTTCGTCATTCGACTTAAAACTTGGTCCGATCCAACGAAAAAAGACGCCGACCTGTCGACCAATCACGCATCCCCACGGTTCAAGCAAATGACGAGCATCTATCCAGTGCGGTCGTAATTTGGGCGTCGAATTTCAGCATATGCATCTCTCACTGGCAGTGGTCATGGAGTTTTTACAACACCAGCGGCTGGACGCGAAAGTTGAATATGCATCAACAATGCCCGTTTAAGGAAACAGATCTTTGAAAAAACAAGTCAATGTATTCAACTGCTTAAAAATATTTAGGCACCGTAGTCCAGAGTTTTAGATCATGTTTGCTTTCAAATAAAGAAATGAGCAAAGAATTAGGATTTTTCAAAGAATTTTCATTAAGTTGTTTACGTTCCTCACTTGGTCTAGGGTCCGTAATGAGGAATTTTAATAATTATTTCGATATTATGGGCGAACTCAAATTTATGAGATGTTCAATATTATAATAGGCAAGAGTACTTCCGGTACTATAACATTTATTTCATAGGAGCTTATCATGCTATCAACCAGGTTATGCTTATACTAGTCTTAATGTCTCCCAAATGCTTTGCTACTTAGTCGCTATGTGGTCTTGATTATTTAATCACAATGTTAAAAATAAAGCCCTAAACCCTCGTTCCATAAAAAGGGAGATAAAATTCGAATTTTAGCAGGGAGAATACACAATATAAAATAAGATTGCTATCATAATAAACGTACTGTACACATCTTTTTATAGCAGTCTTTTCGTGGATTTTACACCCATGAGAACAAAAGATCATTAAGAGAAAATTATTTCTCACGTGGCATACTCTGTAGGCTTGAGTGAACAGCGTACATGTAAGGGTGAGTTTCTACTCTCGCATGAAGTGTTTTGAAACGCCAGCGCATCAGATTGCCGTTTTGTTTCCGCACCCTTGATCCGAATATTTTTCCGCACTCATCAACTACTTACACCTCTGAGCTAAAGCGGTGGTGAGTTTGTACCGATGAAAATGGCTCGCCGTTTACGGCGCCCTCGCGAGACCTTAAACATGCACCGATCGAGACAAGAATCTGATTGACAACAAGATGGCTCCGATGCGCTTTTGATCGCTACAGGCAACCAAATACTCATCTGCGGACCGAAATCAGTGGTCAGTTCTTATCTACTATATGAAAACATTGGTCATCCCATAAGTGAAAGTATATTAGGGTCAGGCATAAGGTATATTAGGGCACTTAGGGTCACGTCCTTCAGCATCTGCGACGAAAAGTATTAGTATTAAAGCATCCGTAAGTAGATATTATATTTTGGTTCTCCCAAAAATGAAACTCTCATGAATTAACAGATTACCAGGGGTTTCACAAGGCTTGATAGAAAGATTAGGGTGCTGCACTTCGCGACTCGCCGGATGTCGACGTATTCATTTACCTTTCTAACCAGAGGATGAGGGCCGGAATCACACATGCTGACTGGCAGCAGGTCTCTGGACATTATCATTCCAGTCCCATGGAGTGTCGTAGTCATAAAACATCGAGTTTACTTTTTTAACCTATTCGTGGTAGCTTTGCAGATAGATGGATCATTCGGCTACTAGCCCGAGGGTCAGAATTCATTTCCATCGATATACTTTTAGACAATTACATCTAAAATTTAAGTGGCACGGTAACTGCAACTTCATCGGAAACCGAATGGAGAAACAGGGAATGAGTCCGACTGGCTCACCTACCTTCAATATGGGAGTTCCGCACGTAGTACCTAGTACTTCGTCCAAGGTGAGTTACCTATCAATGCCAACTTCAACATGACTACTGGGATGATGGCTGTATCCACTCCTTCATCATCCTTCCCAGCAAAAAATCCCTACGAAGTACGTGACCCAACCAAGAATTGTTCTTTTCCTTATGAACTTTACCAGGTCTCTCACCTCTCCCAACCTCCTCATTCCTAACCCTGCCCCCCCATTTCGACGTTTCTGATCTTCCCTACAACCACATTTCGAAACCCTCCATTATCTTGTCCCGTCTCGTTCTGACTGTCCACGTCTCCGATCCATACGTCACTACACTCCGCACGAACCTTTTGGCAAAATTATCTCTTAGTTTATTTGGAAGTTTTTCATTCATCAGCAGTCATTTAAACCATCCAAAAGCTCTTTTTCCCATTAATATCCTGCTTCTTTACAGTTTCCATTCAAACTCACCAGGTTTCCCAAATATAAATACGTATATATATATATATATATATATATATATATATATATATATATATATATATATATATATATATATATATATATATATATATATATTTAAGGTAATCTACCGGTAAAGGTAGGTTTTTTTTTTTCGATGGACACAACTACCAAACAAATATTTTGTGACTACTAACAAACACAACCCTAAATTCTACTCTACACCAGGTCCCTCTTCATCTCTGAGTACTTTCTTCCGCCCTTCATCCCGTCCAACATCCCTATCCTGTTCCTTCCCTTTCCTCTTTTGCCCAACATTCTACCCTCTATCACAGTCTTCAACATCCCACTGCCGGTCAACACCCCCTTCATCCACTTTTCCTGCCTCCATAGGATTGCTCCCAACAAACCCCTCTCTTCGCCCACCATACCAAGTACTTCCTCATTTGTTTTCTTCTCTGTCCATTTCACCTCCATTCTTCTCCACACCCACATTTCAAAAGCCTCCAGTCTACGTCTATCCTCCTGCTTCAATGACCACGTTTCCGCACCGTACATAGCTACGCTCCATATCAAAGTTTTTACGAGTCTTTTCTTAACATCCTTACTCAAAGTCCCCGTCATCAACTCCCTCCTTCTCGTGAAAGCCTCTTTGCCTAGCGCAATTCTTCTCCTTACGTCCCTACTACTTTGACCGTGCTGGTCCAAAACACTACCGAGATACGTAAACTGTTCTACCTGCTCTAGTTTTTGCCCTCCTATTTTAATGTTAAGCTTGCCCTTTTTCTTTCTAGAAAATCGCATAACCTTTGTTTTATTAATGTTGATCCTCATCCCATACCTGTCGCACTGAATTTCCAATTCACTCAGCAATGCTTGCAGCCCCTTGGCTGACTGACAAACTAAAGCTTGGTCATCAGCAAACCTAACTGATTTTACGAATTCCCCGCCCACTTTCATTCCTACCTCTAGTTCTTCCCATGCCTCTTTGATCATTTCCTCTGCATACAGGTTGAACAGCAACGGTGATAATGGGCAACCCTGCCTTACACCCCTTCCTAACACTGCCCATCCTGACTCCCCGTTTCCCACCCGCACCTGAGCAGTCTGAGACATGTACAGGTTGCGGATTAGCCTCCTTTCCCTCCAATCTATTCCTAGTTTCTGCAATATTCTCATTAGTTTTTCCCAATTGCTTTTTCGAAATCTACGAAACAGGCAAATACCTCCTGGTTGTGTTCTATGTTCCTCTCGATTAATAATCTCATTACTGCAATGGCATCACGCGTCCCTCTCCCCTTCCTAAACCCAAACTGATCATCCCCTAAGTAATCTTTTGCCCTACTTTCTATCCTTTTGTTTATGATCCTAAGAACAACTTTAGCTGCGTGGGATATCAAACTAATTGTCCTGTAGTCCTCACATGACGTGGCCTTTACCTTTTTCGGAATAGGAACTAAAACTGATCTCACAAAGTCTTCCGGCCAGATTCCCTCCTCATAAATACTACGGATCAGCCCATATAGACTCTTCCTCCCACATTTTCCTAAGCATTTTAAAAGTTCCACGGGAATGTTATCTACCCCCACGGCCTTATTTAGTTTCATATCCCTTAATGCCCTTTCTATCTCATTGTCTAGTATGCCTGGGCCTAAGCTGTCTTCCTCTACGTCATTTTCTTTTTCAATGTCTAACTTTGTTGGTCTAAGCTCCTTACTATACAGTTCTTCTATATACTCCTTCCATCTCTCTTGGATCTTTCCTGCGTCAACTATTACCTTACCCGCCTTATCTCTAACTGTAAGCATAGCTCTTCCTTTCTTACTTCCCGATAAAAATTTAACTTTGCTGTACAGCGCACCGATTTCACCCTTCCTCTGCAGACTTTCCATATCCTCGCACTGCGTCTTCCACCATGCTTCTTTTGCTTTATTTGTTGCCCGCCTCAATTTATTGTTTAATTCTTTGTACTTCATTTTGCCTAACTCTGTATTTACATTCTTCCATTTTCGCCGCTCATCCATCTTTGTAATCATCTCATCCGTGATCAATGGTTTCCTAGTCCTTTTAGCGTTAACGGTTCCAATAGTATCTTTTGCGGCTTTAGACAACCCTTTCTTGAAACTTTCCCATTTTTCTTCGATAGGAATATTCACTGCCTCCGTGGAAGGTGAACTCATAAATATGAATGTTCGTACGTTGATTAGCCATAGAGACAGATACTCGAAATGCACTGAAATAAAAACTACCTTCACATTACTTATCACCCACGGTAATTTTTGCCTGTTATTGATTTACAAAAATTGCTATGCACAGAAGAATAATATTCGTGAATTCAACTTATAAACGACAGACGAAGATGCATACTGCTCCTTTTTGATCGACCGCTGGAGGATATTCTACGTCGATTTCCTCCTGGTGTAGGTCCTATCGGTTGGGGGTGGTGTTATTCCTATCGCCTCCGGTTTAATATAGACGCGAAAGGACACCTGCTGCTGTATCTTGCTGGTCCTATGGGAGGCCCTCTGGAGATATTGCGTACTTTTAGATGCCCCAGACATCTAATGATGATGGAGGCGCCTGAAGCAATGCGCGATTGTGATTGTGAGCACTTCCAGACGAACGAACTGACTCCTTCGACGAATCCGACGGTTTTATGTCCTGCACCGAAGAAATATTTATAGATTGCATTAAGGTAGGAAGCGTAGCAGACTAGACTATATCGTAGAAAAGCTCTTTCTAATACGCAGTTATCCAAGTCGTTTTCTAAATCATAGGTAGCGGTTAGAAATTCATTTTGGGCATTGCATAACCTCCGAATGACTGGTTTTCTAGGGGCTATGAATGCATGTATATTTGTAACCAAATAAGACAACAGCCTTGGAACTCACTAAATTTCGAAAGATTCCACATAAATTTCAATAGGTAATCTACCAGTTAAGGTAAGCTTTGAATAGACACAACAACCGAACAATTCACTAGCCTTTCCCTATAAAAACATGATCCAACATCCTATTCTACAAGCCCCTCTTCATCTCCGTATACTTCCCTCCCCCTTCATTCCATCCAGCAACCGTATCCTAATCCTGCGTATTTCTCGCTCGCCTCACATTCTCCCCTCTTTTACATTCGTCAACATTCCATTTCCAATCAATATGGTCTTCATTCATCTTTCCTGCCTACTTATGATTTCTCCTAACCCTTCCCTCTCCTCCTCCAACATGTCCAGCACCCCCTCATTTGTTTCCCTCTCTGTCCACATCATCTTCTCCTTCCTTCTCCACATCCACATTTCAAAAGCGTCAAATCTACCCCCAGCATTCTGATTCCATGACCATGTTTCCGTGCCGTACAAAAATATGCTCCATATCAAAGTTTCAACGAGCATTTTCTTAACATCATTACTTAACGTCCCTACCATCAATTCTCTCCTTCTCGTGAAATCTTTGCCGAACGCAATTCTTCTTCTAATACCCCTACTACTTAGACCATTTTGGTCTGTTCAAAAAAAGATAAGGCTGTTAAAATAAATACTTGAATTTATTAGTTACCGTTTGATCATGCTTATCGCCTTCAAAATAAATTGCTTGGCTGCCAATACAACGCTCCCAACGTTTTTTCAGCTTCCGAATGCCGTCTGGAACATTTCTTTCGGGATAGCCTTTAAGTCTGCGATACAATTTTGTTGGGTACTTCCAATAGATTTAAACCGGCGTTCTTTCAAGTTGTATTTCAACTTAGGCAATGAAAAAAGTCCACTGGAGAAAGATCCGGAGAGTAGGATGACTAAGAGATCACCAGTGTGCTGTTTTTGGCCAAAAACGCGGTAACAACCAATAATGGCGCCGGTGCGTTGTCGTGATGAAAGCACCATGGCTTTTTTCCACATTTCTGGTCTCTTCCGCAACATGGTGTGTCTTAACCTTCTCATAACCTCTATATAGCGTTTTTAATTCACTGTTTGTCTAATCGATGGTTTCAGGCGTTATTTTATGGAATCGGTTCATTCTTAAGCGGGTAAAATAATACTTTGTAATTCCACAGATTTCACTGTTTGTCCTTTGGGGACATATTAATCATGAATTATCCCTTCCCAATCGAAGAAAACGATCACATAACCTTCACGTTCGTTCGCGACACCCGAGCTTTTTTGGGTCGCAGGGAAGATAGCCTTACCCCGCGGTTCCTTTAACACTGTTCCAGACTCATAGATTCATTGCCAAGTGCCTCTTGAATCATTGCATAAGTTTCAGTTGCTCTTTTTACGAGGTTAAAAGAAAATTCAATGCACACACGCAATACCTTCATTCTCACCGACACAAGAATGTGTACAGTAAACGTGCGCAAGTTCACATAACAATCCCTCTTGTGCGGAAACAATTCAAGATAGGGTCACGTAGAAGGCGGTATATTACTTTTCACTGACTCCGCTATGAGGCGCCATCTCACTGGCCGTGTTCCGCCCAGCAGTTCACGCATAGAAAGAGCAGTTTCACCATTTTTTGAACAGATCTTGTATAGTGCCAATTTTGTTGAAAATTTTCACGTTTTACTAGAAGAATTTTGTTTACTTTACTTACTAAGATACAATTCGCAAAATTTTCGTACGGAAAACACATGAAATATATTTCCCACATCAATCCCGAATATTCGGAATTAGCGCACTCTAAATAAGCTACAAAAGAAATAAACTATGGCAATGGAAAGTCACAGAGTTGATTTTTTTCAATGCCAAAAAAAAACTAAAAGAAAAAAGCCAGGTTTTATTAGCATATTATTTCTCTGTTATTCAAGTAATTTCTGAAACTCAAGTTAATTTGATGATGTTCTTTGACTGAATCAATGATTCAGGCGTCGCTCATTTTGACCTAAAATTCAAATTTATAGAATATAAGAATCCGAGTTCGGATCCCAATCAAGGCGAATGATTTATTACCTCCTGAAATCGTTACATTATAATGCAAATTTAGCGGATGACTCCGTTAAAAGTTACTGTCAAGGCATCTCCCTATGTTTCTTGGAATTCGTCAAAGGTAAAACATCCCTAGTATTTAAACTTGGCTTGAGCCTCGTAGACTCTGGCGCAACGCGCGCGACTGCGATTGTCTGTGACATTGTTGTGACATTGATAAAGTCCCTCATTGCAAGTTACTCGCTAAGTTGGAAAGTTATGGAATACACGGGAGTGTTATATGCTGGATAAGACAATTTTTAAAAAATCGTGTTCAAAAAGTCGTTCTGGACGGTGTATCATCCGATACTGTTAAGGTCACGTCGGGTATACCACAGGGAAGTGTCATAGGCCCCCTCTTGTTTCTTATTTACATAAATGACCTCAGCACCGTGGTTAATAGCAGGCTCCGTCTTTTTGCTGACGATGCGGTGATTTATGGGGACATTCGAAGTCGCGATGACAGAGTCACGTTAGCTAACGACCTAAATGCAATCCAGACTTGGTGCGATACATGGCAATAGGAATTAAATTTGAAGAAATGCGTAGTAATAAATTTTTGGGAAAAGAGTAACACCCCAACATTTAGTTACAAAGTGAAGCAAACAGAAATCGCGAGGGTAGATTCCTTTAAATACTTGGGTGTAACAATTACTCACGATCTGTCCTGGGGAAAGCACATACGGGAAATATGCGGTCGCGCTAATAAAAAATTGGGATTTGTAAAAAGAGTGCTGGGTAAATGTGACGAAAAAGTGAAGGAACGATGTTTTATTGCCCTAGTCAGGCCCCACCTAGAGTATGCTGCCAGTATATGGGATCCGCAAGAGATAAATTTAATTTCGGAATTGGAACGAGTTCAGCGGAGGGGGGCTAGATATGCCAAAAATTGCTATGACCAACGCAGTAGCGTAACTACTTTGCTAGAAAATTTAGGCTGGGATTCCCTTACACAGCGGCGTTTACAATATAGATTAAACTTATTAAAAACATTTAAAGATGGGTCCTTTTCCGATGACATCAAGAACATAATACGAACCCCAACGTATTACGGGCGGAGGGATCACGAATGTAAGATTAGAGAGATTGACTGCAGGACAGACAGATTTAAATGGTCATTTTTTCCGAGAACAATAAGAGACCAGAATTCTTTTAATCGAAATCGTCCAGGATCCGGCTCGACATAATAAGTATTAACCTACAAGGTAGCGACTGCGCAGGGTTATACGCTTATATTAATATTTTATATATATATATATATATATATATATATATATATATATATATATATATATTTTTTTTGCAGGTTCCCCTTACCTTTCCCCATCCATTTGAAAAACCCTAATCCCCTCATCCCTTACCCTTTCCTCCTGGTGCTGCACCCCCTGCCACACACCTTTTTGGTGGTTTGCAGGGTATTGATGTAGATGTAGATGTATGTATGTGTACATGTGCATTGTATGTCACAACATCTAACTCCTTTAAAGCTCCCAAAATATCGGAGAGTAAGCGAATGTCTCGATAGCTTAACTGGCTAAACCCCAGGGCAGAACATCGAGGGATCCGGGTTTGAATCCCGGTCAAGGCGAATGATTTTTTCACTCTGAATTTGTTGCATTGTAATGCATATTTAGTGGATGACTCGTTAGACGCTTCTGTAGCAATTTTTAATACGAATATCATGAATATAACGGGTTCAAATTTTTCTAAAAACTACAGGGAAAAAGCAAATATCACAAAAACTCAAAGGCGAAACAGGATTCGATTTCAATTAACTTTTATCTATTTAAAAACAGGGACAAATCAGGGACAGATTCAATGGGGGGGGGAGATGAACCCTTTGTGGAATAATATTAAAACGAATATCACCTATATATCCTCCAATAGGATTGATATAAGGTAATAGTCCCAAGTAGGAACATAAAAGTCAGTTAGATTTGCGGACGACCAAGCTTCAGTTTATCAGTCAGCCAAGGAGTTGCAAACTCTGCTGAGTGCAGTGGAATATTAGTGCGATAGTTTTGGGATGAGAATAAATGTAAATAAAAAACACTTCAATTTTCGAGAAAGAGAAGCTAAGTTAAACACTAAAATAGGAAGGGAAAAACTATAGCAGGTGGAACAGTTTACGTACCTCGGAAGTGTTTTGGATCAAAATGGTCAAAGCGGTAGGAACATAAGGCGAAGAATTGCGTTACGCAAAGAAGCTTTCACAAGGGCGAAGGAATTAATGACGGGGACGTTGAATAAGGATGAAAATAGAAGACATTTTTAAGAAAATGCTCGTAAAAACTTTTATATGGCTCGTGGTTTTGTACGGCGCGGAAACATGTTCATTGAAGCAGGATGATAGGCTTTTGAAGTCTGAAGAAGATTGGAGGCTTTTGAAGTCTGAGTGCGGAGAAGGTTGCAACAGGTGAAGTGGGCTGAAAGGAAAACAAACGAGGAAGTGCTAGGCATGGTCGGGATGGAGAGGATATTGTTGGGAGAAATCAAAATGAGGCAGGAAAGGTGGATGCGGAGCGTTTTGATTGGCGATGGGATGTTAGAGGCTGATAGAGGGGAGAATGTTCGGCAAAAGAGGAAGGGAAAGGAATACGATAGGCATGTTGAATCGAACGAAGGGAGGAAGTAAGTATGCAGAATTGAAGAGGAACTTACTGCAGTGCCTAATTTCAGGTTGTATTTTGGTTAGGGGAAATCATATCGGCAGTGTCCATCCAAAACCTACTTTAACCAGTAGGGTACAAAAAAAATAACACACACTAATATCGAATAACTATATTCTGTCCTCCGAGGATGCAATTATCTTCCGCGGGGTGTATTGCGGTCTCTAAATACTTGTGATTATTTTCAAATTCAACACAATTATCAACTTTATTTGCAGGAAATAAATTATAATTTTTTTTTTCAAGACTGATAACGCCCATCACCTATTTCCCCTCTTTTTTAAGAGGTTTTCTTACCCCCCACTACTGAATCAAGCGAAATTTGCCGAAGTTCCAACTGCACCACTTAGAAGTGAGCATGTGTTGACGGCTTTTTAAGAGACGTGCATTCGTCTCCATTTACAGGGGCGATAATGAGAACATTGAGCAAAGAGGAAAAACTTATTTTGGGCGCTCCCTTGGCACGCCGTTGACCAACCGAGCAGAAGGGAGGGATTTGTGGGAGAGGAGATGTGGTTATTATATGTGGCCGGCGGATCTCAATCACACGAGATTCCATTCGCATGTATGCGAGGTGGTTGTAGTCTCGGGCTTCTTTCTTCTGTCTCTCCCTCTCAATTGAACCCCTCTTTCCTTCACATCCGCACCATATGGGTGGGGCCGTTTCGAGGAAGACTTTTAAATCATCGGCATTCAAAGTCTCCGCCTCCTATCCCTTTATATCGCACCTACGGCGAATGGAGCGATGATGCTTTCGGGGGGCGCTGACATTGAATTATGCCCATGATGCAAGCTTATCCCGATACGAAATTCTCATTCTAATTCTTTTGATTTGCGGTAGATGGCTTGGTAAATTTGTTTTCGAAGCAATACTCAGTGCACCGCGTGAGTTTGATTTTATTTTGATTGAAGATAAAATGAAGCAAAATTAACCACTCCACATGATTAGTGGAACTACTTATACAAAGATAAATAAAAACGCTTAAATTCCTATAAAATAACTTTCACTGACGTCGCTACCTTTAATCTCAATTTTTATATTCTGAATAGAATACATATACTTAATTCTGCATAGTAAAAATAGTCAACCTAACATGATGAAAAAAATTTTAATACGGCAAACACACCATTTTTATAACGTATTGATTCAAAATATTTGATTATTGTGAGTAATCATGAACAAAATTTTACCCTCTTCATTGAATTTGAATTTGCAACGAAGTTACATGTTCCTGCGTCTGCAATGATGAATTATTTAACGAGTAAATTGAAAACCGTAAAATACTCGAGGTATAGTCATAACTTCAGGTATATATTTGTAGTTTAAGTGAGATGAGAAAGAGTTTTAAGCGTTATCGCTAATACCAAGTCATTATTATTCCCGCAAAGACGATGAGTTTTTGCCGTAAACCGATGCTATAACACCCGCGTACATTACTTATTCAAATTATTTGTACACTAATAAACATGGTAATTTATTTAAAATTACCATGCACTCAATGGATTCAATACAGCACGCCGAGGTTAATTAGGCAAGCATGACCTATGGATAGAAATAGACTAATATGTTCGTGCGTCAATGAATCGGGATTATATTACGACATTATTCTAATTAATATGACAATTAAAATTTGTTTTTATCATTAAAATTATATATGCTATTGATTCTGCTGCTTAATGAACATCTAATATAATTTTAGTGACTCATTTCGCGGTAAATTCGAGGCGAATAAAGGACTCACCACCCGTTCGCCTCACCTGCTGGAAATTATTATCTTAGGCCTTAATTTATCTGCTCCATTCCCCCTGAACGACTCTACTGGTGGATCAAGTGACCCCCCCTGGATAACAAACTTCCGGACACGATTCGAGTGTTCAACGCTCAGCACACCCTTACTAAAGATTCCCATCAAGAGGCGTGCCATCTGCTTCAGAGATAGTTGGGAGTCGATACTATCACAGGGAAAATACGCACCCGTGAAAGTAGAAATGCCCATTTGCCTCCCCCCCCCCAACCTTCCCCGCACTCAGCATTTATTTTTGGAGTGAAATCCGTTAGCCATAGTTCTTCATTTCTTACAAGTGGTTCACAATGCACTCCGATTTCTGCCCGAAACCGTTTAAAGGCTTCCTTGTTCACACAGCCATACGGCACAATCGACGTTCCTTTGGATCGCTACCTTCCGTTGAGGAAAAGAACGGTTAAGACTTAATTATTCACGGATTTTTTTCCCGAACAAGCCCACCAAGGTGGCTATTAAGCCAGACAGCGCTTCATCATGTTGAACACAAGGCGATGCACATCCTTGGTGGTCAAGCATCCTGAACCTTCACCTGTGAATCGCTCTGATTAATGTGGGACAGATCATTGAAAATTGCTGGTCTTTCTTTCCTGCCCATTGTTCTAAAAAAAAGAAAAATTCATTAAAAAAATATCCGAATTTCGACATGTAATATGAGTAAGTACTGTATGTATCCATAGTGATTGTTAACAGCTTACCGACATAGTAATTTTCCAGGCCTTGCATATAATATGTAGATATATACAACCCTACACTAATGGCATGCGACGAACATAAAAAAGGTGAACAAGATTTAAGCAAAGGTTTCATTAAAGTAAAACAAACTCTGCGTATAAAATGATTTATGTACCTGGACAAACATCTTTTTCATATATCCTACAAATGAATTTCTAAAAAAAAAATTCCTACTTTAATGAATCCTTGACTAATCTCGAAGGGATTAATATCTATTTCAACTGTCATAGTTGCCTTAATTTCCTTTAGTGAAGCCTGCATTTCACTATTTAGCATCCCGGAATGCAAGCTATTCTCGCCTATGTGGTAGGTCTTTCTAGTATTTTAGCTAAAGGACAGACGCTCGTAAGTTAAAGGGAAGCGTCACTTAAAGATATCGTAAAGTCATCATTCTTGACGAATTCCCTAATTCTTTCTCCTTTTCGTTTCCACTAACCACCCCTCTTACAAATGAGGTAGCATTTCTTTTGTTTACGCCATAATACCTCATACTACTCATTTAGGTAAGCCTCTCGTATATAGCGTCCAATATTTCCTTCTCAGATATATCTTTATTCCACAGCATCACTTCTTCTCCCATTACGTTTTCTCCGAGTTCTTACTTTCCGACGGAAATTTGTTATTTAATTCTCTGAGAGTTCGTCTCCTTAGTTCTTTGGTCAACATTCTTCCTCCTCTCTCTCTTGTTTCCATTCATTTCTCCGCTTTGCTCAACTACAAACTCGTTTCGTATTTACCGTTCCCATTGTTATTTCCGCAGATCTCATTATCTCTTTTCTGTAAGTTCCTCTCACCATCATTTGAAATTCTCACCCCTTAACTCTCTTTTACAATGTTATTAAGTGCTCCTCGATACTCTTTCTACTTCTCCCATTAAAGTGCCTACATTCGACTTTTGCTCCCTCCGTACCCTTTCCATTTTTCCAATTTATTTTACTTAAAACTACTTATTCGTGTATTATATATATGTGTGCTTTATATATATATATATATATATATATATATATATATATATATATATATATGTGTGTGTGTGTGTGTGTGTGTGTGTGTGTGCTTTTGAAATGTGGGTTTGGAGAAGAATGGAGAACGTGAAATGGACCGAGAAGAAAACAAATGACGAAGTATTTGGTATGGTGGGCGAAGAGAGGGGTTTGTTGGGTGAAACACTACGGAGGCAGGAAAAGTGGATGAAGGGGGTATTGACCGGCAGTGGGATGTTGAAGACTGTAATTGAGGGGAGAATGTCAGGCAAACGAGGAAAGGGAAGGAACAGGATAGGGATGTTGGACTGGATGAAGGGAGGAAGAAAGTACTCAGAGATGAAGAGGGACCGGATATAGAGTAGGTTGCTGGATTGTGTGTTTTGTTAGGAGTCACAAAATGTTTTATTTAGTAGCTTTGTCCATCCAAAAACCTATCTTAACCGGTAGATTACCTAATTATATATATATATATATATATATATATATATATATATATATATATATATACACATTAATACAGATACAAGAAAAAGGTATAGGAATATATATATATATATATATATATATATATATATATATATATATATATATATATATATATATACACACACACATTAATACAGATATAAGAAAAAGGTATAGGAAAACGCATAAAAGACGCACACAGGAATGGTGGGGGAGGTGAAAGCAGATTACAAGCGTATAAAAGGTTCCTTGATCGAAAGTTGAACCATAGATCTACAGCCGGGTCGATACTCTTAACCGCTTCGGCTATTGAGGAAACGTAAATTACACTGATATCTGAGGAGGGTTAATGCAACCAACTGCCCTGATTCTTTGGCTAGGATATGGGGTAAGGGATCTATTTCATCCATCAAAGGAGACATGGACGAGGACACACAAGAGGAAAGGATAGTAGGTAAAGCAATCACGCAATGTCATAAAGGATAAGAACAGTGCGTTTCGTGGGAAGCATAGCCAGAAGAAGGAAACGAACCACATGTGTTCCTATCCCTTTTCCTTATTACTAATTCCAAGCGACTGAAATTCTGCGGGTTTTCGTGAATGAATGTGTGGGTGTTTTCTATGAATTTATTTGTGTATGTATGAATATATGTATATGTATATGTATATATATATATATATATATATATATATATATATATCTTGAGGAAGTGATAGGTATGGTGGAGAAGTAGAGGACATTCTTGAAAGAAATTAGGAGACAGGAAAATGGATGAACGGCATATTGATCATCGGCATTGGGATGTCGAAGACTGTAATAGAGGGGAGAATGTTAGGCAAACGAGGAAAGGGCAAGAACAGGATAGGGATGTTGGACGGGATGAAGGGAGGAAGAAAATACACAGAGATGAAGAGGGGCTTGTTGTTGAGTAGGATATTGAATTGTTTTTTGTCAGGAGAAACAAAATATTTATTTGGCAGCTGTGTCCCTATAAAACCTACCTTAACCTAAAGATTACCTAATAATATCTATATATATATATATATATATATATATATATATATATATATATATATATATATATCTGCGGGGGGTAAAGATTACCTAATAATATCTATATATATATATATATATATATATATATATATCTGCGGGGGGTTTACGCAAGCAACAGCTCCGTTTTACCTTCTATGCAATGAGATTTCTGTTGTTGGCACCGCTTTAACGCAAATTTCGAAGATAAGCATTGCTTTGGGACGGGAGCACCCGTAAGCAAGAGCCGGAGTATTTGCCAAAGGTTTAAAGTTGACCAAATTCACCATAAAGTGTGCATGTACCTAGCCGCACTTACATTCACGGCACAAAAATAAGGATGGGGCGGACAAAAAAGATAAAGAGGTAGATATGCGCCATTTTCAAGGAACGCAAATAAGAATTGTTGACGGAGAGTTGTGATGCAGCTTCAAGCAACTGATAATATCATTAGAAAATATTTCATCACAAAGTACTTTGAAAAGTGAAGGTTAATTTTAAAGGTAAAATAAAACGCCGTCCCATCGTAAGACGTTAGCATTCATAGGTGCTATTTCCTTGGAGATCGAAGTCGGAGAAGCACGCAACAGGATGTGAAATATATCTCCGCATCAATTTAGCTGCAAGGTGAGGGCTGTAAAACATTGGCGCAACGTCTTCGATCACAAGCGTAGTCTTCTTCTGACTTATTTGCTTTAACAGACGCCATAATTCGTTCGAAATCGAGCAAAAGCTTATTGGGGGCCATTTCGACTCCATGTTTGAGGGTCATTATATCGAGAATACTTTCAATTCTCTTTCATCGTATATTCGAAAACATACCATACACACTACCACACACACAAATTATTGGATGTTATCATACAAAGGACAGAGAAGGATGATGAACCAATAGGGTTCCGACCAACAGTCAGTAGTTATGTAAGTCATAGTTGCTTACGAAATCATTTGGCATGACAGGTTTAGGTGAATATATAATCACATATTGTATCCTATTCAATAGTGTTTTCTTCACCGAAGCTAAGTCTTTCCATTTAGATTGTTTATCAATTGAAACGTACCTAGAAGAAATAGCTACTCATAAAATGCAATTCGATAATATAACCAAATGTCAAACAAATGCGTAAAAGCTTTTGTTGCAAATAATATAAAGCATTCATTTATATATAACTGCCAATCCTGGATTAGTCCTGCGGAATATCAACTTTCCAATTACCCGCTAACAAAAATTCTGCCCAGGAGATTACAGTGGCCAGCTGCGTTAATAATGCACAGAAAACTATAAGTACATATACCACAGAAGATAGCGAATGCTTTCTTAAGGATATTAAGATAGCAAAGTATTTCTTGAGGCCCGATAGACAAATGAAATTGAGGTAGAATCTGTACATAATAAATACAAATATCTCATGATTAATTAAATGTGGTCATGAGTCAATCACCTTGAGTTAGCTATACATATACAGGGGAAAACAATTAACTAATGACTCAATCAACTTGTAGATTCTCGAGTAATATCCTATTTTTAAATTAGAGTTTCGTGGAATAAATTATAGAGGAATCACAAAACATGAAATTATGAGTTTATATGCATTCAAACACATGATTTCTGTTGTATTTTGATGTATTAACAAAGGCCCAATTTTTCCAATGAAAATTTCACATCGTTGGAGCTACCCGACTGTCCTTTCGCCTCCATCTGGAGATTCCAATTCTCAGGCGAAGAGGTGCAAGAATTTCAAGGCGCAAAAATCTTTCTCCTCAACAGGGATTCGATCCCGGATCCCTTAATCGCGGTAGTGCCCATTGGCGTCGGCGCACGAGTTCCGTATACATCAGCGGAAGACACCAATGAGGTGACCGTCGCGATATTTCCCGCAGTTATTTGAATTTCTAGGATGAAGAAATCTTCTCTTACTAACCCAACGTCACAGATTGTAGTCTTTCTGTGCCCTTCTGCAGCCCATTGGGTTATATTCGTCTAGAGCATAAAAATGACTCGTTAATTTAGAATAAATAGTCTGAAGCACCTGACGCCCCCGAGAGATGATTCTTTAAAAAAAAATCCTATTTAAATTATGCGTTAAATTAGCTGTCGTCATTTTACATTTTTTTGTCCTTACTTGCAGCTGCGTTTACGCGAGTAAATTTCTCAACTCATGATTGCAGTAACATTACTTCCCGCGGGGATGTTGATCGGAACGGTGAAAGAGCTCACCCCCCCCCAACATGACCAACCCCTATAAAACTCCGTCCCAATCATCCCCCTCCTCCCTCACGGGACACATAGTCTCCCGAGTCCTTAAACACCTAGCCTGGGCCTCAAAGGAACGAGTTCTACCTCCGCACCAGTTTAAACCCCAACATCTTTATGGGATTCAATCCACACCACGCCGCCACCCGAAGACGGGAGTCCTCCCGCCAGGCCAGGGGGACTGTAGTCCCCTACCGGGAGGGCCGGCCGGGGATTGGTTCCCGCACGGGAGGCGGCAATTACTTTCCCAGAACGTCCCATACTCCCACCTCCTCGAACGCCCGCTTCGCTCCCGACGACGACGGAACATTCCCTTGAATTCTGAATGCTAATTATCGTAAAAATCACGACGCGGCGAGGAGCCTCGCTGTTTTTGCCACAAGTGCCCCTCCCATTCGGTGGTGATACGCTTATAAAAGCGACGACCGCGCGAGCTCCTCGAAAATACCTCGAGTTCCGGAACCCGCTCCCTCAAATCCTCGGTCCCATCCCCTCGTTTTCGGGAGGAAAACGATAAATAGTGCAGAACGTGGTGACTTCATTTCGGAACGGCGCCTTTTCCCGCGACAGGAGTGGGCGTTTGAAGTGGGGTCATGGGAGGAGAAGAACTTGGAAGTGGAGGGGAGGGGTAGGCGGGGAGACGGAGGAATCGGCGGATGAGAGAACGAACGCTTGGTGGGAGGTAAGGAGTGGAATGGGAGAAACTTGGAGAACACGGGCCTTATCTTTTGTCAGGTAAGCAAAATTATTTTTATGAAAAAGACAACCGGATTCGTCCGGTGGCTTTTGTATTAGCTTCCCTCTCACCAGGAACAGAATTCTCATGCTGGTGGTGACGGATTTTTCAACGGCGTTCCGGTCCCTAGATTATTTCGTTAGAGTAGGCAACAGGTAGGTGTGCCCTTTCTTTCTCCACCCAGTAAACTTTCAGCACTGTGTGTATATATATATATAAATTGCTTGATGCACACGCATATAAATATTGAAAAAGGAAAATTTTTTTAAGGAAAGGTTAACCAAAATGAAAACAACTATAATAACTATATATATATATATATATATATATATATATATATATATATATATGGTTATACATACATATATTCCATAAATACGGTAATCAACCCGAAGCTCGGTTTGGCAGGTGATGGTAGAGTTCACCCAGTACTAAGCCCGACGGCGTGTGAATATCCACACATCAGGGTAGGGGGGCCAGTTCCTTTCCCTGTGTCGGTTATGGTTTCCCAGGAAGACCTGGTACCCGAAAAATCACATAGCTTGGGTGGAGCTGCAGGTGACCTGAGTGCCTTGTCTGCGAATCGAACCCGGGCCCCTCCGGTCGGCAGTCCAACGCTCTACCCTCTGGACTACCGCGACCCATATATGTATATATATGCTTTCATAGACGTAACACGGAAGTGCCGAATAGTACAATACACAGTAACACATAATATAGAAACACAAAAAAAGAGAACACTCACACGTATTTTCTTGATATTTCGACGGAAACAATCCGTCTTCCTCTGAAAATATAGAAGTAATGATATATATATATATATATATATATATATATATATATATATATATATATACACACACACACACACATATATACAGGTATATATACACACACATAAAGTGTGATTAATTAATAAGCTATGCAAATAGCCACCCACCACTATCTCCACCTTTGAAAGCTATTCATATCGAAATATTTCCTAAAAACCGTGGCACAGAACGTATTACTACTATAACTATGTTCAAATGAGATAAATACTTTGAATATGTACATATACGGTTACTACTATAAATAGGCGCATGTGCCTTGATAAGCAATGTAAATGGAAGCAGCGTGAGGCAAGAAGAGTAAGGTCGCGTGAAAAAGCAGAAAATGTGAAAAATAGAAACGTATATAGTACATGCCCATATTGTAAAACAAAAAACTATAGTTGATAAAAAAATAATGTATCGTGTTTTCTTCAAACAATTGTGCGTAAATATACGTAAATAATAAAAAATAATTCCATAAAATAAAACATGAACCTCAGAAAAGTTGTTATAGTGAAGGAAAACGTTTTCTTCACACAATTGTACGTAAATATACGTAAATGATAAAAAATAATTCCATAAAATAAAAATGAACATCAGAAAATTTGTTATAGTAAAGGAAAATGTGATTTATATCAACGGTCCATGAAAAAACGATATGAGGTTTTTCCCAACAAAATAAGGTTAAGTAAAATATTAATATAGGAGTTCATAAACTAGATGAAGTGGAACAGCTTACCTATCTTGGCCGTTTTTTGGCCCGTTTTGAAGTGTTTAAGTAGTGGGGACATAAGAAGGATTGCGGTACGCAAAGACGTTTGCGCAATAAGGAAGGAATTCTTGATAGAGATGTCGAGTAAGGAGTTAAAGAAAAGGATCGTTAAAATTTTGATGCGGAGCGTGATTTTGTTCGGTACGGAAACATGGCCGTTGAAGCGAGGTGATCGGCGTAGACTGGAGGCTTTAGAAATGCAGATGTGGAGAAGGATGGAGAAAGTGAAGTGGTAAGAAAGGAAAACCAAAGAGGAAGTGGAACTAGGTATGATGGGGTAAGAGAGCGGATTGTTGGAATAAATCAAAAGAAAGCAGGTAAAATGGATACACTGTCGATGGGATGTTGACGATTGGGATAGAGGGGAGAATGCTAGTGGAGTAAGAAAGGGTAGGCTAAGAATAGACATATAGTATTCAATGTTACGAAGGGAGGAAGGAAGTATGCGGTATTGAAGAAGGGTTTATCAGTGTCGAATGTAACTTATGCTTCGTTAGGAGAGGCAAAGAGATTTCCCGTTTTTCAGTCTGTTTCATTCCCTAACCGACCCTAGGCGGTAGTAAACCAAGACGAAAAAACGCTATGAAAGCAATAACTTCACTTAGGTTTTCGTTCAAGTGTAATTCAGATATAAAAATAGGATGTATAAATAGAGCATAAGTAAAGTAACCGAAAACAAGACCAGGAATGAATAGTTAGACTTTTAAACATCATGTAACTTAAGAAAATTGCATTAATCGTAGCTCGAGACAAGTATTTTCCAAAACAAAACAATTATCCGCAGTTCCTACATACGTACACCTAATCGATCAAAGAAACCATGGTCAGTAAAATTTTGGATAACGGCACAAATAACTACTTTTGTGCACGTCATTAACGTTAGGAAGAGAGCATGAGCGGAAATGCAAAAATCGATACACATTTTCAAAGGGACGTAGAGTTGTGACGCGGAGGAAGGCAACTATTCATAGGTTGATAATTAATGCCGGGTAAATATTAGGCTTTCAAGGATGAACAGTAACCATAAGGCTCCACCTTTGTCGACTAAGATTACCATCTAGTTTGTCTATACCAAGAATGAGTCGAGTTTACCGCTAAGTCTCGAGGGTAGTGAATTAGAGCACTACAATAAACAGTAACGTTGCACCGCCAATTACTCTTCCGGACTCTACCTCAGGGTATCTCACTATACTTAAAGCCTCCTCGTTAACCTTACGTACTTGAAACATGCTCCTATTTTCTCCCTCTTCCAATCCTTCTCTTCGCCATAGAACGTCTAAATATTTTGAATAAGCTTTTGAATTTTTAATGAACAAAAGTCTTTCAGTGTCGCTAATGGCTCCATAACATTACGCTGAGTACCAAGGCGCTCCATGTTCGTAGTTATCCAAAGGCATTCACCGCACTCGTCAAAAGGTCTGCCTATCAACACATGCAACGCCAGAAGCCATCGTGTCCGTTTAATCATATAGTGTTCGTGCTTAATAAATGTTTACCTCGCGTTGCCAAATTACATTTTTAGGTTCTCATATTGATACCACAAATGGCCACGGGATGTAATGAACTGGCAAATATTGGAATTGTAAACCCTGTTTCAATATTATAAAAGAAACAACTCAGCACTTCTCTTTCGATCAAAATATTCATTATCATGATAAAACACTGCCGTAGTGACTCTTAATTAGTTTCCTATCCTATATTTTACCTTAAACATGATAATATTTAAGTCGCGGGAACAGTGAAAATTCAATTGGGGTCTGAGAACCTAGTAAGAAGAGGGTTCGGCTACTGAACGATGGGTCGTTGGTTCCAATTCGGATGACGCTTGTGGTCACTCCGAGCATGTCCCAAGCTTTGTGATTCTTTCGGGGTACCAGATATTCCTGGGAAACCGCAGGCGGCACATGAAATAGAACGGTCCCGACCTCCACCCTCATGTGTGAATTTCACACGCTGGACCGTCGGGGTTTAACCTGGGTTAAACCCTGCCCTCCCACATCACACCAATCATTCGGGTACTCTACCGTGGTTATAACTCATCACTGCCAAACTTCAAAGTTAAGCTCAAGGCCACATTTCCCAGAAAAAATGTGCAACCGTCCGGGAAAATCACTCAGTTCAATGAATAGATTAGTTCCAGCATGCTCCGTCAGCAGCTGCAGATTTTGCCGCAGCATACCTATTTGTCGCAAATGTATAGGTGACTCGTTTTCCATTCTTTGGTCCTTTCGTTAAGGGTCCCGGGCTTTGACCTAAACCATTGACAGACAGCGGAATGTGTTCCCTTTTGTTCCCCGGCACCGGGGGGGGGGGGGGCGGGGTAGAGGTTCAACAAGCGCATGGAAGAACCCGAGTGTCCCCTCCCTGTCGTCGGTCGTATATCTCTCAACATCGCCTTATTCCTGGGTAGCTCACAAGCCTCTCGGCGAAGCTCAACAATTTAAAACTAAACATGTATATTATTATTTATCCTCTCGCGGATCGAGCGCGTTCACACGTCCGCAAAGGGGAGGGCGGTGCCGGTAACACACGAGAAAATTGGAGAAATACATAATAATAAGAAAGTGCGAGAGAGAGAGAGAGCGGGGATAGAGTAATCCTTTTCGAGGAGGCGGCGAGGAAAAGTTAAAAGTGTGTGTGGGGGGGTTTAAACGATGGAGGGGGTGGCACGAAAGGGGGAAGGGGAGCCGAACGGGAGGTCCGAGAAATAGAGAGAAGGGTTGTGAAGGGGAGGGTGCGCGAGGGGTGCAGAAGGGGATGCCGAAGACTTGTTCTGCCTTGGGCTGTTGGGCTAGTTCTCCAACTCCATGCATACCCCTCCCCTCCCCCAACCACTCCTCGACACTTCTTCTCCCCCTCTCCTTTCTCTCCCCTCCCTATATTCTTTTTCGAAGAGAACCTCACAACCTCTCTCCCCATTCTCCCAACAATCCAACCTCCACCGCCCTCCGCAACCCCTCCGAAAGCCTTACCCCCCCTTCCCGCCCCCGAATCCCACCGTGAAGCCGTCTCTCCGGGGTCTCCCGCCCCTCCCACTTCCAACCCCTCTCTCGCCCCTTCGCCCCTCCGCGCCCCTCCACTCTCCCCCGAACGCAACCTGTTCTTCCGTGACGTCACCGCCTACCCTATGCCCACCACGAAGTCGAGGCGAAGGAGGTGGGGCTTCGGGGATGGAGGAGGTGAGTTCCGCGGGCAAAAGGTAAGAGAAGAAAGAGAGGGAGAGGAAAGAAAGAAAGGGGGAGAGGAAGAAGGAAAGATGGAGAGAGAAAGTGGGAGGGGGAAGGGGAGGGGGGAAAGGGAAGTGTTAGCATGGCCTCCGCGAGAGCTCTCCCGTAAAGACTCCCTCTGAGGACCTTGCGGAGAGTGGACGTGCTGTCTTCGCTCCGTGCCGGACGGGAACGACGCGTGTCGACAGGATCCCACCGTGGCGGGATTTCCTGAGGGTCCGCGGATCTCTCTCTCTCGAGGGAGGGAGGAGAGCGACCTCATGGAGGGAACTTGGACGACGGCCTGAAGGCTCGAGGGGAAACGACCGGGCGCCGCCTCGCGAGGGCGACACGCGCGTGCCGAAGGAGCAGCAAAGAAGGGCGGCTCCCACGACCGGATTCGCGAGAAACATTTTTTATTTAAAGGCACGAGAGGGAAGTGGTCGAAGTTTGTGGCAACCACCCTCTCGGATCGTTCTGCGGATGTTTATTTTTCGCGAACAGTGCCCAGGATTGCCGGAACGAGTGAAACCCCAGATGGGACAGTAAAAAAAGGTGTTCCTGCTTGCTTTTCTCAATATTTGGCGTCACCACCACGTTGGACCTCACCTTCGGTATTTACAACACGGTGCGCGAAACGAAGACTAAATCAATCCGTGTGGAAATAGGATTTGTTTATAAAAGAGTGATTTCTCAATTTCATCGTTAGTGTTTGTCGATTGGATTGCCAAGGACACTGCAGTGGACGTGAAAAGTGCTGTGCAACGAGAAAAGAAAGAATTTTCAATGTTCATTAGTTTTCCAATGCTATTTTCCTCGATTCATTACCTGTGAAGTCGTAGTGAAAGATAAGAGTGAGCGGCGTTGTAAAAAAGTGAACTTGTTTTCGTTGGGAGTAGCCTTTTGATAAATCTTAATTTCATATCCCACTTTCTATAAACCCCCAGTGACTCGACAGTGAACCAGCTTAGTACCATGAACGAAAATGAATATCCCTATCTTCTAAACTTCAATTTGCATCCTAGTAACTAACTGGCGAGTGAACTATATATGTAGTTACTCGGCAAGAAGACAACACCTCTTTTGTTTTGGATACTATTTCCTTCATTCGTCTTTTTTCGACTTTCCGAAAATAACAGTGTGTGACATCCGGCGAAAACACAACAGAAAACTCTTTTTAATCTGGTTCCTCAATAATAAACCCAGAGGAAATCGCTTAAATTGTTGATCACCACAAAGGACGCGAACAACTATATACTCAGCGGTGGTCAGAATTCCTTTCCATTGGACACGCTGTTTTTATTCGGAAAATCAGGTAATATCCCAAACGATCCCCAACACAAGATTGGCCTTTCATCCTCGCAGACCACCAAATCCAGCGCCACCGTCAATCTTGTCTTTTATAGTGGGGGTGAAGTGGAAGACGGGGGAAGGATTTAAGTGTCGACGAAAGGGAACGTTCATTTCCAACCCTCTCTCCCAAAAACCATTTCATTTATCTCATCTCGAGTGCCGAGAGTGCGATCGGAGGCCCCGTGTCCCACACCCTTCCGTGCATTTCGAAGTAAATCGATTGACCCAAGACAGGAAGGGGGGTGGGGAGGGTGGACGAGGAGGCGGTGAGGTGGTTGATGAAAGGGGATCGACCGCAAGAGTTAATTGAGTCGTCCGCCTCCTTCCCTTTTGTGCTCTTATTTTCTCCCCGAGGAAGCTCTTGAAGAAAGAGTTGGAAGGGGGTGGCGAGGGGCGGGGTGGGTTGGAAGCGATGTGAGCGAGCGAGCGAGTAGTTCGGGCTCGGAGGTGTCGGGGGGGGGGCCTTTAGGATAACGGGTGGGGGGGATTAACTTGTGCCATTGTGCCTCCCGACGAGTCTAACCTCTTTCTGTCGCAAGTCCCCCAGGGAGGCCGGGAGCACTCACACACACAAGAACGCGAGAACGTCGACAGAAGAATACTGAGGACCGGCGTCCGCGGCAGTGGAGAACGCACCGGGAGGGGGAAGGAAAGAGTGAAGGGACTTCGGGAGCCTGTCCGCGGCGGACGGGCCTCTCCCACCAGCCGGGGGAAATCCTTCCGAACCCCCCTGGGAAACCATTCTGACATGTGAGGTCTCCATCTCTTTCTCCCTCTATCCCCCCCTCAAACCCCCATCCCAACTCTACGATCCCCCTACCACGTGCTCGACGAGAAAAACCAACACCGAGTGATATGATGGCGATGGACCCGTGGGTTTCCTAAAGTACGCGGTGCCTGAAAACCTACTGCATACAAGTCCTCCCATATCCGGAAACCACGAGTTAGAGACGTGGGAGAGAGGACGAAAGGCTTAATTTTTCCCCATTCTCCTTCTACTCCACCTCTCCACCCCCGACCGTGCCCATTCCGCGGCGAAGGGGCCATCGGGAGCACCCGACCGCCGGCCCATCGGGTAAGGAAGAAAGAAAAGGCAAGGAGAGAGGGAAGGAAAGGGAGGACCCAATCTTGAGGAGGGAGGAAGGCCGTGAGCTCTCTCGTGGAAGGAGGCGGCGAGGAGAGCGGAGGAAGAAGGCGAGAGCACCTTCTGGGAGGACCACCCCGCGGTTTCCCTGGCCGGCCACCTCTTCTCCCTCTCCGGCGGGATGGACGAGGTAAGGTCCCGGAACGGGGAGTTTTACGTCTTCATCACGATAACGGAATGTGTATGTGTGGGGTCCCGAGGAAAGAGGAAGGTTGGGAGCGGGAAGAGAAAGAGGGGGAGGAAAGTAGGGGAGTGGAGAGGAAAGGGTGAGTGGGGTGGGGAATGTTTCGTGGAAGGGGGGCGGGAGGTCGAGGAGTAGGTGGGGAGGAGGGGAAAATAAGGATTTCAAGGGGGAGGGGGGCATCGGGGGGGTGGGAGGTGGAGGGGGGCGGCGAAATATTGTATTTCATTGCGTCACACGGATGCGATGATAAGACTGCAATGATCACGGATGAAAAAACCGTGATTTAGATCCGTTGTCATAACAGGAACGTGGAAGAGAACGTGGCCGGAAAACCAGCGGGTGGGTACGGGGACCGCGGTGGGGTCGCCCCGGCGGACGGGACTCGGTCGGCGTCCCCGGGGACGATTGAGTTGTTACGCAAATGGGGAGAAGTCGGAAGTGTCGTCCGTTTTATATGGTTGTCGCGACGGAAGGTTTTAGCCGGCGGGGGAGGGGAGGGCCACTCTGATGGGCCTGTCGCTCCACCGGCCACAATTTATTTATTCCCTTAGAGGAGGGCGTAGACGACATTCCTAACTGTCAAAAGGATATTGCCGTTGATTGTGGTTCAACGAAACTTATTCCACAGGTAAATTATTCGGGAGACTTGTAAGTGCGGGTTCCCATGCACACGTTTATTTTATCGTAGTCTCCATTTAGAAGCAAAGTGGAATAAATTTTATTGGAAGCCCCGAGACCCAGTGGAAAGTGGGTGTCGAGGAGAGCATTCCTCTGAATAGGCACTCATGACGCTGCAGAAGCATCCGATACTTACAGCTAATGCATTTAAGTTGATTGTATCCGTAGATCATCGTAGGGCAAGTTCATTCATAAGGAAGGATTACTTGATTCTATTCTTAAGTACTTCTGCAAAATATCGTCCAATTAGCGTCAAATCAGTTGTCAAAATTATGGAACCCGGAGAGTTCTTGGTTCGAAACCGTATTAAGAAATTTTTAAAAATGGAAAATAAACGTGTAATACAATTTTCGCTGCTACTGGGAATATTTTTTCTCGCGAGGCTCACGATGAGTAATTTATTTATTTTTATTTAGTAAAGATTGTGCACATACAGCAGGATTGCCAATTTATAGTGACACGTATAACAGCAACATATAAGGACACAAACATACAAACATCAACAAGACTATAATTAGCAGTTATTAGAGATAAATTTTCATAGAAATAACAAAAACAGTGAAAGAAAGGAACAAAACCGGGATGTGGGAGTTAAAGGAGAGATTGTGCTAGTTCTTTCGAGAGAGATGTGTCAGAGAAAGGTTTATAAATGTGTTGGCTGAGATTTAGAGGGGGTCAATGCTTTCGGGAAGGGAATTCAGTAAAGCGGGGAGACGGAAGAAAAGGGAACGTTTAGCAGAAATGATTTTAATTCGTGCACTGATTACTGCAACTGAAGTCAAACTCAACGTCTTCCATCCGGGCTTTATGGGTCACGGAGAATAAACATAGCACATTGTAACTCTAATTCCAACAATACTCGTATTTTTATTGGTCGTATATGCATAATGCGAAGCGCGGTTCGTAATGTCCGCCTATTCCGATGGCCAAAGCCCATGGCCGATTTTAATGCTGGGGTGAACTGTTTTTCAATTGTATGTAAACTTGCATTTAATTGCGGATTTGGTTCAACGAGAGTGAACTCGGAGCGAGGAATATGAACTTACTAATTAGGAACTGCACCGTATATGGATCCTTTAAAAGTAAAACTGCGACCGCCATTGGTATGTAAAAGCGTGTCATCACCCAAAAGATACTTCGCTTACCAACGCATATACAGCTTCACCAACTAACTCTAACAGAATCAGACTACTGCGGCGATAAAAGTCTGGAGCTAACGAATTCCACCGAACCATGACATCTCTGAGGCTACCTGACGACGACGTCCGCTGCCGTTAATTTTGTGGACCAGGCCCCTCAACCTTTGATACATAGAGCGTCGGCAGCACGTAGGCGAAAGGGGTTGGACGAAGGAAGAAGGCGAGGTGGGTTTCCGTCCTGCGACCGAGAGGGGACCGCCGCGCCGGCCGCCCTTAGTAATTTGGCGTTTGGATTTATGATTCCACCGTCCCTGTCTCCTCACTCCCGGTCGGGCGACACGAGGGAAGGTCTTGGGGCGGAACACCGGCCCTAAGTCTTAAATGAAGACAGAGGGAAAACAATTCTTAATTAAGGGGGACGCTTCCGTTTCGCCGGACCCACGACGGTGATGAACAAGCTTTGTTTTTTTAGACCTTCGTTTCCTTCACATGTAGCCGCAAGAACGGTCTTGGATTCGTTGAAAACGGAAGGCGTTTAACTTCCAAAGGTCTCGCTAAGCACCAAGAAGTCAGAGACAATATTCAGAAAAGTCTAGATAGAATCGAAAGGAAACTTCGGTTAGAGGACTTCTATAGGCATAGGTTTTGCAAGTCAACACAATCACTTTTCATGATCGAATATTGAGGCAGACAGGAGACGAAAGAGATGCTTCTTTATGGGATCAACGCCGCTCCATTATTGAATTTTACTGACTACCCAGTCTGATGATCGGGTTCGAATCCTTTGATCGTGAATTTTTCAGGGATATTTCAATCCCTAAATGATTGAGTCCGCGTGAAGTACATCGTCCGTCATACAAGTATTGGACTTTAATAAGTCTTGTTACAAATCAATTAGAGTAAACTAATGCCTAAGTCGTGTTTATTTCTACTCTATAATAATTCTTTCCACTCCAATAACTCTAAGTCCCTCCTCGCAAAATGGCCCATATATCATTAATTGCGCAAATGTCCTCTGCTGCTGGTCACCTGCCCGAACAACTACGACAGATGCTAAGAGAACCGATCGGATTGGTTGCGTATCGTGAGTTATGGTATTTATATAAAAGCATCTTTCTAGCATTCCTTCATTTAATAAAATTCAACACCCTAAAACATATTTCTTGCCTCCATTCTGACACACGCTCGGTTTTTAAATTATTTCAGTGACGGAATATTAAAGAATACTCATTTCTCGAGGATAAAATGTTTCCTGTTATGACCTAACAGTAAGAGTTTTCAATTTCCTCCTCTTATCCCAGATTCTCCCAAATAATCTACCGCGTGGGAATGGAAATCTGCATATTTTCCAAAAAAACAAAATCACTGGCCTTAGATGAACACATTCTGTATGGTCAGAGATCCCGAAAAGTCTTCTAGCGAGAGTAACCTGTCTGGAAGCCTCGGGCTAGAATCCTCCCAATTGGGATAAAGAGCACCTGGATTGCACGGGTGGATGGTTCCGGGTGTTCATCTGCACTACATATAATATGAATAAATGGGGAATGGCGTCGTGTTGTGTGTCGGACAGTGCATTTTTTGCCTAATGGTGAGGCACGGTTTAAAGACTCGCTGACTCTCACGAGTATCCCTTCAGTAGATACACGTACGAGGTGCCTTAAAATTATAATTTATCCCAATGTTTTTCTCGAGATTGGAAGTATACTACCTTGATCAAAAGGTTCCCGGAATAACCACCGTGTGGCGCTCCCATCGTTCCGATTTGAGTTCTGTTTTTTTTGTTAAATTGGTACATCTGTTGTTGATATTCCCTTTAAATCTTAGTGTCATAACTTGACATTTGCAAAAGTTACGTAGCCAAGAGTACATCTATCTCTGTGTGTGTTGGCGATTTTTTACAATTTCAGAAATGGATTTAAATTTGCAACAACGAACTTGTATTAAATTTTGCGTAAAAAACGGATTTAGTGGCGCACGGACGTTGGAAATGTTGGAAAAGTGTTTCGGCAACGATTCTCTAAAAAAAACGGTCGTTTACCAGTGGCACGAGCGGTTCAGAAGTGGTCGTGAGTCAATCGAAGATGATGAACGCAGTGGCAGACCATCGACATCGAAAGTCGGTGAAAAAATTGATAAAGTAAAAGAAATGTTGGTCAATAACCGCAAATTAACCATCAGAGAAATAGCGGAGGACTTGAACATTGCCTATGGATCCGCCCAAGACATTGTGGTTAATGATTTGGGTTTCCGTCGTGTAGCAGCAAAGTTGGTGCCAAAATACCTCAATTTCATGCAAAAAAGAGACCGTGTTGACGTCGCAAAAGACATGATTTGCGAGGCTGAATCCGATCCCACATTCATCAAAAGGATCATTACTGGAGACGAGACGTGGGTTTATGAGTACGACACGCAATCCAGACATCAGGCAAGTGAATGGCGTTCACCAAATGAGCCGAGACCAAAAAAACCACGTCGTTTTCAGTCAAAAAAGAAGGCAATGCTGACGGTTTTCATGGATTACAACGGTGTAGTGCATCATGAATTTTTGCCAGAAGGCCAGACAGTAAACAAAGAGTATTATTTGGGCGTTATGAGACGTTTGCGTGAAGCAATTCGCGTGAAGCAATTCGCCGAAAGAGACCAGAAATGTGGGCAGAAAACTCGTGGATTTTGCACCATGATAACGCACCGTCGCACAGTGCTATCATTATTCGTAATTTTTTGACGAAAAATGCAACAAATACCATCCAACAGCCACCGAATTCACCTGATTTGGCTCCCTGTGACTTCTTTCTGTTCAATCGAGTTAAAAAACCATTACGGGGAACGCGTTTTAGCAGCCGAGAGGAAGTAATGGAAAAATCGCAGGAAGCACTGATGGACATACCGAAAACCGAATATAAAAAATGTTTCGAGGATTGGATCAAGCGCTGGCATAAGTGTGTTGCAGTCGATGGGGATTACTTTGAAGGGGACAATATAGATTTAGATGAATAAACTTGTATTTTTAATTTTCTGAATAAATTCCGGGAACTTTTTGATCAAGGTAGTATATTCAAATGTTACTGAGCTTAAAACACGCGGGCACTTTCTTATAATGTAAGACATGATTACTGTACCGCACACTGCGTACGGGTCCGTATAGCTGCTGCTAGGTTTAAGAGTGATTTCAATAATTAAAATGGCGTCGTTTGGATTACAATAACAACGTGTAATCATCGGTTTTCCTCACTTGCTTGGTTTAACACCCATCGCAATTCATCGTCAATTGAGTGAGATATGCGTTGATGGTGTAATGGATGTAAAAAATTGCGTTCGGAGTTGCGACAGTTCAAATAAGGCCGGACGTCGTGCGACGACGGACCCAAGAAGCCTCGGGGGCGGATCAGCCAGTTATTCCAATGGGCAAAAGGTAACCTTACAGAAGCGTTCTCGACGGCCATGGAATCATGGCGTCAACGTTGTGAAAACTTGGAGGAATCTCCTGCTAGTTTGCAACGCTTAGTTGGCAGAAATTGTGACAATATAAAAAGTACACTCCTCCACAATTAATTGTTTGGAAATGAAATTTGGTCATACCAGGATAGGCTTAAAAATGGAATAAATGCTGTGCATAGGGAGTAGTTGAAGTGTTTTGCTAGGCTTGGAGGAATAGGGCGAGGAATGTGGAGTCATGAAAGAATGTGGATTGGACGCAACATACTATGTGAAATATGTGAGTTAGCCAGGTTTGGTTTTGTCCACGGAATGGATGATATGTAATTTATCGAATTTATATTTATTCGTGTTTAGGTATATATATATATATATATATATATATATAAATATATATATATATATATATATATATATATATATATATATATATATATATATATATATATATATATATATGAGAACTGAATGGTTTGATACGCGACAGAGCAGACCGAGAAAAACAGTGATGAATGTAATCGATGAGACTTTAAGAACAAGAATTAGCAATCTCGAAAACAGATAAGCATGTAAGAAACAGCTTATTAATGTGATAGAGGCGGATAAAGTATGAAAAGCCAGTGCAGTACGGAGGAAATAAATAAAAGGGTGAAAGTCCTTGGAGTGAAATAAGTCATTAATGACTTTGCCAACCACAAAAGGGAACGGCCTATATAATATGCATGCATAAGAGGGGAAAATTCATGGTTGAATAAAAAATATTACTTTTATTAATGCATGCTCATCCTAAGGATCTGCCTACCGGGGTTTGGCCTATCTGTTAATAAGCCATCGGTTTCCGTCCGCGGTGTGAGGTTGGACTTCTAGTAAGTGCAAAATCGTTGACTACATTTAATTCTTGAAAATACTGAACTCATTCAATTTTTAAGTCCCGTAAATATAATGACAAAAACTAGGATATTTCAATGAGGAAGGTTAAAGATGTAGGGGTAACTGAGTGTTCAAAAATTTCGATGGATTTTGTGTTATCGCACCATTGACGCAATGAAATAAAATAAGAGTACTGCTGTGTTTTTTCCCATGCCTTTCCAAGTGAAAATACGATCACCTACACTACTCAGCCTAATGGGGCGAGCACAAAAGAAGGTTCTTGCAACAATAATTACATCGCATGACGTCTAATTTTTTGGATAATAATGATTTTCTTTTCATAATATTTACATACTATGGTTTTGGGGCAACATGAAGAAGGATTATGGTTCTTCCTTTTTTTTTAAAAAAAAACCCAATGCTCTCAATATGTAGATCCGTGCGAGTTGAGGGGGGGCTTTTTCTGAGGCTTCTTTTCCTACATGCTACGTTGAAACTCAGCATTTCGCGCGCGATTGCTTGGCTTCAGCAAAGCCGTTGAGGTGACAAATACCTTCTCCCTGAATTATTCATTTGATGGAGCTCTTTGGAGCGAAAAATAAACAATCGGGAGAATGGTAAAACAAAACGCTCAACTTTAAATGTAGGCCATAGACACGCACTTTTCAGTTTTCAGACAGTTCCATTTATGTTCAAAGGTTTCTCTCTGACACCAATTCTATCCGATTAAATCACCAATGCTCATCTTCAAAAGTTCTCTAGCTTGACGTTCTTTCATTTTCAATGGGTTACGAAACCAACGTAGATAACATTCAGTAATACCAGTGGACGTGCGTGAATTTAAGCATCAAAAAAATTTTCTGGCTGGATCTCTTGTTAGATACAATTTCACAGAAACAACTCATTCTGCCAGTAAAAATAAAAAGTTGAACCTCCGACCGCAAAAATGAATGATAAGAGTAAACGCACTGGGTATACTTGATCCCTTCGATTAATCTTCAACAGACGGAGTTCATCACAAGCTTTAATGAAATTAGTTTTTGTAGTTGACCAATACATGATCTTGCTGGGTAATTCGCAGAAATTGGGTATAATTATTCTTCAAATGATAAAAATACACACAGTGTCCTGATGTGGCCGTTCCCGAGGAAAAACAACTCTTTTGCTATATAATTTCGGATGCTTATAAACATGTATTTGTTACATGATAACCCACGCAAATGTTTCGAAGTCCAGCTTCAACAGCTGTAGCATGAAAAGATTGTCTCCGATCACAAGGCATAATAGATGTATGGATTTTAATTAGCATCTTATCTAGCTGTAAAGAAAAAACACCTCGGTCCCAATTCGGAACGAATCATTTCACGAGTATCGCGGTGGAAAGGGGCGTGAATCTCATATATATATATATATATATATATATATATATATATATATATATATATATATATATATATATATATACACACACACACACACACTGATTGAAAAAGTTGATATTTTAAACAAAATCATAAGCTCTGAGGATTCCACTTTTTTGAATGATCAACAAACATTTGATCACGTAACGCCATTGCACCTACCTGAAGATAATGTTTGTAATTTTCATCTACAGTCAGCCTGAATAAATAACATCTTCATCTCTTCAATCTGTACACTTCCAACGCATTTTATTCAGTTTTCAAACCGTTTGAAGGAAATAGGTTTTCTCACGGTTCAGAAACCTAAAGAATTTTCAATTAACTCCATGATAACGTACAATCTGCCAATCAGAACCACAAAATCGCATCCGCTGAGCAGCAAAATCAACCGCTCTTCATGTGCACGGCGTAGGAAATAACATAGTTTTTTTTCCTAATTTATTTGAAACGAAGTTCCGTTTTCTGCCTCGATTCCTCCATCTTTCGTTTTAATTTTGATAGTCTCATCACGAAAATAAAACGTATTCTCCCTATAAAGCAATCTTTGCGGTGAGATTCTTTTCGCACCGTAGTATTCCATTCAGCGACGAATAGTCTCGCTATAGTTGTCTAATATTCCCTCACCTCAAAGCTACGGGAGTCAATTATGGACAAAAAGTTAATCATGCCTAAGTTTACGACTAACGCGAGATTTTTAATGAAGGTGGTAATTGGCGGCTGAGATGAGAGAGGGGAAGAATGCCTTTTCGGAATGCTATCCCAACGGAACGCAACCGCTCGGCTGATTGCTGCGCGAGAGAGCCATGAGACAACCTCCCCCCCCCCTCTTCCAACCTCCCTGCAATCCTCCTCGTGTGAACAAACCATAAAACTCCATTAATCCAAGACCCGGCGTGCCTCGCGATATATACTGACGTCCACGCGCGTTGCCTAAGCAGATGCGTTCGTCCCTTTTTTTTCACGCAGCTTCCAGCGTGCATTATACGGTGGACTTTTTCGAATCCAAATGAAACAGGATTAGCGCACCGAATCCGGTTCCCTCGCGGAAAAGTCGTCGTCGTCGCTGGAATGCAATCTCTGTTTATTTCGTCGACGACTGGATGCGCGCGCCCCATGCGGTGTGAGACTGCAGTGGGGACATTTAATTGCGTCGAGCCGATGCATCATCGTGGCCCTCCGGACGAAAACCTCGTTCGCGTCGAGGAGGCGAACCTTGATTTACTACGCGACTGAGTGCGGACGAATTATCATTCGCGGCGGACCCATGATGTCATCCCGCCGGAAAACAATGAGCCACACATGCCCAGGTGCTCGAAACATTCGAGCGGACGAGGGGATACACTCAGGAATCCATTAGCTAAGATGGCAATGATCAGTCGGATGCCATCACGTACTTGAGAGCGAATCTGACTCCGCTGGCGTTAAGGTTTCAACTTCATTAAGAGTACTTTCGATTAGTAGAAGCGGAGAGATAATTTACCATGGCAGCGAACGATTACGGGACTGGGCAAAAATTAATAATGCTATCATAAATGAAAATTATTGGGCCAAACTCGGGGGCTGAAATCGGATGAAGTTAAAAACGTTTACAACACATTACTCATTACACGCAATGGGACCTATCTGAAGTAAAATCTCAGAACCGCTGAATCATATTTACTTGAAGATATCGAGAGCTAGGCCGTTTTGAGTAAGTTACAGTTATTTCGTCCAAAAAGCATTCGCTGTAATTCCAGTTTACAAGAACTAAAGGATCAAAGATACTTTCTCGTGACCACTGGAAAAGAAGCAATCGAAAATTAATAATAATCAACGTCTTTCGTATCAACTGCACAACCTTTCTGTCGAACAATAAAATAAAAGCGTTAAAATAAAACAATGAAAGGGCATAAAACACTTGAGTTCTCAATATTCATCAGCAAAGCAGGATATTTTGCAGGATTCCTAAAAAATGTTCGTAATAGACTTTTAGTGTCGTCCTTGAGATACTATAAGGAGTAAAAGGAAACGCAATCGCAAGACCTAAAGGACCTCACAATACTGACTTGAGACTTCAGTCAGTGTCCGGGGGGTTTGACGCAAACTGTCCTGTATCGGTAATTATATTTTACAGTTATGTCAGAAAACCCTTCGGGATAAACTATGTACATCAATTGGCGAATTTATAAAGTAATGAAAGCTTCTTATTTCTCAACGCCAGCCATTTCCCGGATTTAAGAGAATGCGAAATCGATACCTATTTTGTCTTCGTACAAGTATTGCCACTTTTTCCCTTTCCCTTCCGGGCAAAGTCAACTTTTTACCGTAAAAATTTAAAACATAGAGTTGGCTATCGAAAACCCGTCTAAGTAATCTAAGAGCATGTCTAAACCTATAAGATTACAATATTTTATTTGCTACAAGAAAGATAAAGAGTTCATGCGCGTTAGCGTCAAGTCTTTCCTTAATACTTGCATCAAACTGTTAGAAAAGAGCACGGAGGTTGCATAATGATTAAAATGCAGTATTATTTTAAAAATTCATACCAGATTTAAGGTATTATTTAGAAAATGCCCTATTTTTTTGTGCAGTTTCCATAAAATAAAATTTTTCCGAGGGTGCATTAGAATGAGGGAAATGGAAGGAAGTTCCATGGCACAAGAACTCGAGTTTTAATGAGAGGTCACCTAGGTTGAGAAACTTCATGAGAATACAACCAGTTTAGAGAGGTTAAAATACAACCAATCTAGAGAGGTCAAATAAATAAAGACTTACCTAGTCTCTCGTTCACAAACCGCGAAACTCCACTGAATTTAAAAAACTAATAGGCTACAGCAACAAACTTGATTATTCCATTTTAATGAACAACAAAATATCTGCATCCATATCAGCGTTAAATATTTTCCATATACACCGTATTAGCTAATATTCCATTAGCCAAATATAGCCATATTTGGTATTCTATGGTTAGCATTTTCAAATACAAAATAGAACGGAGATCCCATACGTCTGGTGCCACTTCCCTTTAAACCAGCTGAATGACACTGCTGTCAGGTTAATGAAAATGTTACTGCAATCAGTAGGCAGTAAACAATAGTTTTGCACTCAAAAATCGCAAAAGTACCAAAATAATTTCTCGGTAATCTGACATCGATAGTAAATATGAACACTTAAATTATACTCCATATTCAAATAATGTTCTAAAAAATGTTTACGTGAAGGAGGCCAATAATTTTGCCTGGCACAATATAGCACTAGTCATGCTCAGTAAAGTTTACTTGATCCGCTACTATCTAAAAAAGAAGCCTTTCTAGGATTTTCGAAATCCTACTTAACAACAATCTCTGACGATCTTTGGAACACAAGCATTAAGAATCCTCCGTCATTAGTAATTGTTGAAATAGGACTTTTGAATTAACGTTTGAATCATAAGTGTTTGAATTTCTCATTTAATCTATGCAATTATGTAATTAACCTTTAAATTGTTTGATTATGCAGTTTATGCATATGGGTTCTAGCAGTGCTAAGATTTCTTTGTTGCATGATATCCATGCAAGATTTAAGTTCAAGAACAATCAATTCTGTTCAATTGTATAAACATCAACAAGTCGCGTATGATTTATATCGGGAGGATGTTCTATGCCAATAAGATTTTTATCATTGCCAAAATTCAAGACATGAGCTTAGAATTTTATCATGACGTTTTTCCCTTGATACCCGACTAATACATTTTTGATGTGAAATCATTTGTAACAGACTAAAAACAATCAATGCATAATTTGAGAATATTAATTGATAATATCTCTTCATAATTAAATGCCTACTAATATGCCATCTGTGAAAGTCATTACGATATGTGGCAGAGGGTATTAGGATGATGAATTTACTAGATGCGTGTATTTCTAATGATATTCTTTTCATGGACAGATTTGAAAGAGGCATACGTACCTATACGTGCCGGAAAAGCCAGCGTAGTGTTTAGCATTGTTTTTGCTATGACAGTGAACCGAGCGAAGAAAACAAAAAATTAAATCTTTAAACCAATCGGTAAGATAATTTATTTTCTTTATTCGTTGTTTCACCAGTACTCAAATATGGAGTAGGTGCGCCGTAGTGATGACAACCTCTACATAAGAAAACTCGCGCGTCCTATACTACCTTGATCAAAAATTTCCCGGAATTTATTCAGAAAATTAAAAATACAAGTTTATTCATCTAAATCTATATTGTCCCCTTCAAAGTAATCCCCATCGACTGCAACACACTTATGCCAGCGCTTGATCCAATCCTCGAAACATTTTTTATATTCGGTTTTCGGTATGTCCATCAGTGCTTCCTGCGATTTTTCCATTACTTCCTCTCGGCTGCTAAAACGCGTTCCCCGTAATGGTTTTTTAACTCGATTGAACAGAAAGAAGTCACAGGGAGCCAAATCAGGTGAATTCGGTGGCTGTTGGATGGTATTTGTTGCATTTTTCGTCAAAAAATTACGAATAATGATAGCACTGTGCGACGGTGCGTTATCATGGTGCAAAATCCACGAGTTTTCTGCCCACATTTCTGGTCTCTTTCGGCGAATTGCTTCACGCGAATTGCTTCACGCAAACGTCTCATAACGCCCAAATAATACTCTTTGTTTACTGTCTGGCCTTCTGGCAAAAATTCATGATGCACTACACCGTTGTAATCCATGAAAACCGTCAGCATTGCCTTCTTTTTTGACTGAAAACGACGTGGTTTTTTTGGTCTCGGCTCATTTGGTGAACGCCATTCACTTGCCTGATGTCTGGATTGCGTGTCGTACTCATAAACCCACGTCTCGTCTCCAGTAATGATCCTTTTGATGAATGTGGGATCGGATTCAGCCTCGCAAATCATGTCTTTTGCGACGTCAACACGGTCTCTTTTTTGCATGAAATTGAGGTCTTTTGGCACCAACTTTGCTGCTACACGACGGAAACCCAAATCATTAACCACAATGTCTTGGGCGGATCCATAGGCAATGTTCAAGTCCTCCGCTATTTCTCTGATGGTTAATTTGCGGTTATTGACCAACATTTCTTTTACTTTATCAATTTTTTCACCGACTTTCGATGTCGATGGTCTGCCACTGCGTTCATCATCTTCGATTGACTCACGACCACTTCTGAACCGCTCGTGCCACTGGTAAACGACCGTTTTTTTTAGAGAATCGTTGCCGAAACACTTTTCCAACATTTCCAACGTCCGTGCGCCACTAAATCCGTTTTTTACGCAAAATTTAATACAAGTTCGTTGTTGCAAATTTAAATCCATTTCTGAAATTGTAAAAAATCGCCAACACACACAGAGATAGATGTACTCTTGGCTACGTAACTTTTGCAAATGTCAAGTTATGACACTAAGATTTAAAGGGAATATCAACAACAGATGTACCAATTTAACAAAAAAAAACAGAACTCAAATCGGAACGATGGGAGCGCCACACGGTGGTTATTCCGGGAACTTTTTGATCAAGGTAGCATATCCTTGAAATATTGTAGTCCCGCTGGTTTTTCAATGGGTTCCCAGGCGAGGTTTTCTAAGCATCAATAAATTCTGTCAATTTCTCCCGAGGTGCTAGCATGCACGCAATGCCTACTCCCCATTAGTGGCAGAAAGGTGTGAAGGGAAGAGTAAAGAGAGTTTACAGCCAGAGTGGTAAAAGCCATAAAAATTGTGAGAATTATTTACGCAAATATTTTTACACTCAACCCGTTAAGCTTTTGTTGATAAAACTGGTCAAAGCAATACTTTCATTTTCCCAGGCGTGTTCAGCATTTCTGCGGAGCTGGATACATTTTCTTGTTACCCCAAAAAAATATTTACTTTTGCAGTGTAAAATTTTTGCTTTGAAACGTACCACAAATAAATTTAAATTAAAGCTATATAAGGAGGGACATTGCTCAGGGTGTAGAGCACTGGGTTATTGACGGGAGGGTCCGTGTTCGATTCACGGGCGCTCCTCTGTGTGCCCCCAGCTTCACCCAAGATGTGTAATTATTTTCGGGTATCTGATCTTAAAGCATTGGCGGCACAGGGAAAGGAACTGGCGGCCCTGATATGAGAATTTCACACGCCGTTGGCCTTAGAACTATGTGAACCTCTCACATTTCAATCAACCCTCGGGTTGACAACTGCGGTTGTAAATCTCTATGGCGTTTTCTGGAATTCTATAAAAAAGTACCCGTTTGAATACAACGTAAAATCAATATTAAAATATAGTATTTATAAAATACATATAATATATACATAATATGTGGGTCGTGGTAATTCAGGGGGTAGAGCGTTGGACTGCTGACCAGAGGGTCTAGGGTTCGATTCCCAGGCAAGACACTCTGGGAACCTGCAGCTCCATCCAAGCTAAAGTGATTTTTCGGGTACCAGGTCTTCCTGGGAAACCATAACCGGCACAGGCAAAGGAATTGGCCCCCCTACCCTGATGCGTGAATTTCACACGCCGTCGGGTCGATTACTGTGTCTGTTTTTTTCACACGCCGTATAGGGCTTAGTACTGGGTGATCTCTACCATCACCTACTTAACCGACTTTCGGGTTGATTACTGTGTTTATGGTTTATATATATTATAAATATAAATAAATAAATACATATATATATATATATGTGTGTGTGTGTACATAATATAAAAGTAAATACTATATACATGTATATATAATTCAATTCACTACACATAATATTATAAAATTTACATTGCATTTCTCAGATGAGGACATCAAAGCCTAGCTATCTACTTGAGGTCACAATACAGTTGGCGTGAGGTAATTTTTCTCTACGTACGTCAGATTTTCTTAATAAACTCACCGAGTATACCAAAATCAAATATGATTTCCATTGATGGGCAAATGTCACAAAATTACATTACCAAGTTCTTAGTTGTTTTCTTTATAACTACAGTTGACCTTTGCTAATTGTAACCACGAATGTAATCTCCCTATTGCCACAAATCGAGGAAAAATCATCCCACACTGGTACAACGGCTCATTTCAATGGAATTTAAAACCAGAAGGGCCTCGGTCATAAATGTATGAAACAACTTGCCGAAAGCAAAAGAGTCGCCCCATAAGGGACTATTAAAAGAACTTCGCCGCGCAGATATCCATCTCCCTTTTCCGCATTGGCGATCAAACTCTTGGAAAAAAAGTGGTCAGAGCGGTCACCGTGGGGTCAGGCCAATTCGAGTGCTCAGGAGAGCCATTCTTGGGGGAGGGGGAAAGTGCGTGGTACTCCTTCCTTGAGTTCAACGGCACCTCCCACCCTTCATATCCTCTCCCCAGAGCAAGACGACGCAAATAACTCACTCCCGAGAAATTTTTAATGCGGCGTGAATTTTTTCACGGAAACAATTGCATTTGCGAAATTTCCTCCGGGACCGGAAGGAATACCCGTTAATAGAGCCGCCGCTCGCGGCCGCGCTTATCAACACCTGCGTCTCCCTCGAATGTGACGACGCTGTTTAAATAAAAAAAAAAGTGGCGGGGCCGTCGTTAGCATTGGCCTTACGTATCAACTTCTCCCTTGAGATTAGTCTCGGGACCTTATAAGAGAACAAAGAGTTGTATCGTAATGAGTCACGTAATGGTGAAGATGGGGGAGGGAGGGAACAGCAGGAGGAGGTAAGTGTCAGCGTCATATTCTTGGCGAGAATCCAACCCCCTCGACTCTTGTTAAGTAGGAGAGTGTCTACTACTCCGATGACTGGGAAAAAAAATAAGAGGGGAGAAAAAGTGAAACAAGTGAAGGCGCGGATGGCGGCGGTCTCCCACCTGCTCCGAAAAGGAGGCGTGATTACGAGGAATGTTGCACTAAGGCTCTCAAAACTTGGGCGGACATTCCACGGGCGGTAACAATGAGGCCGACTGCGTCCTCTCGGACGAGGGGACGAGCTGGGAGGGGGAAAAACGACATAACATGCCGAAAACACTTGTCTTTGGACAGCGTTTCTATTTACCCTCCAAGGCCGATTCTTTAACGACGTTGTTTTCTTCTCGTCTCAAAAGTAAATTCACACGAGCGGGTTCTTGGAAGCCACCGTCCGGGGCAAAGGAAGCACAAGAACGCAAACTCGAAGAGAGCTTAAAATACAACCTGAAGTGATTTAGCCACGACAGAATGCATGCAAGGTCCCATACACCTTATGTATACAAGGTTGATGACTAAACTCTTTAGAAGGAGGAAAAAAGCTGCTTAAGGCGTGCATGGATCAACATTAGCCTTCAATTTTTGAGCATGAGTAGTCTGTATTTGTTCCACGAACATCAAATATAACTACGTGACTTCGCCACATATAGGTAGCTGTAAGGCTGTTCAATACTTAAATGATCTCAATTAAAGTACTGAATTTTAAAAATTGTACCCTTGCCAAAGCAGTTCCAATAAGTGTGTATTTTGAAAATTGAAAATTTTCATGAAATTTCTTCGTTTTTATCATTAGAAAATATTCCACTATTCAACGAGAAATACCAATCCATCATACATTAGAACGGACTACCAAAACTATGGTCATGATTACACGTTTCTGGGTAATCTACTACTATACGCAAAGAGAAACGAGACCGTGGTAAGTGGTTGAATTGAAAAATCACGGCGTGTTAATTGGCCTACTTAACTACTTACGTAACAAGACTGTTACATAATAATATACTGATCATTATTACAATTTTCAGAAATCTTTCATAAATCCATCATCGCGATAGAAACAGAGTAACAACGTTAATATGGGAATTTGTCCCAAAATATTTGCACAAAATAAACAAATGGTCCTCAGCGCAAATTGTGAGGCAGTTGAAACACGTCAGAAGAGCCAAGAAATAAATTCCCTTCTACTGGTAATCCGTTGGTTGTAAATGTTTCCCATTGCACCGGTGTGACGAGACTCAGTCCTTTCAGCTGCTCACGCGTTTGCAAACATCAAAAAAAGGGAATATATCTTATATATCACATACCAAAAAAAATCATTCCCGCGTGAAATAAAGGAGAATTTGGGCTTCTTTCCATGGCGGAACTAAGGGTAGACGTTTAATTATTCGCAACTTCTTAACTACGTATTTCTGTGTATTTCCATCTTGGTCATGAGTGTGGTGGTTAAACGCTCCATCATGAAGGCAATATATGCTGGAAGTGAGTAATATGCAGCAGATTAGTGGAATCAAGCGCAATGAACGCGGAGAAATAAATTCAAAAGCCTACTTCTTACGAACCCCGCATGTCTTCTATGATATATTTCTAACATAAGATCCCTGTTTACTCTCCATTAAAAACAACAGCGATTTGACATTAGAAAAGTCATATTTAACATGCCCTTTAAATATTCGCGGACTGCTGAGAAAGTTATTGCGGGAGCAGTTAATATGAACAGGTTGTTCGGAGGCATTCATTTCCTCAAGATAAAGTTATCATGATGCGGTCGACGCTGAGGCAAAAACAGTATCTAAATACTCATTGCTAACGTTGGATTACTGCTTTGAGTCCCGCCCCTTTTTTCTCCCTTTTGAATAGCATACGGGGCAGTGTGAGGTGGAACTACTTTTAACGATGCACTCGATCATGTTTGCTTGACAACGGTCACATTGAGCACTTTTCTGCCGTTGGCCTTCATATCCATTTTCATAATCATTTGTTGGGGCCTAATACAGAAACGAGAAAAAGTGAAATTTTAATACTGATACGATGATAATTACATGAACGTACTCGAGCGGTAGAAAACTGGCGCTACGACATTTGCATCAAATAAAAGTAAGTTATCTCGCAACTATATCACCAAATCTAAATATGGTGAGTTTTAAGTTAAAAAAAGGAAGGTGGGAAACTAGCATGCTTGCCCTGAAAACCCCGTGGAATCTAAGATATTTAACTCCTCGCGTTTCTTATTTTATTCAATGGCAATTCGAAATATCCCTTCGTCAACTATTGAAAAAGTTTTATGTCCGCCATCGACCATTATCTGGCAGAGATGGACCATTATATATGTATATTCTTAACAAATAGACATGCAATACAGAGTTCAAATTCCCGTTCATAGAACAAAAGGCAAACGCATATGTTCTGTATTTTAAACGTTTTGAAACTTAAGCTTTAGCCCGAAATGATTATTTTGCTCCTCAAAGAAATAGCTGTGCGGTGCGAAACTTGTTGGGGCGTTGGTTACAGTACTCGGGCTCGCGAGGTTGAAGTGCCCGCGCGCTTAGGTACCCGGATTTATCTCGCGCTCCTCATTTGCTGGATATTACCCGATTTGTAAATGGAGAGGACGTGCAAATATTAACGTTAATTACTCACGACTAAAGACACGCCAAGAGATTTACACGATGCTTATTTCAGTAGCGAATCCAGGATACTTAATATCACTTAAAAGAAGGAATCGCATTCGATGAATTAGTTGAATTCTATTTTCAGCAATGAAAACAGATGGCACTAATTGAAAATACAGTACTCATTTTCAATTCGATTCTTGAATACAACTACCAATTACAGGTGGTCGGGGAGGTTTTTAGAATGCTTCAGCGGCTCTAGCCAGTTTAAGGTACCGAGACGTCCTGTTTGAGTCAGAGACGACTACCGACTGTTGCGTCGGAATCAGCAATATTCTCAGTTCACAAGCGTTGACTACAACACAAAACAAAACCATAGGCACACGCACAAAAGCTGAAAGGAGAGTTTGATCGCGTAGAAGAGTTCTTTCAAGAATTAGAACCAAGTTCGCATCCGATTTTGAGCATCCTGATCTCAGTAACTGAAGTAATCATCGTGTTAAACGACCTTAAAACTCAAACGTTGTAGCCCCCGGAAGATGAGCTCCGCGGCCATTCCTTTAGTAAGTATGGTAGTTCCGATCGCACGTTTAGTGACGTCGGAGACGAACGGCAGGCGTAGGAGCAGCTGACGGTCACGCAAGCAAGCGGGAGCTAGTGGTAGGTGGCCATTAGCGACTGCGAACAAACACCCAGTCACCAAACCTTCGAGGGTTCCAAAGAGACAGACGGTGGTATCACGTGTCGCCGGATGAGACCCGATGTCTCCAAGCATCTGACCACGCGATTCCTCCTTAATCACGCTCAAAAATCCGAACGAGGGAGAAAAAAACCGGCTGGAGGGATTTTTTTATGCTCCTCTTTCGCTTGGCCTTCCGTGACGATAGTTAACGAGAGGCTCGTCTCCGGGAGCATGGCGATGGAAATTGAGTGGGAACAATTTTCAAGGGCCAAGTAAAAACTTATACTGAAATTAAGATTTTTTCCGATCCTAAAACAAATCACTTTGCCTGTCCTCCACAGGGTGGAAAGCATGAGAACGCGGGCCTACCTTGATCGTAGCGATAGATGTCCATGGGACCAAATCTCGCTAGTGACAAATTGCTTACAACCCCCAGTCATTTATTTCCTTGAATTTTTTTCCGGTTTCACCCTTGAGGTCACCTAATACAAAATTATTAGATTTCTTGAAATGATCTCAGAAGTTTTAAGAACGAATTTCCATTTCGAAAATATGGAGAAATTGGCGATAAATCTGTTTAATTATACCATAAATAAAGAGAGCGCTCTTTTCCAGAAGGAAAAATAGTTTTCAAGTAACTCCGTTTTGTGCTCAGAAATTATAGGGTATTTACCCAAGTCTACCAACCAAATACTCTGCAAAATATGTCTCATAAATACTATATACTTAATCATTTTAATTATACTTCACTGAGCTAATTTATCTACATAGATGAAACACTAATCCTCTTACAACTTAAGCCCACCTCTCTTCATTGGCCGAGTCGATTAAGCAAATAAAAGGAAAGCAATTGAAAGACAATGAAGAATAGAATGTAATTCCTTCATATGAAGTTTCTCGTTTATTTTCCGCATTAAAAGTGGCAATTTGTACGAGAAAATGTATAACTGAGGAAAATAATTTAAAACTTTCAAGGTCAAATCTTAATTAAAACTTTCCCAGGTTTCGAAATAAAAACAGAGTTAATATGCATGCTACCATAAAAAGTGCCATGCACTCTCGTGCCTCCCCTCTTAAATTCCTTAATACCCCATTTGCTTAACTTATAAAAAGAAAAAAATGTATTCGTCCATTATACGGAAAATGCTTTGGTTAAAGATAACAATTATAATGGTTGAAGCCTTAAGTACTGCAGTAAATACAGGCAAAAAACATAAGTAAAAAATACCTAAAGGTTTTCGATGCGTAATCTGATGATGGTAATAGCAGTGGAAAATTTTCAGTATTCCACCACATGCGGCAAAGAGCCGACAAACCTTTTTTCGACACGAATTACAGAAAAACAGGTCTACAAAAAGTGCTCGCTGAAATAAATATCATATTCACTCGTTAAATGAAGTAATTTTCTTACCATGACATTCTGATTTTGTGAGAAAGGTTTAAAAAATACTTGGACAAACGACGCAATCATAATTCTCTGTTTCTAAACAAGTGACAAACATAAAACTCGAACAAAGAAAAGAAAAAAAATTGATACATATGACAAAAGAAGGGTCTATTTGTACGAGATACATAATGTTTTTCCCCTCGGATTCGTAGTTTATTGATGGCCATGGAGTTTATTTTCGACGATCAGTATTTCACAACCCTCAATATTCGCAATAATTTTGGTTTTTATGCGTATTTAAAATATCTTTTAAATACTATCCCAAAACGAAGTTGTTTTATGATTAAAGCGACTTAAATAACCCCATTATTCCTAATAAAGCAATATTAAAAGTTTTAAACTATAACGTCCTAAAAGTTGAATGAATAACATACCTCATTTCACAGAGTAAAATTTTAAATCGCATAATCACACAGTGATACCATATACTGTCGACTAATTAAGGTGTTTAAAGAAGTGTTGCGACGAGTGTAAAGCCGCGGAGTTTTAACGGGTCGTCTAAGGTCCAACACAGTAATCAACCCCAAGGTCGGTTTGGTAGGTGATGGTAGAGTTCACCCAGTACTAAGCCCGACGGCGTGTGAAATTCACACATCAGGGTAGGGGGGCCAGTTCCTTTCCCTGTGCCGGCCATGGTTTCCCAGGAAGATCTGGTACCCGAAAAATCACATAGCTTGGGTGGAGCTAGAGGTGCCCAGAGTGCCAAGGCTCTACCCCCTTGACTACTGCGACAAGGGGGTAGAGCGTGTGTGTATATATATATATATATATATATATATATCTATATATATATATATATATATATATATATATATATATATATATATATATATTATCAGTAGCAGTATTTAAATCCTAAGATCGGTTTACTGCAGTCCTCCAATTGTCTATATTTATTATCAAGTTGCTCACTCCCTGATAGTTTGGGTAATGTATATAATGAGTGTAATAAGAAATCCACAAGAAACAAGGTACTCCGCATGCAACATTAGGATGAAGTAACCTGGAAAGTGGAAATTGCGACTTGTGGAAAAGTTAAAATTGGAGGTTTGGAGAGGGGAAAATGTATTAATTTCTTTCAAAATCATGAAGAATATTTTATGGCATTGAGTAACAAATTGGTTGGTTATACTATGGTAAATATATCTAACCAAGGCTTTCTACTAACATGTATATACTTCGATCCAGGAAGAAGTGGATTAAATTGGCGATTAGTGTAGTTATCCGAAAAAAAGAGGTAAATGATAAATTTTATAATAAGAATGTACTCACGAGGGAAACTCTTGATTATAATAAATTTGTTGAGATACGAGTATGTAAAGAAATCATAGATCTCTAAAGTATAGTGTTCTTTCTTCCGAAACAAATTATTTCAAACGTAGTATTTCTATGTCACAAAGAAATCAGGTTAGCACACGGCACAAACTTCACTAATTCAAAACAAAAGCTCTGTCCAGAGCCTTCAGTTATTAATGAAAACGATTGATGCTTGCCAGCAAATTAATTCAACCGGTAGCTACTCAAATAAAATGCTATAGTAATTTTAAAATGAATTGCAACGGTTAAAAATTAGTATTTTAAATATGTATTATCTTGCAGAGAGAGCTACACATCAATTCAATTAAGAAAAGCGCGTGATTTTTTTTTCACTTTAAGTTGACAGAATTTAGAGACAAGAGATAGCCGAAATCATTTCAGCAATCATCATTCAAGACAAATTCATAAATCAATTATACTACCAGTTGGAACTGACACCTATCACTAGCGACAGGGAGAACGGAACAATTTTCATTAAAGTTTTCATCTGAAATGCGAACGTTATTGGAAATATCTCCTGCCATTTTGGCGTGGGATTCGAAGCGCCAGCGATGGGAAGCAATCCATCCAAGCCATCGTAAATCACATCCAAAACAAACGCTAAATGGAAAAGAACGTCGCCAACATCATACGAATCATGATGCTCCACCGCGTCTTACCCATTGGCGACTCAGCCATAACCTTTTCCCAACGCCATTTACGTGTATTAGAAGTAAAAAAATACCGAACGCGGGAGCTTACTTTTAAGGACTGGGAATGACGGGATTCTCCCTTCTGGACGCGCACACCTTAATAGCCGGTGGTCACCATATCTGCGAACTTGAGCCAGGTGGCTCCGAACGACGGCCGCGCTGAGGATGGAGATCCGAGTGCTGGGAATCTTCGCTCATCTCCCTCCCCTTGAGCAGGAAAACTCTGTCTGATCTTCACCACGAACGTCGGTTTCATAGGCGATGGTTGGACCCCACCTGATACCGAGCCCAAAGGCGTGTGAAATTCATACAGCCAAGATGGGAACCCATTCCCTTTCCCTTCCTTTCACGCGGTTCCTCGGAAAGTCATGCCACTCGGACAAAACACCCTGAATGTGTTTTCCTCTGGTGTTGTCCTTGAGCATCACACGGATTTGAACTCGGGACCTTCCGGCCAGTGGCCGAACGCTCCACCCACTAGGCTACAAATCCGTCCTTCATCAATGAGGCGGAGGAGGGGGGGAACGGAGGAAAAAATGTCGGTAAATGGCTCACGAGGAAATGGTCGTCACTGACCATTTCGATAACAGGCTTCCGATGTGTCCCCTTTCTCTCTCTCTCTTATATCTATGTTCCGTTCGTCTTCCACATCTCCCCACGCTCCAACGAGTGCGACATCCGACACTCAGGTCACGTACACGCATTGATTCGCGAGAGGGGAGAAGATGCCGGAGATATGCACGATCCCTTCCATCATTGGGGCAATAAGGGGGAAGGGAGACTTTAACGGCTGAAGAGTTGATTAGTATTGCCGGCGTAATCGGAGGGGGGGGGGACGACACCATTGTTCTTTTACCCCCTTCCGCGGACGATTTAGGGAGACAGCAGGATTCCTTTACGGTCCCAGCGAAACTGCGTCCGGTGTGGGAAGAGGGTTTTGAGGGGAGAAGGGCGGCGGGATCATAAAATATACCTCGACACATGTTTGCTTATGCTTGAGAAATGGCCGGGACCAATTATCGAAGGGTCCATACTTTCCTCTCTCCGCTCTTCTCCACCGCCCAAGTCCTCCCCGTCGCATATTTAAGGTGCCACTTTGATCGGCTCTTATCTCAATTAAAAGCCTAAAGTTTTATTGTCTCTTGGTTTTGCACGTGATTTAATTAATACTTAAGCTCTCGTATATTACTGTAATAAATCCTCTTTGTTTTCGTCTTTTTTTCAATACATGATTGAAACGATCAACCATTAAAATACAGCTGCTAGGTGATGCCAAAAAAGATTGACCAGGATAAGAATTTGAGATAAAAGCTTTTCATAAAAATTATAGGCTGTAATTAGGGAGGATCTACGATACTAGAGAGGAGCACAAAACCAAATATAGAATTTATGAGCTTGTATAAATAATAACTTTGCTCTTCTTAACGTACAATCAAGGGACTGTGGCAAGCATTTCCACTAAATTTCATTTGAAAAAAGATACTGAAACAATTCTAAGAAATTTATGTAAGCTTATGGGGTAATTGTAAGTAATAAAATAAAATCTGCATTACGTCAAGCGATTAACTTGGTAGAATCAGAAAGGCAAAGCTCGTACATATTTGCATCTTACTTGTAATATTTGCTAATAAATAAGTAGGCTAAGACAACTTAGCGCAAGATCACAGCATTAAAAAGTCCTTCAAGGTTGAACACTTGTGCATTCTCAAAAAAATATTTCTCGGGAGCTTCACGTGAGATCATATAAATTACAAAACTAGTCATTTTTTTACTCATCCCCCCGTAGAAATTTTATTTTCGCATTTTTTGCTTGTTACCAACATAAGATGAATCATATCTCTGCGTCTCGTTTTAACATCATTTGCTTCCTTCACAATGGCACACCTTTTCTGTGCTTTTCTTTTTTTTCTCATGGCAGACGAACCCGAGTGGAGAACTCAACATTAACAAGGTCATGAGTGAAAACTGGCATGGAAAGTCATGGAATATATACGATTACTTTTCACTCGTAAATGTATCCCCACATTAACCAAATAAGTCGACATTTTATGATATAATCAAAGAATTTAACATTTTAGTTTTTCTCGGACTCTCTTACGGTTTTGAATGGTCAAAATGGCGTGCGTGGGATGGTCACTGCAGAAAATCTTCCACGTTTGTGGCGGCATATTTAAAGCACATAACGCTATACAAGAGCAAAGTGGTTTAAGTGCGTGAATAAATTGTTGATACTTTTCCTTAAGTATTGATTCTCTAGAATAAGCTCCATTCGGTAAAGGTTGGTAAAGGTGACCTACGTTAAAAGTGTCACATCATAATACACGCCCAATAAAATTCCCATCGGCTTCTAATCATTGGGACAACAGAAAATGAATATTGGACATTGAGGACAAAGGCACTAGTATTATTTCCATGGAATGGCAGAGGAAAGAATTGCTCCGAAATTATTTTTATTCTCGAAAAAAATAGACAATAATGAACCTACACAATTTACAGCACTTTTTAACAACGTTACAACAAGAAGATGACATATTTTTTAGCAAAAAAGACCATATTTTTCTATAAGTGAGATAATAAATGATAGATTACTGCTGGGGCAAAGAACGCTGCAGCACTTCAGTGCCCTAAGCTACAGCGTTTCAGTAATTTATAAAAACTAGTTAACATTAATACATGGTACTTATTCTCTACTATCTGGATGGTCGTGTCTAAGATCCAATCCCGGGAGTTATCTCATTTCGATCGAATTCACTGCCACAAAATTTCTGAGAGCTCATCTGGGAATTTCTCCATGCCTTGAAGAGCAATTAAAAAGGGAAAATTCCACAGAAATTCATTCCTTTCGTTTAAGTTCAACTTATAATTAGACGAGATCGTGAGATAAATTTCCAGACTTGTAGTATTTTTCTTTTACATTAGGTGTATCTAATTTTATTGGGAAACAATAAGAAGAATCTCCGAGATTATATCTGAATTCAAATAGGCAATGTTAGTAGGAAGAAAGAAGATAACGTGTAATCTTTTCCAAGGTTTAGGTTTGGAAATATCGTTCCTAATACTAACTCAGCACTCCGGATATTTGGGTAAAGTGATCTCGAACGTAAAAGAAAAGAAATGCTCTATGAATGGATAGATCATCATCATTTTTAATCATCATATCTTGGCTTATAATCTTATAATCCCCCTTGGATTAGACAATAATGGATAAGGGAACGTACGTATATCCACCCTTGTAAATAATGAAGATTTTCTTTGACAAATTCCAAAGAAACTGCGGGAGATGCCGCAACAGTAACTTTTAACGGAGTCATCCGCTAATGTGCATTTCAATGCAACAATTTCAGAGTGTCAAAATCATTCCCAGTCAAGGCGAATGATTTTTACACTCTGAAATTGTTGCATTGGAAGATTTTCTCTCACGGTTAGATGATCATTCACTTTGTTTTATCTTATTTCCAGCATTTTGAAATTAATTACTGTACTCATAAATTTACAGCACTCTGGTGGTCATCAAGAATCATATAACAAGATTATTTCTATCATAAAATTCATAGCAATTAATTTTTTTCACTTAAACGACAAATAATGTCAAGCACGATTGATGTTTTAAAATTTAAAAATACGTTCATCACTAAAATTTCAAGGCAAATTGAATGAGTAATTAAAAAAAATGACCTTTTTTTAATTTCATTTCAATATGATTTATGTGCAAGGCATAGGTTTCATTGCGGTGGACCAGATGTGAAAGAACACGTGAGGTCGCTATAATAAACTATGTGTACGTAAAAATGCGGACAAATATGCAAGCAAACTGATGATGCCGCACAGCAATGACACCCCATTGGAATAAAGAAAAAACATCGAAGAGGAATTACGGAGGGTTAACTCAGTAATAATGGAGCAGTCTCATTTGGCAACGCCGAACTCCGCGCCTTATAATGAGTTGCTATTAATACAGTACACAAAAGTCCTTAGTCATGCGGTAACAGGCATGCACGTTTTAATGCACTAAATTTACCGTGCAACGTTTAATAATGAGTGCATTTTTTGGCTTGGCTGAGCTGAAGAAAACTCTTAGGAGGTTGACTCTCAGGTTCGCTGACCATAAGCTGTGAAACTCATGAGCGCGTATACTCTTCCCGTGGTCGTGTGTGGGATGGACCGACCGTTTTACTGAGTCCGATAACGAACGGTTAGAACGAGTCCTTTTTATCACGAATTCGAACGTGAGGCGTCCCAGATGATTTAATAATCGGAATGCCCGATCCATCTCGACAGTGAGTGGTCCAGAGTGGCGGCCGCGAAAGGAGGAGGGACCAAAAGGAATCCCGTCGGGACTTCTTCACGCCATTCCCCTCGTCTCGGTGAGAGGGAATGGAACCCCTCCCTTTCATTACGTGCGCTGGATCTCAGGACAGTCGGAAGCCGTCTTCTCACAATTGCAGCGGCGCGTCGCCTTCCCATATCTCGGGAATCTCCTTTTCCCTCTTCCCACCTCCTCTCCCCCTCCTAACCAGTCTCCTCGCCTTCATTTCCCTCCCTATCCTACCTCCTCCCCCAACAATTTTGCCATCCTTCCTTACACTGTCCCATCCCCGCTCCATTCTCTTCATACCACGGAGGGAGTTTCACTTTTCGATCGTCGTTTTGGCGTACAGCGTATGCAGAGAGACGAGAGGTGGTCAGCGGCTCCCACGCAAACAACGTGCCCAGTCTTCCAACAATCCGCTCCGCTAACGTTTGACCACGGTTCGCGGATGTACTGTACAAATTGTTCGTTGAATTTTCTCAATGGAATGCTGCAGCATCAAGAGCATACAACATTAGGGCGTTCACGGTGGTATTCTTAGTGACGGCACGATTAATCCAGGAAAATCCATTCACATCGGCTAGACCCAGTTGAAACTCAAATACGTCTGTTGATACCATTTCTTTGTTTCAGAGACCTATCGAACTGTTTTCATATATATGTATATATATGTATATATATATATATATATATATATATATATATATATATATATATATATATATATATATATATATATATATATACACACACACACACACACAAAAATATTCATATTTTTATATCGACGAAGATTTAAAAGGGTTTTTTGCTTTCATAATTGGCCGTTTTTTCACGGCGGCAACTTTGATAGATAGATTCTTGATTCGGGCGAAATTGAGACCATAAGGTCCCTTCTTCCATTTAATAGATTTGTAGAATATTAAACACGCTACTGCCATCTCAATACTTTTCCTTCCGGTTAAAATCTAAAAGAAAAAAGAAGGGATACAACAGAATTACCTCATTATCCGGCATCCGTGTCAAACTCATGAATTCTTGAACTAACGGAATTGATATTTAAATGCATATTTACTTCGAACTATAAATTTTACTGTAATATACAACCAATACTAACAGATATTGTCAGAAGTTTTAATCTCGAGATTAGGCAGTATGTTGAAAAACGGGGTTTCAGCATTCAACTCACACATTCTGACAGTCGAGGACAAATTCAAGCCTTCTTTCTGTGGATATACAGATATTATCGTCAAAAATGAGTTTGTTGACCCATTTTAGAAACAGATGATGTACTTCCTTCTTCTTCCAAAGCCTTCATGGCAAATATACTCCATTAAAATTCTCCGGGAACAAATGGTATACGCAGGTGTGAAACATCAACTGTAGATACATCACTGAACCGATTGCAGAGGAAAATGGAATCCGCAACTCAAGGGCAATCACTACGCACAGAAATACGATTAGACTGTCAGATAAAAATCCATCTGCCACGGCCGAACACCATTTAGGGGTTCAATAATCAGGGAGCATCTTTCGAATCAAGCTGCTTGGGTGGGAAAAAATCGAATGAGTACTTGAGAGTTGGAAACTCGTTGCCGGGACTTTTTTTACAACTTAACAGGAAGGTTTCAGCAATACGATAGTGAGTAACATCTTTGATCTTTTGGGTGGGCCACTTAATCGGTTTGTGCAATGGTAAATGAGTTGGTATTACCTAGGATGCATTATTATCTGAGCTGTGGCATCATGCTGTCACGGTGATCATTGACCCACGAGAATGGTGCCAGGTCCCTTTAGACATCGACATATCTGGCTGAAAAACCATGGCCATCAGTTCAGTTTCATTGGATACCCAATAGGAAGGGGGTCATCAGTTTCTACAATAAGCCCCACTCAACAACGCGAAGGTTGGTTTTGCTAGGGGATGACAGAGCACACCCCCTTAACCCCAATACGCGTGAACTATGCTTAGAGATATATTTTTCTCTCAGTTATGGGTCTTCTTTTGAATACCTACGTGTATACTCCAGCTCCTGGTAACAACCATCGGCACATATATGCTGGGCTCTTTATACTTTTCGAACATCTTTCAAGAGGTTTATCATCAAAGCCACTACGCTAGGCGTCGAAACATGACTAAGATTGGCTAACCCTCGGCCATCACCGATACTAAAATGCAAGCGACCACTATCAAATTCGGGGAACAAGTGAAGCATTCTTCCCCGTAAAATTTCGGGGCACGCTAGGTACGAGGAATGTTTCTTGGCGTGGGTGGCGCAGATTCGCGGCCGCCGGCGATATGGAGAAAAAAATAAGCTCCCGTGTACCCGCTCTTGGCAGTGGGACCTTCTCCTCCGACGAACCATTGGAATCTCCTGTCTCAATCCGCTCCTACTCTTTCACTTGTTACTTCCCTCTCCGCGCATTATCTTTCCATCTCCCGCTCATCCTCCCTCGTCTCCTCTCTCTAGACCGCTTTTCTTCACTTCCTTTCCTTCTTCCATCTCGTAAAAAAATAACGCGAACCGGTCGCCCGCAAAAAACGCTTTATATTCCACCACCGCCGCTGCCACCGGCCCCGGCCACCTCCACCCTCCCACTCTTCCCTCAATCCTTTCCTGCGAACGCAAGAATAAATAGAAAAAAAAGAAACAAAGAAGTCTCCGGCACTTGAAGAAGAGGACGGTCCTTTAATGGCAACTGGCATAACCAGCGGAGTTTGAGTGCGCGCTCGGGAGTCCGAGCCGGGAATGAATAACGACAATTTAAGTAAATTAAAACAGTCCTACAGTCCCACCGCCCGAGTGAAATGCGCCGTAAGAGAAAAAATATCTCCATCTTCTTCCTTCATCCCTCTCCCTCCTCCGGCCTCTTCCTCTCTGTCCTTTCTTCCTTTCCTTCGCTCTTCTCCACCCCCTCTGGGGCGTGATTTATCGTCAGGATCGAATTCGCTTTCCTCTACCTCATTCCCCCGCTATTCCGGAAGCGGCGCGGGGACCGACCCGGACGGGGACTGCATGGGGTTCCGCAAGGATCGCCAACCGGACCCGGTGACTGGCTGCACGGGGTTCCGCGAGAACCACCACCCGGCCGCACCGAATCTCCACGCCGGCCGCGCACCCCCCTCTGTGCCGCACCTCGGGCGCCTCGTTCGGAGAGAGGGCAGGCAGGGGTTTGGAGGCGAGGGAGGGGGACACGACAGGACTGGGCCGAGCCCACTTTCCGGACCCGGGAGACGGGACGCCCATCGACCGCAACATCCCTCCTCCTTCCCCCCCACTGGGAAATCATCTCCTCCACCCTTTATTTTTTTAATATTATGTCTTCTCTTCGGTTAAGAACTCGACGGTTTCGACATCTCTTGACCGCCCCGTTCTCAGTCTGTCTCCGGGGGTTTCCCGCCGCGTGATTTTTTTCCGACTGTGAGTATGTGCTTGATTCGAGGGCTAGTCCGACGAGCAGGGCCGGGCATGGACCGGACCGTGTAAGTAATGGGCTCGGTTTGGTACGGAGGGGGGACTGAGTGAGAGAGAGGGGGAGAGGGTGCGCGGAAGGTGGGGGAGGAAATTCAAAAGTCGCCGACGCTCGCCCCCTGGGCAGACTGGATCGGTACAAGATGCAACCGCGAAACCACTTTTCATCCGAAATAACAATGTTAGTCAAGGGGGTACGCCCAAGAGACCAAAAACATTTCATATCGGGTTACAAGCACAGCGCTTGGTTCAAGAGATTCCTTACATCAAGGGCTTCAAAAACACGACGGGACACCAGTTGTTTCCACCCCACACCAAGGTAGCAAAACATGATCGGTGGGATTCCTTCATCAAGGAATCTTGTGCCCTTTAGTGACAAGTAAACTAATTACGGCGGAAAAACTAAATGTAAAAACGCAGGTACGAATGATGATGAATGGAAACGATTCGGTTAATGTGCGCTGACATTAAAATTATGCACCACATAAATAAATCAATACAAATTGATATTATTAATGAAAACTGAATCACGGTATTGTGGATTTTTACAAATACTGAGATTCAGTCAATTCTTTACAAATCACTCCAAAAACCTCAATGCTTCATTTAAGTGACAGTACACCTATACAAATTCAACAGTGTGTTATTATTATTTCCAAACTCATAGTTATTCGAGGAAAGGTAGGTCTTTGGAATTGTTTACCGGAAATTTGGAACCACCACGTAGTTTGTATAGCTCGTGGGAACATTTAAATGCGAACATTAAATTATATTTGAATGGAATCAGATGGTTGTCAGACACTTTTGTGATTTTCGAGGATATGCAATAGCTGTTCACGATGGATAATAACTCAGAAGAATCCCTTTTAAATCATTTCCTGAATCCGTCGAAAGGGCTGACCAGCAGAAGGTATCACACCCAAGGGTGGAATATACCATTGTACAATGTTTTCACTTGAATTGAAAACATCTTCTATAAACTTTGTTACATAGTTCACGATATTGATCATTGCAGTCGTGAATTCGAGGCACCCAATCTCCCGCATGAGAATTTCGGCGAATGAAGCATTTGCTACCGAAGCTTCACCATGGTGATTTTAAGCATGCACGAAATATGTATGCACTGATATTTGAGAAATGATTAATGCGGCGTCCAACATGATTCATCAAATCCGTCTCACATTCTTGCTATCTCCGTGCTTACAGGGATACTCCAGCGCACCGATGACAACTGCTCCACATCAAGGACGCGGTTTAAATTTCTCGCTCTGAGGACCTTAACAAGCTGTCAAAACGCTTGGGTGGGCCTATCCCAGCAGATAACATTCCTGATCGATAAATTAACTTTTTGGCCTGATACGCAAATTAAAAAATTGCGTGACAACCAAAATCGTTCCTTTCCTCTTTCGATTATCTTGTATCTTAAAAACTTTTCGTTTCTTTTTATTACTTATAAGAAACACGCATATTTAAGATGAACCACGCTTGATTTATGAAGGGTTCATTAGCCTAACTGTAGGAAAATACTTCATATCTTAGCTGAAACTGTAATGAGTAGAATAAATATTTCCTCTAAAGAGTACTTTTGCATGAGGAACGGGAGATAAAATTTTAGTCATAAACTTATGATTATTAGACAATAAAAAAAATATCATGATCCAAATTATACAACACTGCGCTGGAATGAATGACTACAAATAGCGTTGTCACCGTTGTTTTTTTTTCAATGAGAAAGAAACTGAAGGCGATGCATTGGGGTAGAAACGAAAGCCAATACGGTGGTACGGAAAAAAATAACTTCGGTGGAGAGGAAGTGCTTGGATGCCAACGGATTTATATATTTTTTATACCAATAAAACAAAAGAAAAGAATGTCGGATGCAATTCAACTCTTTGCTTGAGTCTCGTATGTAAGAAATGTGATACTAATGAGGGGAAAACAATGCAAATAAACTGTCGTGGACTCTAAATGTTCTCTACCCATAATGAATCCCGATTCCAGGATCTAAACCTCTCGTCTCGGATTCATTTTCAATATTTAGTACGTATGATACTTTTCAATAGTAATATTATGTAATTGCTAGCCGCAATGTTGCAACCCATCTAAAATTATCTGCGATTTCTTCCAAAATTTCGTTGTGCACAACCGACATAAGTGCATTATGAGTTAATTATTTCCACCAGTAAAAAAATGGATTTGGCCACCATGTAGAATTCTTCGCAGATGTCTTAAATTTTGTTCAGGGTTACTTTTTTTTGAATCTGCGGTCACAGAATACATAAGAGCGGGAGGCATAATTATGGAATTGAAAATTTGTTCCTTTATAAATGCCACCCTAGTACACGTTTGCGAAACCGGTTCTCAACCCTTTTGCTGATCATAAACCTTATGATGTATTAAATAGTGAACGAACACACACTTAAGTTTCATATGACATCAATTTTGTTGGCTTTATTAATTACTACACACACGGAAGCCAAAATAAAACGTAAGCATACCACAACCTTTAGGCAACTGGTTTGGAGTGTCTTATTATGTAAAGAGGGAAGTAAATTGACTCAGGTTCTTACCGTCCGGGCGGTAAAGGGTAGGACAAGGAGGGGAGCCAATGCTTTTAGTATCCCGAAGGAGTGAGGGTATAGCGACTAGTAAACGTTATATGAATATATTTCAAAGCAACAGGCTGACTACTACCCCACCATGTCCGGGTGGTCCAACTACTGCTGTTTCAGTTATTTTAATATGTCCCCCGTCGGGTTAATTAAGCTCGATTGTCTTTCATCTCCCTGAGAATTTGGGTAAGGAAATCTGAAAACGACTGAATGGTACGTTTCCGACAAGATAATTTTGATAGAAGTAACTTATTCAAAAATGTTTTTAAGATTATTTGCTTCCGAAAATCATTCGAGAAAACTTGGCTTTCGATCCGGCCGCCGAGTTTTCTTCCCCATTCCGTAGAAAAGAATGGACTGAAATGTGCCTTTAGCGAGGCGTATTGGGACTCTAGCTGGTTCAAAAAATGAAATGGGGATCAAGCAGCGATTGAACCGCGAATGCCTACGTTTTCCTCTCCAGCTATCAATCCGCTTCGGTTTCTCGATGTTTTCCACCTCCGTGTGAACTCTCTTCTACCTCCCTCTTCCATGGGCGACAGACAGTCTCGACGTCGTGAGCTTCTGAGATAAAAGTATGCGAAATATATTTTTTCTTTAGTAGGCTTATTATTGCCTCAAAAAGTTTAATCCTTCCAAATTCTTTGGCATCGTTTAGAGTTTATTAAAGGGAATTTTTCCTTAACACTTGCTGAGCGGTTCGCGTGGTACTTCATGTTTCAGATGTCACGAGAGTGTGACGATCGCAGGTAATTCGGACGCGACCTCTCTATTCGACTTTTTCAATATTTTTCCTTGATTCTTTTGCTTTCTTGTTTTCACTCGCACTTGGCGGTGGTTTCTAGGGTAATAAAATATATTAAAGCTACTAATACTAAATACTTATATACCAGGCACACTGCTCGAAAAGGTTCGTTCGCTACTCGAAGTAGGCGCGGGACATTGGGTAAACTTAGGGAGCACAAAATGTCTGTGTAGCGTCGAGTTGACCCTCCATCGCCCCCTCCCCATGGGTACCGAAATGTAAGACGCTTAATGTCACAATGCCCCCCGGGGGTCCGCACGGATATGCGTGGGTCGGTCGCTCACTCGTCCCTGGCTCGGACGCGACGACGAGGCTGTCCCTCTCGGGATGCCAATTACCCGCGCCTCCCCTCGGGGCGGGGAGGTCTTCCCGCTCAGTCCAGCCAAGTCCGCGGACCATCTCGCCCACGCCGGAGTGCCATCGAGTGATTGTGTGTGCGTGTGTGTGTGAAGCTGGAGCTGAAGGAATCCTCCTCTCACTGCGGGGACCCGCGGAGGAAGACGAAGGGGGGGGGGGGAGCGGAGGAGGCGAGGGAGCGGAGAAGATGGATCGAGTGATTCTGTGTCACGCACTCGGAGACCTTTTCTTTTATTTCGTCTGTACCGATGTGTGCGTGTTCGCGCGAGTCTTGCGTGTACAAATAAATAAAACGCCGGGCGTGGTCGGGGAAATGGAAACGTGACGCGACGAGAATGCACGGAATGAGGAATAAAAAAATAATTATAATCGTATGATTCCATTCTCGCACGGTCGGATTGATCGTCGGGGCAATTATTTTCAGGAAATCCGTTTGAAATATGTAATTGGAGTGCAAAAATTTGAAGTTTTCCATTGAACTTTTATTGAGTGGTTAAGAAAAAATTTGTTACTTCGTCAGCATGCTTAATGTAAGACCATTATAAAAGAAGGGTTTGCACTACGGGACTCAATTCACCGTCTAGCCAGTATCGATTTCAGTATCTTGCTCGAGTTCATTCTTAAACAAGCGAATGGAGTATCTAGTTAAGTTGCGCTTGAAGAGGGAAATACATACATGAAGCAAATTTTTCACCATGTCCGCCCCGCGTAGCCATTCATACTCGAAGTGAGCTACCGGTATTTTAGCAGTTTCAAACAGACAATTTCATTTATTTTTGTCACAGAAAAACCATCACCAATTCCCTCACTAAATCAAAATTTGACTTCGGCACACATCGATTGATGATATTGGATCGCCTCAGGTATTCATTAATGTCACAGGAAGGGGAGCGATTCAAAACCCCAAAAAATCAGAGAGCTAAAAAAATATCCCTTTGAATCTCTTTCCAATTGAAGAAATAAGAAAATTAAAGTCACGACCTACGTTGCACGTCCATAATAAATAATATCTTTAAGACTCGATAACCTGTTTTCTTTTTGGGATCAGGAAGAAAAAAAAATTCACCAGCCGTTGATAACTTGTGTGTGTACTCCTGGTAAAAAACGTTTCCCTCACCACTGATTCATCGACACCGACATACACCGCGCTAGAGTAGAGGAACAAAAAAATATACTGCCTCTCCAAAGGAGTACAAGGACAATATGCAACTTCGAGAATTGGTTCCTTCAAATTCCTCGGGTTTCGACTCCGCGGTTAAACGGAGAGTGGGAAGCGAAATGATGAGGGAGAGAGAAAAAAAACTGCAACACGCAAGTCCTCGGAAGCGGTAGGCCTTGGATCGCGGCGGTCGGCGTACCCAGGTCCCCTCGCACTCCGAAGGATTGGGCTGTGGAGGAGGCACGCGGAGAGACATGCATTCATCCCCTCGTTGTTCTACTCTCTCTCTCTTTCGATCGAAGGGGAGAGATGAGTAAGGGGATCGGAGACGGGTTTCGAAGGGACCGCGGCGATGCGACGCGGAGGGAACGGCGATGAGTGGGGCGCAGGAAGGGAACGTCTTGGGAGAGGAGGGGTGACGCGGCGGAGGTTGCCGGGAAGAAATCCACATGACTTCGCGTGACATGGTCGCGTGAGGAGCGTCGGTACTTACCGTAGATGGGGTCGGAAGAGTTATGCGGGAGAAGTGGACATCGAAGGGTTATCATCCCGTGAAATGGATGTGTTATTTCATTGCCAGAGTGCGGTAACGCAAAAAAGAGCTTAAGAACTGAGAACTATCCACGCGGACAGCCTGGTTCGTCATCTTTGGTTTCGTAATACAAGGGAGACAGTTGAAATTCAAATGCCCTGCCGATTTAGGTCATCCACAACCGGGCGCCCTAGGACTATGTAACGAAACGTCACTAATTACTATATAAGCAGGGTTTGAAACCGCTAGCCTTGTTAAGGCGTAAGGGTCCAAACGAAATTTTTTCCTTTAATGCTGTAAATAACAATTAGGATCTAGAAATAAATATAGTATATATCAACAATGCAACTCAATTCTTAACTAAATCTGCTGCTTCTTCTGAGATATTTGTTTTTACGACAAAATCTATTTGGTCCTTATAGAGTTCACGTAATATCCTGGGATTACGATAGTATGTCTGGAAGAGAGTTCATAATTTAGCCCTACAACATGATTAGATTGGAATTTTTCATACGAAAAAACAGGCGCAAAAGCTTATCATTCACATAATATGCCATGATGTGACGTAAAAATTCAAAGGAAAGAAGCTCTTATATGTCATTGATCTTTTGTGAAAGGGCATCTCCAAAACCATTGCGATAACCAAGGAGTATCACCTAAAGCAGGGGTCCTCAAAATGTTTCAATTGACGTAAAAAACACACTAATCAAATCTAAGGTTGGTTTGACAGATCTAGGGTACATCTCACCCAATACTAAGTCCAACGGCGTGTGAAATTCACTCATCAGAGTAAGGGAGCCATATTCTTTCCCTGAGCTGCCTATGATTTCTCAGGAAGACCTGAGAAACAGCTTGGGTGAAGGTAAGAGTTCCCGAAGGCAGTAGCGGAAATCGAACCCGAGCCTTCCGGGCAGCAGCCCACTCCTCTGTCCATTGAACTATCGCGTCCACTTCAATTGAGATATCCCAGAAAAACAATTTCATGCCCTTCTCTAAATTTCAGTTATACAATAAAGTGACTTCATTGCATGGAATGAATATTTGTGAAAATGGAGACTTCACTAATATGAGTCTTTCGAAAGAGTAGCAATTAAAATGGCAAGAGTTGAATGATTTTAAAAATTAAAATCATTCATTTGTCTTTCTAGTCCAGCCCGAAATGTGTCGTAGGACTAGGAATTTAATAGGAAAAAACTAGAAGTTATATTTTTTTTATTTTAAATTTCCTTCTATGATTTTTGATCCCTCCGACAGTCAGGCACGATACACAATTTGAGAACCACTTCCCTAAAGTGACTGAGAATGCCGAGACGTTGCGAACATTGAACTTTGGTCACGTAAGTCCTGCACCGGAGTCCTTCCTCGAAGGAATCTCATCGAGACCGCCCTCTTGGATGTCGAATCGAGGTGAGCTCTGGGACATGCGGCGGGCGGCAAGCCTAATAAGGCACGAAAACTACCTTATGGAGAACGCCATCCAGATGAAAGGGAAAGCGCTCTCAACCACCACCTCCGCGAGCCCCTTCGCGAGGCAGGCCCCTGGCTTCCCGTGGATCCTCTCCATATCCCCACGGTGCTGTCGCGGATGCACCGTCCCCCCGGATTGTCCACAATTTCTGCTTTCAATTGGGACCCAATTATTCCGTACTTTTCTTTCCGACATCTCCATCCGAGGTGATGTAAGGACGGGGAGGAGAAAAATATTCGACGAAGAATAAACCGAGGATGATGACGGGGGAGAACCTGGAGCGCAGGGATGCCATAGGGAAGCCGACAACGGTGATCAAAATGATCTAAGGATCTGAAATCGATCTGTATAAAATATATGGCAATCTGATAGCTGCACATATGGGACGGTGGATTTTGAAAAGCGTACGGTGATTAACTGATGGAAATATATTTTTAGATAATCCTTGTATTAAAAAAAGGGAATATTGGAATGAACCACGTCAATACTGTTAATTTACGTTTCTTTTTCCCTGCTTGAGACTCCTTCGAAGTTGATTTTGTACAACATTGTTTTGCTGTCAATTTCCAATTTCACATCAACTGCGACAGGAAATGTCGCTTTGGAGCTCGCCATCCCTCGGATCTACAAAGAAAATATTGACTATTGTGTTACGGCTATTAAAGGGGAGTATTAATGAAGTTACGAAGCTAATGAAATTTCTATATCACGCAATCCTCATTCACTAGACATGATTTTCATCGTTAGTCGATATTGGATACGAAATAATATCATGTGCTATCGCTTTGGGATGCTTTCATGATAAATCGGTCTGCTTTTCGTTTCATAGTACATATATCCTTTAAGGTATAGGTCATGGTAGTCCAGGGGTAGAACGTTAGACTACTGACAGGAGGGAGTGAGTTCGATTCCCTGGCAAGCCTCTCTGGGAACCCTCAGCTCCAACCAAGCTGTGTAATTTTTCGAGTACCAGATCTCCCTTGAAATTACCGGCAGAGGGAAAGGTACAGGCCCCCCTTTTTACCCTGATGCGTGAATTTCACACGCCGTTGAGCTTAGTACTGGGTGAACTCTACTATCACCCACCAAACCGACCTTCGGCTAGATTATTGCGTTTATGATTTTTATCCTCCAAGTACATTAATACCCGCGTAAATTGCGCGCGGTTCAAGGCATGTTTATGTCAAGGAGTTGATCTTTAAATCCGTTAATCACTCATTTCCGATAGGCGTTCTCATTGCGAATAACGAAGGATGATCCCCATAAAGACAAAACAACAGTGAGAGGATAACAACTCTTAAAATACGACACACATCTGAGTGGAACCATATCTCGTTAAGCTCAAGTGCCCGATAGTCGCCTTCATTGCCCACTCGAGCACGCAATAACGCGATAAAACTGTAAACATATTCTCCAAATACCATCCGCTCTCCTCCTCTTAACCATCTTTGGAAGTTTATTCACGATCTTTACTCTCACAATGGGACAATCATGAGCCGGGAAATGTTCAATGGCATCATGACACGAAGAGCCGGAACAATTGCTGAATGCGACTTTAGCATCCGATCTCCGTTGCGTAGCATCGCTCTCCGCTCGGCTTCGCACGTGACGACCATACAAGAAGTTGACGACGAAGAGTGCACACACACACATATTTTTCTCGCGGTACACAGACGAAAAGGATCCCTAGCATTTTTTTTCGCTTTATGTACAACTATCGAAAACTTTTTTTGCACGAGGACGCAGAAGTATCCTCAGTCGTATTACTTTTGCCGCCCACACTATTATATCTTTCCCAGCGTTCTTTAGATCGCAAACGGTGGACTTCGTCCCCTGAATCACAACCGATTCGGAAAACTTGAGTCGATTATAAATGGGGCGGTTAATTTTTCACCGCTCATTGTTTCAGATATTAATACAAGCGAGGATTTGGAAACGCGGCGATTTGCTGTTATCCGTTTGATCCAATTATGAGTTCGTATTTTGTTTCACCAATTAAAGGATTGAAAGAAAAGAAGAGAAAATCCTCTTCGAAATCTATCGGAGTCTGTACCGCAAAATAATATTGATTCCTTAACGCAATCTCCAAAATTCCAAAGTCTTGAAATATTATTTACCGTGCTGATTTAAAAGTGACGGCTCGACGTTTCAACATATGTCGATGAAAAATAAAACTTTTAACATTTTTATACAAGATAAATTTATACACAAGGTAACATTTATAGAACAAGACACGGAGGAAGAAAATGGCTATTGACATACCGAGCATAATTCTATCAATACCTTTCGTACTTCATCTTCTCTCATTAACAAAGAATCTCTGTCTTCACGACTCACTTGAAACACATACGACACGAACGACCTTCTTTTTGCGGTGTTAAATATGCAGCGATTGGCAGATACAAATGGAGCGAAGTAATAGAGATTGACGCAAGTGTCTCTCGAGGGAAATGAAAGATTTTAATGATTTCAGCCCAGGAAAGATAAAGTCTAGCGTCAATCACATACGCACGCCTGAAATATAAACATATATATACATATAAACATATATATATATATATATATATATATATATATATATATATATATATGTTTATATATATATATATGTATGTATATGTATATATATATATACATATATATATATGCATATATATATATATATATTTTACATTACGAGAAGTCTACCAATAACAGTTAAGTTAAAGATGCCACCGATAACTTCATTAGAGTGGACCCAAATTTATATCTGAACAATACGAATACCGTTTTCCATGAACTATTGCTTTTTTTTGCCTCAAAAGTTTCCGCACATTGCATGCCCTCTGAAATGGCTCTTCGCATACCCATATTTTTAGATTCATCAAATAACCTTAATATTTAAATGATTCAATATTGTATGAATAATACATTCTGCCTTCGTATCACCTTCCACTTGTTCATCGATCAAAACTAAACTTCTTGGTTCGTCTTCCATTATATACAGATTATTTTCCCCACCATAATAACTCGTGCGCTCACCTCAACAAATTCCCTTATTTACGTAAATTATCCTTTGCTAAATTGGTTAATTATATATAAACGATTCCGCACCAGAACATTCAGAAATTTCCCCATTCAAAGTTAATATTCCTCTTGGAGTCGACGTCTTACAGATTTGGCGACAACGATGAATTACCGTACCTATTACAGTCCATTTGCATTCCAAAGATAAGGTATGACTTCAGAAGCTAATACCATCACGCGATTGGAATTATAGCAATAGATCCCAGGCATAAAAAGAAGAAAAAATGAGATTAATAGAGACACACGCCTTCAGCAATACACCCCAGAAATAAGAGAACAGTTGCTCATAGTGAAAAAGAACAGAAAATTAGAAAATCCGTACTTTTGAGATGAAGATCTATAAAATGGGGAGCACAGAAATGCACTTCAGATTGTTCATCTATGGTGTGCTGTTGGGCAAGATTAATGCTACGGATAAAAATATTCCCCGCCAGTAAATAGACACGGAAGTGACAACGTAGATAATTTATTTGGAAGAGAAGGAACATCAATGCCTTCGCTGCCTCAAATAATTTGATACGTCATTTGTAATTTCAGCTTTTTCACCAAACCTTGGTCATAAAAAACGCGAGCATTTTGCGTCTTCTACTCACCGAGATTCCACAGGGTGACAACTCCATATATATTATTGCTTCTAGTTTTTCTTCATTTTCTTGCATCGGCTCATTTCGTTTACAATGCCGTTTTAGCACCTGGTTGCAATTGCGTTCTTTTCCCGGGGATGCCACGAAAAAACTTACTTTCGGTAACAACTTGAGTTACGGATCTGAGGATACATCCGTGAGTGCATACCGCTGCATCCCTGGAGAAACCGGTTGCGGAGCTTCAATCGCTCAGTCTCGTCTCTCTCTCTCCACCTCCCCCTTTTCGAAAACGTCACGTGATTTACGTGCGCCAGTTTTTCAATGGCAAAAGGAATTAACGACAATTTGTTTGCCGGGATGGAGTGAATCTGACGTTATCGCTTCCTGTGATCACAACCGATCAAAGAGTTCCGCATGCGTAACGCGAATGAGTCGCGAATTGAAATCAGTCCGAACGGAAAGACTGGTGACGCCTGAAGTCGATCGATGTATGTATTGAATACACGACCATTTAGAAATTTTTTCGTCGGATCGATGATATCTCAATCATACGCGAGGAGCTATCATATCTTCACGTCACAAAAAAGCAGGTGCACGTCAACATTTTCTTTAAAATCAATCACACACCTGATCAAAAGTCGGTTATTAAACGTCGAACTGCAATGAAACACGACGGCAATTTCCGTGAAGCTCTCCGAGGAATTGCAACAGATGACAGGGAGGAAAAAACTTTGGCGAGGAAAACCTCATTACTGTGCGTAAAAATTCAAACCTCGTAAGGCGAATCGATAAAAAAGGATTAAATTGATGCTTTGAATCTAAAGAATGTGTAAGAAGCGCTATGTGTTCACCACATAGCTATTTTTTGGATAGCTCAAATCTAGTTAGTATATCAGGATTGCTGCCGAGTTGACTCCGAATGTTTCTATTGGTGGGAAGGAAATTCAATAAAGAAGTGCCAGGCAGGGTGTGGGAAAATAGACGCTTCTTGGGAGAGGTCCTAAGGCGTTAGGAAAAGTGGATGCAAAGTATTTTGCTGGGCGAACGAATGTCTGACTGTCATAGAGAGGAGGACTTTAGGCTAGCAAAGTAGGTGAGTAAAAGGATAGGATAGACTGGTTGGACAAAATGAAGACACGAAGTAAGTAAGCGGAATTTAAGAAAAGTTTAATGTAGTATGGGGTGTCAGGTTGTATCTTTTCGAATGAAGCTGGAAAGTGTAGCGATGATCAGTCCACGTCCATCCGAAACCTAACTCAAACGGCAGACTACCAATAACAAAAATGTCACGATATTAGTTATTATTCCAAGGACCATTTTCCAGAAAGAAATTTCCTTGATAATCATTATCAAAGATAAGACTAAAAGCGCCGTAAACAGCAGCCGAAAAATGTTACCATGTAACTGTCGACTTACCACGCCCAGAAGTTCTGAATATATAATCCTTCATTCGCCACCTGGTAAAATGAACTTGCCAAAGGCTATCGGGAATATATTTCAAGGCTGATTAAAAGGTAATTTATTACACAGAGCCAGGAGGTTACACGAAGCAAAAAGGCCTACATAATATTATGCCTTTCAGGCCGAGCGGTAACTTCTCTAAACCCATTTCATAAGTCGCCTAACCTGATTATGCCTCATTTTTTTGCTGAAAAATATTAACGTTAGCGAAGAAAATATCTTATCAAAGACGTACGAAAATGTGTCTCAATTAGATCGAAATTAGTTTTTCAGCAGAAGAATGAGATTGATAAAAGTATTAACCTATTTTTGGTACACTTACTTCTTACCTTATCCTTATCAGCAATTGAAACCAAATAATAAAAATTTAAATATTTAAAACGTATGAATTGTTACACGGGCCTAATATTAGTATTAGAGTTAAGTCTATTTTCCCCTCATTTATTCTTAATTTTTCTATGGATATTCGAATTTTCCGACTTCTTTGTGCATACCAGATCCCATTACTTTTGATAGCCCTGTGATAGCGTGTCTATAACTGTCTTAAAAAGTACAAAATACAATTGAAACGCATGGCCTCACCTAGAAATTCTAAATTAAATGGTTCACATAAAAGTAGAGCCTTAGCCCACTCTAAATAGTTTTCATTTTTCAAGGCCCTTTGATCGGCCCCATTGGCTTACATAAAGAGAATGAGGAATGGCGACAAAAGAAAATAAAAGATTTTGGGTAGCATGATATCTTAGAATTCCATTCCCAACGTGTGCTCTTCTTTTCCTCTTTTCTTGAGGTTTGCGGCGAGGACCGCCCGCCATACTCTCCAGGACTTTGCACGCAAATTTTTGCTCATTTTATTTTACTTCAAAGTTATACTCTCAATGCGTACTATCCTCAACAAAACACGTTTTCCCTCCTCTCTTCAAACTTACTGGCCAGCTTATTTTCAATTCCGTCTTCCATTTCGAACATGCTAGTGTGTTTTTGGCTGAAAGTAGCCTCTCATCAATCACTGGCCAGTAACATAGCAGTGAATACACGTGTAGGAGGAAAATCCCCGCCTTGAACCGGCCCCGGGGCCCAAGGTTAATTCTTGAGGACCACTACACAAAACCTTTTTCTCTTCTTTCCTAAAAAATCTACCTTGTATTAATTGATAGAAAACCTCCCTCAAAAGAAAAATTCGCTATGTTTTCCAGGTGGGTAAAGCGCTCGGCTACTGGGCGGAGGGTCCTGAGTTCAAACTCGGATGATCCCTTAGGGTTTTCTGAGAGCGCTGCCAATCTATGTGATTATCTGTGTACCAGGTGTTTCAGGTAAAGGGACTGATAAACATACTCTAAATTTCACACTTCCTGAGGGCTTTGAGGTGAGCTCTACCTTCACTATTAAACTAAACCTTACGATTAAGAATGCATCTGGTTTGGTAGAAAGCCTAATGTATATTCCCTCGCCCACAAGTGCCGGTAAAGTGAAACTTGCTTTCGAGTATTTATTACTACGAGTCTTGAGGATCAAAACTGATTCCATAAATAACAGTAAGCGATGTGTAATGACGAAATGAATTCTAGCTGCGTTCATTAATGTTAAAAAAAACCCCAAAACATAGGTTCATCAGAATTTAAATCGAATTATGAAAAAAACCGAATGAAACCGAAACAGTGATGCCAGAAGGGAAAATTGATGATAATGCTATCTGAAATAATAGACTGACTAATGTTGAGTGTCTGATTGTATCGCATATAAGGTAAACACGAAAGTTTATCAAAAGTCAAAAGTGTGCATTGGTTTTCACCTTGTGGTGATTTCAACGCCCATCATAGGGAGGATGGAGGCATACTTAGGTAAAACTATGACAATAAAAATATAGTGAAAGGATTAATTACTGTGGCAAAAATGTAATCGTAAATCATTCTTTTCAAGCGTTATTTCCTTTAACTCAGCTGGCCAAAAGACAAGAATTCACTAAGAACTAAGTTTATTACGAAGATCAGTAATCCCTTAAGTACATGAAAAAAATCCAACATTCGATTTGATAGAGCATTACAGTGCTATGGGGCAACTAAAATTATTTAAATCAGTTAAACAAAACGTAAATAAAGTTACCACAGATGTCCTGATGCCATGGGGTCCTCAAAGGTAAGGGTCCTGGAAGGACTAGGTGAAGAGCGAAACATATCTTTAGAATAAGAATCTATTTTTATAAATGGAAACATCATACCACGACGATTCGAGTACTTATTTGTACGTGGAAGAAGCAAATTCCAATTCCATTGGTTGCTCCCCAGCTCTTAAATATAAAACTTGCTCTCGTTAAAGTCTTTAATTAACTTTCACGTTATTTACTTGTTACTCTTATTATTCCTTACCATCCACCATTCCACACAATTAAGTCTTTAGTATGCCACTTTGAATATTTACAATTAAGCAATCCCATTCGTTTTCCTTATATAAACTTTTGTCTCCATTTAGTAGTCAAACTATGAATTCATTCTGTCGTTCAATCCAGTTCAAGCATTCTTCTAAAACGTCGCATTTGAGCGCAGCCACTTTTCCACATTTCTTATTGTAACGCTGCCATCTTATTAGGATTACGCAAAAAAATGACGCCACGTGCATTTCAAAATGTAAGTAAGAGAGGGTAGCACGGCGTGATGCACACAGCTGGGCACCTACTTGCGTATCAAAGTCAGACGATCAGATCGCACTTCCTCATCAAGACATCGACGCGCGCAACCAAGCAGGACATCACAGGTGACGAAGGGGGTCGGGCACTGCAAGCATGTCTGAAAGGGTCGCCGGAGCGAAGTTAACGGCTCGACGCTCACACTCGAGACGAAAGCCCGGCCTTCCGAGGCGAGGGACACCGTAGGGACGTGGAAGGCGCTTCCTTTTAACGGCTCGCCAAGGCGTGAAAAATGACCGACCGAGCATTTTTTTCTTTCTCTCGCGTTTTGCATTCGGCAAAGAGCGAACGCAACACTGCCTCCACCCTACATATGCATGTACCAGTGTCCACCTCCGCCTCTGCACTCTTCCCATCCAGTTCTCTCCTTGCCCTCTTTCACCTCCTCGCGGCTTGGCTCACGGCCTTGGTCTCGCCAGGTATTTTTACGAGTTCAAACACGTTGGAATATATCTAGTCTCTGCCCCCACCAACCTCCCTATTGATATTAACATCTGTATTTGTGTTTACACCAACGATCATTTGGTGAGTTTATTACTCTCGCTTCCTCCATACGGTATAAAATACAAGCTGGGTCCCAATTGCATCAATTTCGCCCTCGTACAAAAAACCAATGAGTTCTAGGTGCAATTTCATTGGATATCATTACGTCAAATGGTTAGCAATAAAATTATATTTGAAACAGAGAAATGAAGTAGTGGAGGTAACTCGAAGAAATTTGAGTGGGTATAAAGACATGATAAAGATCGCGGTTGAAAAACGAAAAATGTTTTGCGAGCTACGAATCAAGAGAGTCTACACGATTCCATTCGCTTCGTCTTGGGAATTCGTCTGCCTTGCCAACATTTCTCTAGATTGTTTCAACCAGTTTACGGTAACTTGAACAATCCTTTTCCGAAAAGTGAATGTATTTGCTGAATGATTTACTCGGTCATTGCATGAGACACGGTTTTTGCATTTTTGCGAGATCCTCTCTCGCGTCATTTTTATGAATGCGCAGGTATGATTAAGCGGTGACTTATGTGCCGAATTTCCACTTCCAGGGACCGGGCTCTATTTCATGATCATGAGGGGATAGTTTTGTCAACCTAATTCCGCTCCGCACCGTGTCACCTCTCGTGAAGAACGGTACTTGTGTAATACACAATCTGAGCACCATCGAGTGGTGGGACGTAACATGTGAGCCACCCTTAGACTTTCGTCAAGATGGCGGTAACTTGGTTGCTTGGTTTATTTCCAGGCCGTTTTCTCCTTTATCAATCCCACGCCAACCTATTAGCTCGCTTTATGTAACAAGCTTGCATGCGGTGCGGTACAAGCTTGTGCTCCTTTTTAAGGGTGGTGACCTAACACCCCCCGCCACACGCCCTTGCGGCGGCTTGCGGGGTATTGTGTATATGTAGATGAAACTTTTACAAAACCCCAGGAAAAAATCTTTTATAAAAACATAATTTTTCAATGGAAGTATATGACTTAATTTCACTCGAATCTACGTAATGTTGGTAAACCGAATTAAGAGCCTATCCATAAAATTACAACGATAAAATACCCTCTTTACATTCCTTACGTATTATATTAGGATGCCAATTTCGGTACCATCGCATACCTAATGTTCCTAGAGATTCACTGTAAGAGAACCAGCGTTCAGGGACATTGATGTAACGGCTATAAACTCGAATATGTTATTAAAACTGAAGTTTTCATGAAAAATTAATAAATCCATACTCATATTTATCCAACACATGTTAATTAATTTCCATAAAAATAATAAGTCACATGCCAAAGAAAATCCAGTTTTCATAACTTTCGTTACTAATACCCATTGAACATCGGCATCTCTTCCGTGGTCGCCAGTGTCGGAGCTCGACTTAACGTGACAGCTGGACTTGTACTTTCGGTCCAAGTCTCGGAAAGATATACTCGCATACTGCAAGCCCCCCACAAGCCTGTGTACTTAAGAAGTAAAGAACAAGGCTTATTAGGTGCGTCCATTCTCTTGGACATGTAGAATGCGGAAATCCTATTATGGTTGAGGAAATATCCTGACATGCATGTTAAAATATTAGTGGTGTTAAGCTGGGAAAAGAAGAGATCCATTGATTTACTGTTTTATTTATTAGTGGGTGAGGAAAGGAGGATACCGTGTGGAACGTGGGATGAAACATGGAATGGAAAGGAAAGGAAAAGAAGTCTCGGGATATACTAATAGATATTAGTACGACAAAATGGGTTTTGGAAGTTAGGACATTAAAAGCAAAGGAGAAGAGAAGAGCTTTTTTTTAGATCAAACGAAGGAAATGAAGAGAATAGGAATTAAGGACGGAGATGAACGAAACACTTTATCCCATTGAATGATATTTTCTCCCTGGTTTGTTATAATATTCAGCAAGATCAACTTGAACACCAACCAGAACCTTCAGTAAATGTGCCAAGCACAAAATAACTATAACATCATAGACACCCGTAAGGGAGCGACAAACTTTTTTGTCACCGTGGAAGATAATTGAAATGTACACTACGACGTTGGTCGATGGCTAAAATTCTGTAGCACGAATGCTGGAGCCCAAGGTAGATATATCATCTGCGCTGGACAGACCGTTGATAATTAACTGAAACAACAAACTATGGAACGACGCTGGGACGGCGATGATGATGAATAACCTATCCGCTAACCCCCTCCCCCGCCCCACATCCACGGTGCCACGCCCCGGGCGACCCGGACGGTCGGCCCGGAACTAATAAGTGCGCATATTTATTCAATATAAATCATGAGGCACTTCGTTGGAAATGGGAGGTCGGAGGAGCGCGAGAGCGTATCTTCTTTTCGGCAAACTACCGCACAACCAACGGAAATGACGTTTGTAACGATTTTGATTAGTACGGCGGGCGTAATACGAGGGTGCTTGACGGGGGCAAGAAAAAGGATCACGCTTCCCAAAACGCATTCGCTCCTTTAATTGTTAATAAGAGTCCAAAGAATAAGAGCGAGATCTCATTTCAGGTGAGGACGATAAACAAAGGAAGAAGGGAGACGCGCTTGCACACATACATCTCTGCTCCGTCCTATCCAACACTCGCGTCTCAATTTTCTTCTTCGCCGCAACGGGTCGTCGTTTCGCTTTAAATTAATAAAAAAAGGACACGAAAATAAATCAACTGAAGCGCATATATATCTTTTTACTTTCCGTAGGGTTCTATGCACGCGTTCCCGTGACAGCATATATTTCTCCATCGTCCCCACCGCGCCGTCTATGATTGTGATGTATATTTTCTCCGACGCCGGGGGGAGGGAGGGGGTGTAGAATGCGCAGTGAAAGGCGGAACAGGGTGTCCGGCGGAGGCTGGGGGTGTCCAGCATTGGTAGGACAACGCTTGGACGACAGAGAAAGAGAGAGAGAAAGAGATACGCCTGCCCAAAAGAGAGTTGCGTTGCGACACGTGGCGGCGGAGGAGGCCATGCGCCCTGACAATGAAAGGGTGAGAGGCACTATGGGATAGGGCGGTACCTCCGAGAGCACGACTTCCATTTACCACTCCTTTTACGCTCTGAAATATTTGCTGGTGCTTATCCTGAAACCCACGGAGGCGTAGTAGCCTAGTGGGTAGTGCGTTGAGCTGCCGATGCCAGTGTCCTTGGTTCCAATCCCGGGTGACACTATGGAACAACCTCATCTTAAATCCCACATACGTATTCGGTTTTCTGAGTCAAAATTTCGTGCGATAGCAGAGAAAGGAAATGCCTTCTCTACCTTAGTTAATTTATACGTTTGAAACGGTATCATAAGAAATACATAAATGTTCTTATCTTTAGCGGGTTTTCTTTCGAGTAATGGTGGTTACTACAAGAATTATTCAACAGCCGAATGAATTCCTTTGGGCTGATTCGATTGGAATAGGAAATCTAGGGCAGGTGACAAGTAAGTGATAGAAATGAAATGAGAATCGAAAGATGTTCTCAATCGGAATTGACCTATTGCCTGTTTACCCTACACCTATGAATGCCTAGTCCAAACAAACTCGGAAGAATGTCTATATTAATGCTGTCCAGCATGCAAAGATTTGATGAGATCGAAGAAGGATTCCCTCAAGTTAGGGAATCGAGTAGTAGTAGTTTTGAGGGGAGGCGACCGACAGCTAAGGTCATTTGCGCCATAGGGGATGGATAGGAAAGGATGAAGGGTGGAGAGAAACCCGGCGTCGGCATTAGCCTACTCTTTACGAAAGGCGCCAAGGGGTCCGCAGTTTAACGTCCCATCCGACGGACGGCGTACTCACTCAAAGTGCCCTCCACAAAGCACCTCAAGTAGGGATCGAGATACCTCTGAAAAATATTCAACACCGCCGGGATTTGAACCCGCGCCCTCATGGTGGGAAGCCAGTACGTTAGCCCCCGCACCATCTCGATCCTAGGGAATCGAGCTAAAGCCAATTTGAGAGCATAGACAGCTGCACAGTTTCAGCCCAATCGTACCCTCTATCTAGTACTTCGTGGTTTTCGGTGGTGTCAGTCAGTTATAAATTTTAGCGGAATTGATGGGTAAAGCATTAATGTATAATACATATGATGCGGATATATACAAACAAAATAACAATCGCATACACGAAGGCATTCTTCAGCATCATTATATGAATAATAACTTGTAGTGTAGTAATTATTCGGAAGTGTCACTATTTTTTAGTATAATATTTTTCAACGTCTATTCAATTCGCTCGTCAAAATAATCGAGTTCCAAGAAAATGCGGGAGCTGCCGCAACGGTAACTTTTAACGGTGCCATCCACTAATATGCATTTCAATGCAACAATTTCAGAGTGTAAAAATCAAAGCGAATGATTTTTACACTCTGAAATTGTTGCATTGAAAATAATCGAGGTTTTTTTACTAAATTCATGACCACAAACGCGAAGAATTCTTACGTTCCTACCTTAAAAATTTCAAGAAACTGCTGGAGATACCTCAACGGTAACTTTCAACGGAGTCATCCGCTAATATGCATTTCAATGCAACAATTTCAGAGTGTAAAAATAATTCGCCTTGACCGGGATCCCGGTCAAAGCGAATGATTTTTACACTCTGAAATTGTTGAATTCCTACCCTAAAATTAATTCAAAACTTAAGAAAATCATAGACGCACTTATGTCTATGTCCAATGCCGTTAAAGTACACATTTCATGCAATTGTCATGCACTCTTTGGGTAAGTACAGGTATTCCATTTGTCTCAGGAAGGCAACCAAAACCGGCCTTTTTTGACTGCATATAGCTGGTTGAAAATATTATTCTGCGCATTACCCTCCTTTCGGGGAAATATGACTGCTGCCATAAGAATATATTTTATAGCGATATGCCAGATTGGCGAGAAACGATTTACGCAGGTCATTAATATAGATAATGGTAAAATATTTTATAGACTAATAACATAACCCATAAAGATGTTCACTCATTGCCCCCACACCGAGCATGCTTTCTACATTTTTCAACGTATGACTCGCCATAAGCGGTTCACGGCAGGGTAATAATTATAGAATTGATACCTTAGCTTGGATCTACAGTGAAGAATGCTAAAGTAATCAATCATCTTCCTTATTCGTTCCGAGGGGCAGATTCGTTGATCTCTGCACTCTTCTTGGGCCTTTACCGCGCTCGCAGGCTTGATTAGACCCGATGAACTCCCAAACCAGCCAGCATGGTGAAAACTCGAGAAGAATGCAAAGATTGATGATCTTCCTTTGTAAATCTATATAAAATTCATAAATGGAACTGGAGTTGACCCACCATGAAATGAAAGGCGGTGATGGGACGAAAAGATGAATTTATTCCCGGATACTGAGGTCCGCTCTAATTTGTGGAAATTCATGATAAATAACTTAAGTATTACTTTTCCAACATTCTTTCATAACAATATACTACACGTTGCCGGCGTCGGAAGGCGTCGTACATTCGGAAAAGCATGATTTTAAGCAGTCAAATAGATATTTTTCGTATTATTCATGTTCAATTGTCAATCAAAGATAACTGTGTATTCCTGGAAACCCATTCTACAGCCATGAAATACATATCATATATTTGATGCAGGATGATGTTTACTTTCATAATACGCAGTACTATTTCACTTAATGTTGATGGTGAAATGTTATGCCAAACTTTCCGCATTTTTAAGAACTATTTGTAAAATTTGGGCAAATTTGGGAAAAAGCTAGCAAGTTTCACGAGTGACTGGCACGTGTTTTGACGATATAAAAATAACATATACGTGCTGTTCTCTGATTGCAACAGGGCAGATAGAACTGATAAGTCGGCTTGAAAGTAAATCCTTTCCGAAACTACGTAAAGTCCGCATTTTATTCCGGGTTCGCCTACATATATATGTGTGTGTGCGTGTATGTGTGTGTGTGGCTGTGCGAGACTTTTCTTTTCTCACGACCAAAAACGCGATTAAATCACGATGGACGCATGGAAAAAAGTCTCACTGGATGGCAACCTATGTTTATGTATCCAAGAGTATCCAGTGTCGGGCTACAAGGGGTTAATTCCGCTAGAAGAAACTCGTTCTTTCCTCCAGCGCTGGAAACGGTAAAGGCCCGTAGCTGTCGTCGACACCCCGTAGGTGTTATTTTCTTTATGCGCTGCCTCCTCTCCTGTTTTCACTGCGTCCTCGCGTATTCCGTCCCGAAGACAACCAGAGGGAACAAACAGGACGGCTCACCACACCTCTCCACCAACGAATAACGAATGCTCGGACTGCGACACGGAACATTTCAAGCATTAAATTCGAACGGCGAAAGTCTATTGACGGAATTTGGCATTTTCAGTAAACTTAATTTCATTTCACCTACCATTTTGACAATTTAACAAAAAAAACAAGCAAATATTTTAGGAATAGGTTTAGAAAATTGCGAAAAATATTTCGCCCAAGACGTTGGAAAATTGGAAATACCGTATATTCGTTCCCTTAAGTACTTTACCCGTTTCAAAGTCGTTACCAACCAAAATAGTCCCATGAATACTCGCCATCAAACCATCTGTTATTCAATCGATCTATGGTGTTTAGGAACCAGCTGAACACTTCTCTTCTTCAACAAAGCATCATCAGAGGCTGGAAGTACACTGCACATCTATACATTGAGAGAATAGTTTCCGTCATTCCATTACCTTTATAAGCATTATATTCTGCGAGTCATCCTAAGATCATGTGTCAAGGGTTGTTCGAGCATCATGCATAAATTATGCTACGGATGGAAAGGGGATACTGGGTAGTAATATTAGTAAATCAAGAAGACAAGTGAGCCAAGCCTTAAACTCCACATGGCCTTGGACTGATCAACGTAATATGCCGTGATCCCGAATGGTACTAGAGAAAACATAATTATTGCTATTCTCAAAATCGAAGCATAATACGTATAAGTAATAGAAAAAACAACAGTTTGTGGACTGATGTACTAATGACAATAAAATAGTTTTACTATTTACAAAAATAAAACCTAGCTTTTGTTTTCATGGATTTGTTGTGTGTGTGTATATACATATATACACACACACACACATATATATAGCGTAATAAAACATTTTTAACACATCTATGTGTTAAATCTATCAGTTTGAATGCCCACTTCTAATTTATTCAGAGATCTATTTACTGAACCTGAAATAATTATATTTACAATGTTAAAAAAATCCAAAAAATCTCTCAGATCTCCTCTGAGCCTTGATGAAAAATTTAATTAAAAACTCCAATGCCACGCAAATACATCCAGGGTAAACTAAAAGTGGCTCGATAACTAAACTGATATAAAATCTCATTTAATTTTTCAGACTACACTCAATATATTAGTTTTTCTGCAAATACTCACCTTCTTCGGCGTTTTTAATGAGATTTGAAATAGCAAGCACATCTCTTTAATGAATCCTAAATATTGTAGCTGATAAAAGGACTCAGCTGCAAATATATCCTCGCGAATTCTTCAAAATTTAGTTCGTTGTCCACCTTTTACATTTTATATTGTTGCCGGCCCCGGTGGAGGCGGGGTATCGTCCTCGCCTACCAACCCAGAGTTCGCGGGTTCGATTGCCGCCTAGGTGAATTTTCCTCCATCTAGGGCTTGGTTGTATGTGATTGTCTTCAATATAATGTCTGTAATGTAAGGGTTAGGTGGAAGAAGGGACTATAGGTCTCAACCTCGCCCAATTAAGTCGATAAATAAATAAATAAAATTCAAATACACCATAGAAACCTCAACAGCTTGAATTATTATGGCAGCGACATCTGGTTTTCCTTTTAAGTTTATAATTACAGAACTAATTGTTCTTGATACTCCAGGTGTATCCGATCGACGAAAACGTAATGAATATTTCCTTCCGACAGGAACTCAACTTATCGCCTCGAAAGGTTTGGCGAAGGTTTCGCAAGTAAAGGGGTTCGACGTTCCACAAACGATAAGATTCAATCCAACTGGACCATCTGGAAAGTCCGATCGGAAGCCATGAAATTCGACCTCAAGTCCGAATAGGCGGCAAATCCTCCTGACGGCCCTTATTTAATCCCCTAACGCTCTTAAACCTTTCGAATCCTCCCCTCTTTCCGCTCCCTCCAGCGGCGACCGTCAGCACAGCCAGTCTTCCTTTTGGGTGTACGTATTGGCACCTCTTATCACTCCTCCGTGCCCTCGACACTCCTCCGTTGTGAGTTGCGGGGGACACGGGAAGAGGAGGAGGTCCCCCTTTTGGAAGAGGCTTGCTTCTTCATTCTCAACAACCGCACACGCTCGGGTCGGGACGTGTACACGGCTTGTACAACCACGCACCCACGTCTTACAGTTTCGGGTCTCTCTCTTCCCACGCGGAAAGTGTACGTTGAGCTGTATAATGCGATATTTCCCTCCTCTCACGGGCGACTGACATGCCTCTCGGAGATAAGGGAAACGAAAAAGGGAAGAAAAGAAACACTAATAAATAAATATACGCCCCGGGAACTTTGACGGCGGGTTTCATTCACGCGGAATCGCTGTTCGCCCGTGGGACATAATTGAGAGGGATGACGGGTATGGGGAGGAGAAGAGCGCCTTGGTGCCCAAACGTTCTCCGAACTTCTCTTGAAAATAACCATCGATCTGCTTTATTCATTTCGCCTAATCGCCGGAGTCGGAAGCGGAGTTGATTGATTGATGGGTTATTTAAGTTTTCACGCGTATTACTTTCTTCTCCTCCCTCTTTTTCCTTTCTTTCTCTCTCCCTTTTTCTTCTCTCCTCCGTGACACGCTTGTAGTGATGTTTTCGTTCGGTTAGATATGGAGCAGGTCCCGACAACGGAAAGTTGTCGTCTCGAAGCGCAGAGAGAGAGAGGGAGGGGGGAGGAGAGGGATCGAAAGGGGGGAAAAAAGGGTCGGCCCACGCCCGTGCCCGCGTATCTCGTCCGAGTGATCCGACCTCTCGGAGAGGAAGAGGTGGAGAGGCAGGAGAAAAGAGATTCTCCGGTTCGAGGGGAGCGTGTATGTCACGTCCCAGTCGACCGGTGTGAATAAAACACAAAAGCGGACAAGGTTCGGTCGAAAGGGGATCGGTGCGGCTTTGTCGAAGCAACGGTCACGCCCATTGGTTCGGTTGTCACTCGTCCGGCATCCGAGGGACCCTTCTTGCCCTCTATCCCTCCCAACTTCCTTCGAGTATGACGATGTGGTGAAACGGATGCGATTTATGAGAATTTCTGAATCCACTAAATGCTCCCACAGTGGAATTTTCGTCAATACAACGCGTCCGATTTAAATGTTTGCAAAACTCGCGCGTCGAAAAACAAGTCCGTACATCCTCCGTGAGCGAAGTCGGAGAGGTGAATGCTATCTGAATCCATCGAGCACTCAAATCTCGTTAAACCCGATAACACACGCTTGTGAATTAAACCCATGACTCAAAACTCACGCATGCCTGATTCCGCATTCGAATCAGCACACAGTGTGATAAATGACGTCTATGGGTAGGCAAAAAGATGATGCAAATTAATCGATTTAGTATCTTTTTCAAAGACTGCTGCAGATGATGGGTAGGAGATCTCGGAGTTCCATCACCTTCACGATGGGACGATACTTGCAGGTTTGGAAAGGGGGGGAATGGTATATTTGAGAGATGTGCCATGACCAAGAGTAAATGGCACAACAAAACATATTTCTATTATTTCTGTTCGTATTTTCATGATTCACTTCATGAATAAAGAGTCCGGATTATGTGAATATAATATTTGATATTTGGTGTTTATTAAAAAAAGCCCACCGAAAAATCATCCAGTTAGTACGCGATCCAGTAAATTGATCGGGTCGAATCACTTGAAACCTTCACGGAGCTTGGGAAGATGTCGGTTTTGACACCGCACTAATACACCGCTGACATGGCAAAATTAATTATAATACGCTTTGACATATTTCATTTTTGGATAACTCCATCCCAATTTTGATGTAGTATTAAAGCAGGATGGAATCGTGATCGTAATCCGGAATCTGAATTCGCAAGCGTTTACATCACTGCGTATCATTCTTTCATTAGGGTTTATGATTGGCATTGAATCAAGGTATTCTACCCATTAAAGATCGGTTTTGGACGGTACCTAATGATCATCATCATCTACTTACTACGAGAACGTCCTATCGTTCGCCACATATTATTTCCGTCTTAATTGCTTCGGAACTTCTTAGCTGCTATTACATTGTTCGACCCACTTCCTTCCTCTACCCTGCTCACTCAAAATTCTAATTCACGGCCTTCAACATCCCGCTACCTTAGAAAATTCCCTCCACCAACTTTTTTGCCTTTCTCGTATACAATTGAAAATAGCAATTTGAACGAAGTTCTTCACAAACTGAATACCACACACAATATTTCCAAATACTTGGAAAATACCTCCTGCACTAGAATACAAACATACCGTAGAGACAGTCTTCCGCAGAGAGACAGTCTTCTACCATGGCCTTCGCACTGTCATATTTTCTACCATTAACCATCCTTTCTCTTCCGATTCGTATTGGATTTTATAAATATGTCAGCTGGAAATGGCGTTAGAAACATTTCAGTGGAATATTTAGCGCTCTTTACCCGTTACAACAATCATTTCTTCACGATATCTTCAAGAAAATATTGTATAAACGCCACGACGAAATTGATTTTTAGAGTTGATTTTAGCGGAGAACACATCCGCTCTCTCCAAATATATATATTGAGTCGTAGTTGTCATTTTAACAATAATTTAAATGGTGAAAGATATATGTTTATACATCAAGGTGTCACAATTATTTTTCATATAATTATCGGAATATGATCCTAAATACTCCTTCCCTATGAAGTTCCTAGAACAGCTTCTGAATTCATTTGTGCACGAATGAACAAGACAAGCCACATGGAGACAGAAAATACTCGATTGGGTGTAAAGGCACACTCAGTTGGTAATATGGTTCAGGCAGTGGGCTTTCAAGGCGATTCGGTGGTTTTGGTTCTATCTTAACGAAAAACCGCATTTCAGAAACCCTTCACATGAAAAAAATGTATGAAGTCCACCCTCAAAGGAAGAATTTAAACCCAAGAATCTCTGGTAACGGGGTAAATCTTTGTGCTGTTCAAATTTAAGCATCTCAGTGCGATAGAGTTTGGCCACCGCAAAAACGTCGAGGCGTGTATATCAAGTTGTGAATGGATAGCATTGTTTGCATTAGGGAAGTGCGATTTAACATTTCATGGTTAGTTTATTGAAATGCCCTCCAGCGCTCTACTATATGTGATAGACGAATGATATTGCTGGACTTGCCGGGTTGATAGAGCAACACATTTCACGGACATTAAACATCTTAGTTGATTCAACCCAATATTGCGCGGGTATTAAAAGGCATCTGCCATGTTAACGGGGGCAGGCACACATTCGGCTCAATTTAGAGCTATCGTCAACATGATATCCTCGGCATATTTTCGCTCAATTCGATCCTAAAACAAGGCCGTACCTCGCGGGAAATAACAAGGCCGGTACGCGTTGTGTATGTTACTGGTGCTGGAACCTGCCCTGCTGTAGTTCGCATTTCATTTCTCCGCCAGTCTATACCAACGGCTTATTGACCCTCTTTTTTCCTTCTGACCCACTGTGCACCAATACGAAAACGAACAATGATTACATTCACGCTAACGAAATATACCACACTTCCGCCATATTTTTTTTTTCAATCCTACTCTAGACTATCGTAACCAATTGAAGATTAAATGGTACGTAGTACATGCTGCTTTCGCAACTGTGATCAACGCGGTAGCACTAAGGGGGAAGAAATAAACATCTCACCGTATAATTTAAATAAAATATTACAAACAGCATATTACGTATAATCTTCCCCATCACACTAAACTGTTTAATGGTTTCTTCATTTAATAATCACATTAATACTGTGCTATCAGTTCTTATAAGCCTTTCCTAAATAATATTATCGGTCACATAGTCAAGTATAAATATTGTGCACCATGAACTAAACTGTGTTAGTAATCTATTGGCTGGGAGTGTCCTTATTGAGTTAGAGTAGCCATTTGGTACGAGGTTCAGCCTGTATGGTAGATGCTATAGAAAGCGTAATCCTTAGGGTGAGATTTTATGGACCGTCATTTTTATAGCCTACGGTAAAGCGTTGTGGCGCCGACAAGAAGGCGAGTGGGAGGTGGGGTGTTGATGGTAGGTGTGGGTAGGGAATGAGTAAAGTGATAGGGTTTTAAGGTAATTTTGCTCTGAGGAAAAATCAGTCTGCTGGAGCCAAACGGCAGATAATGCCACTCACCTTTCAGGGTTAAGCTAAACAGGAATAGGAAACGTGATAAGTAATCGACTGCCATTCGCACGCGGTTGCCAGCTTCCCTAGAATCATTCTTTTGTACCATTTTAATAAAAAATTTCCGTAAAAGCTTAAAAAGTGAGCCTAGAAAAGAATCAAAAGTTATTATTCCCAGGGATGATATTGACGCATTTCTTTCTGTAACCATTAGCGACTATGTATGTAATGTACAGTACATCAATATCGTGTCAATGAAGCGGAGAAGAAATTCGCAAACAAATTACAATAAAACAACCAGGACATTGGACTTACTGTGGTCCGTATAAGTATAGGGTAACCGGGAAAGGGCGCGATTTTAGAGATGAGGTTCGAGTGTTGATGGCAGTATAAAAGGTGCAACTAAGTGATTGATGAAGGGCTTGTACATCAATTTTTGGTTACTTTAAGTTTATGTATATTTTTTTGTCCAAGATGTAGGTTACGGAATGCAAAAACCACAGTATCCTTTTCATTAAATAATACCAACAACCAACCCAACAGAGTGAATTTTTCCTGTTTCAAAATACATATTTCCTTCCGGAAAATTTTAATTTCATTATATTCGGTAAAAAAACGTGGTGAGATTTATTTTTATCGCTATGTTTTCCAGTTACCATACGGCAGGTTGGAATACATTCCTCAACATCTCCTGCAAATGAGAGGAGTGGAAACATTCTACAGTAAAAAAATATGGCAATGACCGAAAGGTTACGTAGGAAGAACACTAGCAAGCTGAGCTCCTCAGGTTTTATTCCCGTCTTTCTTTTTACGCCTAGCTGTATATTTATAAGTGTGAAGTCATATAATGTAAGTGTGAAATTTGAGTGGCCATATTATTAAATTCACTGCCTATATGAAAGTTACAGCATAAAACATGTGCTGAGATAATTGTCACTTCATAACGGTACACGCTCGATGTAATAGTTTATACCAGATTGTTTAAAAGGATTTTTAATAATCTTTTTTTCGATTTTATTTATTCTTGTCCAATACAAGATACTCCCCCAGTCACGTGGTAAGTCACATTAATTTTAAGGCAACGTCGCCAGTGAAATCATCTCGTAGGAAGAGACCGCCAGGCGGTGACTTACAAGGGCCCAAACCTATTCTTTTTTTCCTGACGTTTCTCTTAAACCCTTTCGAAAGAATAAGACGTCATCCGAAGACGACGACGGCCGGCATGAGCACGGGCTGAGGAGAAGGGATTTCGGGAAATCTGGAGTGCGAAAGGTGTTGTGTGTGTTAACGGCCTGAAAATGAGCATTCTTTCCAAGGGTCCGAAAGTATATACATACATGTATGCATAGAGATGCAGCTTTACACATACGCAGCGGTAATAAAGGAAGGAATGAAAAATCCCACCCTTTCACACGGATCCGGTCTCCGCCCATTTTCCCCCCGCCGACCGCCGCGAGATGAACGCATGAGTGGGAATGCGCGCGGGAGGGAATTTTGAACTTATATGCGGGGAAAAGAGAAAGAAAAGAAACGAAGAGGATGGGGAGAGGAGAAGGATGAGAGGTCATAAAAAATGGATAACCTAACCCTGCCACATAAATTCCGAGGCGTCAAAATTTCGGGGCTTAAGGATGTTAGACGTCAGGCGACCCACGGCGAGGGAGGGCAGGAGAGGAAACGGGAGAGAAAGAGAGAGAAATACGTACCCACGATCCAGAGGGATGGATGGGAGGAGAAGAAAAGAGGTAACCGAAAGGGGAAGGGGGGATAGAATGGGAATGAGAGAGAGTCGGTCGGTGGGTGGGATGGGGTGGAAGAGGAGGTTAGAAATGTGAGCACGAACCCGGTCGAATTAAATGAAATTTTGTTGCGATGAGATATGAAAAATTGAACGGCAAGACGCTCACTCCCGGCTGGGTTTCTCTTTTTTAGTTCTCCCCTTTTTTATGCTCATCTAGAATGCGCTCCAACGATGGCAAAATGGATTCCTGAAGTCTTTGGGGGCACTTAATAAAAAGGTGGGCATGCTCGTATATGCGAGAGTGTGGGTGTGTGTGTGTGAGTGCGCGTGTGTGTGTGTGTGTGTGATGGGAACCCACGAGGGTCAATACGAAATAAATTTCCTAGCGGACACATATTCGGATTATGCGACGCCTCCAATTTCTCACGAGCCACTAGCCCACTCGGCAACATACATACTTTTTTTCGGATGGTGAAAAAACAAATACATGGGAAAAATCCATGCAACAACTCATTCCGACACTTATTTCTCTCGTCTCGCGCCGTGGGCTGTTTAAGGACGGCTTCAGGTGCGGTGAAAAAATGTTCTTTGTACTGGTGTTTATGGAAGACAAATTAAAAGGTTCCCAAGAATACCACTGGCGAGGGTTCGTCGCAAAATGTGCTATGGTACGAGTGGTTGAAACACGACTACATCGATTGCTATCAATCAACAATCTACCGCCCCAAACGTTTGTTTTCTTACATGCCTGAAGTGTGCGCACGTAAAACCGCCTACGCGCTTATGTATGTGTGTGTGTGTGTGTGTGTATATATATATATATATATATATATATATATATATATATATATATATATATATATATATATATATATATATATATATATGAGATTTCGTCGAAGTAACACGGAAGTGTTGAATAAAAAAATTGGACAGCAACAAATAATATAAGAACACGTAAAAAGAACACTCACACGTTATTTCTTGATAATTTCGAAGGAATTTAGCACCGCTCCTCCCGCCGTACTGGACTTCTGCAGTACCAGTACTTCTGTTTCTTCCGATGATGATGGAGCTAAATTCCTTCGAAATTATCAAGAAATAACGTGTGAGTGTTCTTTTTGCGTAATCTTATATTAATTGTTGCTGTCCAACACTACAAGTGTTTTTTTGACTGAATTTTCCCCCAAAAAACAAGAAAACAAACTAAGGATCGATTTCGACATTGAAGGACAAGATAAAGATCACGTGCTTTCAAACATTTTTTTAATGAATCGATTGTGCAATCACAATCAAATTGCCTGCATCAAAATACAAAATATTGAGAAAGAAAACCACCATAATGACATTCAAAATAAGCTACAAAAAATGCATACGCAGAGACACCTTTTTAAAAGAACTGATAAAAGATACCCAAAACATTTATAATACATAGTAACGCGCGACAGCTTTTTTACTAAGAGAAATCGACTGATATCCCACCCACTAATATTTGATTTATAAACAATTTAGAAAGATTATAAACGATTAAAAACCTTCAATATACATTCTCCTGGAAATATTTGAAATGCACGTTGAAGAGCACGACACATTTATAATTCGCGGACCTGCCGTGGGAGTGGCGCAGTCGAAGACGAAGTTCTAAACAAACATAAGGTGAAGAAGAACTCAATAAAAAATGATATATTAATGGCGTGATGTCCTTACATCTGTGGCGGAACTAATGTCTACAACACCCCGGTGAGTTCAGACAGGGAAGACCTGTTAAGGAATTAAAAATTTGGCTATTCGGGCTTCACGAGATGCTCGCTGCAAAGGAACTGAACAGATAAACGGGTGAGAGATTTTTGGGTGTGATAAGATTAAGCTTGCGGAACTAAGCACGTTAACAAAAGTCGAAATCCCAGGGAAAAATTCTTGAGTCTCATGGAAAAACGTTTCTGACAGAAAATTTTTTATATGATTTAATTCATTTCATTTTCGCAAATTCCTAAAGAGGAACAATCCTCTTTTTCAACATTTAACGAGTTAAAAAAAGGATTATTTATAATAAACAGTCATGATAAATTTGAAACTGGGAACAATTTTAGCCTCAGCTGGACTTAGCGAACATGCTTTGGTTACGTTCGCGAAGTGAACCGATTGGCTACATTGATTAACTTGAAAAACAAGATGGTATACATAGTAATGTATCAACGGTTCACCGAAAAATTGGTTCTCTAAAGTGATTACCCCACGTGGAAGGACTTGACTCACGGTAGGAACATTGAAAAGAGTAGCATTGTGTGAAAACTGCTATTACGGGAGCCATTTACATGGTGAAATCGAGCATTACACGTATTAGAGGTCAGTAAGTGTATCAAGTCAAGGTGAACTGAACTGAGAGGAAAGTTGGTGTAGTCACGAAACAAGGAATTGCGGTTGGGGGAGTGTAAGCCCTGTTATAGAATAAAACTTTCAATTGCACATGCTGATACCCAGGTTGATTGGATAAAATGCATTTGGGGAATTAATGACGGGGATCCATTTTATTATTTACTACAGAATTCACCATTGAGTTCAAGCAGGCAAATAAGCATTCTATTGTATTATTGACTCACAGACTTTCAGCAGAGAACAACAGTAAAACATAACAATTTGAACTGGCATTTAGAATACTGCAATGCCATGCAATTCGAGGAACATTAATTCAATGCCAACTTTAAGAGTGGCAACAAGTACATCGCTGACCTTAATCTTTGAGGTTCTTAATTTTCACCTCAGTCAACAACATATTTCCAGCCGTTCGAGTAAATTATTTTCAGTGAAGAATCGACGTAATCAAATAATTGATTTCATACAAGTGGTTTGTAATAACACTTCAAGATTAGAACTTCACGTAAAGCAGAAGAACGGAACTTTTCCTATCCATTGCCAAACAAAATATCATTATTTACGGATTTCAATTCGAAGATTAATCACGACAGTTCTTCCCTATTCCACGACAATTCTCCAAGAAGTACCATTTCACGTTTTTTTATGCTCCTCCATTTCATAAAAATCGAAAAACTCATTCGAAACACCAGTATCGATCATCAATAAAAAACAGTAGGAAGCACTGGCCTCAAGGATTCAGAACAATCGCTTACCAGTCTTTTAAATAACACGATGGTTTCGTTATTCTTCCAGTTAAGTCAATGTGGCAACCTGCAAGGCAATGTGCAAGGGAAACAGTTTGAAGCCTTTTCATTGGTGAGGCCACTTTTTTCGCTTTTTTTCCGCGGCTATGGCGAACGCAGTCTCACAATTCTCACGGGGATTCTCACATGAAATAATCTTGCGTCGCCGGAGAGGTATCCTTCGAAAGGAGAATATAAACAACCATGGATGTGATATCACTTCCACCTTCCGGTGCTGCTTTGCTGAATGAAAATTGCCCGTAAACACACTCGACGGAGCACGAAAGCACCTCAAGAGCCTCTTCTGGTCCCGCGTCCGAGAGGTACTACGCGGTAACACTCACGTCCCAGCACATATTCTCGCAAACGGCTTCCAGAGATTTTTACGCGCGACGCCTCTCGGGATGCGCACCATCTCTCGACCTAAATAATGACCGAGGCCGTCAGAAACCACACAACACAATAAAAACACGCTCGCGTTACTCTATTCTATTTCCATCGCCACTCCTGACGTCTAAGACAACCAAACTTCCCACAGCGTCCTCGCAAAACAAACCCGCCATTTCCTCTCACGCGACACGTCCATTAAACGCCGGTAGACCGGCAACATGGCGAACAAGTGCATAAAAGACGTGACCGGACATATTTAAAAAAATCTTTTTGAGGACGCCAAGAGGGAACGCAACAGTTTTATCGCCGGTTAATTAACCGCACAAGGGGCACGCTCATCCGCATAATCGCGACAAAACATCTAGGGGAGCGAGAAGAAACGGACAGAGAGATAGAAGGAAAAAAAAGATGAGACCATAAACTTTAAACTAGATGTTAATTTCTAAGCCGATAAGGGATAAGGAGCCGGTGTTAACGTCTCCCTCCTCTCTCTCTCTCTCTCGGTTATGGACACGTAACGATTCGTCCCAAATGAGATAAGCAGCAGTAGAAGGGGTGCCGTAATGACAATATGAGGGGTAGAAAGGGAAGGCTGAGGGGTTTTAAAGAAAAGCCATATAAATATAGAGGTGGCTTTGAAAGCGAACAGGCGGTGCAAATGTTTTAAACACTCCAAAGCACTATTTCACGGGACCTATTATTATTTTGTCTCCCAGACATATAAATCCGAGAGTTTTCATTATTCCTTTTCTTTTTTTCATATTTCCTCCCACTCCCCCACTCACTCACTCCAATCTCCGCCCCATACCCCCGCGTCCGCCGAGAAGCTGTTTCGAGAGGAGATCCGCGGACATAACCATTCCCCCCGTGCGCATTCGGTGGGAGGGGAGTAGGTTCGGGGGTAGGAAGTAGGGGCGGGGGCAGGAGGCGTTTGGAGGGGGTGAGAAGGGAATACGCGAGGGGTGGAAAAAGAATGGAAGGGATGAGGGGGAGGAGAGAAAGGGGTGTGAGCGAGCGGGTGTGAGGGTGGAGGAGGGAAAAGAAAAGAATGGTAATACAAAAAAGGAACAAAATATGAAGACAAGTTTCTACTCAAAATGGAGCTTTGACGTGCTCAATCATCTCCCCCTTTTGCCTGACTCCCTATAACTTCATCCATTCCTCCCTCATCCCTCACACTCCCCACCCCCCAACCCTTCGCCGGCCTCTCGGACCTGCCCACACCTCTTTGCCCTCGCCTCTCCCCAACCCACTACTCGCTCCTGGCTGACTGCCTCCCCCAACCCAATCCGAAACCCTCCCTCCCTCCTTCCCAAGCCTTTCACATCTCACTTCCCTTATTATCTCCTACTGTTCTCACCCTCAATCAAAAGCTGCCTCTTTCTCATCCCCGAACCGACTCCCAATACCACCTCCGCCTACTCTTCCCTCTCCAACCAGTCCTCACCTCCTTTCCCCGCCGCAGCCATCTCCTCCTCCTCCTCATCCCCTTCCACCCACCCCACCCTCCCTCTCTTTCGCCCTCAAGGGGCCGGCCCCTTTCCCTTCCCCCGCCAACCACTCATCCATCGCCGCCTCTCCCCGCACCTTCAGGGTCCCTACACCACGAGACCGCCATTATGCTATTACGGACACCTCTCCCACCAAATAAACCTAGCGCCCCCTCCACGAAAAACATCTCCTCGCCTTCAAACCTTTCCCCTCTCATCTATTTAATCCACTTTTTCTCTCTCCCGTCGCACCTATGGCGTCATTCACGAGTCGTGATGCTCACAGGTGTAGACAACCCAGGGGGAGACAAGCCCCGGGCCGGATTTGAACTTGCTCGTCAAACATATCGCAAACATTCCTCCCCTTCATTGCTCCCCCATCCATGCACTTCTTTTCATTCCGTGTTCCACGAGATGAAGTGTACTCTGTACACGAATCGAGTGGATTCATCTCATGCGGTCCGCTTACTTGTGTGTTTTTTTAGAGAGGCTGATGCATTGGATCAATTTAAAAGATAATTCATGAAATGGAAACCGTTTCCACGTTCAACTAAAAGGTCCATGGATAAAAAAAAAGGAATGATGATCGATAAAAGAGATGGGCTTAAGAAATGTCGAACACTTGGTTCCGTCCCCAGCCACGCGCTCTGAAGTGCACTGGCGGTGATTCCTGCACAGACTTCTGTCACGACAATACTCGACTCCGTTACGGTAGTGGGCAATGAAAGGAAATATTTACTCGATTTACTCACTGGACACTTCCTGTACGTGTTATACCACTTTTTTACACCCCCAGGATAGGTTTTCTTCATCTAAAAACCTCACTCAAACATCCCCACCTCAACATCAGACGCCATTTTTGACGCCGACGCACGGCTTTGTCGTTGAATTACATTGTTGCGACATTCCTTCCGCCCAATCGAATGGTAGTCTGCTTCTTGCGCGCAAAATTTGAAACTTTGGATCCATACTTCAAAAAAACTCAACGTGCTTGTTAAATAAATACAAGACAGGCCTCGTGATGAGGTTGATTAAAATGGAAAAAAATACTTTCTTATACACTTCCCCGTACATTATTATGAGAATTATTATTATGGAATATTTTTTATATCCTTTTCGGCCTCCTCTTCCATCAAAACCGCCGCCTACCCCCTCGACCCTTTGCCATCCTCTCTTCCTTCATCACCTCCCGGCTCTTGTTCTTCAAGGCGGGCGGGTGATCACAGAGCTTTTCCGACGGCCGCAGCATCGTGTGGCGAGCGGGAGTTAGCTGCCGAGGCACCTTTTCCCCCGACGGTGTGTTTCTTTTATTATTTCGACGGCGCCATAATCACGCGTGGGGGCGGGTTGTGGCTGCGATTGCAGTAGGGGGGGGGAGGTAGCGGCATAAAAAGAGCCGAGAGTTAAAACTTTATAAATTAATAAATTATTTCTCCTTAAAGGGAGTTAGAGTTCGACGCTGGAAATAACAGTGATAATCCCCTTAGTGGGGAGTTTCAAGGAAGAAAATATTTGCCATCGTTCTCCAAAACATAACTTTACCTGCTCCTGGATAACTAAATTGTGGTTTAGAGAATATTTTTGGTGAAATTTCAGCCTTATACATTCGCAGGCACTCTAATTTTCTTAAAAATAAATGTTGGCATTTATCTTGACAAATTGATTAATATTTATTTACATGAAAGCGGTAAAACAGAGAGAAAATTGGAAGCGCTTAAGTGTAACTTTCATTCATTTTAATAGCGACAGATGAATTGATCTAACAAAGATAAAAATTCAAAGGAAGACGTATGGGGTTCCGAGTAGGTATGAACTGTGAATCGTTGTCACTCCTTGGTTTTCCACTTTTTATGAATAATGTTACAATTCGATCGCTACGCCCCCATTAGACTAAGTTTCAATAATTCCAGGCACTGAGCTTTGTTCACACGAAATAAATGATTACTCTCATTACTGTTTCAAAAACATATGAATCCAACTAACCCAATTGTGTCATCATACAAATAATACGAATGCGCTCAGTATCCATTGGGTGGCAAATCCTTAAGAAAAAATTCGAAGGGCATATTGCTTGCACTTCATTCTTATGTACCATACCCCCAATTCAAATCATGGATGATTGGAATCATGCAAAAACTGAAAGTCAATCGTCGACAAATAGCGCTGATGCTGTTTTACTTCGCCCCCTATAAGAAGTTATTGAACTCTCGCGCCGGTGACCATGAGGAAAGGTCCTTCGTCCAACTCAAACATCGACCAAGACCCATTCAATTCCATAACTTTTTGGCGCGGCGCGTTCGAATGACGGCAGTCTCGCAATGCTGGAAAGTAATAACTGTTCGTAATTTACATGCTTCTCCGTCGAGGTTCACCCTTGCGTGTTCCACGTGGGTGGATACTCCTAAACATTGACCGCATGCCACAGAGTGGATGTCTTCCTCGAATGTTAGGCTCGTCCGTATCGTTAGACGATGAAATTTTTCATGCACATGTTTTTAAGTATCGGTTCGCAAGAAAAGATAAACCGGAAACAGTTGAGAGAGCGTAGGCGTCTGGAAACGGCGGGGAAAAAAACGTTGACTCCTCCGAATAAATACTGACCGGTCCACGTTCTTCTCGAGGATTCCGAAAAAAATAAGGCCGATGAAAATCGAGACTCAGGCTCCTCGAGGTAGATCTTGCTTTTCGTGTGGATTCAATAGCGAAGGAGAAGGAGAGAGAGAGAGAGGGAGAAGGATATCGATTGGGAGTTAGATTTTTGGGTGCGACCGAGTGCGGCCGGTGGTGGAACGGAGTGAGAAGCACGGACGACGGATGGGAGAGCGAAAACAGGAGAGTCATCGCATTCCACTGCAGCTAATTATGCACGGTCCGCTCCGTCCGTGGCGTCGAAGTATCTTGTGCGGATCGACGGAGCCTCGGCAATTTTTTCTACCGAACGAATCCTTGTTTTATTCTCTCCCGCTGCCGTCTTGGGAAGCTCTCTCTCCCTCTCAGCATAATCTCGAGGACTAAGAATGGACGTACGGTAAATGATATTGAATGCTTAATGGGTTCTTAACGTTGACGTTGAAGATCTATCTATCTACGAGTACATGGTACCCTACAAGCAATGTGATTACATACCAAAAATGGTGTGATTAGACACTAGGCATGTAATGTCAAATATTAAGTTTTTCTAAATGTATATATGTATATATATACAATTAGAAAATATCTGTATGTACATATTTTTATGTTTAAATATGTATGCGTGCGCGCGTGAAATAATTTAAATAACATGGATCATGATAACTACAGGTAATATTTACTACGGTATCTAGAGTGATACATACTTTCCTAAGCAGAAGAAAGGGGCTGTTAATAACAAGAAAGAAAGTGCAAAGGCTCGATGAGATAATAAGAGCAGAGAATAGGCTACTTAGAATAAAAGAAGAAAAATGCCTTTTCCCCACTAGCGTGATCAGATACTGTTATTCTGATCCCTTATGGTTCGTGGGAAAAATGATATCTGAAATCTATCTGTTCTATATCAAGATGTGTTGAGATCGTAACTTAGTCGAATTCAATTTACCCAGAAGAATTAGTGGTATTGCCCACCGTACAAATACTATCGAGCACATGCAAGTTTCAAGTAGTAATACGGCCGAAACCTTATTCAATAGCAATCCATGAGTGGGGTTTATTATTAAGGGTGGAGAATGCTGGCTAAATGATAAGGGAAAGCACTCGATGTCATTTGATATTATTCCCAGCTCGACTGATATTTTGGAGAAGGTTATACGCATTCAAAAAAATTAGGAGTTAATATACAATTACGAGTTTTTCCAGCAAATCATTCATTTAAAACTAAGTTTTTTACACTAATGATCGATGAGATTTAATGATGGCTAAATGTCATCTCATATTTTGTTTTCGGGAGAGTACTAAACTGTGATTTCTCCTGTCGCAATATGGCAGAGAGGGAAATTGGAGTTTTATGTCTGTAAATGATAGTTCTCAGGTTTAGGTTTGGACGATTATCCATCCAAACGTTAGATATGCGATGGGATTGCCAAAAAAGCAATCTATTATTTTGAAACTCGTTCCCTGAAGCCAGATTCTCAAATTTTAGTATGCCCGGAGCTATGATTCGGAACAGTATACACCAAAATACTGTTTAGAAAGAAAATAATGTCACCAACAACCCCTTAAAATTGACGTATGACGAATTTACTTGATTCTGACATTTTAAAGTCATTCAATGATTAAAAAATATCGCATATTTTACAAACTTACAATTTTATTTCTAGAGTTTTAGATAGGGTCGGGTAAAGTGAGTGGAATGATTTTAATTCGGTTGTATTAACCACAATAACTTTATCAACTCATAATAAAAAAATGGCACAACTTTTAGAACAACCTGAAATAGTCCAAATGGTTTTGTTGTAATAAGATCATAACTTTCAAGCAGTGCGCACCCTGTCTCCTGACTGGGTGAAAACAGTCCCTCTCCCGACCCTAACCCAAATGATAATACCTAAATAGAGACCCCTGCAATGCTTGTGCGATGGATGAAATGACGATTTTAACGACATAAAAACGACAAAGTAAAATAAACTAATAATTCTCTACCCACGAAGGAGCGATTCTTTACTCACGCATGCATGGCATACTATATACTTCGCTGCTTTCAAGTGCATTCCCAAATTATTTTCATCTCTCTCATCTGGTCAAAGTTGATGAGAGTCAAACTGATACCGACTTCTATTTTCCCTTCGTGGGTATACTCTTCCATACTCCTCACTCCAATCAGTAACTCCACTCCTATTTCCCCTATGCATCAATCCTCTTATTCATTCCCCTCACTGTCTTTTAACTCTTCCTTCAGATACTGGGTATGAGATACTCGTATATGTATATGGATGAAGATATCTATTGTTCTTGGCCTTGGAAATGACAGCGACATACTGCAGCGTAGACCCGCAATATAAATATTAAACGGTGGAAAGTGAAAAAAAAAACTCTTTACCTAAAATATATATAAATCTAAGAGGTAAGGCGACTTCTTTAGGTGATGCTAACAATCTTTCATGGACGTCAGAAAGCAAGAAAGAAGATCCAGGCGCCACTTAAACGATTGACTTTCATTTTGCTCCACTAATATTGTTAACTTTAAAGCTTGGTAGGCAGGACTGCTTTAGTCAAATGGACAAATGAACGCTGATCAACGTTTCCGAACAGACGTTTAGGCGAACTCTCAGTTCTCGAAGTACGATGAGCCAGGAATGAAAAAGGTAGTCGGAAATACGCACCAGCAAGGAGAAGAGATTTGCTGTCAGAAGACCATTGCGTGCATGTCGGTCTTTTTTGAGAGAAACCGCGAGAGATATAGAAATTCACGCCACCAAATGCTCCATTTCGAGAACATTTGATTCGAAGTCACGCGACGTATCTAGTGAGCGAGTGACTTTTCTAGCGCTTCTGTCAGTGAGAATCCGAGAATGGGAGCTCCATTGTGTGCACGCGAAAATTCGAGCACCTAAGCCTCTTTTTTTAATTTTTTTAATTCAAGATCTGGTGCTTTCCCGGCGTATTGAGTGTAGAAAATCCTCTCCTTTCTTCCACCACTTCATTCTTGCCGACGTTTCGATGCTCGACTCGGTCGTCGAAACGTCGGACAGAATTGAGACTCTCACCCGGTGGAAGACCAAAGAATTTCTTCGTAAGTTGAACTCGATCACCCAAATGAAATAATTCATGGAAATCGCGTTACTTTGGAAGTTTTGCGCTCATACAAAGAAATACTTACAAGGGACACAATTTTCTCTTTCATTCTCTCGTCATTTACTCTGGCACTACTGAAAACGTTTTTTTCACGCTCTAATGTTTGCATTCAGACCACGAAATATTCGGACTCGGAATTCCTAGCACTATGAATTTGAAACTCTTTAGGTTTAACTACAACATTGAACTGAAACTGAGGGACAGCGCAGGAAAACAACTGTAAACATGAGTTAATACATCAGACAGTATATTCACAGTAGGTAGCGAAAGATATTTGACATCTTCGAGTGGGCGAATGAAACTCTTCGTCTCATCGAGGGACTTGCATACGAAAATGGCGCCGTTGTCGAATGAAATGTCCAGCTGGTCGTCGCCTCTCAACTATTTCCCTCGAGTCCACTCCCATCGAGGAGGAGGGAAAAAATAAATGGAGCCGAGATCGTAGGCGTGGAAATAAGCACAAAAATAAGAAAATGAAAACTTCGCCCCAGTCGACCGGATGGCTCGATTCGGCATTCACAAGTGTATCGACCGCTCTCAAAGAGCGAGCGAACTATGGGGGACCAAACGGTTTTTTTTGTGTGGACGCGGTCGACGGATGAGACGGCGTTCTTTCCACGCCGAGAGGAAAATCCGTGAGGTTGGACGCCATGACTAAGGACGTGGTGAAAAAGTAGTAATCCCTCATCCCCCACCCGTATTATAAATTCCCCCGCCTCTTTTCTCACACCTCCCCAGGTTTCCCTCCCACACACACACACAAACACGATCTTTCCCCCATCTTCCTTCCCCTCTCACCTCCTCCCCACTCTAAAAAACCCTTCTTCCTCCCTCAACGAACCCCTCCTTCCCTTTCTACGCTTTACAAGCTGCACCTCCGTCTCGCCCTAAATCATCCCTCCCCGACACCCCTCCCGGCTCCCCAAAAACCACCTGATGCGCCTCTTCCACCACCTCCCTCCCGTCCTAACAACCCTCTCCTCCTCCCCTTTCATCACCGTCCCTCCTCCGCTCCCCCGTGGGTTGGATCGGTATGGTTGCTTGTGGGGGCCGCCCGAAAAGTGAAGCATCCCTTTTTATTCATGAGAAGGCCTTTCATATGTAGGTGCGTACCGTTAAGACATCATGAGACGACGAAGAAACCCGCATGTGCCAGTTTTGAGGTATGACCCTTCACTAAGGCCAAGTGCGGAGTGAACTCCCAATGGCCATCGAACCGGGTCCCTACAACGAGCATAGTAAGTAGCGTGTCATGCACAGTACTGGGTGTACATGACGGGGCAAGAAGTATGCACCGACATGTTACGTACCATACAAGCCACCACAAGGGAGTAGGAGTGGAGACAACTATCCGGATAAATTAACATATCTGAATATGCACATTATGTATTTGCTCTAGACCCAGGTGTTTAATGAATACCTTAATTTTAAAAATGCTTTTATATCTTACTTTAAAGGTTAGCAGTAAATAGCCTGTCAAACTAAATAGCCTCGCAAGTATTAGTCCCGCATTGTATTAAGTAGAATAATATTATTTTTAGAATAAACCAGCCCATGCAATTAACGTGTGATTCATTATTTCGAGATTTATCGACAGTGATATTGGCATCGGTTAAGACATTTCTTTATTGCGTAATTAGGCTGCAAGTGGTGCAAAATGACCTCTGACGTCGAAGTACCCATAAAATATAATGTCTAACTAAGTATTAGTCTGATGTGATTCATTAGTTGCGGTTTGACGCTTTGGGTAGACTCTTTGCCCAGCAAAAACTTCCTATTATATCGTGATTATCTTCGAAATTTAGCATTTCTTAAGTACTGCTTAACAATACTCTAAATACAATACGGGATTGCATTTCATTAACCAGACTTCAGCTTCATCTATGAGCACCTCGGCTTCATGAAATCCAATATGTCTTTCTCTTTCCTCAAATTACCTCGCTCGCCTAATTTATCCCTTGAATTACAGTCTCCCACATTACATTTTCTCTCGATATCTCTTAAATCCTGTTTCTATAGCTTCCTAGAATTTTTTCCGAGATCTTTTTCGGCAACAACCATCAGAAGAGAAGAATGCAAGTCAGAGACTCCCTCGATATCAAACATGCAGGGCGAGACTCTCTTGAAACAAGAACAAAACTTTAGTTCTATTCACATTTCTATTGAATATAAAATATTTTAACATGTGGTTTCTATTATATATTTTGATTTTCAAAACATATAGCTCCTCGTGCAGTTCTCGAACAAGTGGCCAAAGCGGCAAAAAACCTTATTTCATGGCCAACGCACGGTTAATACTTTTCTCCATATTCCTCAGGTAGTTCTCTATTTTGTTTCGTTATGGTCGTCACATTTTAATGCTAATCACTATGCACGCATTTATAATATCTAATGAGCGTTCGAGTAATCACATAGTAATTAGACACAATATTTAGCCATAGGGGATAGGTTTTCACGCTTGTAAATTAAATCTGCGATTGACAACAATTTCTGTATTACCTATTAATCGAATTTTGTCAACTCACGACGACAACGACTATATGTCACCTTGTAGCGCAGATTTGATATAGCTTTTTTTAAATGAATTAATGCTACTGATTACGTTGTAACCAAAGCGAAGTTCAGTTACAATGACGGTCATACTTATATCAGCAATCACGCTTCATCACGTTTCAGCGCAAAACTCAGCCTAAGAATGATATTCTGAGAAAAGAATTGAGTTGAGATTCAAGGAACTAAAGTCTCTCCTTTAAAATCACTTAAGAGAAGAAGGGAATTTTTTATGCAATTTAAATGGAAAGTATTATTAAAGCAATGGAGCCTGATGATTTCGTCGTCCTACCCTCTCCGATTCACCAGTCATATAAACCACCCATCAACCCTCCACACAATTTTAAGCGCTGCACTATCATTCCGTCTTTATTCGAAGCACTTAGAAAGTAAGCATTTATGCGAGGGAATTAAGCAGGAACTTGGGAACCAGCTGCCGCTCATTGGAGAACACTTATATCAGTTGAGCAAGGTATTTTAAAGAGCCATCGAACCAGCCTACAGAGAGCACCAACAGCGATGAACATTCGCTAAATAAATATAAAATAAAACAGTTTGAGGCAACATTTTGAAGCTGAATTTTAACGACGTTGTAAGTGTAAAACGTGCTAAATAACTACGAAGGTTCTACGACTCGCGTATGTGGGAATAATGCCGAGCTAAAGTCGACAAATGGGTGGGTGGGGGGGGGGGGAATGAGTAAAACTATCTTTTACGGTTATAACAACCCGAAATTTCTTCCAAAATAGCATTACAAAAACCGCTGTCCGGCAATAAACTGGGGAACCCTTTTGGCTTTAAGTTCCCGTTTGGCTCCCAAGTAACATAAAGCAAGACGGAAATTTTAGTATCTGGTCTGCCGGACCCGAATTCTTATTTCATTCGTTATAGCCACTCAAGCATCAACTGGACTTTTTTTCTTCCATGAGAATACCATTTCTTATATTCTCCGTCCTCCACGGAACACTTTAGTTCGTGCTGTAGGCAATCGAGCCTATCTGCTACCTTTTGTTTGGTCACCACGGATGCAATAGCTAACAACTCTCACAGAACAGGAACACGTCCCGAGGATTTCAGTGAAAAGGCTCACTTTAGAGTTTGAGCGGATGTATTTAAAGCTGTTATCAAATCACACGGGCTTTTAACATTAGAATTAAAGTGGTTTGGGGTTGGACTGCGTGAATATCTAAATTACATAAATCTTCTTTTCATAAGCATCATGTATATCAAATTAAAACTGATTTAACTTATTGAAGATCTTGTGTTTAATTATTCAACTTATCATTTCTAAACGATACAGTGATATACACGCCCTTATAATTTTATTGCTTAGCGACTCAACATTTACCAATGCAAGATTGAATGAAATACGATCATAGTGCCGGAGCATTGCAAAACTTGCATCACCGTTGCTTTTCGAGATTTTTAGTACTCGAGAGGGAAGCAGGGCTAATTAATTGTAAAAACAAATTGTCAAGTTATAGTTAGTTGATAAATATAATCCTGAAGATAGACTTAAAATGTGTACTTTCGCAGGAAAACCTTTACAAATCACTGTTAAAGCAATAGTAAAATTTTCAAGTTATATCAAGTAATTACCGGTAATGCATTGTAATTAAACACCCAAAAATTGCAAAGAAGCGAATTTTATTTACAAGTACCTTTTGCTTTATTTTTGATTTTACAAAAAACTTCACAACGGCTTCCTGGTAATAAATCATTTACAGATAGATTTGAATTCAAACTAATACGCGCATCTACCTGTCAAATATCAGTTTCTAATATTTCATAAGATAATTCATTTTTTTACTGAATACATCAGAATTCACCCTGGGAAACCATTCACAAAATGCTCGTTTTAAAAATATTTTATGGATAGATAAAAATAGAGCTTAAAGCGGGATTGTTAAAATTTCCAATGGATTAAAAACTCTTTCAGAAATTCTGGTAAAAACTTTATAATGACTTTATGCCTTTAGAGTCATTCGGCTAGAGGGCTGAAACATCCTAAGTATTATTTGATTCTTTCGCACATCCATAATTTCTGTGATATTAATTTTCTTTCCATCTGATAACAATTCACTGCTCACATGCGTATTTAACTCGTAAGTACGACTACATGTATACTCAATGGTTCCACAGCTGGTAAAGTGGGTTCCGTTGACATTAAAAACATAGTTACTACAGAATATTAGACATTTTCATCTCCGATTGAACATGTTCTATACATAGGCATTATATAAATACGTGCGGTAATGTTTATAATTGGACAATGGCGGCCGCACAGTAATAAGTACATTGTAAGCTTGTGCACGTGCTATTGTAGACGGAGGAGATAAAATTCGAAAAAAAAACAAACTCCGGAATGTGAACGGACGATTGGTGTGTCTATAAAACACAAAGCGAGCCTCCAACATCATTACAGCGTAATGGCATCCTCCTACATATCTGCGACTCCCCTCTCGCATCGGAATGCAATTCCAAGAAGTCAAACACACCTCTCCTGTTACAAAAGGCAATAGAATGGCATTGGGTGGTGTGTGGTGTGCACCAAGTTTAATAAGTCTGCATAAAGTCCGCCCGAACCCCGAACTCATCAATCTTCCCCATTAACACCACGTTGCCCTTGGCGGCGTACACCACCGGGGGGGGGGGGGGAGAGAGAGAGACAGGATAGGAGAGATTTTAACCCCCCCCCTCCCCCCTGATTGGTCCATCCTCTGTTGTTCCCTTACGTCCACTCACTCACCTATTTCATTTCCCCATTCTGCTCCCTACTTAAGCATCTCTCCCACTTCGAATGCCTCGGAGTGGCTCATTGCGTGGTTTCGAGCACGCATGCCGAGGGCAGAAAGAAGTGGGTAATTGGCATCCCTTCGTTTCGTTTCCCCCGATCTCCGTGCGCTCATTCGCCGGGGAAAAAAGCCGAAACAATAGCGGTCGTCTCTTTCATCGCCGCCCGAACCCTCGGCGACGCGCCATATTAATTCTTCGGAGAAACTAACTCTTCTCTTCTCGATTCTCCCTCTTCCTTCTCTTACTCTCCCCCCACCCTCCGCTTTTATATCCTAAGGATGCCTCCTGTTACTTGTTCCCGGCGGCCCTTAATTCAAAAGCGCGCTCGGCGTTGGCATGTTTACCACCAGGGAAAACGCTCTACCCCAGGTGGCAATAACAATAATATTTAGCCGGGAACTTCGTTATTCCATTCGTTAGGTGTCACCATGGGTTTTGTCCGAGGATTTTCTCCGCGCGGCAAACGGTTGGCATCTTTATACTTCGATCCTCGCGGAGTGCGCGCGATAAACTAAATTGTTATCGGGTCGCTAATATCGGAGGGGAGGGAAATGATTCACAGACGGGAGGAGATGTCCTAGCACTGGGTGCTTCCCTGATGAAGTCATTCTTTTGCGGTCGTGAGAGAGACAGGAGGGGGGGGGGAGAAAAAACGACTCAACTCAATGCGCAGGCGCCGCTTCTTTTCCAAGCCGTAAATTGTCCAGTTAGGGACCCGAGATGCATTATTTGTACATTTGTGCGTACGGCTACACCCTAAACCGGAACGGATTCGTGGTAATAAAAAAAAATTGCGGTAAGTATTTCGCGTTTCCGCGGAGAAATTTACAAACGCCCACTCATAATTTTGCTGAGATTATGATCAGCGTTATTAGCAGGGCAGAGCAAGGACTGCAACGGCCAACCATGAAAGGTGCTCCGGACAGGCAAAGCGGCGTAAAGGGTTCAAAATGGGTTGCAAACTCGGGAGGACGATCTCTCTCGGAGATGAAACTCGCGCATTAAGCTGGATAAAATGCGAAAGCGACCGATCAATTCCCCGCGACGGACTTGTTTGCATCCTCACCAAAACGTGTGCTATCCCGGAAAATACGATGTCTCACGGATAGAAATAATATAAAAACTTTCGTGAGCAAAAAAAGATAAGGGAGTTTACACATAAGAAAATATGGCGTAAGACGGGTATAAATACCAGTGCACCTAGGAATGCGCGGTTTACGAGAAGGCAAGCACACTCGCACAGCCAATCTGGAAGTACTACGCTAAACGGTACGAGTGGATGAAATGGGAGAATAAAAGAACAGACAAGAGGAGAGGATATCTCTGAGGAATAGGACAAACCTCTCAACTCGCATCTTCAGTGGTTTTTGACATTCAATCGACACTCGGAGGAAATGGCGACGAGTGTACACAACGGATCAGTGTGCCCCTCCAGTATAAGTGAACAAGAAGGCGAAAGAGAGGCTTCTAGAGAGTGAACAAACCTATAAGGACTGATTCTAAGGGTCTCGCAACAGTCCAAGTGAACTGAAATATGAGAATTAACTTTTAGTAAACTGTAAACTCGACGGCTGACAGCTGTGCCCAAGAAAAAAAAGGTAGTCCACATGTCCGATAAAATGGAGAAACTTGTTACCATATATTTATCACTTTATGGCTTCCCAACCGAGAACATGTAATTTTGTTTTTCTGCCATTTGCATTTCAGCAGAATATATTTATTATTTGAAAAAATATATGCTTTCCGCGCATATTTTTCCTTTTTTTAATCTCTTTATATCTCCCACTCATTTTCTAACAGTTTTTTTTTGTTTCCCATGATATGCGAATTTTCTCAATAACACCTAATATGATTAATGCGAAAATTAATCACAAATATTGCGAAAAAACCCTTAACGGCATATATTTCAAAACGATGTTCCGCTCGAGGTATACCGATACATTTCTGCAGGATTCGGAGGCGTCGTCGCAAGACGGCAAGGGAAAGAAAACAGTGTTAACGAGCGCGTCATTAGTGTAAATTTTTTTCTTTAGACTTCCCTAAATCCTATTGATTTTTCATCAAAAACTGTTAGGCATTCGATACTAAACGAATGATGCTATTAATCCTCTCTCACAGTTTCCTGCGGCGGTTTGTAGGATAACATCAAGATATAACTTACACGTGTGAATTGCTCACTACAGTCATCAGCAGTATTGATATCACATTGAAAATTTGCGAGATGTCGGAACCACACAAGGGACGCCAACGTGAACTCGAGCTCATTCCGCACTCGGGGTAGGACATAGTTAACGATTCCAACCCATGACACGCACTTTTTCTCGCCCACGACACCGACGACGGGAACATTTAAGACGCGAATCGACGCGTAAGGTCCGCCCAAACCCGACCGACCTCCCCTATATTAAGACGCCTTTGTATTATTACTCACTTGATCGCCTCCATTCAAACCCATAACTCCGGTACCAGTATCTCCTTTCCAGCCTTAACCTCTTGACACCATCGGCATTCTTCCCGATGCATCATCCCACCATTCTCCTTTTCTTTTCTCCATCCCTCGATATTTAAGACTATCTACCTCCGATTCCCTCCACCCCCAGCCTACTAACTCCCTTCCCCATTGCCTTGTCTCTCAATATCCAATCTTTATATCCTCGAAAGAATTCCCTTTCTCTTTCCTCTCAACCACCCACGTACCCGTCCTGTAATACCTCTTTCCTTTAACCCCCCCTCCCATCTTCCACTAGCCCGCATCACCTCCGCCGTATAAACTTGGGCTATCGATGCAATGACCCGGGAGGGTATCACGAATACTCCGACCGCACTCGCCCTATCTCCCTACGGATCTATATCTCTTTAAAAGCGGCACATGGGCCGTTCCTCCGTGGTTGGCGGTTGTATCTCGCCCTCGTTCACCCACTACTTCTTTCACGTCTCCCTCCCATGACCCATCCCCCACCTACCCGCGCGTACATAAAAATACGATCCCCCTTATGCTCCTTGTCAACACTCGACTGCTACCATCACTCGCCTATCGCCCCATCCCGTTCGCCTTTTGAAACGCTCTGGCGTAAAGTAGACGTGAGAGAGACTCACCTAAACAATATTCTTTCTTCCTTTCTTTAACGGCGGCGCCGCCGACTTCGTCGTGAGAGGCTGCCGGACTCCCAATTCGCCCACGCTCCCCCCATCCCCAGAGAGAGCGCGCTCTTTCCCGTCTCTCCGCACTTTGACCGTCCGGGCCCAATGGTCGTGCTCGGCCGCGGTCCACTACCCAGGCCACCCCGCCCGCCCGCTCCCTCGGCATGTGCCTCAACTCCCCGCTTCCTCATTCCTACTCCCGAGAGATGTTCGCCGTCGGTGGGAAACTACCGCACCGCCGCCGTCACTCGTGAGGTGAATTTGCCCTCGTTGCTTCGTGCGCCGTCGCTCCGCGGCAGGTCTCGGACTGTCCATTCTCCCTCAATAACTGCATCGTGAAGTATGTACTTAAGGACGCACTCACAATGAGGAAACCTGACGCAATCGATCACTGCCGTGTTCAACTCCGGATATTTCCTGCCCTCCTTCATGCGAATCCTAAGACCGACCGCACTCCATTGTCATCTTTTCGTGTTCTCTGCTAAACCAACAGAGTTCAAAGAGTGGAATTCACCTCGTGCTAAATTTAGAAGTCCTGGGTCAGGTAAAACCTTACATATGGGGTAGGTATTGATTGAATCTGACTCTTATCCGACTCTGGGCAATAGTTGTACGCAAAACTCTGTTTGAATACGACTTTAGGTATTATTGAGATATTTAACTCTCTGGTAAACAGTTTAGCTATCTGAATATCCAGCTATTATTCATCTAATACTATTATTTAACTAAGCCAGTTATCTCTCTACTACTCTAACCAGTTATCTATTATTAATGTCTATCTATTACTAATATTTATCACACATTAGAAGTCCACAAGAAATGGAAATGAGCATTTTCAAGGCAAAAGAAGGAACTATTATTTCTCATGAATATAGTAAGTTAGTGATACAAGTATAATTTCTCGTAACTTCACTTTGGCAGCGAAACCACATCTGATTTAAAGCCGAAGGATTCCTAATCTCAATTAAGGAGCGAATAGTTGAATAGGGTTACGTGAATTTTTCATGGAGACAAACATAATGCAATGACAAAAAACTGTATTTTCCTTTTTGTTTAGTAGAAGTATACCTACACGTTAGAATAAAATGCAGATGCAGAGTAGTACTAGATATTAATCAAATCAATAAGTTGATGACTATCATGGAAAAAATAAGATCTATTGAAATTGCGAAACATTTTCTTTGATTTTCTGAATTACCTGAAGGGAAAATATTGGAATCGGCCCAACTACAGAGAGAAAGTGAATCTAGCGAGTAAGAGATAAGAAATCACAATAAACAGAAAATAAAAGGCAATCCACAATATCTGAAAATCATTCAAGATGATTGAGGTATCGAGAGGTATCCATTTTTGATTTATTTATAATGTACATTAGCTTAATATACTCGAGGATTCTTAAAGTCAGGGCGTCAGTGACAAAATATTATTGCAAAAGGAAAATGTACGTAGCAAATTGTAAAATGTATGTACCGTTGAGAATAGGATGCATGCAAAATGTTTACAATCTTGATCGGCATCCGAAATCCGGCAGCAATATTTTGAATATATCGTCGTAATTATCAATTTTGTCCCCAATTGCTTTTGGCTTCATTGCGGGAGCATGCCGTGCCACAAGCAGGCAGGCATGTCGAGAAATATACCAATACGTCACGGCCCCACAATAGCAAGTAGATGGATGGCTGCAAAGCGAAGAGATGAACTCATTAGACTGTATGGCCGAAAAATAAATCCAGGATCTTAAAACTGAAAGACCTAATTGAATTCGGGAATTTCGAGCTGGCGTCGTCCGACTCTATGGTTGCAGAGCAGAGGTGTCTCCGACCCATCCTCTTTCGTGGTGTGAGGCCCCAAAGAAGGAGAGAAGGGGAATCGGAATGAAAATGAGAGGGGGAGGAGAAGGAATGGAATGAAGACAAGAGAGGGCAGCAATGAGCGAAAATCAAGACAGTCAAATGGCAGATGATCCACTTGGGAGTTGGGTGGGGGGGTGGATTGGGATATTTGACTGGGGTGGTGTGGGGTAGGCCACACCCTGAAAAGCCAAGCGTAGGCGACACAGGTTCGTGCCAGGGAGGGAAACTTGCTCTCCTCCAATGGTTCGCGCTCACGTGGAGCGAGGGTGGCTGGGATGGGCACTGGAGGGACTCGATCACGCAACTTCGCGATGAGACCTGCTTTTAAGGTTTTCGAGTTTGGACTAGATGAGAGATGCAGCGCATGAGGATTTGGCGGTTTATGGCTGCAACAGACACTGTTCCAGCTCTCTTTTTCCTTTCCTGTTAGACGTTTCTCCAAGCAGAACGGGATTATTACCCTCATACCAAAAGGTTCAATTGATTAATTTATGCGAAAACGTGCCCTGAAAATAATTTGAGCTACTAACGAACGACATCGGCATTTTCGGCAGACTTTCACGACTGGAGATTGATATTGCTTGAGGGGCTAAATTGCTTTGCATGTTCATTATTCGTTTCAGTCCATAACTTTCCCACATTCCCCGTTGATGAGTTACAGAAGGGCAATTTACGTCACTCTCTGGTTTGCAATGAATTTGAATTGACAGATATGAATAAATAAACATTTTCCAAACAAATGTTTGATTATACATTGCGTTAAGGTCCAATATAAACTATTCAATATGTTTTATTCTCTGAAACCATGACGATATATTCAATTTTATACACCGATTCCGTCGCTATTCTATGTCGGAGGAAAAATCATTAATTCATTTTTATACAAGAATAACGCCAGCATTCATCAAGTAAATTAAATTAAAAGTGAATCAATACTTAAATTTAGAATTAAATAAGCTAATATTTTTATATGTATTGCTACGCATCAGCAAATACTGACGATTTACCGAAGGTTTATTCTCAATAATGAAACGGCTCAGAGAGCGAAGAAAGAAAAGTCCAGTGAAATTTTATTGTGCACGTTTAAATGCACATTAGGCTGCAATAGAATAGGCTGGTGTCCTCAACTACCCGACACAGAGCCTTGATGGTGGCGTATGCGGTATTATTTACCATGCTGAAGACTACAATGAGAGAGAAATTATGGATTAATGCCGAATATGCGACATACATTTTTCAATGCTATTAGGTACTATGCTCTCATTAAAAAAAATAAACTCAGCAGGACACCATGGCGTACAGCTCTGAACTTTCATGTCAAGGAATTCTCATTCTCCCACCGACATATGCACCCACCCATCCGTCAAACTCCTTCCCCGACAACCACAACCTGTTGCCGCAAATCCTTTTCGCATTCCGGTAACCTGATAGGCTCCTCCTGACCGTGAAATCACCGGTTCGAGGCCCAGTGCGGTGTTCCTGAGATCTTTTTTGTACTTTCAACCGTACAAACAACGTTGCTTTATTTGTTTTGTTAAGAATAGAGGTGGAGAGGTGCGTATATATTGCGCGCGAGTGGTATATAAGGCGCCGAAAGATTAGTACGTTCGATTAAAAACCACAATGATCAACGCGAAGGCTGTAATGATAGGCGAGCCTCAATTTATACTAAGATTTGTGACGGGTAAAATTCACACATGCGGGTTGGTGGAACTATTTTCTTTCCCTCTGCTGACTCCAGTTTTCAGAAAAACCTGGGAGGAGGAATATGGCGCGAATTTGTTTTTTAAAGCTAAAGGTGTCCAGGCGATTACTCCGCTTCGAATCTACTACCTTACGGTAAAAATCTAAACTCTGCACCCCGCTGCTGCTCTGAGTCGCCGATATTCCCACGCAAAATCGATTTTATCAATGCAGTTTCTATTATATCTCACTTAGATGTACGACATTACAAAGGCGCACGATTACTTATATCAGCATACTTTGAAGACCCTCAGGAAATTATAGGCATAAGTTTGTAGAACAAAGAGAAATTTATTTTCACGATGGACTGCTCAGCAATCACTGCTGATAGATAATTCTGATATCAAAGTGGAAAATAAGGCACTTGGAAATTGGAATTCTTACCTCCATAGTCGATTTTCTTATTCACATAATCACATCCCCAAATCCCCACTGGAAAATTTCCCGCAATGAAAGCCACCCGAGAAGGATTCGAAAGTATTTTCTTTTTCCTCCCACCGAATATATAAGTAAAGCCGACGGCCCTGTCGGTCTCAGCGTCCAGTGCCACTGTGGACATTTAAGTACTAGGCATATCACCGTGGGTAGGACCGTGTCGAAATTCCAACCGCTTTCCCCCCACCAAATCCCAAAGGTCGGTGAGACGTTGTTCAAGGTATCTTGAGAGAGTGGAAAGACGTCGATTCGCACCATGCACACGACCACCATTTACAAGTTGGGATGGACGTGGTCGCTGCGTTCCCAACCGAAGAGACATCGTCAGGAGAAAGGCTGCTGAACGGGAGGGCCCATGAGAAACCCTGATTCTGTGGTTCCCAAACTGTGCGTCGCGACACTAAGGCACAAGGGAATGGAATCTCCATAAACATGGATTTACTTCAGCGAGGACATCAAAATAGTATTATTATTATTATTTGGTAGTCTACCATTAAAGGCTGGTTATTGGATGGACACCCCCACATTTCTTCGTCTCGCCCAAGAAACAACCTGATGCCACACTACAATTAACCCTTCTTCAATTCTACATACATATCACCTCCCTTTAAAACTTTTACCACCCTTGTATTCTACCCAAATAGCCTATCGTGTCCCTTCCTCTACCTCACTTGCCTAATGTTCTCCCCTCTATCACAGTCGTCAACATCTCATCACCAATCAAAACGCTCAGCATTTTAACCTTCCTGCCTCCTTTGGATTTCTCCCAAAAATCCTCTCTCCTCCCTCACTAAGTATAGGACCTCTTAATTTGTTTTCCTTTTTGTCCATTTCACCTTCACCCATCCTTCACCACACTCACATTTCGAAACCTCAAATCGACGCCTATCATCCTGCTTCAACGACCGAGGTTTCACATCATAAAAAGTCGCGCTCCATATAAAAATGAAGTTTTAAAAAGAAATTGTATTCTTAAATGACATTTTTTAAAAAATTAAATCAAAATCATACAAAGTATTTGAAAATCAGAATCTTTAGGTTATAATTTTCATTATTTATACAAAATCATCCTGTTTTTTGATGGATAATCGGCCTTTGTAAATTATATTTTATTTAGGAAACTTACTATATTATATTTTTTTTTTTGAGGTAATCTACCGGTTGAGGTAGGTTTTGGGATGGACACAACTACCAAACAAATATTTTATTACTCCTAACAAAACACAAAATCCATCATCCTACTCTATATCATGTCCCTCTTCATCTCTGAGTACTTCCTTCCTCCCTTCATCCCGTCCAACAACCCTATCCTGTTCCTTCCCTTTCCTCTTTTGCCCAACATTCTACCCTCTATCACAGTCTTCAACATCCCACTGCGGGTCAACACCCCCTTCATCCACTTTTCCTGCCTCCATAGGATTGCTCCCAACAAACCCCTCTCTTCGCCCACCATACCAAGTACTTCCTCATTTGTTTTCTTCTCTGTCCATTTCACCTTCTCCATTCTTCTCCACACCCACATTTCAAAAGCCTCCAATCTACGTCTATCCTCCTGCTTCAATGACCACGTTTCCGCTCCGTACATAGCTACGCTCCATATCAAAGTTTTTACGAGTCTTTTCTTAACATCCTTACTCAATGTCCCTGTCATCAACTCCCTCCTCCTCGTGAAAGCCTCTTTGCCTAGCGCAATTCTTCTCCTTACGTCCCTACTACTTTGACCGTGTTGGTCCAAAACACTACCGAGATACGTAAACTGTTCTACCTGCTCTAGCTTTTGCCCTCCTATTTTAATGTTAAGCTTGGCCTTTTTCTTTCTAGAAAATCGCATAACCTTTGTTTTATTAATATTGATTCTCATCCCATACCTGTCGCACTGAATTTCCAATTCACTAAGCAATGCTTGCAGCCCCTTGGCTGACTGACAAACTAAAGCTTGGTCATCAGCAAACCTAACTGATTTTACGAATTCCCCGCCCACTTTCATTCCTACCTCGAGTTCTTCCCATGCCTCTTTGATCATTTCTTCTGCGTACAGGTTGAACAGCAACGGTGATAATGGGCAACCCTGCCTTACACCCCTTCCTAACACTGCCCATCCTGACTCCCCGTTTCCCACCCTCACCTGAGCAGTCTGAGACATGTACAGGTTGCGGATTAGCCTCCTTTCCCTCCAATCTATTCCTATTTTCTGCAATATACTCATTAGTTTTTCCCAATTTACTCTATCAAACGCTTTTTCGAAATCTACGAAACAGGCAAATACCTCCTGGTTGTGTTCTATATTCCTCTCGATTAATAATCTCATTACTGAAATGGCATCACGCGTACCTCTCCCCTTCCTAAACCCAAACTGATCATTCCCTAAGTAATCATTTGCCCTACTCTCTATCCTTTTGTTTATGATCCTGAGAACAACCTTAGCTGCGTGGGATATCAAACTAATTGTCCTATATTCCTCACATGATGTAGCCGTTACCTTTTTCGGAATAGGAACTAAAACTGATCTCACAAAGTCTTCCGGCCAGATTCCCTCCTCATAAATACTATATTATATATATATATATATTTTTTTTTTAAGGTAATCTACCGGTTAAGGTAGGTTTTTGGATGGACACAACTACCAAACAAGCATTTTATTATTCCTAACAAAACAAAAAAATCCATCATCCTACTCTACATCAGGTCCCTCTTCATCTCTGAGTACTTTCTTCCTCCCTTCATCCCGTCCAACATCCCTATCCTGTTCCTTCCCTTTCCTCTTTTGCCCAGCATTCTACCCTCTATCACCGTCTTCAACATCCCACTGCCGGTCAAAACCCCCTTCATCCACTTTTCCTGCCTCCATAGGATTGCTCCCAACAAACCCCTGTCCTCGCCCACCATTTCAAGTACTTCCTCATTTGTTTTCTTCTCTGTCCATTTCACCTTCTCCAATCTTCTCCACACCCACATTTCAAAAGCCTCCAATCTACGTCTATCCTCCTGTTTCAATGACCATGTTTCCGCGCCGTACATAGCTACGCTCCATATCAAAGTTTTTACGAGTCTTTTCTTAACATCCTTACTCAATGTCCCTGTCATCAACTCCCTCCTCCTTGTGAAAGCCTCTTTGCCTAGCGCAATTCTTCTCCTTACGTCCCTACTACTTTGACCGTGCTGGTCCAAAACACTACCGAGATACGTAAACTGTTCTACCTGCTCTAGTTTTTGCCCTCCTATTTTAATGTTAAGCTTGGCCTTTTTCTTTCTAGAAAATCGCATAACCTTTGTTTTACTAATGTTGATTCTCATCCCATACCTGTCGCACTGAAATTCCAATTCACTCAGCAATGCTTGCAGCCCCTTGGCTGACTGACAAACTAAAGCTTGGTCATCAGCAAACCTAACTGATTTTACGACTTCCCCGCCCACTTTCATTCCTACCTCGAGTCCTTCCCATGCCTCTTTGATCATTTCCTCTGCATACAGGTTGAACAGCAATGGTGATAATGGGCAACCCTGCCTTACACCCCGTCCTAACACTGCCCATTCTGACTCCCCGTTTCCCACCCGCACCTGAGCAGTCTGAGACATGTACAGGTTGCGGATTAGCCTCCTTTCCCTCCAGTCTATACCTATTTTTGGCAATATACTCATTAGTTTTTCCCAATTCACTCTATCAAACGCTTTTTCGAAATCTACGAAACAGGCAAATACCTCCTGGTTGTGTTCTATATTCCTCTCGATTAATAATCTCATTACTGCAATGGCATCACGCGTCCCTCTCCCCTTCCTAAACCCAAACTGATCATTCCCTAAGTAATCTTTTGCCCTACTCTCTATCCTTTTGTTTATGATCCTAAGAACAACTTTAGCTGCGTGGGATATCAAACTAATTGTCCTGTAGTCCTCACATGACGTCGCCTTTACCTTTTTCGGAATAGGAACTAAAACTGATCTCACAAAGTCTTCCGGCCAGATTCCCTCCTCATAAATACTACGGATCAGCCCATATAGACTCTTCCTCCCACATTTTCCTAAGCATTTTAAAAGTTCCACGGGAATGTTATCTACCCCCACGGCCTTATTTAGTTTCATATCCCTTAATGCCCTTTCTATCTCATTGTCTAGTATGCCTGGACCTAAGCTGTCTTCCTCTACGTCATTTTCTTTTTCAATGTCTAACTTCGCTGGTCTGAGTTCTTTACCATACAGTTCTTCTATATACTCCTTCCATCTCTCTTGGATCTTCCCTGCGTCAACTATTACCTTACCCGCCCTATCTCTAACTGTTAGCATAGCTCTTCCTTTCTTACTTCCCGATAACGATTTAACTTTGCTGTACAGCGCACCGATTTCACCCTTCCTCTGGAGACTCTCCATATCCTCGCACTGCGTCTTCCACCAGGCTTCTTTTGCTTTATTTGTTGCCCGCCTCAATTTATTGTTTAATTCTTTGTACTTCATTTTGCCTAACTCTGTATTTACATTCTTCCATTTTCGCCGCTCATCCATCTTTGTAATCATCTCATCCGTGATCCATGGTTTCCTAGTCCTTTTAGCGTTAACGGTTCCAATAGTGTCTTTTGCAGCTTTAGACAACCCCTTCTTGATCATTTCCCATTTTTCTTCGATAGTACTTAGCTCTTTACCATCCTCCATGATTTTCTCCACCGCCTGTTTGTATTCCTTCCTTTTCAACCCATTTAATGCTTCTACATTCCATTTTCTAACTCGCCGCCCCTGCCTTATCTTTTTGAAACGTACGCTACATTTCATAACAACTAAATTGTGGTCTGAGTCCGCATCCGCTCCCGGGAAGCTGTGGGAATTTATCACGCTGTTCCTAAACCTGTGTCTAACCAGGATATAATCTAGCTGATATCTTCCTGAGTCACCTGGCATTTTCCATGTATACCTGCGTCTTTTGTGGTGTCTAAACCAAGTGTTGGTGATGATTAACCCCTGTCTCCTGCAGAACTCAACTGCTTTCTCCCCGCGGCCATTCCTCGCGCCTAAACCGTAGTCCCCCACCTCATCACCATCTCTTCCTTCGCCTACCGTCGCATTCCAATCCCCCATCACTATCAAATGTTTCCCTGCAGGAACACACGCGATCATGTCCTCTAACTGATAGTATATCCTATCGACCTCTTCTTCCTTATGGTTGCTCGGTGGCATGTATACCTGAATAATAACTAAGTTCGTCGGTTCTGCTTTTATCTCCACTAGTAGTATTCTATCCGTTATCTGCTCTATGTTGACTACGCTTCTCCCTACCTCTTCATTTAATACTATGGCAACCCCTCGTTGGCTCTCGTCCCCGCCGCTGTATATTATTCTATACTTATCACTCCAGTAATCCCCGCTATCTTTCCATCTCACCTCGCATAGACCTAAAATATCTATATTTCCCCTTTCCATCTCTCGCTTAACATTCTCCAATTTCCCTGTCCTCATCATTGTCCTAACATTCCACGTTCCTATTCTAACTAATTTGGTCTTCTTCTCCTGCGTCTTCTGTCCTGCTGCTGCTGGTTTTCCCTTGCAAGGGTTTCGTGGGATGACGACCGCGGAAGCCTTGCCTCCCCCGCTGCCGGGCACGACACACGGCCGATTGGGCCGAGCCCCGTGGTTGCCAGGACTCAAAATATCTCTATTGTCCATCATATTTTTCTAGGGAATGATAATTGAGGTGGTTTCCCGTTGCCTTCCTCAATAGTGTTTTTAACGTGACACCATCACTTACTGGCCGCCCCACTGTAGTCAGACGCCATTGCAGCCGCCTCACTGAGGAACAGACGCTGCGTGGACTACCTTTCGTCTGGCTCCTAACCTTCGACCTATCTGGCATGGGTGACCCTACCAGGAGCAATTTTTATTACTCCCGCCAGCACAGCTCTAGGGGTCATCGGAACACACAAGCCCTTCCACCACGTCAAGGTTGTAGTCCGGGGAGGGATATTATATATATATGATGAAAAAGAGGACAAAAGCAGATTGGAGGCTTTTGACAAGTGAATGTGGATAGGACTGGAGGAAATAAAACTGATGGAAAAAAACCAATTACGAGGTTTTAGGTTTTGGGAGAAGAGAGACGGCTGTAGGGAGAAATTCAAAGAAGGAAGGACAAGTGGTTGCAAGCTATACTGAGAAGGAATGGGATGTTGAAGAAGGTAATAGACTGGAGATGGCGGAGAAAGTGAGGTAGATGGAGGGAAATAAATGGTATTTTGGATGTAATCAAGAGATCAAGGCAGAAAGAATGCCGAGCTAAAGAATGAATTATTTTCATATGTAGTATGGGGTCCGAGGATTTTTAAAAATAATAGTAATTCTTGATTAAGTTTTTTCAAAATACAGTAGTTCTGGTGACGGGGTTGATCATAAATCTAACCTATGCCAGTAGATTTTATTCTGTTATAATTATTAGCCATAATTCTATTTCTCTTTTTATTTAAATTTAAAATTTACTTAATTTATTCCAGTTGGTCATTTTTTTCTCAAACTGTTTAGTAAGGGGCACATGAAACCTTTATGACGTTTTATAAAAAAACGTTTTAAACCCTTAACCTAACTGAATCGAGGGCAATAATACGTTTACGAATTATCCGATTTCTGTAACGTGTTTTTTTAAGTCAATGGTAAGCCATTTTAAGTCCTTTATTTGAATACAATTTTTCAAATAAATTTAAGTCCTTCCGTGAAATCAAGACTCAAACCAACGGCAGAATGTGGCGACGGAAAGTGAAACGATTCCGTGCATTTTTTTCTTCCGCCAAAACCCTAAATAAATGACGAATTGAGTTCGATGCATATAAATCAGTCCAACATTTTGTCGACTATCATTTCCGAGTAGAGTAGTAAGGGAGCATAGATGGGTGAATGCCCTAACCAATAAAAAATTTTGTACGTAACCTTAGAGAAAACTTTTAAAAAAAGTTCCTGTGCCCAAAATGGATGAGAAATACTTAAGGGCCAAATAGGTTTGCCTAATAAACATGGGTGACTAGTATTAAATAAGTAAGAATGAAGGGGCGCAGACAACCAATCTTTGGAATGAAACACTAATGATTAGAGAAGACGAAAATTTCGGCTATCAGTGGCCACTTTAAATTAACCAAAAGTTGACAAATGTGTAGCCAGATGAGAACGAGTCATAATTGACGGATGGGAACAACTGCCAGACCATGTATAAATGCCGAGTATTGAGTTTCCCAAGCAAAATGAAGGGGAGAGACAAAAAAAAATTCCGACCTATCTCAAAATTCATCTCACAAATTTATTTATTTTTTATCGACTTCACAAAAAAATTCTCGGGGTTCACCGAATCCCGATGTTTGTGCCCGATAATTATATAGCCGTCGGGGCATCGTCCCGTCAAAATATCTCTTCGCTAATCACCGACGGCGTCTTTTCGGCTCGGCTGTTTTTGACATTAAGGGCAGACTCTGCCCCGCGTGAAAAAGAACAATGCGACCGACGAGCTTACACTCAGAACCCTTCAAGTCAATTGAGCGATATACGCCACGGCGGGAGGGTCGGCTCCTCTCTCCACCCCTGCCCACTCCTCTCTCCCAACCATGCGAGAGCTTCGTTCCAACTGGTCGGACGGAAAATCGAGAGATTCTCTCCGAGAGATAAAATCCCGTTTAGATATATTGTACCTGTATTTTATTTTTTCGTGAAAAAGTTTGGACTCGGGAGAGAGAGGGGAGGGGGGCGTGGGGAGGAATCCCTTACATCCCCGCTCTATTCCACGAAGAGGAATTCTCTTCTTTTCCCAATCTCCCAGATGGGAGACCGATTATATCGCCTCTCCTACCTCCCCTTCACCCCCCCCCCCACACGCACACACCACACCCGATGCTCGCATTAACGAATCTCCTCTCGATCTTATTCTCCCCCCCGAGAACAAGAGAGAGAGAGGGAGAGAAAAAAAACAGGCCGGTTGTGCAGAGGAAAAGGGAACGAAACGAGGTAAGGGAGAGTTAAGCCGAAACGACGGTGGTCGAAACCACTGGGAAAAAATCAATCATAACCATCGGTTGCGCGCCGTCTTCTCGAAAAAATAAAGTTTCTCTTTCTTTCTTTCTTTCCTCCCCCACTCCCCCCGATTTCTTTTTGTGCACCGCTCGATCTTTGTGGGCCCGAGACTTCTGTGTTGTTTTTTTTTGTTCCCTTCCCAACCTTCCCTCCCAGTTCCTTCCCCCCTTGACTCACGTAGAAATAAAGACATTTATCTATAAGGTAGCTTTTATAGCTTCGACGCTCCGAAAACCTTCCCCCCTCCCCTCATTCTTCTCCCCTGTCTTCGCCGCCTTTCTCCTCCTCTTCCTCTCCCCACCACCCTTTCTCATCCCCCTACGGAGATCCTCTCTCTCTCTCTCTCTGAGAGATAGGGGAAACACTCCTCCCACTTTCCCTCGATCACTTCATCTGCTTCTTCGCGGCGAACTTTTAAAAAAAAACCCTTCTTCCCAAACCTCCTCACAAACCCTTCTCCCATCCCTAACTCCGCAAACCCCTTCATCGCCCCTCCCCCTCCCGCGGGTCGCACTCCCTACACTCCCTCTCCTCCTTCGCCCTAAGGATCCGTCGAACCTCACGGCTCACGAGAAAAGGCGCAGAGTGAGAATGAAGAAATAAAATGGAAAGGGAAAAAAAATTGAGATTTTTTCCACCTCACCCATTCCATTATCCCGTTTCTTGATCCTCCTCTCTCGCCTATTCTTACACTCCCAATCATCTTCTCTCTAAACCCCCTCCTTTTCCTCTCCCTAGCTCATTCTTCCTCAAGCAAGCTCGCCTCTTTTCCACGCACGCAGACTAACACACCTCTCTCCTCTTCCCTTGTGCATCAGTATCTCTCTCTACCCCTCTCTCTCTTTCTAAGGGTCACATTTCCCTCACCCTCTCACTCAATTGTTCGCTTCCTCCTCCCCTGTCAGCACTTTTGGGAGCGGATTTTCTGCCTGGTTTACCATGGGTCATTGCGTGTGGATTGGCACCTGGGCCGCGCGGAGAGGCGGCCACTTTTAAACGCTTTTGGCGGCTGTTCCCAAGATGGGCGACCGCGAGTCGGAAGGACCGCCTCCGACTCCGCCCCGGATTTTTTTTCTCGCCGTATTCTCCCCCGGGTCTCCAAAATATGATGAAGCCGTGAAACAGTTACCTGTCTGTTATTCTGGTTTACGGTCTGAATCTGCTCATTCACCAAATCCCTGTTAATTTTCTAGTAAGCGAATGATCATTCGTCAATCGCCACCTCTCCCCGTTCAAAAAGAAAGTGTTGAATGAATTCCACGGCATTCGGCTCAGCTTGATGGAACTTCATAATGAATTGTGAAACAATAATAAGCTTTGTTAAGTCCCGCGGAATTTTATTTGAAACTCTAACTAAAAACTACAAACTAAAACTTTCAAGTTTTAAATAACAGCAGTGGTATTTACAAAGTGTTTATTTTGTTCAAAATTTAAAGCGTGGAGTAGTTTACTCGAGTACATATTTGCAAAATCTATGACTCATAGTGGGAATATGTGGTACACATGACATGCAGTGGTCACGAATAGCCAGCGGAAAAATTTTATTGAAATTACAGTCTCGTTTGTTATTCCTTCATGTGATGTATTGGGGTGCGATGTAAGATCAAACCAGCGGCTTTCACCATTGCACCAAATTCGGTGCGCACTCAGGTAAAAAATTGACTTATAAATATATAAGATACTTCCGAAAAAGTGAACTGGAATATTCAGTAACAGTGTGGTGGTCATGTGCTCTAAATACTTTCGAATGTTATCCAATATGACAGAACAGATTCGCGTAATAAGTTGCTAGCCATTTATGCTAAGAATAGTTTGGATAACATAAGAAAAATCCTAGTTGATGTTTTTCTCGAGAATAAAGAATACCATAATCTACGGACAATAAAGCTTTTTTTTCGAGACGAATTATTCATACTTAGAAATTATATATCAAACCCGGAAGAAATACGCGTAGTACAAACTTAGTATACCGAGAAATATTTAATTAATTCATAATTTGTTCACTTTTCATAAGATTTTTATGGCAAGGTATCCATGACTGGGACAATTATTAAATTGAATGTAATGTCCTTCAGTGATTTATTTTAGTTCCGTGTTATGCTCACACATGCTTTTCCTAAAATGTTTATTCTTGAGAAAGCTATAAATCAATAAAACGTCTTGGTAAAAACTAATTTATCTACCAACTCTTTCCCCTTTCTTAACACTTTCTTCACGACGTCGATGAGGAAACCCACAAATGCCCTAATGGGCTTCTTTCCCTCTCTTCCGCTTGCCCTTCGACTGAAATGCATTCGCACACGATTCTCGGAAAATTCTCGTGACTACTTCATAGAATTCTGGGTGTTTCGGAACTGCTCCAGGTATTAAATTTCATCGGGCACTTTTCACTAAAAAAAGAGCGAGCGGCCTCTACAGGAAGGTAAGTCGAACGCAGATATTCCGACGGAATATTTTCATTCGACTTCGTTCCTCCTCCATGCCGGAATATATCAATTCATGCTTCCAAAAATTGGCTCCATATACAATCATGTTCTAAATATTTTACTTATAACATATTACCCTAGAATCGTCATCTGAAACTCGATCACCAAACCCAAAAAGTCCGTATTTTTTGGCAGCGAGGAACATGTGACAACTGAGTTCAAAAATAGATTTTGTGAATCTCGATCATTTACACTGTGTTAATTGAGTAGTATGACTACCGAAGTGCAGCACAATTAATCTTTCATTTTTAGCGCAAAAATTAGTTCGATGACGATCTTAGGGATGGGTATTACGTTCCCACGTGTATAGTAAATACTATCATACACTTTCGAAAGTTTTTATCAACGTAAAAGGGGTCAGTATCTGTGCAAAGGGTAGTTATATATTTACGAAGGGCAAAATAATTTGAGTCAATAAAAAAAGATAGGTGACTCGGGATGAGAATATCGGGAGGAAGGATTGTGGCTGACAAATGAGCACACATTTACGAGGTCATCTGCAATCTAAGGTGAGCCCACGAGAAAATAAAAAAATGACTACATTAAAAAAAATTGTTCATAATTTTTTCTCACATAAATTCGTACTTTAAAATCCAGGAGAGTAACTTCCACAGATTCCGTACACTTCCAATGTTTGATTTTCGATCAATACTCGTCCGCCGGAAGGACCACTTCAACTGTGAAAATTAAATTACGAGTATGAACGTAGATTCCGTGGATTGAAAAAAAATCTCTTTTAAATGAAATAATGAAGGGTGCGAATTATATGCCGTTAGGATGACCATTGAACAAGTCAGTTTTTTCCCAATCGGCCTTATTGAACGGTTGATCACCGGGCTGCCATTCAATTTTCCTCAAGTTAGAACCGTGGCTGAAATATTCCTCATTAAGGAGAGAAAATAGAATAAACATTTCAGTGCCTTCTATTCTAGGATATTACATTTACGTACATGTATGTATACTATATGAATATGGAAGTGCTCGTGAAGCGATATTTAATCGTTGGCTGGGACAGCCATGACAAGTAAGCAAAAAATAAAAAAATAGCACATAAAATAGGATTCAAGGGAAAATCGCACGGGAAATTAATTTTCGGTGATACAAATTTGTTGTATGCATTATATATATATATAATGTGTTATATATATAGTGTTATATATATATATATATATATATATATATATAACACTTTTTGAAAGTCTCACGGACGTGAATAATAATGTATAACACTTAGCACTAGTGGACACAGACTAAAACACAGAAACACACATAAAGAGACTCACTATTTTTCGAATTTTCGGTGGTCGTGACCACCGAAAATTCGAAAACATTCGACCACATATATATATATATATACATTATATATATATATATATATATATATATGTATATTATGTATGTGTGTATATATATGTATGTGTATATATATACATATTTATATATATATACACATACATACATGCATAATCATTATTAATACTATCGTTGGTATTCTATCAGTTAAGGTGTGTTGAGGATGGACTCAGCCAATTCTACAACAATACATTCACTTGCAACTCCTCCCAAAAAAACTGACATCCGATACTACATTAAGTCCCTCTTCAATGACGCTTACTTCCTTCCTCCCTTCATTCCGTCCAACACGCCTATCCTACTTCTAGGCCTTCATCATTTGCCCAAATTTCTCCCCTCTGTCATAGCGTTTAACATCCCATTAACAATCAAAATGCTCTGCATCCATCTTTCCTGCCTCCTTTGGATCTCTTCCAGGAACGCTCCCTCTTCTCCCACCATACCTTGCACTTCCTCATTTATTTTCCTTTCTCCAAACCCACATTTCAAAAGCCACCAATCTATGCCTATTATCTTGCTTCAATGACCATTTTTCCGCGCCGTACAAAAACACGCTCCATATCAAAGTTTTGACGAGCCGTTTCTTAACATCCTCACTCAATGTCCCTGTCATCAATTCTCTCCCCCATGTGAAAGCTTCTATGCCTAAGGCAATTCTTCGTCCTTACTACTTTTACCATTTTGGTCCAAAACACTTCTGAGATAGATGAATTGTTCACCCTGCTCTAATACTCGAAAATGAACGTAATGCAGCGACGACTCTAGCTTTTGTATAAAATTGGGTCTATAATGTAACTAAGCTTAGAAAAATAAAGAAATTACAGAAACGAAAGTTTGGCGTTTCGACGGGCAGGCCGCAATCCTCAAGCTGAGCATTCTGAGGGCGATGGTCTGCCCGTCGAAACGCCAAGCATACTCATGGAAGTCCTATCTTTGTGTTTCGATGTCTCTTATATATATTATTAGGTAATCTACCGCTTAAGGTAGGTTTTTGGATGGACAAAGCTACTAAATAAAAGATTTTGTGACTCCTAACAAAACACTCTCATTCCATACCTGTCGCACTGAATTTCCAATTCACATTACCATTTATATATATATATATATATATATATATATATATATATATATATATATATATATATATATATATATATATATATATAGTTGGAAGAAGTGACTTTCTAGTTTCTATATTTCTATGTTAGTTTCTATGTCAGTTATCTATAGTTCTAGTTTATATATATATATATATATATATATATATATATATATATATATATATATATATATATATATAGTTGGAAGAAGTGACTTTCTAGTTTCAATTTCGCCCCAATAGAGACATTTCATTATTATTTTTACTAGAAATAAATATGAAATCCAAACGACAGTAGACGAGATAAACTGCTTTCTGATGCTTGCTCACCAGGCGCGACCGCATGTGAGCAGATTGCTCACAAATATAACAAACTACGAGGAAAGCCCGTAGCGTCAGCAGGTGGATAAAAGGCACCACCACTTTTACCATGGTTGCGAGATGAGTCAAGTATTTCCGTGGATGAATTGTGGGTCGTTAAATTTCGGAACGAGGAGGTGAGGTTTGCAAACAAAGATAGGAAATCACCGCACGAAACTCAACTCAATTAACTGTTGCATCCCATGCCTTTGGGGTTTAAGAAGTCTAACCATCGAGACAAGACTGAGGAATTCACTTTATACCGCTGCATCCCATAAAAGTGTAAGACATGCAAGGCCGAAGGGAAGATGGTGGGACCATGCCTTAGATTCCACCTGCCGGTAGGATTAAGTCAGCAGGCATCGCTTTCCGTGGCTGCTTAACGCTACCCTGTGAGACGAGTAATATTTCATGGTGTGCCCACAAACTCTACACTAATATGGCATGGATAATCCTCTTCTGTAAACGATGATAAAAAAGACTTTTTGACAACAGAGGTTGTGAGAATTTTAAAATTAAAAATGGAGGAATTCAAGCGATCGGCTACCCTAATTTTATGCATACGAGTTGAATTACTCCAGCTAGAATAAGACCACTTTATTTTTTTTTAATTCGATACTCTGGTGGTCCAAGTATTTCGTTTATGTGATCTTGATTCTTTAGTAATGTAATGAATATGCATATAGCTGTAAAATATACCATATCGCAATAATCAAGTCGGAGGATGGTTTGATAAGTGAGGTCTCCCCCGTGACCACACATTCAGGACAATCTGTTTCCCTGTGCCACCATCCTGTTTCTCGCGAACGTTTGATAACCACAAAATCGCATCGTATTTTTTGTCTACTGGCATCACCCGAAATAACCTCAATCGGTTTACCTGAATGCTCGAACTACTGGAATATAAAATGAACAAATTAAATTTCTAATAAAATAAAATAATTGGTCTTAAAATATAGTATAGTATACGCGCTGTATTTTATCTTTTGGGCATCGAGTGCCGCGCCACTTTCATAGGCTGTTATCTTGAAGCTACAAGCCACTATACAAGTTCCTGCAATTTGGACATACGGAGTCTGCTGATGGTAAAAAACGGCGAGGCTCTTAGTGCTTGCTAAAATTACACATTATGTCAATTTGAAAAATTCCAAGAAACTGCGGGGGATGCCGCAACAGTATCTTTCAACGGAGTCATCCGCTAATTAACCCGGTCAAGGCGTATGATTTTTACACTCTGAAATCGTTATATCATTTTGAAAGCTTGATATCGCATTTCAAGACTGTTTTCAGAGGACTGGTGATTCGACTTAAAACTTTGTAAAACGGACCTCGGGACATTCAGTCATTACCAGTTAATCGCAAATTTTAAAATAAATCCGATTTAGTTAACTTCTCCGAAAGAAATTCCGCAGAGTCAAGAGTTAACGTACTGTTTACACGAACGCCGAGGGAAATTCGACGTGAATTCTCGCCACATGAGGGTTTTCCCTATTAATTTAACTTTTCCGACCACGATGGAAATTAAGACGTCAAATGAATGCAGCGGCGGCGATAGCCCCGTAAGTTTACCGGTGACACTCATCTCCGCCCACCGACCAATCCGGTACAACTTTACACCCCATAAATATACATTCCTCCGCTTGACATGAAATGCTATTTTGCCCGTCGTGGCCCCGATCACCATCATCTGCGCAGTCAAATCGTGATCCGAACATTTGGAAGCGCCCCGATCCGGAAAATATTCGATGGTTCTCTCAGCGGCCCTGGAGGGACGAGTGCGAGCGCGGGACAGGTTCAACACGGGGCCTCGGGACGGGAGGCCGGCCCGCCAACAGCCCCGGCATCCGGCGTCACGTTCTCACCACTCCGCCTCCGGCTAAGAAATGCAAAACACGGAGCGTATGACGGGGCGAGAATGCTGTGGGAGGAGATGGGCGGGGGAACGAGAGAGAGAGAGAGACAGGGAGAAAGGGGGGGGGTCGCTCGAACGCGCAACCCAATGGGAGGGGTCGGCGGATCGGCCTCCCACGCGGTGGTCCCGGGTGCCGCATAAGTTACATCCGCGCCCATAAAGGACTCTCCTTCTTTGTCCGGGAACATTCCCATTTCGCTGATGAGTGGGGTGAAATGGTGGATTTTAACGCAGGGTGCATTTGCGTTGAACTATAAAACACTCCTTCACGGTACGAATCCTAAGAATTTCAATGCTTAAATATTCGTTGACCAATCGCCTAAATTCTACCATGACATCTCTCGAAACTTTCCGAAATTCTGCCTCTTCTTTCTCGGACTAACTTCATTACTGTAAATGTAATTTTTACATGAAAACTTCACTGTTCGGACGATCGATCCTCCTCGCTCACCACAATATTCTCCGCCTATCTCAGGGTGTACTCTAGGAAGAGCTAAAATTTTATATCCTATTCTTTTGCCAGGATACCATTCTTGTATGATGTATACTTAACTAGCTCGGGGGGACGTGGGCGGAGAACAATTAAAGATTCGAGAAAATGTATTTTTTTGAGACTCAAAGGGCCAAAATGTCTAACGGAAGAAGTCCCTCGCAACGACGTATCCGAATTCTTTGGCATCAATTAGACCGCTAACCTCGGTGCCAAATTTGCTTGGTCCACCTTAGCACAAGGATTATTACAAACTGTGGAATTCTCAGCTGATGGCTGGAATTTTGGTCTGCGGATGGAAAAAAAAGTTATGAGGAAAACTTCCAATGGTGGTATTATTCTTGCGGAAACATGTACCTCACCTGCCAAAGGAGAGCAGCATGTCAGAGTGAGAGTGGATTACTAATTTACACAGCATCCAATTTGCGTTCCGCTGACGTTTTCAGCACAGTACATTTACGTTAGACTCGCACACCACTGCAAAAATTAGGAGACTTAGGTAGGTTTGTACATGATGTAAGGAAACTTTGTTTACAAAGAAGTACATTTTTAAGATAGAATTACAAAATGAAATTTCCAAGGCAATGCAAAAAATATTCACGAGTAACTAGGATTTATCTTGCATGGAAAGTTTTATAATACGTTGATAAATCCGTAATGCTTGCCAGATTTTCCGCTTATACCCTGAACATGTTTCATTCCGTGATTATTCCTAACCAAATGACTCACGAATCGTTTTAACATTCATTTCTCGACTTTGAGAATTTAAGGGCTTGCACCTGACGCAACAATCGCCAAGAAACAAGCACGAAAACTGCATACGTGTGCCCGCTTGACATTGATACCATGGGACATTTTCAGGATTCGATGCAGCCACAACGTGTCGTTGAAATGAGACACCGGACTCGAGGAGATCTGAAGCGGAACGCATTCTTTGCAAGAAATATGGATCACGATGATGCAGCACCCGAACCCACCCCCCCCCCACCCCCCCGGGATCCAACGGAGTACTCCCGTCCGGGATTCGAACACGGGACACACTTTTGAGTGGGACGCTCAAAAAACCCCCGCCCGCGTGCTAGCCACCGAAAACGAAACAAAGGAACGACCGCGGAATGACTCACTTAACGCATGCGTGCGTATAAATGATCTCCGGGAAGGCAAAGATGGAGGGAGGAGGAGGAGGCATGAGTTGGTGTCCGTGCCGGTGGTGGTGGGAAGGTTTTATAAGAAAGGGAGAGAGAGTAAGGGTTGGCTGGCGGGCGAAGGGAATCGGTTTTTTCAGCAAGGAGTGGAACGTCTGGGGGAACGGGAAGGAGAGTGTGGCGTGGGGGAGGGAGGTTCGGGGCTGGGAAGTTATTGAAGACGGAGTATCGGAGAGGGGAGGAGAAGATTGTTGAGTCGTTCCCTGTAATCGCGTGCCCGTGTATGCCCGCCGACGGTCTATTCCGCCTCCCCTCCTGTTCGCTAAACCCTCCGGGGATGTCCCCTCCCCGCACTTCCCCTCCTCAACTAACATGCCGTGTATACCTGCGCCCCGTCCTCCCGGGAACCGACCGACCCCCCTCTCCCAACAGTCGGCCACCCCCACGAACCACCACCACAATCCTCCCCATCCCATAGCACAACAACGGCGAGAGCGGTGGGGGCAGGAGAAGAAGAGGAGATGAAGACATCTCTTCCCTCCACCTCTGGGTGAGGGGAGCAGGGGGTCAGGGGAGGGTGGGCGGGATCGAGGGGGAGGGGCATGGGGGGAAAGGATTGGATAGGGGAAGGGGGAGCAGGGTTAGGGGGAGTTTCGGCTGCTCTTGGCAGCTCAAGGACGGCCCCGATGGATGTATAAAACTAGCACCTCGGGAGGATGGGGGAGGGGATAAGGGGAAGAGGATTTCTCCTCCTCCCATCCTACCGCAGTCCATTCTGTGTGCCGCCGCCCCACTCTCTCAATCCCCGGCCCCCGCCCCTTCCTCCAGACCTCCCCCGGTCGCAGTCCGCCCCCTCCCCCCGCAACCCGCCTCACTCACCCCAGCATCCTCCCCCTCTACAACCAACCCTTTCCTCCCCGCCCGCTCTCAATCCCATCCAACACCAACCGGCAAGCACACCGCCGACTCTTTCACCTCAACCGACAAGACTCATCCCAGCCATTCTACTCCTCTCCCCCCTTCTTCCTCTCTCTCTTTCTATCCATCCTCTCCTCTCCCCACAGCTCTTCCCTTGTTTCCTTTTTTTCCATTCCGGATCCTTCTCGTTTCCTTTCTATCCATCTCTCCCTCCATCATCTCCTTACCTTGCTTATACCTTTCTCGCTCTCTCTCTCTCTCTCTCTCTCCCACACTCCTGCCATCCGAGACCACAGGCGTGCCTCTCCCCGGCCCGCGGAAGGACTTGCGAATGTATCCGCGAGCGGAGTTTTCCTTACCCTCCATTCGCGTACGTCATTTTTTTTCTCTCGCGAACCGATGACTGACTTTCGAGTGAAAAAAAATTCATCCTTATTCAAGTACACACAAATGCGTACACTCCATCAATTGATTCTAATTAAAGGTCAGCTGATATCAACTCATAACCCTTTCATCACACTACATTACCGAGAAGCTTGCAAACATTACAGCGACCATGCTTTTAATATCCCCCTTCGGATATAAAAAGAAGGAAATAATTAGAAATATTATAATAAAATTGGGTTGCAATTTCATACAAGTACAAGCAACAGGAGCAAACACAGACATTAATGTCCTAGGAGGAGAAATACCCACCCTCGCGGGATTCGAACCCAGAATCTTTAGAGTAACAATCGAGGACTCGACCCCACCTCCAACGAGCCCTTCGGTCCCCTTAAGAAAAAAAGGTTAAATCACAATATGCCTATGTTAACCAAAAGAAAAAACGGATAACAATTTCCTGGATGAAGATTTTTAGCTATTTTTACAAATAAAATAACTGAATTCAAAATATAATTTTAAAAAATCATAGACACAGTAATCAACCCGAAGGTCGGTTTGGTAGTTCACCCAGTACTAAACCCGACGGCGTGCGAAATTCACGCATCATGGTAGGGGGGCCAGTTCCTTTCCCTGTGCCGGTTATGGTTTCCCAGGAAAATCTGGTACCCAAAAAATCACATAGCTTGGGTGGAGCTGCAGGTGCCCAGAAATGCTTGCCCGGGAATCGAACCCTCGCCCTCCGGTCTATAGTCTCTACCCCTGGACTACCGCGACCGACTAAAATATAATAATAAGAAAAATGTCAGCATGACAAAGAGTTTTTCATTTTCAGAAAAGAGGACTTCTTTTTCGTTTAGTTGCACAACTTCTGGTGTAGACATTTTAATAACAACAGTACCTACGGACACTTATTTTATGAGCACACGATTCCAATTTGACGAAATATGAATTTGTGAAGAGAGGTTAAAACATGCACCGCGCTTCCTGTATTTTTGCAAACTAAATCCTTATTGTTAACGCTAAAAATCACATTTATTCTTGATCTAAACTAGTCTCCCCTCAAGATCACAGCAATGCTTGATAGAGTTGGCTAGTGTGCGGAATGTAAATAAAAAAAACATTTAGTCGTGCTAAAGTATGTTGTATAAGTAAACACCCGCTCTAAGAACGAATAAAATCGGGCACGAACAGTAATAAAAGAAGCGGAGGTGTCTTTTACAACAACGATTGTACCAATTTGAAATTCCAGCATAATATTGACACGGCCACAATTAAGTTTAAAATGATTTATTGTAATCATCCGCACTGTCATAAAAAAACTGATTTCTAAAATGATAATGAATTTTTCTAATGGAGACACGTCGTAAATACTAGTTTCGAGGGCAGGACAAAAGAAAAGTGAAATCATCAACTTAACTTTTATGCACTAAATTCCAATTCCCAAAATGCTTTGCAGGGTTAATGACTACGACATGAGAGTGTTTTGACCCATTTATTAATTCATCAACTTAAAATGGCGCCATTTTAGTTTTTATCATTACGCATAATAACAAATAATGTTTTTTTTTAATTATTTAATTTTTAGACCCTCAATCTCATAAATAATTTTGTCTTTCAGTTGATAACTTCTTCCCTGAAATTGTACCTCGGCCGGACTTACTAAACTTCTTTCATAACTCAAGTAAGAGTAGGTCGGTGAGAAGTAATTTTATATATAAAATAATCCAGGAGCCCCGAATTAACATTTCAGGTTGGCTAAATTGCAAGGTTGACTACACATGTATAAATTCATAGGATATGCAATGATTTAATTACGTTTTACAGAAACCGCATCTAAGAATACAGACGGAAAAAAACTATAGGACTTTCATTTTGTTCAATCTAATAGATATTCATATTCTAAGTAGATTTCTCCATGTTATTTTTTCAGCATGGAAACACTTTTCCATTATTATGCAGAACAAATGCGCGTAGAAAGTGAAAGAGAATGCGAATTCCATGAATTTAATTGATGACAGTTATTAAAATGCACGGAGCTGTAATTGAGATTGTCCGTGGGCTGGAGTTCACCAGTTCTCTCCCACACTGATGCAATTACTAAAAGAGCCAAACGACGTGAGGAGGTATTCAGGAGCGTATTCAGGCTGGATCCGATTTTGGTCGTTCCGCTTCCCCAATTTCAATCCAATACAAGACCTTAAATGAAAGCTTGGTTCAAAACTTTTGTTTGCCTGACTGTTGGTCTCTTCGATTAAGTCATATGATATAAGCCCTTCGCGAATTTTCACGCGAAAAATGAATTTATCTCAATCGCAATATCCCGAAATACGGATGTCTAGCTGAAAGACACCGCAAAATTAAAGAAAATGTTTTCTTCGTGGATATGTACGATACATTAGGTCGTGAACATTAGGAGCCGCAAAGAAAACAGCATCCGATGTTTCACTGCATTACAATTCTGCATATTTTTTAATATTACTGCCCTCAAAACAGGAAAATTTACGAATTTATCATTTATATAAGTTTAATTGAACACAAGAACACCATCCTAGTTTTAATGTCAATTGTTCATCGGGTGCCCTTTATTCATGAGTAATATTTATTGAAATAGAGCCTAATGCTGATGGGTTTTAACTCTATCGTGTCTTGTAGTGATAGCGAATAAATTAGGGGTTGTGATTGCTTAGTCTGATGACCACTTATCGGACCTATCCACCTATCGGAGGGCCCCTGGTTCCATTCCCGGTTATTGCTTCTGAATCATCTCGGGTAAAATCCAATTTAAAAGATTTTTACCGATGATCTTCATGGGGAACCGCATTCGGCATAGGGGAAAGGCTGCCCTATCATGAATGGGTGAATTTCACACGCTTGTGGGGCTTAGCTCGAGATGAGCTCCAACATCACCTACCCGAAGCCATCCATTCTTCCGGATGCGGTATAGCGAACTAGTAGCTGCGATAGAATGTTTATGTGAGCTGTTGTTTTCCTCATATGCACTAGGCTAAGCTTGTCATATTATAAAAGGTTTAAGGGTAGATACTGCACAATGACCAACTAGGGTCTCATTATAAAAAAATAGTTTGTTCACATTGGTGCCATAAATATTTTAGAGGAATTTCTTTGGTTTCATTTTAGGAGGGAATATTTAGAGTTGTATAGCACCTGACTGAAGCAGAGACAATCAATTTGTCATTTCATTATGAAAAACGACTGAATGGGAGTATTATCGCACTATTTTTATTTTAGTTTAAAATAGCAGCAGCTGTTCATCAGTATTCCCAGGGTCTATTCCAATATGAAACTTAAGAACAGAAAAAGATATTGATTTCCTTAAATAGCAGCAATGTGCCCAGTGGTGTATACATGGAACGGGATTTTTAATTAATATAATACACTATAAAATTACATTACAAAATCCTAAAGTGACTTCACTTGACGGTATCTGCCCACGTCATTCTGCGCCAGTTAACATATTTTAAAATAAAAGCTCATGTTACTCATGATCTCGGTGGAAAGGTGGTTTTGGAATTTAAACATGTGTAACTCATCGGGTAACTTAATCCTCAGTGCTATCCCTTTTATTCACTTCCCTCAATGAGTGACCCTTGCATTTACATGATAGAGCAACAGATATTACACTATATGTGCGTTTCCAGACCAATTAATCGAACATAATAAGAAAAAATTAACGCAATCAATTACTTGTTTTAATATTGATATTAAATAATAAAATCACCCTTTTAAATTTATTTTTTAATATTTCATACTGATAAAAATCTAAAAATTGAAAAATGGGTAACCGTTGAATGAACATCGCCAGATTTGGAATTCACTGCTACTAGCTACATTAATTAGTGGCATATTCCGTTCCGGCCAAACTGAATCAACAGTGTATACCATTATATTTGGTTTCAATGATGGCGAAATGCATTTTAAACGTAGTTATCCTAAGTTTTGATTTGAGAGCGTTTTAAAAGACGTTATTTGGTAATGATTAAATGGATGAAAAGCATATTGATCTACAGTGGGATGTTTAAGACTGTGATAGAGGGGAGAATGTTAGGCAAACGAGAAAAGGGCAGGAATAGGATAGGGATGCTGGACGGAATGAAGGGAAGAAAGAAGTATACAGAGATGAAAAGGGGCCTGTTGTAGTGTAGGATGTTGGGTTTTGTTTTTCAGAAGAAACAAAATATTTGTTTGGTAGTTGTGTTCATCCAAAAGCTACCTTAACTGGCAGATTACCTGATAATAATAATTCGTTCACTCTAACTGAATTTCACACTAACAAGTTTTACGGTGAGTTTTTGCAAACCAAAGCAGCGAGACGCTTTGCATCAATGATTCATAAAAGAAAACTCGCCCAAAATTTTTGACAAATCCCTTCTATTATTTTGACGTAAGTAAGCTGCGAAATGACACACAAAAAATATCAAGATTAGTATGAAACGACTGACACTTTCAATTCCTAGTAACCCTATATTGAAATTTATGGGGACATACACTCCCTCCAATGTGGATGGTAGGTATTTGGGGCTCTCAAGCAATGCTCATGCTCAGGCAGTGCTATTCCTTCTACCCTAAACCCTGTTTGCTGAGACAAAAAAAAACCTGCTGTAACAAGAAAGGGAGGACATGGATGGCGAAAATGGATTTTTTTAAGTCGCATTTTTAGGCGTTCGTTTTCCAGGAAAACAATAATGATTCACCATGGTGGAGTGCTCCCGTATGAGTACTGTCTTATGCGATGGAATTCCTTCGCCTCAAATGGAAAAACACTTCCCATATTCCATTTCAATGGTTGAACAGAAGTGCCCCAGAGGAGAGCGTAGCCTGGAAAACTTGTGCTGGGATAGAGAGAGAGCAATGGGTAGAGACCATGGCATGTAGCTCTCTGGAGCCGACACCCGTGATTCTGGATGGACCATTTAATCCCGTCCCACCCTCCGTCCAGCCCTCCTTTCTCCCCCTCCTCCACCAGCCACCTCCCCTCTCCCTCTTTCCTCACCTAAAAGGGAACTTCCAGTCGCCATTAACCTCTTCCTCCTCCTACTCCTCCCATTCCTCTCCCTGGCCCTCTCCTTCGTCACTCCTTTTTCACTCGGACTCCGTCCCTTATATTCCTCCTTCTCAACACTCCCGCCTCGCCTCCACGCGAGGGAGATTACGAGTGTGTGCGAGAGCGTCTATTCTTCTCCCCTGGGCTCTGCGCGGAGGGCGGGCGTTAACCCTTTTCCGAGGTGGGAGGGGAAGTGGGAGGGAGTGGGAACGTAAAGGAACAACAAAATGGAGGGAGAGGAAACAAAAACGAAACGAAAGGAGAGAGGGAGAGAGAAAAAAAAGGAACAGCGAGCGAGGAGAAGAAGTGGAAGTCGAGATCCCGAACTTCGAGAGGAGGAGGAGGAGAAGACGTTTGGGTGGCCGCGTTCCTCTCTTTTTATGCTTCTTCTTTTGCTCTTATCCTTCATTCTCGAGAGAGAGAGAAGAGAGCGGTGTCTTTTCTATTCCGTGTTCCCTCTCTCTCGTTCACCGGGTCTCCGTCACCGGGAGGCCGATCGGATACCTCCGTCCCACCCATCATCGTTTCGAACATATCCCGATTCGCGTCCCGGAGGATGGTCAACACGTGCATCGATGTGTGTATCGAGAGGTTGGTGTACAATCAAAATCCTATTCATGAGGGCACGAAAGATTGTTTTTTTCATAAGTACGGATGCATTCAGATGGATATCAAACGGACGGATCGAGTGACTAATGCAAGATTCATGCAAAGAATGGAGGGAAGTAGCTCGAGGGAAAATCTAAATGAAAGGATTATCGTAACGTCCCACGGGTGAAGGTCCCAATAGGTGTTGCTGATAGAGAAGAACTTCAAAAGACGATCCGGAATGAAATGGTCCAAAAAAATCAACACTGGAAGACGCGAATGTATCGAGAAGGAACGGAAGAGAATGCCGGGGAATGGGGTGAAATGAAAAGCAAATCAAACACACCCTATAGAATCGTTATCCAGTTATGATAATGAGTAGGGAATGGGAACAGAAGGAAGTGCATTCCAACGTTTTGAGTGCCCATAAGATTTCTAATAATAGAAGAAAAATCTCATTTCTTCACTGATTTTTCAACCACGCATTCATTGCTTCCGCGGAGACTGAAAATCATGCTTCCCAAGCAAAAACCTAAAGAAGTTTTCATTCATTTATCTCGAAAGGCATCTCCATTCTCCGTTCCCCATAGATATCGTAAATTTGATGGATCAAATGGAATGCCGTAAACTTGAATAAATGGTATGCATAAACGAAAACGGAACATGATTTAAATTTCCGGATGTTAACGTTATGAATATTGATTTCAACGAATTTCGAAAGTATGAACGCGGTAAAAAAGTAAGAAGAAACAGCATTGGTAACAGGGTACTTAACTAATATTAATGGCGAAATTAAATAAATCAATCGTGTGTGGAATAAAAAAATTTAGGAATGGGCACTGGACGAAGGAAACAGTGCATGAACATATGTATGAGACATATCCTGTGAGGCAAAGAAGTGCTTGAAGATGGAAATGGAAGAGGAAATGGTGGGGGAAACTGAACTGAAGAAGTGAAAAAAGTCATTAAAGTAGGTAGGCACGGTAGGAACTACGAGGAAATGAGAAGAAGACCATCGGCGGGCGAAGTAATAAACCTAACTACAAGTAAACAGTTACAGGATTGATAAGAGAAACAGACATTCATTACGATCTTGGCATTCGTATACATCAGAGTTTTGTTGTATAATGAGGTTGTTAACAGTATGCGAGTGGATGTTAAACAGCGGTTATAACGTACACGGCGATGACGATGGAACGGTAGCCCGTACATGTCGTGCTCTCGCCACGTTCATAAAACTCGTGATACCCAGATTATTTAAAACTATTATTCATACACTAGACATCGACGCGTTGAGAATGTTTAAGAAGCGAATATAAAAAATACATGGCGCTCTCTATATGTCTCCACCCAGAATAATAGTAGTATTTTTCAGATCTCAATCAGCGAGTATATTTGGAAACGGCATATCAGATCTCATTTATATTTTAAAATTGTGAGCGAAAAAACAAGGAGATGTTAATTATACGAATGCGAGTATTTAAAATCAACATATTTTTCAATATTCAAGTACGAGGGGTGCTCAATAAAGAGTGATGATACCTTTTTTAATAAGATACTTTTACTCAACCTCCAAATTTTGATGGTTTTTCCCAAGAGGCAGTCTCACACTGGATGCAATGCTCTTGTCCCGCCTTTTTTCCAGTTTTCGGATACAAGTTGGAAGCCATATTTTGATGGTTACTTCAAAGCAACTTAACGCCCTTCACTACTGCTACTGATAATGAAAAACCGTAACAAAAGGTGTTTCTTCACATAGGTAAACTTGAAAATCTCAATGAAACTGCGTCTGGTCTATTGGGAAGATGATTTCACATTGATTTTCGCAAGACATTAAGCAACAATATTTACGATACAGTGTCGTTTATTATATTGGTGCAGCATCCAACATGTTGCTTTGAAATATGGCTTTTTGCGGTTGAAATGGCCTTGGAGAATTTTCAGTTCATCCCTAGAGTGCGCTCAATTTACAGATGAGTGCGCTGGTACACCATTCCCGAGTACCGAAAAAAGATATAATCATAATTTTCCCAGTATAAGCCAACACTTAGGTTTTTTCGGTGCTGCTGATGCCGGGGTTTTTCAAACAGAGGTTTCCTGTTTGCTATCAGGATCAAAATGATGCAATCAAGTTTCATCTGCAGTGATAACCTCCAAAAGAAACTGCTCACCTTCCAGTAACATCAAATTCAACTGCGAAAAAAAACCTGCACGTGAATGTTCTCTTATTCGGGTATTAGAAATCTCGGAAATCGCCACTCACCAAAAAAACTCGAGTCATGTGCAATTACTCTATTACCAAAGTGTGAGTGGCACCAAATGATATTTTCACTATTTCTGATGGTGATTTTAACGCTATTCCACTCTCTTAATATGGTAGAGGTAATGTTAATGTTTACTCCCCATAAGAGCAGTGACTGTAGTTCCTTCATTTGAAATTGCCTCCCATCATTAAACACTTTGAACCTTCTTCATAGTCGCTGTATTATAGTCTCTATTTAGGCCTTTTGAAGTATTACTAAAGCCTCGGATGACAATCTGTTCAGTTAAACGCAAAATTTCAATGCAGCGTCGCCTGTTACCTCCATCGTTGCCGTAGGCAAACTGAAATGGTTTCAGCTTGCAACGGCTGTAATATTTGAGTCGAATCAATGAAATTTACACCATGTATACGAGGGGGGACCCAAAAGTAACGGAAATTGGGCTGCGGTAGGGAGCGAGAGTGGGGGAAGCCTTTTTTCGGCCGATCGCACGTTAGGCTCACGCCACCTGCGTCAGTATGCGCAGCGCCGTCGCTGTGACTGGATCGGTCCGTCCGTGAGAGCTGTTTCAGTGAAACAACGTTTTTCATTTCAGCGAAAAACGTGATGGCGGATTATTCAGGGCAACGCGCTGCAGTGAAATTTTGTTTCCTGTTTGGGAAATCGGCCGCGGAAACTACTGTAATGCTCAAGAATGCTTATGGGGAAGCTGCCCTAAGCAAAACCAGAGCCTACAAGTGGTTAACACGTTTAAAAAATGGTGAAATGTCAATTGAAGACCAACTCCGTTCAGGTCGCCCTTCACATCAAGAACTGACGAAAACGTCGATAAAATCAATGCCCTAATTCGTGAAGACCGTCGCAGAAACATTGATCAACTCTGTGAGATGTCTGGAGTGTCATGGGGTTCAATTCAGAGGATTCTATCCGAAGATGAAAAGGGTTGCACATGAAAAGGGTTGCAGCCAAATTTGTCCCACGCCAACTCACTCGCCGGCTCATACCGCCCCCTCCGTGACATCGATTGTCCACCCCTACTCACCAGATTTAGCTCCTTGTGACTTCTTTTCGTTCCTCAGACTCAAAAGGGACACGAAAGGAAAGCGTTTTGACACTGTGGAGGAGGTAAAACAAAAATCGCCCGAAGGCCTAATGGACATCCCGATAAATGAATTTCAGAAATGTTTCGAACAATGGAAGCATCATTTGGAGAAGTGCATTGCGGTCAATGGGGGATACTTTGAAGGTGAACAAAATTTAATGAAAATATATTGAGAACTAAAGAATCTATAACAACGTTCCTGTTATTTTTGGGTCCCCCGTCGTATATACACCTCGTGTATCTCCTGCAAATGAAATTTCCAGGAAAACACCCAAAAATGTAATACTAAAAATACCCGCTCTGCCCGAATTTCGTAGATTTTTCACACCCAGCCTTTGTGGGTGTCTTCCTTCAATGGGGTTTTTAAGCCAAGTATGCCTGTCCTTGCAATCCTTCGTTTTTTAGACAAATGCAAGAAGTACATATTTCACACGTCCATTCTAATATACGGCGCGTGAAATTCACACATCAGGAAGGGGGGGGGGCAGTTCCATTCCCTGTGAAAGTTATGGTTTCCCAGGAAGATCTGGTACCTGAAAAATTACATAGCTTGGGATATATATAACATTTGGACATTTGGACACAATAGAACACAAAATAAAATAGATAACACGTAAAGGGACACATTTTAGATTGCATGAGCTTTCGGCCTTCTTCAGGTCAGACTGTAAGGTCTCAGACGGGAACTATGGAGTCTGGTATGTAAACTCGCGTTAGATACATACATATATATATATATATATATATATATATATATATATATATAAAATATCTTCGAAATGGAACGCTCTTCGGCGACACACAAATATATAAAAACACAGATGTAGATTTTTAGAATATAGAGACACAAAGAAAGGACACTCACAATTTGTTATTTTACGTTTCGACAGCACGGCTGTCGTCTTCAGAATCTGATTCTGAAGACGACAGCCGTGCTGTCGAAACGTAAAATAACAAATTGTGAGTGTCCTTTCTTTGTGTCTCTATATTCTAAAAATCTACATGTGTTTTTATATATATATATATATATATATATTTATATTTTTTATTTTTTTTTTTTTTTTTAAGGTAATCTACCGGTTAAGGTAGGTTTTTGGATGGACACAACTACCAAACAAGCATTTTATTATTCCTAACAAAACAAAAAAATCCATCATCCTACTCTACATCAGGTCCCTCTTCATCTCTGAGTACTTTCTTCCTCCCTTCATCCCGTCCAACATCCCTATCCTGTTCCTTCCCTTTCCTCTTTTGCCCAGCATTCTACCCTCTATCACCGTCTTCAACATCCCACTGCCGGTCAAAACCCCCTTCATCCACTTTTCCTGCCTCCATAGGATTGCTCCCAACAAACCCCTGTCCTCGCCCACCATTTCAAGTACTTCCTCATTTGTTTTCTTCTCTGTCCATTTCACCTTCTCCAATCTTCTCCACACCCACATTTCAAAAGCCTCCAATCTACGTCTATCCTCCTGTTTCAATGACCATGTTTCCGCGCCGTACATAGCTACGCTCCATATCAAAGTTTTTACGAGTCTTTTCTTAACATCCTTACTCAATGTCCCTGTCATCAACTCCCTCCTCCTTGTGAAAGCCTCTTTGCCTAGCGCAATTCTTCTCCTTACGTCCCTACTACTTTGACCGTGCTGGTCCAAAACACTACCGAGATACGTAAACTGTTCTACCTGCTCTAGTTTTTGCCCTCCTATTTTAATGTTAAGCTTGGCCTTTTTCTTTCTAGAAAATCGCATAACCTTTGTTTTACTAATGTTGATTCTCATCCCATACCTGTCGCACTGAAATTCCAATTCACTCAGCAATGCTTGCAGCCCCTTGGCTGACTGACAAACTAAAGCTTGGTCATCAGCAAACCTAACTGATTTTACGACTTCCCCGCCCACTTTCATTCCTACCTCGAGTCCTTCCCATGCCTCTTTGATCATTTCCTCTGCATACAGGTTGAACAGCAATGGTGATAATGGGCAACCCTGCCTTACACCCCGTCCTAACACTGCCCATTCTGACTCCCCGTTTCCCACCCGCACCTGAGCAGTCTGAGACATGTACAGGTTGCGGATTAGCCTCCTTTCCCTCCAGTCTATACCTATTTTTGGCAATATACTCATTAGTTTTTCCCAATTCACTCTATCAAACGCTTTTTCGAAATCTACGAAACAGGCAAATACCTCCTGGTTGTGTTCTATATTCCTCTCGATTAATAATCTCATTACTGCAATGGCATCACGCGTCCCTCTCCCCTTCCTAAACCCAAACTGATCATTCCCTAAGTAATCTTTTGCCCTACTCTCTATCCTTTTGTTTATGATCCTAAGAACAACTTTAGCTGCGTGGGATATCAAACTAATTGTCCTGTAGTCCTCACATGACGTCGCCTTTACCTTTTTCGGAATAGGAACTAAAACTGATCTCACAAAGTCTTCCGGCCAGATTCCCTCCTCATAAATACTACGGATCAGCCCATATAGACTCTTCCTCCCACATTTTCCTAAGCATTTTAAAAGTTCCACGGGAATGTTATCTACCCCCACGGCCTTATTTAGTTTCATATCCCTTAATGCCCTTTCTATCTCATTGTCTAGTATGCCTGGACCTAAGCTGTCTTCCTCTACGTCATTTTCTTTTTCAATGTCTAACTTCGCTGGTCTGAGTTCTTTACCATACAGTTCTTCTATATACTCCTTCCATCTCTCTTGGATCTTCCCTGCGTCAACTATTACCTTACCCGCCCTATCTCTAACTGTTAGCATAGCTCTTCCTTTCTTACTTCCCGATAACGATTTAACTTTGCTGTACAGCGCACCGATTTCACCCTTCCTCTGGAGACTCTCCATATCCTCGCACTGCGTCTTCCACCAGGCTTCTTTTGCTTTATTTGTTGCCCGCCTCAATTTATTGTTTAATTCTTTGTACTTCATTTTGCCTAACTCTGTATTTACATTCTTCCATTTTCGCCGCTCATCCATCTTTGTAATCATCTCATCCGTGATCCATGGTTTCCTAGTCCTTTTAGCGTTAACGGTTCCAATAGTGTCTTTTGCAGCTTTAGACAACCCCTTCTTGATCATTTCCCATTTTTCTTCGATAGTACTTAGCTCTTTACCATCCTCCATGATTTTCTCCACCGCCTGTTTGTATTCCTTCCTTTTCAACCCATTTAATGCTTCTACATTCCATTTTCTAACTCGCCGCCCCTGCCTTATCTTTTTGAAACGTACGCTACATTTCATAACAACTAAATTGTGGTCTGAGTCCGCATCCGCTCCCGGGAAGCTGTGGGAATTTATCACGCTGTTCCTAAACCTGTGTCTAACCAGGATATAATCTAGCTGATATCTTCCTGAGTCACCTGGCATTTTCCATGTATACCTGCGTCTTTTGTGGTGTCTAAACCAAGTGTTGGTGATGATTAACCCCTGTCTCCTGCAGAACTCAACTGCTTTCTCCCCGCGGCCATTCCTCGCGCCTAAACCGTAGTCCCCCACCTCATCACCATCTCTTCCTTCGCCTACCGTCGCATTCCAATCCCCCATCACTATCAAATGTTTCCCTGCAGGAACACACGCGATCATGTCCTCTAACTGATAGTATATCCTATCGACCTCTTCTTCCTTATGGTTGCTCGGTGGCATGTATACCTGAATAATAACTAAGTTCGTCGGTTCTGCTTTTATCTCCACTAGTAGTATTCTATCCGTTATCTGCTCTATGTTGACTACGCTTCTCCCTACCTCTTCATTTAATACTATGGCAACCCCTCGTTGGCTCTCGTCCCCGCCGCTGTATATTATTCTATACTTATCACTCCAGTAATCCCCGCTATCTTTCCATCTCACCTCGCATAGACCTAAAATATCTATATTTCCCCTTTCCATCTCTCGCTTAACATTCTCCAATTTCCCTGTCCTCATCATTGTCCTAACATTCCACGTTCCTATTCTAACTAATTTGGTCTTCTTCTCCTGCGTCTTCTGTCCTGCTGCTGCTGGTTTTCCCTTGCAAGGGTTTCGTGGGATGACGACCGCGGAAGCCTTGCCTCCCCCGCTGCCGGGCACGACACACGGCCGATTGGGCCGAGCCCCGTGGTTGCCAGGACTCAAAATATCTCTATTGTCCATCATATTTTTCTAGGGAATGATAATTGAGGTGGTTTCCCGTTGCCTTCCTCAATAGTGTTTTTAACGTGACACCATCACTTACTGGCCGCCCCACTGTGGTCAGACGCCATTGCAGCCGCCTCACTGAGGAACAGACGCTGCGTGGACTACCTTTCGTCTGGCTCCTAACCTTCGACCTATCTGGCATGGGTGACCCTACCAGGAGCAATTTTTATTACTCCCGCCAGCACAGCTCTAGGGGTCATCGGAACACACAAGCCCTTCCACCACGTCAAGGTTGTAGTCCGGGGAGGGATATATATATATATATATATATATATATATATATATATATATATATATATATATATATAAACACAGATATAACATATATACACACATAAAATTAGAGGTTTCATTTTAGAGGAAAATTATTAAAAGGGGTTCTCATACTTAGTCTTTCGCCAACGAAGAGAAATTTATAATGATAGCTAAAGAGGATGGTTTGTATTGTAACCGTTAAATGGGAATTCTTTTATTTTCTCCTCATGGTGACATTCTTACCAGGGAAAATTATACGTTCCCAAACGTCGGACGCATGAGAGGAACGATATTTCCTTAGATATCGCCCGCGCACCACACTATTATGGCTCACTAACTTCCATTCCCGTCCCGAAAACAACTTCCTAGTCTCCAAACAGGCCTGACGACGAGGCGGTGCCTTTAATAGGGAGAGGGGATAGAGAAGGAATGCCGAATGGCATGTGCTCATACACATCCCGCCTCCCCTCCCGGATGATGTCTCGTTACGGCTTATCGCTTTCGCGTCGCGCATTTCACCATATTAAAAAAAAATGAAACGAAAAGAGTTTAAACTTCCTCTCTTTCTCGTCCGAGTGAGCCGTCAAAAAATGTGGTAGCTAAGTCACCTGCTCCACCTTAGCGGGGATCCCATCTATTGGATCCAGGTCTTTTTTTTGAATTTTTCCTTTTTTTTTTAAAAAAAAGTGATGGGTCGGGATGGGGATTATTATTAAGACGCGCGATAGGCGATTGTATAAATGAGAGTTGCGGCGCTCGTAAAAGTCTCCCCGTTTTTATGACGGAGTCCGCCGCTGCAGGATATTCTGTCCACCCCCCCTCACCCCCCGCTCGCCCCTCTCTCCGCTCTTTCCCCCACCCTTTCCCCACTTGCCCCCTCCGGTCGGTAGTCTCAGGGAAATGGGATTTTTATGATGCGGCGTTGGTCGTCATCTCGTTTAGGGACGGAACAAATAGACTCGCGACGAGATGTGAACTTGAGTGCGGATTGTTTCCATCCGCTAATAGAGTTGCATGTGATGGCTGTGCCGCCGTGGATCACTTCCTTCCCCCTTTTCCCAGATGAAATTCGTTCCGCGAATCGTCTCACTCTCTCTCTTCCGAGTCGCGGAAAGGATGAGAAGAGGGAGAATAGGAGGAGAGAATGGCAATCATTTGAGATGAGTTGAGAGGAGAAATTGGCGGTGCTGTGTGAGGGCGAGACTCCCAAAATGATGCACGCAGCAGAAAATAATTTGAAAGAATGATCACATCCACTTGTCCGTCCCGGAAAACGAATAAAAATAACAACCGTAGTATGTTTAACTAATTGCTTGCTTACATAAGAGTTCACCGTTATCTCAGGGTAAATGGCCATCGCGATATTAGCGCGTGTATATATGTTATGAATCAGTCTACAAGAGTCGTCTCGCATTGATTGACTCGTGTGAATAAAGTCATTTTTGAGTATACAGTATATACTCTGTGGTTTTCCACCGGTTTTATGTTTTCCCATTGCGAGGTATGGCCAATCTCGCTACCGATTAGCCGAGCAGAATCGGTCATAACGCTTAACTCATTAATAATTTCATGACACACTGGTGTTGGTGGTTTTCATGACAAATAGTTGTTGAAGAAACTTTAACTCGGGCGGGACAAATAACGTCCAAATTGAATGCGAAGAATTATAAAGGAAAAAAGAAGTTAGCTTGTGAATGAATTAGGAGGCGTACAACGTCAAATTAATCGTAAGATTTATTACCAACTATGATGAGTTCAGAGCCGCCACAATATTATTATAAATCTAAATAAAAACACTGAAATATACTATCTATTTATACCCACAACGCATTGCACAATGGCCTTTTTGGGATCACGTGTCAAGCTTAAGTGCTTTAGCTACATGATCTAGGGTTTGAGTAAATACATGGCATTTTTGTCGTGGACCTTTTACGAAGTCTGGAAACAACTAGGAAAACGGGGGTAGTAGTAGTTTTGATGGGAGGCGACCGACAGCTAAGGTCATTTGCGCCATAGGGGAAGGACAGGAAAGGATGAAGGGTGGAGAGAAACCCGGCGTCGGCATTAGCCTACTCTTTACGAAAGGCGCCAAGGGGTCCGCGGCTTAACGTCCCATCCGACGGACGGCGTACTCACTCAAAGTGCCCTCCACAAAGCACCTCAAGTAGGGATCGAGATACCTCTGAAAAATATTCAACACCGCCGGGATTTGAACTAGGAAAACGGGAAATAATTATTACTATTATCGGTAATCAACCGTCCAAGGTGGGTTTTGGATGGACCCAAGCTAACGGTACAGAGACACTTCCGCTACCCGTCCCAAAAAGGTACAACCCGACATCCGCCACTACAATAAGCCCCTTTTCAATTCCGCATACTTCCTTCCTCCCTTCATTCCGTCCAAAAGCCATATCCTATTCCTACCCCTGCCTTGCCTGCCTAGCATTCTCCCCTCTATCACAGTCTTCAACATTCCATAGCAAGTCAAAATGCTTTGCATCCTTCTTTCAAGCCTTCTTTGAATTTCTGCCGACAATCCCCTCTCTCATCAGTTTCCCTTTCTGTCCATTTCACCTTCTCCATCATTCTCCACACCGACATTTCAAAAGCTTGCAATCTATGCATATCACCCTTCTTCAATGACCATGTTTACGTACCTTGCATCACTACGCTACATATAAAATTTTTAACGAGCCTTTTTTTAACATCCTCTCACGTCCCTGTCATCAATTCCCTCCTCAATGTGAAAAATTCTTGGCCTAATGCTATTCTTCGCCTTATTTTCCTACTACTTGGAACCATTTCCCTACATATTGGTCCAGAACACTTCAGAGTTTGGTCAACTGATCCAGTTGTTTCAGTTTATACATTGCAATTTTAATACGTATTTAACCCTACCTTTCTCTTTCTCGAAAACAGCATAATATTTGTCAGGACAATTATTGATCGAAGAAATGTAAAAAAGATGGATTGCATTAAAATAGTGTATTTTCGAGATAAACAAAAAGAAATTCGATTATGTAAATTTATAAGTCTCGTGAAGCGGAATGATGAACACTCGTTGATTCTAACGACAAAGAATAAATTCTGTGAGCTATATAAAATGGTCAATTGAATTGAAATTTTTAGGCATAGTTGGTGCTATGAAAATTTTTCCCGGCACGCAGGCAATTTCGGCACGTTAACAATTTCGTTTTCTTTAACGATAGGTGTCACCATACGTACTCCGATCCTATTCTTCATAGCCTCAGCCCAGGGGAGCGTACGAGGAAGGAGTGACACAGAAAATATGAGAGTGTACCGCCAATATCAATTTCAGAAAGCACTATGAATGCAGAATATGAAAATGAGTGTGTGGTTGTTTTTAGATAGAAAACAAATTATTTTTGATTAATCTCTATATACGTACTTATATAATAAGTGCAATTTGTTAAAATAAATGCAGTTTAGTTTCTCCATGAAAAATATCCCGGGACCCCTTTATGTAACATATGTCCGTTACTTCTTTTTGCTGAACAAGTGATTAGTTACATGTGGATAAAAATAAATAACAATTGAAAGAAATACAAAATTGAAATGAACTTCTTCTGGCCCTGCTAAACCAATCAGATGACCAAGATCGGCTTGACAGCAGGTGCCATGTACATAAACAATAAATAAATTGCACAAGATAAATGCATAATTAAATAGCATATCAAAATATTTTATAAACTATTATGCCATCCTTTGCAACAACCACATTATTATTTTCTTCTTTCCCTCCATGCATAGCTTCTAATTGCGTTAATTCTATGAACAGTTCATTTAAAAGCCGACGTACCGTTAATCCAATTTTATTTTGCTCTGATTGGAGTAATATTTGTTTATTTCGAACTTCGTATCGTCTCTGAGTGCTGATTCACGTTTTTGACTGTTTTGTTATTTATGATCAATAAGGCAATAGTTTCCTAATACAATAGCATATCTATACATTCTGTCAACTAGCAGAATTCCCGACTGTTAAAAAATATCTCTAGCATCCAGCATATTTATATTCTTAGATCTTGCCTCTAACATACTCCACAAGGATGTTTATCTGTTTGTTCTTTAATATTTTAATTTATGCTTGGCCAGTCCATCCCCATACCGTTGATATCCCCATACTTTTGAAATCCCTATCCCGATAAAATGAATAATTTTTGATAAAAGAAACCTTCGAAAACTTGGTGTAGAAAAAAAAGAAGATTTAAACATAAAAAAATTATTGAAATGCCACCATATACAGCAGCTTTGGTTTCAAACTGGGCACCGAAGGGTTTCGGTGTAATAGACCTAGAAGTAACGATGCCATTTTACCAACTTGGAAGAATCTTAACATGAAATGAATATTGTGTCGAAGGAAAAAATAACTTAATCTAAAATCTTAGCAAATGATTCTATCAAAATCTTAAAAAATAGTATTTAGCTGAGAATCCGTAAATTAGTCTCCTCACAAAGTTTGTGTCTCCTTCCAAAGGGAATATTCAACTGTTTCTTCGAAGCATTCCATTCCCAGAACAAACTGCAACGGGACCTTAAATGAAAGGAAATCCTCGTTTATCAACCCTCAGTGTTCAATAGCAATTACCATATCATTATGATAAAGTCCATTAAAGTGTTTGCATAATACATAGGAGGCCAATTAGCATGTACTTGGGAGCTAAGGCCTTAAGTAGGTCTAGAGATAAACACCTTCCCGGCGAGATTATACAACCTTGGCCAAAGGTGAACCACTATTTGGCACTGACGCAAAGTTATCTATTACATTAATGGTGGCCAACTTCTATACGCTATTATTTCAATCGAACAAATTAATTCGCGATTAGAGAGGACGCTAAGTGATTAGCATCAGATCAGTCTTTCTTAAAAGTTACAACCCACAGGCGTAATTTTTAATGCGGGTATTACGTGACACGGGCATAAATTCAGCTCTTCCGTTTCGAGAGTAATTCTTAAATTTCTACTATCAGAAAATTTCTTTCAGATAACTAAGTGTTGATTAATTTAGACAGGATAAATAATCTGGAGAACAAAATGAGATGAAAATTTCTTTAAAATTAAATTTCTTACGAAATGCCTTCACTATTAGTCGTCGGTTAAAGTCGACAAATAGTGAGAACATTACTTAAGAAAAGACTACATTAAAAGAATTCTTTAAGATTTGTGATTCGATTGAGGCAGAGGTGAATATTCCGGAAAAAGCACCAGAAATACTAATGTCGCAAAAATCCATTACCAATTTTTAATCATTGTTAACAAAAATTGAGGAGAACTATCATTGGAACCCCAAGGCTAAGCAGGTTAAATTACTCATCTTGCTATTCAATTATCAAATGCAATAATCTCAGTAAAATTTGTATTTTACCGCTCGTGATTATTTTAAGAACTCGTGAAATGGTCTAGGAACAAAGCTGCGGAGCTAGATAAGCAGAGATGAGGAATATGATACAGTCGGTTGTAACCCTCCAGAATTCCGGTAGACAGAATCGCAACTTCAGATACCGTTTGGTATACCATAAACGCAGGAATCAGCTCGAAGGTCGGTTTGGTAGGCATGATGTTAGAGTTCACCCAGTATTAAGCCCGACGGCGTGTGAAATTCACACATCAGGGCAGAGAGGCAGTTCCATTCCCTGTGAAAGTTATGGTTTCCCAGGAAAATCTGGTACCGGAAAAATCACACAGTCTGGGTGGAGCTGAGGGCCACACAGTCTGAGGGACCGAGAGGCTTGCCCAGGAATCGAACCCGGGCCCACCGGCCATAAGTCAAAACTTTACCCCTGGACTAGTGCGACCCGTGTTGGGTGTACAATATGATGGATTAAGGATTGGTTAGTTCAAAAAGTTGGATGATAGCCTCTGTGTGGGAATTCCATGTCGTTCTCCCGACAGAGTTTCAAAATCGGAAAACAGGATAATTATAATGCAGTCATGAGATATCGAACCCGGGCCATTTGTGTTGGAAGTAGATGAGTATCACTTTAAAACTGATATCACTTCCGGCCTTTACTCTTATCATAAACTCCTCGAGGCCATAATACTTTTAGAATGTCAATAATTATAATCATCTTATACAAATAATACATGAACACGAATATAATAATAATATACAGTAATAAAAATCCTATTTCAATCTAAGCGCGGTTTTGACTAAAGGTAACATACAAATAGGCTTCTTTGAGGTCTTCTTTTGAAGTTAAAAATAAAGTTGACTTTTTGAGGTAGTAGTTTTGAGGGGAGGCGACCGACTGCTGAGGTCATTTGCGCCATAGGGGATGGACAGGAAAGGATGAAGGGTGGAGAGAAACCCGGCGTCGGCATTAGCCTACTCTTAACGAAAGGCGCCAAGGGGTCCGCAGTTTAACGTCCCATCCGACGGACGGCGTACTCACTCAAAGTGCCCTCCACAAAGTACCTCAAGTAGGGATCGAGATACCTCTGAAAAATATTCAACACCGCCGGGATTTGAACCCGCACCCGGGTGGGAAGCCAGTACGTCAGCCCCCGGACCATCTCGATCCCGTGATCTTACTACACCATCTTTAAACGCAAGGCACACAAGCAAACCCTACAAAACTACTCTTATGTAAGATCTCAAAACTCCGGGAATGCTAAAAAAAATTGAATTTCTTATGGGATAATCGGCTGCATTCCCACTCCGAGGGATCGGGTGCAAATCCCGGAAAGGGCAGAATTTTGCAGAGGTACCGCAATCCTTACTTAGGTGCTATGTGGAGAACACTTCAAGTGACGCCATCCATCGGAGTGAACGTTGTGAACGAGTGAAAGTTGTGGACCCTTTGACGTCCGTCTTTGTGAGTTGGCTAATAATGCAGATGCCGGGTTACTATCCACCTTTCCTCCGTTCCCTGAACATCCTACCCCGACCAAATCACCTAATTTTCTCTAATGACCTTAGCTGTCGGTTGCCTTTCCTGATAACAAATACTGTTACTTTGGAAATGAAGAAACCGTATTTATCAGAATTTTAGCGATGATTTTGCATGCCTTCCATTTTCTGAGCAATTAATTTTGAGCTTTGGTAAATTTTTTGAAATCTTACGCACAGTTTCCAGGTGAATATTTGAGCAAGCTTTTAAGCTTGTCGTCGACGTAAAAGGTTTATTTTGTCAAGAGTCCTCTGAAACGACTGCGACTGCAAAAAGCGCGAAACGGAGAGTGATCGATACCCACTGAGGGGTAGGGGGGGGGGCGGAGTGATAATAGAAGAATAAAGAGATGAGGAGATAAAAATGGGGATTGAAAATGAACAAGGGAATCCAAGAAAGCTTTCAGATGACTGAAACCTGAGGTAAATCTCTGATTAATATAACGGATCTATTCGTGCCCAGTGCGAGGCACTCAGGATAAAATTGAATTATATAAAAAATAAAAATGCTCTAAACTCCATTTCTCTAAGCGATACTGATACATTCGGAGCGTAGGGAATCCTTCTTGGATAATGGAGTATGATCTACATTTCTTGGAAAGGTTAAATTCGGGGCCCCCTTCCCGGTTCCTCCAATATTATTCAAGTTTCACCGGCGGCCATGTCCTATACAATGTAAGTCAGAGATGATCTGACTTCAGTTTTCAGACGATATGAATCCAAGTTAAGGAGATCGATCACGAAATAATTGTTCAGGATCATGGATCGACGTTCAATAAATAAGTGAACGTCGATCCATGAAAGGTCGGAGAAAGCTAAGCTCATTTCTCCAACAGCTATATTTTCACATTCTACTCCCGATGCAATCTTTTATGAAACTTTCGATTTAGATCCAGTGAAAAAGCGTTTATTGTCACCGGATTTCAACATTTAGCTCCGATTTTTTTCTTCACGAGCCCACCGCCATGAGATGCGATATTTGACAGCAAAATCAACTCTCCAATCGCATATTAATAGCTCGAAAAAGTTCGTGCAAAATTATCCAGGCAATATGAAAATTCGGCAACGAAACCGCCTTTCCAATCGAAACCAATGGATTGAAGAGTCCAATACTTATTGATCACACACCAGTCCATTGAGTCGGGCGATGCACTTACATGCGCAGAGATGAGCAACTCGCTTCATGTCTCTCCGCTAGAGCGATTTAATTAAAAACACCAGACAAGTGAAAAATCGCGAAAAAGAGAAACTTTCCACCGGGAAAGGAGAGAGGCACGAGTGTCTTTGGAGGAGGGGTGGGTGGGTGGGTTTGATCGATTCGATTCAACCTCTCCGAGACGGACGAGAAAAGTGTGGGCGGGGGAACGAAAGGGTGACGTTTATCAAACGACACGGCCGCGACACGATAACACGGCACGCCGTCTGCCGAGGAAATCCAAACCGCGGATATTTCTTTCCCCGCTCGCCTTCACTCACTCCTCCACTCTCAAACCCCCCCGTCCCTCCAGCCGCAGTCATCACGGATGAAATATTCTTGGCGACCGAGTGCCATTCCCCGACCACTTCCCTCCCCCCCGCCGATAAAAAAAAGCTCCACGCGCACGGAGAGGTGTTACGAGGACCCTCTTCTTCATCCTCCTACCACTCTCTCTCTTCCCTAACCAACTATACCTCCATCTCACACGATGGCCTCTTCTCGCATACCCTCTCCCACCTGTCCCCCTCCACATACAAACACACACACACACTCTTTCTCTCTCATTCATTCTGATGTTAGCTACCGGTTTCCACCTTTTGCGAGGTCGCATCATATTTCAAGGAGCCACTTCGCGTTCCGTGGGCCGCGGCCGTCCATCATCGACCGTTGAAGAAACTACCAGTTTTGTTAAAAACGGTCCTGCCGGCCGGTGGAAACCTCCCTTTCCCTCGCGTCACAAACACGCACACGCACGCACGGTCAGGCCCCAAAACGACGCCTCGCGCAGGGGACCCGTCGACCATAAAATTACTTGCCGTATCCCGTGGTGGTGGGGTGGTCGGCCTTTTCTTATGGCACTCACGGAAGATGTTTGGGGTGTGACCGGAGGAGGGAGGGGCGGTTTGTGGTTGGGATGAGACCCTGCCGGCTCGCGCCTCACGGGGAGATGTGAATTACTGGAAGGTGGGACGGAGGTGGCGAGTTGCCATTGTTTGCTGAGGTTTCGGATCGTGCGATTCGATTCGAGACGGCGAATTTGATTCCTTTCCCCTGCCCCTTAAGTGACGAATGATTGCGGATGCTTTGATTGGATGACCACCAGCACGTGATGATCGTTTGATCTCGAATTTGAACTAAATGAAAGTAACCAACTGTATAGACGGTTTTCCGAAGCAGTCTTCGACGTTTTTAACTTCCTGCCCGCATCTTCAATAAACCTCCCGCTCTACCAACTTTCATTTTCTTTAACTTGCACACAGCACTTCATATTTTACTTTCATACTTTTAAATTGCCTTTTTTCTACATTGATGTTTTATTTCTACCACGCTGTTCTATGTCTTTAACGATATTTTTTTATTCCTACAACAAAAATTTAAGATCGCCAAAATAAATATTTCAAGGTATGATCCATGGCCTAGGAAAAAACAACGTATTTTTGGGCGAAAAGCATTTTTTTCCGTTCCTATGTCACGGATATGTAGGTGCATGTACAACTTAAACGAAGTGAAGCCCGAAACCATAACTTTTTTTCAACGAAGCGAACTTTTTCAGTACGCACTCTGAAATTGAATTTGTTATTAATCGCAGAGAAAGAGTCTTCAAACCTAAATACTTTTTTAGAAAAAAAAATTTTCTGACGTAAATGATACTGCCCCTAATTACGTTTTGTGGTGTTAATATCATAAGGACCTTACAAGGGAAAGAGAAAACAAAAACAAAAAAACCGAAAATTGCGTAATATACACGTACGGCCCCAAAATGAACACGGGAGAAAGGTGATCCATTTTGATTTTTAAAAAATAATTGTCATCACCTTTCATTCATAGGACGTGGCAGGACCTAGGGTTGTTTGGATAACACACCAATTTTTACTCTCGTGAACCTATTTACTCAAGTATTTCATTAATTTTTCTTAAATACGTAATATAGGTCTGATATTAAATATGCTGCGTGTTTAAGGAAAATAAAATATCATCCTCTATCCATGGTTATCAACCCGGATGCTGGTTTGGGATGAAGAAGATCGAGCTCTCTGAAATAACCCCCAGAGGATGTTAAATTGGAATATTGAGATTTAGGAGGGAAAGAAAGTTCCGTTCGCTTGAGTCGCCATTCGGTTTCGCGCGAAGGAAGTACTGATCATCATAAAATGTCTCGGCTTGGGTTACGTCTATAGGCATTGTCTGGGATTAGAAACCGAAACCCTCCACTTAGCAGTCGAAAGCTCTATTCAACCTTCGGATATGCCCCCAGAATGACATTTTTAACAGCTGATAAACAGCAAAGAAATAAATTTAACTCAAAAAGCATGGTAGCATACAGTCTGATCAAAACAATTAACTTTTTTCAGGATACTACAACGAAATATTCCCCGGTAGGTAATTTTTAGAAGAGGAACTCTGCGCAGTAGGCGCGTGATTGGAGCAAGGTCATGTTAGCTCTCTCTTTGTTTTTACCATTCAAGGCGTTCATTTTTGTTTCAATTGTAAAGGATTCGTCAATTGGCCAACTTCGTTGGCAATTGCATTACGTTTAATGATATAGGCAAGCTCTGGACAGCACTGTAAACTAAGACATGACAATGTAACAATTTCAGAGTGTAAAAATCATTCGCCTTGACCGGGATTCGAACCCGGATCCCTCATTGCCCGGTCGAGTGCTTTAGCCAGTTAAGCTATCGAAGCGTTCTCTTAAACACTGAAATTTTAAGAGGACCCCTCGAAAGCTTAACTGGCTTAAACACTCGGACCAACATCGAGGGTTTCGGGTTCGAATCCCGATCAAGGCGAATGATTTTTACACTCTGAAATTGTTGCATTGAAATGCATATTAGCGGTTAAAAGTTACTATTGCACAGTTTCTTAGAATAGGACTAAGATATGGCTTCTCTCCAACAATAAGAGGACAGTGGAAAGATACATTGTATTCCTCATTTAATTGATAGGATTCTCTCCTTGTCCTTAATAATTTAATGATGATGACCTCTGCCTCCCTTCATTTAGAGCAAATATTCATGACCTCCCGCTGTCGTTCACGACCGATAAACATTCTTCCTGAGGTTGGAAGTACTTTCAATATCCTCATCTAGTTTCCCAGTTCTCTTTTACAACCTTGTTCGAATTCCCAACGTTCAGCCGTTTCGGACCTTATATAACAGTTCTTTATTCATCTTCTTACTCAACTTACGACGAATAGCTCCTAGCTCGAAAGAAAAAAAATAATTCGAAAACATTTTCAATTTAACACACTGGATATACCAGCTTGGAATTTATGAAAACGATTTTAATATTGGTATCACCTGGGAGATGGTAACGTCATGTTGTCACTTGAATAGATCTATATTTCTCATAAAATTTTAACTTTTTATTTCGAAAGGACGGCGGAGGACTGGCGAAGTTGTTACGTGACACCGGAAAGTGTCGGACAAAATGGACCCCATTCTCCGCGCGTGTTGTGTAGTGAAAAATCTCCTGAAATAACAGCTTTTTTTAAAAAAACCAAGGGGCGAGGAAAGCATCGGACGAGAAAGTTGGTCCTTACCTTCTTTCGGGTTTTTACCCTTTTTTCCCGAACAAGGAATTATTGCGCCTATTTTTGGATTCAATACCCGTCCGACTACCTGAGGATTATTTACGTGCGTCTCGGGTTCTCGGGGAAAAAATCTCTTAAGAGTTGGGTTAAAAATGGCAAACAACTCTCGCGAAATGAACGGCCTCAGACAAGTACTAGGTATCGAGTTGCGGGGCTAAAATATTTCACTTTTCCCGACAAATATTGAATGCGATCGATAAAGCCATGCCAATGAGTACTGTCTTTTCATAAATATTCCGAATGGTAATTGAAATGTATCATTATGTTTCTTTTATCACTGAAAGTTTTTGGGGTTTTAAAACTTTATTCAACCGGTCAAAAAGGCCTTTAATAATTTACAAAACTGCTTCACTTCACCCATTCGGTAGAGTTCAGCCCTAGCATTAAGGTCGCATGATCTCACGAGTTGAAATTTCATTTTTAGTGTTTGCGCGACGGGGTGTAGGTTGGTCATATTCCGAACCACACCGCGTAAACTAATGGATAGGCTCGAATAGATAAATAAACATCAATTTACAAAAAAAGTCAAACTAGCAACAAATTCTGATAGAGGCTTTCGCGAAAAATAACATAAAATCAAAAATTTAAAGTTTATACGATCTAAAACAAAAAAAAATAGCAATGACAGGGGTTAGGTGATGGTAAAAACAATATTGAGGCAGGCAATGGGAAACCACCTCAATTATTCATCCAATGATTTCTGTCATCTCACAAAATCCTAGCAAAGTAAACCGGCAGCAGCAACAATACAGAATACAGAAAAGGACTGAATTAGTTAGAATAGGAACTTGGCATGTTAGGACAATGTTGAGGACAGGAAAAATTAGAGAATGTAAAGCGAGAGAGATGGGCTTTTTCCTATTACAAGATCCTATAATTCCTTTCGCAGCTTTCAACATATATTTTTTGATATATTCCTACTTTTCCTCAAGTGTATTCAGCTCCTTTCCCTTGCTCATAATTTTCTTCGCAGTCCACTGATAATGTTTCCATTTTCTAACCCGCCTCCCCTGCCTCATCTCTTTGAATCCAACCCTACACTTCATAATTACAAAATTGTGATCGGAGTCCACATCCGCTCCAGGAAACTGCGTCAGCTGATCACACCGTTCCTAAATCTGAGCATAACCATAATATTGTCCAAATGATATAGTTTTGAGTCAAATGCTATTTTCCATTTATACCTATGTCTTTTTGTATGCCTAAACTAAGTATCAGTGATGGTTAACCCCTATCAATGCTGACCCGTTTCGAAAACCAAAAAAAAATAGCAATGTCGAAACAATCGAGTAAGTTTTCTCATATCTTTACCAATCAACGTCTTCCCAAAGTTTTTCCCTTTCTCAAAACCTCTTCAAAGTTTAAAAACAAAGAAAGGGTGGGTTTTTTTAAAAATTTTAATGAAACCAGTTTATTGCAGGGCGGCGAGATTATAAATTCAATTCAGACTGTATGCGAATTGAATTTCTTTGTTCGATCCAAGCACGAGGTGCGAAACGATGAAAGAGGAAAATCTTCGTATTTCAAGGATTCGGAAATTCCCAACTCTCCTCCGTAATGTATACCGATCTCTCCATGTAGATTCACTTTTTTCCCCGTCCTATCTCCACCCCCTCACGCTTTTCTCCCCGCGCAATGCTTTCCGATGCATGGATGCATTAAGTTACACGCATGAGGAGGGAATGCACACATTTACACTGAGGTGATTCGTGAGTAAGGGGAGAGAGTAATCTGAAACGACAAGGGGCGAAACGGAGGAGGGAAAAGGGGGGGGGAGGAGGGATGGGGGAGAAAGAGGATGGAAGAGGGTTTTCGTGTGGCATAAAACTCATTAAGGTCGCTCGCACCTCTAATGGTGAGAAAAAGCCGTGGGCTCCGCTGAATCAGAGATCACGACCGGTGAGTACTGATGCGTATGGCCGATAGTATCCGAGTTAATTCTTTTTTTTTCACGCAGCATACTATCTAGGGATGAAAAATAGCTTCTCATTTGCTAGGCAATAAGACGACGAGAGGAAATGAGTTCTCCAGGGATGGAGGACGTGTTGTGATTCGATAGTCGCGTGTAGACGAGAGACGGACGGAAACGAGAGATAAGGTATCTTATTTAGCAAATTAAAAAAAAATAATAGTCTCCGCATTTGGCAAGGCGGAGAAGAATGAATGCAAAACTCTCTCCATCCACACACACACACACATACACACAAACGCTTGAAATGTGCTGAAACGAGCGCCAGTAAACGTCATTTGGCGCCACCCAAGATCAACTTATCATTCCAAAATTCCAAGGGATCTGACAGTATTTCAGTTCTGATGATGAATTTCCTCGTTTTCAAGATGAATTCAGTCTAGCGGATAATTTATAACTCCAAAGCGTACAGAATGATATTTCTCTTAGTTTTCTCAACCGAAATTCCCAAAGTTACATCTCTATTAATTATCTTGAATTCCGCGCCGTGTGCTGTCATCGGACTAGTTTGTACCTCAAACATCATTAACAAGAAAAAAATTAATTGCTGATTATGCAAAGGTTTGTAAACGAATTTTGGTAATAATGGGTACAAGATAAGTCATGACGACGAGGGGACCAATGGCTTGTTTCCCAGATAAAATCCCAGGAGTGTTAAAGCAGTCGCAAATTTATAAGCTTGTCACATGCGAAATCGCACCAGCCAAATCTTTAATTATGTATGTACTCCTTTCCACAGTGCATTAAATCTCACACTGAATGCTCTGCGAAAGTCATTGACCTGATGATATCAAGCAGCTTGAATCGAAAAAAGAGATACTAATACCATTCGTTCCAAAGGAGAAAAGACAAAAATATTCAAGTCCCGTCGACAATTATTCAGTAAATTACTTACATTATGCCATTAAAATTAAAAAAAAAGTCTCTGGCCAAAAGACGTCTAATTTTTCCGCGGCACCTGCCCGTAGTTAAATAATAAAAGATGAAACTCTTTGTCATGATTACGTGGGAAGTTAATGCCATTCAAAGCACACGCAAATATGACGACGGAGCAATTTATTTTTTTCATTTCGCACATCATTCTCATGCATGACATTTTAATCAGCGGCAGCGTGCGAGAAACGAACCACTCCTCGCTTTATTTTGAGACGCGGGTGGAGAAGAACGGTTTTCCTCCAAGTATTATCGTTTTTTCTCACTTAAGCGAGTGGCGTTAATCCCAAATGGACCGCACGTGTTACATCAAGGGGTTCCGGCACTTTTTCAATGAACCCTGCTTGTCGGGGGGTATTAACATCGTGACCATTGACCTGTGTCCTCACATAATGGACCAAATTTCTCTCTCTGCTCGCTGCCCGAAAAAATGTGTTATTTCACACGGCGAGGTGGAGGCAGGCAGGATTGCGATTTGGGCAGAATCCACGCCCGGTTTTATGTCCTTGGAGGTCGGTGATAAAAACGCCCTTCATCACAATGGTACAAGTTTTGCATTTATTTGGCGAGAAGACCACAGGATTCGTAAGCAATAGGGATGGATTCCATGATTCAGAATCCGATACCTTCACCAAAATCAGTACCGCCGACTCAGGTTTAGAGGGAACATAAAGGTCCACAGTGAAAAGATCCGTATTAAAACGATACAAAGTGAATGACAGCAATGTCGCATTCAAATAAGTAAGAATATCCCTAGGTATCATTCCGATATTAACCACCACCGATTTTGAATCGCATGATAACTGTGAAAACACAATAAGAATGAGGATGCTCTAGGAGTTAATCGGAAAAGGACATGTTGAGCACTAAACAAATAAATTCACTACATGCATTCAATATAGTCATTTTATAGTAACTACATAAAAAATAAACCACATTAATATACAAGGAATGCTGCTCGAATGAAACCTTCTATTTCCGCCAGATGGTACAAATTTTCTAAAATAAACTCGATCTTAATATTTTCCTGTGTTATCTTCATCACTATAACACTAATGAATCAAGATGAATCGAGGCCTCCACCGCCTGCATTATAACAGCTGTTTTCGACCTCAATGCCTATCATTTATCAGGATATCTAAATGAGAAAAGTAAAGTCGGCTACACTAAATTACAACAGTTACCAAGTGAAAAAGTGAGAACTGTGACCACTCTTAATTTTAAAAGTTTTTTTCACCAGTTTTTTCACTGTCACGCTCTGCCCCGAACATAATTAAGCATCCACCACGACAACTTTTTTACTATGAGTACGCGGAGGACTTATTGTTAGTTTCCCCACCGGAGGGGATCACTATAATTAGCGAGAGAGGTGACGAGGAAGATATTATATTGGCTGAAATAACCTCGGTGAAACCGTAATTATGTGGACTAATTAGGAGCAAGATGAAACTGACAAGACTGCTCCTCAGCTCAATGAAAATAATTTAGCAAAGCTTGCGGACCACGGGCAGTGATAAAAAATCCTCTCTTCCAGTAAAACATAAAACATAGTTTTCACTGTATCTCCTCAGTGCATTTTCCGGTCGCACCGAAAGCAACCCATAATATATGAATGAGACAAACGAAAATCTAAAATTCAAAACATGGAATTGAAATAAGTATCCTATCCTATACATTTAAGCATATATCAGAAAGAAAAATAAGATTTAACTACTTGGCGTTCAGAGTTTTGCTTTTGATTAATTGGGCTTCTTCGTCCCAAGAGCTGTGCCGAGCTGAGATGCTGTGTTTCTCGCTGACATTTCCTACAATTTTAATGATGTTTAAATAAAAAAATTATGGCTCCATTAAAAACTAAATTGTAATTATTTTACAAATTGTACAGCCACAGCCTTCGCACTTTGTGGAAAATTTCCGAATTGGAAAAGTAATAGAAAGAACTTCCATTAATATTTCATTTTCACGAACCGGGTTTCGACTCCTCGAGTCATCTTCAGGCCACATAAAGCGGAAATTGATTCAAGGAGTTGAAACCAGGGTCGTGGGAATCAAATATTAGTGGAAATTACACGTCTTCTTTCCAATTGATTATTTTACATGAGACATTATAAGATACTGATACAACTCCACTCCAAGGGGTACTTAGATAATACAACCTATATTTCTTCATTTTTATTAAGATACATCCTTATTTATGGATCGCGCAATGGCCAAATGATACAATTCATAGCCCATAATTTAATCAGTATGCATACCTATGTCTTATGCGCTGAAACACAAATACAGGTAAGTATTCCTCATGGATTGCAGTGTTATAGATGCGATAATTAGATCAAATCATTTGTCAGTTAAAAAAATTAGTAATCATGGGAAATGTGGCATCAAATCATTCTTATTTCTACATCTACATAATACCCCGCAAACCACCGCAAGGGCATACCGATTAAATGATCGAATGATTCTTCCATATTCTAATGATTCTTCTTTGATTATTCTATTCTGGCCTTGTCCTCATTTACTCCATTCTGTTTTAGGCTATATTACTTGACCTCCTAATGAATTCAGTCGACCGAATAGGTATGCCGAATTTATTCGCAAGAATAACAAGAAAAATATATCCGCGTTGGAATTCTACTATACTCTTCGCGCTTCTTTGTATTTCGCAAGAGACCACTTTGATATTATTTCTTCTGGAAACATCCAAAATCGTTTTTTTTTTTAAGGTACCGTAACCTGAAAAGAAAGCAATCCCGATGAAATGTTGCCAGATAAACGGGAAAACAATGCAGATTAGGGTGGAAGAGGGAAATTGGGAGGGAATGTTGATGCATGCACGCTCGTGCGCAGGAGAACGGTGGAGAAGCGACGAACATTGAAATCAAAGGAATCCGAGCACACCCCCTTTCATAAAGAGACGACTCCCTCATTCACGAGCACCCCGCCCGGAAGATAGCGGTGCGTCGATCAGCACGAATTTTCGTGACCTCCATCAAAAAGATTCGCGGATGCGGGAGAGGAGAGAAACTCTCAAGTCTTGGCGCAATGTTTTTCTCACTTCATCCTTTGAACGGCGGTCTTGAAAGCCTCGTGGAGGAGTTCCCGAACCCCCTCTCCATACCCAACCTCACGTGCCGACCGAGTCCAGCAGAAAATCCGGTCGGAGATCTTTCAGCGGTTCATCGAGAAGAATGGCCCCGGGGCCTAATAAAGAACAAACACTTAGGGGTTTAACTCACGTGAATGGAATCATTTTGGTACACACGTCCAGCGAAAACAAATATGTTAGACGATGAAAAAGAACTTCTCGGAAATGGCCATTCAGCAAATTTCGATTGCGATAACTGGCTTCTGAAGAACAATATTTACTCGATGAGAGAATTCAAATAAATTCAATGACTAATAGGTGTTCACTTAGGTTTGCGAGGCAAAAATTATATATTTGCATGGTAAAGATCAGGGCACACTAAGCGTGATCACCATCGTTACCTTTCTCTTCTTGGAACCTATTTTAAAAACTTATCTTTTGTTGAAATATTGAGGTGAACCGAAGTGAAAAAAACATCGAATTTATCTCTTCTCCTTTACCATCTTTCCAATTAACATTTACAATGACGCCAATTTGCTTAGCAAATTGCTATCAACATATGAGAACTTCGTTATAATGCTACCTCAAAGAAGCACCCAAACAATTTTTTTTACTTAGTTCACCATACATAATTCTTTTAATTATTTTACGATACTTCAAAAACATGATATCGAGACACTTGTCAATCATAGAGGAAATCATCGTATAATTCTTAATTCACTTATACTACTTTCTGTATCTACTCTAAACGCATTTTCACGGATGTAAAATTGCATTACTTGAATGGCAAACTATCAGTCGCAGATACGTGGCTCAAATAGATAGATATTAATGACGCATCTTGCTTTTACGGAAGTTTGTGTTTTACGAGAGAAATCTTTCTTTTCTAAACGCAATTCAGCTTTACCAGCTGGAATTTGGCATTTGCTAATGGCCAAAAGGAAGTAATTTGGAAAATCTGGAAGATTTGTGTAAATACGTGAAGAAAACAAACCTAAGTTTTATTTCGGCAGAAGATCCCAATATGAGAAACCTCCCCTCTTTGTGGATTCACTTCAAGAATCCTACTATAAAAGAGGGAACCCAGCATATTTCTGCCCGGCCGGTTTCTTCAGGGTTCCCCGGAACAGTTTCTACTATCCAAGCATCGATCGAACTTGGGTTTATTAGTGGGCATGCTAATGATTCGTAATCTAGATATGATTTAGGAGAAGTGAATGCGTGAATGTGCCTTTGTATGAGTGAATATTTAAATAAGATGAGGCCGAATTTATATGGATCATTTGAATTGTTCTTAACAGTGGAAGTATTCGAACCGAGGGCATCCAATTCAAATGAGCAACATACGAGTACGCCCATTTTACACCGAAATTTAGGAAACTTAGGACGACGATTTTTACGACGGGACAGATTTCACTAGCAGATAAATGGCAATACATAAGACTGCAAATACGCAAGGATCGTCTAGCTGCTAGAATTTAATTCTGAGACTGATCAGAGTCCTAATCTTAACCATCAAAATCGCGACTCCATATGCATTCGCGAAAATCTTCAATGTGGCAGCAATTGGTGACTGCAAAAAAACTAAATAATTTGAATTCTACACGGGCAAACTTGCGCGACTGAAAGAATATGTCGTGCGCTTTCGATGGTGTAGGTAGAAGGAAAATCTAGGGCGAATGAATATGATTTTAAAGGGAGACGATGCACTGAGAGATAAAGCTCAATAAATCTATGAAAAAAGTGAGCAAACAGGGGTGTGGCAACGGATGATACACCGAGACGATTTCCCAAGAGGACGTGAATGCCTTCGCCACAGCGAAAATATCGTAGGGGACGACAGTGGTAAAAGTAATCAGAGCTTAAGAAATTAAAATTGTACAAAAATGCGCTGATTTATGTGTTAAAGAAATAAAACCTAAACTAAGACTCCCAAGGGCATTAATTTTTAGATCCTAACCGTCTAGTTTCAGCTGCATTCCCTGCCTCCTTTTAAGCAATAATTTTTGTTATTTTGGTTTCCAAAAGAAACGAACCATAACCCAAACCCTTGTTATTCGAATGAAAAAAAGTCAAAATGGAGATCCAAATAATCATTTTCGTTTACAAGTAAGGGTTTACATCATTACACTGAATTACATTTTTAAGGAAACAGGTACATGATTGTGGGCGGATGCTCTAATAAGCGGACTCTTGTAATTTGCAAATCCAATTAACATTCATTCGAAAGTTTTTGATAGTTTTAACTCGTGCCACTTAAATTGGCAGTCGATCCATTTCTCCGTTTTCTCGATGAATCCTTTAGGTCTGACGCGCGTCCAATAAGCCGAAATAACTCCTTTTTACTGCTCGGTCGGCTGACGTCAAGCCCACACCCTAATTTAACTCAGATACATGATAACACGGAGTTCAGATTATCCACGAGAGCGTCTCACTCCTGAAAAACTTTCTCGGCGCAAAAGCAAATCTCATAACATAAAATTATCATTAAATCAACTACGAGAAGTGTTTCCGATATTGAGAAGTATTTCGATGGCTACGACTGGATCTTTTATAGAGTGTACAAGCACATGCGAACGTAAAAACCATATCTGAGGCTAAGATTTTGAACCGTTCGATTGCAAAGTGAGAACACTAGGAAACTAGGCTGACTGTAAATGAGGAAGATGTTAAACCAAAACACTCCTTAAGGCGTCCAAATCTTCTACACTGAAATACGCATGCAAAACAACGAAAAAAAAGGAACAAAATGAACCCACGACGTCAAAGCACGATTCCAACATAGCTGGACTAAAGGAGGCAAGCCTAAAAAAGTATTAACATTTAATTTTGACACATCACACATGAATGGGACCTCATCGTAAAACCAAATGGAGGATTAAGAATGAGACGTGGATAAGAGCGAAATGCGAATGGTAGACAGCCTTTTGTATAATTGGACCGTCAAAAAATTAATGCCATTGAAAACCTTCCTATTTAATCATAATAAACTATATTTTATTGGTGATAATTGTTCGTGGTTCATAATTCTTGAAGCTTGAAGCATTTGAAATGTCCGCTAACAAGCTTCTCCTTTCACGTTAATCGTGATGACATTATTTCATTCCCTCCAGACAAAATTTTCACGCATCGAAATTTTGGGTTGCCATCAAACTGCGGCCGCGGCTGGGTAGGTACGGGTTTCAGGCGTAGATTTTTAACCCGAATGGAACGCTACAAACTTATTCTCCGCGCGCGTTTCTGGAAAAAACTTCACTTCCCGGTACGAACCCCTAACAGAAGGCCGCGAGCGTATCCCGACCTGATCCGTATAGGAAGAGCGATCGGAGAAAAGAAGTCTTATCCACTTTCCTTCCCATCCCTCGCACGGCAGAGGAGCGTGAGTATATATTTTCCCCCGCTTTATACTCCATTCGGGGTCACGTGCGTCCCCCCCCCCAACCCAACCGCTGTTGGCGGCGCGGTTCTTAGACTTTCCCCCCTCTCCTCTCGGAAAGTTCTCCTTTTAACAGTCGAACACGTAACGGGCTTATTTTTACACCACTTCCCCATACACCCCTACCCCCAACAGCCCCTAAAAGACGCCTCGGCCCAACCAGCCACCCTCCTCCTCCCTCTCCCATCACCGCCTTCCTCTTTCGTGAAACTCGCTCGTTCCCTCGGTATATTATTCTCCGAGGGTAAAAGGGGGCGGCGCCACAGGTATGCCGGGGGTCAAAGCTCATATACCCGCCTTTCCCCTCACGAAAGGAAGGAGTTCAAATGTACGAAATATTAATAGATTAGTCACGTACGTCCACTGTTATTCTTTCCCACCCGAGGGATCAGCAAACAGTATTACGTGGCGAGCGTTTCCAGATCGCAATTTCGTGCCTCATCAGCAGAGGAACCTTAATCCATTAGCTTGTGGAGAGTTTCCCGGGTGAGAGCAATTAGGGTCCAGGTGCTCTGATTGCCGAGGTCATATCACACGAGGACCGCGGTTCAACTTGCACCGTTACGCCCAAAGGGAATTTTCAGCTTAGAATCCTGCTCCCTGTGAGCATGGCTGCATCCAAGGAGTGATAAAGATGAGTCAATTAACCCTCAGCCCTTATCTTTTTATCACTAACCCAAGTGTTCTCTCGATCTTTTTACTCGTGTTAAGAATACTGAGCTTAAAATGCCATACCTGATTGATTGTATTTATTAATAATATCATTAATTCGGCATCAGTGTTATTCCGATAAAATAAAGATAAGCATCAGCATGTTTTGAATGAAATAAAAGACGGAGAGCAGTTCATAATGTCACATCTTTGGCCGAGTTGCGGTCATCGTCTCCGGGTTAGCGGCAAATTTTAATTCCTCAATCATCAAATGAATTCCTTGGATTAATATCGCTAACCTGGGAGCCATTTTTTTCGGCGTTTATTCACGCACATCACATGAATAGCACACTACTTTTGCGTTAACTGGAGTAACTTCATGACTGCACCGATAAAATTGTACATAACGCTGGATAAATGTATGCACCGCCAATGTATTGTACCCGAAAAACCTATCGAACCAGATCAGATGAGTAAATTATCTTAGGTAGGTCATAAAGATACATTAAAAATTATATTGCACTCGCGTAAAAATATCGAAATTCATCCATGTAATTATCTCTTTAATAATGCGTTACTATTACTTCACACAGTACTGTTACAGCAGATGAATTAAAATAAAGAAACCAAGTTATAATATTCTGAACCTAGAAATTAAGAGTTGGAAAATTCAATTTAACACCGATTTACCGAAACAGAGCTAAGCTTCAGTTTTTAACGAAAATGGTTCCGTCTGACGCGGCAGCTATGCTCTTTGTCTGATTTGTGCCCAAATATATTAAAACTGCATTATTATTCATCAATGCCCTATTTAAATATCTGTAGCAGTCTACCAATCGGAAAATGTTTGAAATTGCTAATGCTCGTTTTTAGCCCTAATATCCAATTCAGAAAACCTTGCCATCCTTTCACAGACGATTAGAGTTTTCAGTTAATATGAATATGTATTTGGAAGTCCAGTGGATAGAGCGCAGGTTTACTGACAGAAGGGTCGGAGTTCGATCCCCAACGACGCGTCTGGGCACCCTCAGCTTCACCCGAGCGGTGTGCTTTTTCACGTACCAGACATTCTTGGGAAACCACAGGTTGTGCAGGTACACAGGCCGGAAAGGAGCCGGACTCCCTCCCCGATGTGTTATTTCACACGCCGCTGGCTTTATTATGGTTTTCAGTTCTAACCTCACCCCTCAAACGAAAATTCGAGTTAATTGGTGTGGTAACACAAGAAAAATATATTACACTATGTAAAAGTACAATAAATGTCTTTAGTGATAGGATGAAGATAGGATAAATGATGATACTCTTACAGATAGAATAAATAAAGTGGTCTAGAGTGCGTGCGTAGGCCCAGCAAGTTGACGGAATGAATTGAGCGGCTGTTATAACTTCATATGCTTCAAGGAAAGGTAGAAAGGATGTATGAAAAACAAGATTTAATTTAATTTCCAAGATTCCACATAATATTATAAAATGAAATTGCTTTTTCTAAGCCATTTTACGGAGCCTGTGGAAATATTTGTACGCTTCTGTGAGTCAACCATCTTATATCCAACCTCTTTCACTCTTGCGAATCTCGTCTTCGTTACCTTTACCTGTTCTACCGCCCATTACGGCTCTCTTTTTGGACCATTCACCCTTCCGATCCTGCACATCCCTTCCGCTCACGGTTTCCGACTTGAACTCTATTCCATTGTTTCAGATTTTTCGGAACTCAATACAGAGTGAAAATAATGAGCGCGGACGAACAAACGTTTAGAAATCCGTGCGCGCCAAAGCTAAGTTTGAAGAGGGAAAGCTCGTCGGTTCCCAAATACCGATATGCGGTTAACTCCTCCACCCCACCCCACGCCACTCGTCATCGAGATTCTCTCTGTCGTTCCATTCTTTCCACTCTTCGCTTTTAATCTCGTCTCCGGGGAGGAAAAAAAATAGAAGGAATACCTCCGATGCCAACCAACCCTTCCGAGACCATCCAAACAGCGTGCCGTTCTCTTTTTTTTTGGGTGACCGCCGATTATGAATCCTACCATACCTATAACGACCGTGTCATTCGGATTGACGAAAAAAAAAGGAGACCACTCTTTCCCAAAACTCCGCTCATTTATTTTTTCTTCTCGCTGATTATTAATCCTCTCAGCTATGTCGCGCTGCCCACATCTCTCCCATTAAAAAAGAAAACGATGCCACCACGTCCGTGGCCATTGAGCCATAAATACTACTCAAGCGATTCAACTCGGCGAACGGATTCGGTTTTGAAGAGGGGAAAGAGGACGTAGAGAGGTGGAGAGGAAGGAAAAATAAAAGTAAGGAGGAGGGCTTCGGGAATAAAAGTTCATCCGTTGTAGCTCATTAGAGGCTGGCGTCCATATTGTGTTGCTGAGTGGGGTGGACTGGTTGCCTGGTGGGAGAGGAGGGAAAAAAATGCCCGTACCGCGCTTCGAAACCGGAATCTTCTTCACTTGTCGTCCTGAAAGATGAATTAAAAAATATCCGAGGGCATAAATAATAAAAAAAATTGAGCTCCCCTTCCTGAGGAACTCGACTTTTAATCGAACATTGCTGCTATTAAGAGCTCGTCCCGCATCACAGTATGGCTCGCATGCACGGCAAACCCATTGAAATTCTGCAGAGGATGGAGAGCTCACTAGATGTAGACCGTTGTGGCGAAAGGTTCGACGTTTTCTCGTGGTATTTCTTGTCGAAGATGAATGTTCCGCAATTCGTCAAGTGCAAAGCCTCAGTCCTAACTGGCATGCATGTATAAGGCACACCAATGATTCTCTTCCGTAAAATTTTTTTACAGAAGTTACAAAGTTATACCATTCTTTTATTTCAACTATTATTATTAAATGTGGGCTCATAGGCAAAATCTCTCTAGTGAATAAGTGATCGTGGCACTTTTCCACTTAATGAGTATTTATCAAGTGGAAAAGTGCTACGATCAGCTACTCATTATGCTTGACTTCCACCAAATCACGCCTGAAGCTACTCAATTTGTTAAAAACTCTCTACTCTCTGTTTTAAATATTCAAATTGACTACTCAAATACAGCGAAAAGCCTAGGAGTTTATCTAAGCAGCACCTTAACCTGGCGCGAGCAAGTAAATGCCATTTCTAATAAAGTTCACAAAACTCTTTACACAATGAAGCATTTCAGACACCTAATCCCTATAACATTACGCCAGAAGCTTGCTCAAACGTTAGTATTACCACATCTCGACTATTGCTCAGTTGTCTAAGCTGATGTGAACAAGGAGCTAAGTACAAAATTACAAAGGCTCCAAAATTCTTGTCTGCGATTCATCTTTAATATGCGTTTTAATGAACGTGTAACTCTTTACTATAAAATGTTGAATTGGCTAAAACTCGAACAGAGGAGAATGCTTCAAAAGGCCACACAATTACTTAAAGTTCTGAATTCTAAAACCCCTTCTTATTTATATGAAAATTTTATATTCAATTCACTTACAACAAAGAGATCAACCCGCATTACAAAAACATTCTATCTTCCCAAATACCGCACGGTTATATATGAAAATTCATTCAGTATTTTATCCTGTAAACTATGGAACTGTTTGCCTAATAAAGTAAAATTATCCAGGAACGCATCCCAATTCAACAGGAAAATGTTTGAAAATCTGTCTACCACACTACCAAAATGACCTATTACTGTTCTATCAGGCTAAATATTTAACTATTGTTCTTTGTGTTTGTATGTATGTATTGTACTATATGTTTCGTTCAAATGATGTTTAATTGTGTTTTGTGACTGGTTTAATTACCTTATTCTATGCATTATGTAAACCTGTTTCACTCCATAGGTTTCAAAACCTCATGTAACATGTATTCTGCTCCAAGGGACTTTGCTCCCAGAGCAATAAAAATTGTTTATTATTATTATTACTCCAAATTTATTGAACAACTAACAGACGAAGTTGAAATCTGCAATTCAGTTTAGTAAAGTTTAAAGTTTTCAATACGTAGCTATGAGTTAACTGTTAAATGTAATTATATAAACTAGCCTTCCAATTATGTATACCTAATGCTAATGACATTGATTGACAACACAATATTTTCGGAATATTTATGGAGAAATTCACACAGTTTTCAGCTACAGAATTAAGATACATCAATGAATGAATGTGTGTCTCTCTCTCTAGCCCCACCCTCAACTGAGAGACATCGTTTCGTCTGACTTCAGCGGGATACTGATGATGGGGCTTTAGTAAAATGAATGCCGTCTGTCAAGTAATGACTGGCAGTGAACTTTTACTTTTGAGAGTTGCTTGACTCAATGGACATAACATCTTTTTGCATTGATAAATGTAGATTTATCTCTTCTATCACGTGACATTTGCTTTCTGAAATCCTTTCGGGCAATTTCTCTAATGCGCAATGTGACCGACGGTATTCCCTCTGTATGGAGATATATACACCATAACTTTGTTCCAGAATTCTTATATTTTTAGAGGAGATGGGACATGTTGAAACTTGGCCCTGTATGTCATTTGAGTGAGCTTAATACATGGAAGTGTCATAAAGGTATCCATTTATTAGAGCTGCAGAGGAGTCCATACAAATTTGCTCCATTTAAAACGTATTGTAATCAAGTTCAATTTAAATCCCGTCGAACTAAACGGCATAATTTTTAAGCGATCTGGATTTTCTAAAGACAAGTTCTAAAACAGAAATATACGATTCGTAAACTCGAATTTCAGATAAAGTTCGAAAACAAAATGTTATCTCATGCATAAATGTTTGACCACAGGTTGTGACACCCTAGTTAAATTCACGCGGCATTATTTTCATGTTAAATACTTGCGCCATAAACCGCGATATCGACCGATGGACACAAGCATCGATTTTGAACTGATGCACTGGAATCAAAATCGGAGTCTGTGTTAAAATTGAGGGTCGATTATGTTCTCAGGTCGTTAATAACGGGATACAGATGTCGTTGCAAACATCGAATCAATAATTTATGACATATTGTCGAATTACTCGCGGAAATAACTAATGAGCAAAAGTGGTGAGACGTACATACTTCGTCACTTTTTTCGTAGATCTGAAAATGTTTTAGCCACCGGAAGCAAAGCACAAGAAGGACGACGGGGCGGAGGAAGACGTGCCAGTTTGTGCGCGCACAATTAGGAGAAAAAACAGGAGCAAGTAACGTCGGGAGCGACGCGGAACGAATGTAGAAAGAGGAAAATCAAGTCAGATAAATAAAAAAAACTAAGATCGTGTAGCCAAGAGAATGAATGAAATCGGGAAGGAAATTAAGTAACGGAAGATTGAAGAAACCTAAGAGAGGCATCAAACGGTTTATGCCGCAAGGAGAACTTCATTTCTCGAATCCCCTTCACGTCCATTAAATCATCTGGTCTTAATTCAAAACGAAGAAAATTTACTTCCGAGACCAATATTTGTAATGACAAATAACATGAGCCAAGCATACATTGCTATATACATATAAGTTCCCATCTACCTTGGAATTGACTCATCTCCCTAAATCAGCTGAATTGACGAGTGTTTAGGAGTAAATTTAACGCACCAGCCCACAATCTCCAAATACACCGATCTGAAATTTTTCATATGAAGAATTTATTCAACGAAACTCTTCGTAAAATCTACGCCTACTGTAATCCGGACTGCGATCTGGCATGATAGAACCGGAATTAAGCCAATCGGATTACGATTCCCGGGTATTCAAAATAAATCCTCTCGGGCCTTAAGGAATCAGCTATTCGATATAGCAGACCAGTCTGACATACGGACGCCGCCCGAAGGAAGTTTCCGGAACAACTGAACTCGAGAGATAGCGTAAGGACGTCAGATGAGGCGTGTCTCACTTAGGAATTAGATCCGGTCTAGCGTGTAATATATTCCAGGCCAAATGCTTATTATTATTATTTATTTATGATACGATGAGAAAAGCTGGGAATAAGCTGCTTGGTGCGTCAACTGTGAAGAACGATAAAGCCTCCTAAAGCAGCGCGTCGAAAAATCTGACACTCAAATATCCAGAGAGTTAACGAAATGCCCCCTGCATTTGTATAACGCGTCCAGAAAAAAAATTAATATTTTAGCTCGGAGGTCCTTGCAGCTACCATACAACAAAGGGATTCAAAATCTTCAGAATTAATAAAATTGACAGTATCATTTGATCGAACACACTAGGGCCTTCTTGAAAATTCCTTTTCATGAATTTCAGACCAAGGTAAGATCCTGAATAGTTGGAAAACATTAAATGTTTATATATATTTTTTAAATTTATTTATATTTATTCCTCTCATCCAAGATTTTGTTAAATGGTAGAAAATACACTGCTGAACGCTGAGAGATTACATTTAAAGCTGTAAATGTAGAGAATATTTTGATTTAGCGCATTAACTTTAAATATTTTATATACTTCCAGGCACATTGTTCGTAATTGGTAATTGTAGTAAGCTTTCATAACGAGGCCATAGACGAAAACTAAAACATTCTATATATTAAACAACAGACCTCCACCAGCCAGTTTCTTTGGCTGTCAAAAGAGCAGAAATACAATCTAATAATCGCCTCCCCTTCTGTTGATGTGAATTCAAACAGCAAGCCATTTCATCTACACAGCACTAATATATATATATATATATATATATATATATATATATATATATATATATATATATATATATATTAGTGCTGTATATATATATATAATATATTATATATTATATATATATATATATATATATATATATATATATATACATATATTCCTGGGTAGCTCAAGTGGTTAAGAGCCTCCGCCCGGCAAGTGGAAAGACCCGGAGTTCAAATCCCGGTCTAGGAAATATTTTTACATTCGTGATCTGCTTGATTCCACCTTCCCCACCTCTCCTGCGTTCGTCCTTTAGGAGTGTTCATATCCCTTTTCCTTATATCTGTTTCTATATAAATGTTATATATATATATATAATTTTCCAATTACCAAATACCAATATAGATATGATTTACTGCACTAATTAAAGTTAGACATCCCATCTACTCAGCACTAAAATGCATCGGCCATCAAATTAAATCAAAAACTACAATAATCAACAATTGCAGGCAACGTTTATGTCCATAGTGCGGGCATGAATACCATGCGAGAGTGCGGGAAAAAGTAAATTATGCAGAGTAAATTGACGATTCGTAGCCATTCAAACGCCTAAGGCACTGATATTAGGGAAATCCATAACGAACGTTCAATTTAAACTCTGAACAGATATCTGAAGAATTCAATAAGAAAGATTTACTTACGGAATCCCCGGAGACACCCCATCTTTGGCCTTTCAATTAACAGCACGACCCTCACGCGTTTAAATCTTTTACGGGCGTAAAATGAGCACTCGAAAAAGAATTATCTACCCGGAACTAGAAAGCCATCGTTTCAGGATCCTGACCACGGGAACCAGGAAACGTCAAGGCATCACGCGTCTCACAGCTCACGCCTCGGCCCGAGAGGTAGGGGGTGTGGCGCGGGGGGAAGAAGGGGGTGGGTGAAGGGGAAGGGCGCAAGGATGGAACACCGAGATGTACGAGGGAACCTATACTCGCTGTTCTCGAGTGTCACCCTTCTTTACTCCTCTCCCACACCCCTACACCCCTTGCAAGCGCGAAGCGCTCATTTAAATGCGCGCGCACTTTCATCTCGCCCGCCATTTCACGTGCGCGAGGGTTGATGGGGGGACGTGGACGGGAGACGGGATGGGAGACGGGTGGGATAAGCGTTCGGGCGCGGAGAGACAGTCCCGTAGGGAAAACGATCCCCGCCGCGAGATCAGCACGAAATGGGAAACCGTGGAAAACGACGCCGGTGGCATGCGATTCGGGGCGCGGCGTTCAGGGAGAGGATAGCGGAAGGGGGAGGAGGGATGGAATGGTTGTTGCTGTCACCGCGGGCGCCTTCCTTCCCCAACTCCCCTTGGGCCGAAAAAGAAGAAGGAAAATGCATCTAGCTAACGGGTTGGAGAAGAAGCCATGTTGTTTATGCTTTGAGGAAATACATTTACATGAGTATAATACATGAGGGCACCTTGACACAACAGGTGAGCTCTGAAGCATCATGAGCAACATGTTTTGAGGCACTGGCAAAAAACAATTGAAATTTTTTTCTTGCTAATGATATTATGGAAATGCCTCATTGAGCTGTCCTGCAAATATAAATCGCGCCTCACGAAAGCAACAACTTTGCAGCTTCATCAATACTACATCTAGTACAAAATCGTCAAGAACATATCAGGGGCAAGGGAAAGGCTGTGGGATGTACTCGTCTCTTGACTCCTATCAACAACGTTTAGGCCTACAAACGAACTTCATCGTTTAAAACCACGATACTAAAATGCCTTTCGGTTAAACCGTTTTATTTTCTCCTTTATACTCATACACACTTCCTTCATCATGTTACTAAAGTTTCCCGATGTTTTTCTTCTTCTTCCGTGGTTACTTAATATAAGCTTCTCCATCGCGACCTCACACTATGATAGATTTATGTCATTTGGTTTACCTTTGTCTCAAAGGTCTTACTTTCGGTCTCATTCTCCACAGTTTACACGATATGTCTACGATATCTCAAGCTAGTTCCCAGAGACACCCACTTGTGACATATCGAAAGTGCCGCACTGCCCTTCACAGAACGCCAATCTCCACTTTAAAACATTCACTCAACTTTCTTTTACATTCTTACGCAGACACTCCGTCATCTATTACATCTCGACCTATTCCGCTGACGCCATTCATCTCCTCACAGTCTACATATTCCTGAAAAATACACTTGAGTAATGCGAACTTTTCCGATGTCTACGAGCAAATTCACACTTAAACCAATTTTAAATATATTAAAGAACTACATGGGCCTATATTTCCTATCAGTGAGTGCCACGATTATCAAGGAGGACAATAGAAATGATTTATCCTTTCTCTCAGTACCGAATTTATTTTTTCGAACAAAAGCCAAGGTGTTCTGGTGGGAAAGGAGAGGGGAAGCGAGTATCTCTAGCAGCAAAACCCCTTTCCCTCCCTCTGCGTCACATTTTCACCTCTGCCCACATCACTTGATACTCTTCCCGAGAAACTTTTTTGGCAGCGGAATAAAACCCACCGGAAACGGTGGAGACAAACTCAAAGCAACGTGTTCTCCTGACGTCCGCGGTCGACGAGGGTGGCGTAACCTGGACGTGAGGGACTTAAAGTGTCGACGTCTTGTCTCTTTCCACTGCAGCTCACGAGCTTCACGATCAAGAGCGAGTGAAAAGCGGTTTTTGAAAATTTTGACACATGATTTTATTCAGCTCTGCACGCTTACTTTGGAGCTTGAGTCTCCCATGAAATGACACAAAATATCAGGTGTTCAAGAAATGAATGATCACTGCCACACTCTTCAGGAGGGGAGTATGACATCAGTATGGCAGTGAGTGTCAATTCCCACGACGTGTTCCAGGGAAGTAGCAATATTAATTATTCATTAGTATGAAATTTTTCAAAAACCCCCCCACTCCCCGAAAAAACGGGTTTCTACGAATGATCACCACCTTCTAAGCGGAGAAGATGATTATTCATTAGAACCAAGGTCGTTGGTTATTTTTTGTTGAGGTGCAGTAAAGGATTACACAAATAAATTATTGACATGGACAATCACAGGTATATCTAAAGAGCGAATTTTGGATACTTTCATCAGTTGCTACTTTCCGTTATGGAACTTATTGAAGTTAATTCGGATTCCGCTTCAGATCTCAAAATGTAGAAGAAAAGTATCGTATGTACGTATTTCTCTCTTCCGGAAGAAATTTCTGGTATCAACGATTCCATTCCTTCGTTGCTAGCAAAACAAAAAGGCAGGTTGGTGAATATCTCTCCAGCCATTTGATTTTTACTCTTCTGTCTTCGAGTGGGTCGCTTTTTTTTGCTTCCTATGACATTGTTATTATTTCCTAATTGTTAGCAGATGATTCATTTGAAAGAAAACAAAGATAAGGAGATAAAACGCCTCTGAAAACAGCCACTGTGAAAACTCTTGATTAAGAAATGAGCCGAAAATCAAAATTGTAAACAGGGATTTAAACACTACCTATCGACAGGGATGACTACGGCAGCAGTGTGTGCACATTTCTATTGAGCGTTTGGCAAAACAATATTTGCAACGAATAATTAAATATTGATAACATTGATAATTACGCGATGAGGGCAACGGACTTTCGCGCTCGTCAAATAAATATCATGACGTATTTAAAAATCGGGACATGCTTTTGAAGTATGTTTAATAGGAATTCTACTACAATGGGTATTTATTAATAATAATACATTAAACACCCTTCAGTTGGCCAATTTCATTCACTCACATGAACGTCATTTTGATGTCAGATTGGCTCCAACCCTGTAGCACCAACACTTCATAGAGTGAATTCTCATTCTCACAGTCTCTGGCCTGAACAAATAAAAGCTTCCTGTTTCACGGCCATGGGCATTTACGAGATATGGGAAGGGTCGGCCAACTGTTGGCCAAGGTGTTTCGTCTCACACGATTACGGCGGGAGCGCTTAAGGGCAACGCATTATTTTTTTAATCACGTGTCAAAGGAACACGAAACTTCGCTACTACACTCGGCCGCCTAGATCGCTATCCTTTCAGAATCACAATCCCCACGTAAAAGGTGTCATTTTTTTAAGGGAAACCGCGGGAAACATTTCGGGGTATAATTGCCGTGCAAGACGCCTTTATCTCCTGTCGATACCTCTTTCTGGAGTCCCCTAATTACGTACCATTTTCAATGACACTTTTCTCCACTCTAATTCAGAATAATATTTGGATTTATTTGCTACACAATCTTGATAGTTAATGACGAGAATTGGAGAGACCCCCTCGCCGCCATCTATTGAAAAACGTATAATTTTCTCCCAGAAGAGGTCGCCGAAATTATGGCTAGCTCACTCCTTATCCGGGCGTTGTAACCCATTTGATGGTAATCGGAGCATCCCGAGAATTACTATGCTATCATTAATTCATGCTCACACAATGAAAAATGTTTATTTACATTGCAAGTCTCATCATTGGAGGCCGGGTTAGGAGTGAAATCCCTATACCTGGTGATTATACCATTGAAAGAACAAAATGTTCGAATCAAAACCATGTTTATAAAGAACACAATATATCTGTTGAGAAATTCATCATTACTTATGGTAAGTTTAAATTTTTGCAAAATGTGAACTGTTGGTAACGGTTCATCGATGTAATTTTACGATGACAGACACGAAAGCAGTGAGATTTCAAAAAAAACGTCAGCGCTTAAAAGTAATATACGTATATCGCGAGAAGTGGAAGTAAATAAAAATTTAATGAATGTTTGTTAAGCAGTGCTTCAAAATAGAGGTTTATTAGAGTACAAGGGAAATTTAGATTACTTTTCAGAGACAAAAACAAGCAACCCTCTCACCAATAGACCACTACTAATGATAATTGCATTAGCAACATTAACATTAGCATCAAATAGTGTTCCTTCCAGGATTTAGGATATAAATCAATATGCAATAACAAGTGACGTCATTTTGACATCGCAATGTAATATTATAAATATGAGATTTTCATTGGCTAAGTTAAGTAACGGTTTTACAGTCTAGTAGGAATATACAGTTTCCATTGAACTACGTTTTCAGAAATGTTACCCAGTCTGGTTGAGAAAAGGCAATAGGCTGTCTTCTATTTTCGCTGATATTACTAAACCCTGCAGTAAACTTTTTAATTCACTGTTTTCTTAATAAAACTTCAATAAATAATATTTTAACTTCCTTATTCTTAAATAAAGGCTACCAAGGCGTAGGAAAACTAGGAATGGACACGGAGACATGAAGGGATGCTCTCAATCTTCGGATTAAAGAATTTAAGATAAGAGCTGAAATTGTTTAAAAACCAGAGTTTTGCTTGAAAAACGAATATAGCTACTGAATACCCTCCAACACTCAGTTGATATTGGATATTTGGCTTGGTTATGATAATAACTGTATACTATTTGATTCATTCCGTTAAGGATTTCTCCTTCCATCGTGAGCATACACTTTTCATTCACAGAATGTTCATGAAAACGACCCCCTTATATATTTCAGCTGAATTGCCTAAAGAGGTCAAAAGACAGCGGTAAACTGAGACTTGGAAGATTCCTGGAAGACAAATGACAATGGTGCACGGAACATTCTAGAAATCCCCCGCCTCAGGGAACAAAGATCTTTCAATTTGCCCTGATGATCGAATTACCTTCATTTCGCTATCTTTTCTTGCGTGCTTCCAGCGTGTTTTATGCAGCGGTGCGCCACTAGCAAAAGCCGTGGTGGACAATGACAATGAAATACACTTCCCTGAAGACGATACAGTCACGCTCAAATTTCACATCCCATTAATTTGTAATGGGGGAATTAATCCGCAATTTATCGAGTGCGTGACGCTCTTCAATTTACTAGTCCTTTTCTGACTGAAAGAGGGTAACATCTTTTCTCAAATAACAGACAAGATCTATTTATTTGCAAAGAACCTGCGATGGGATAGTATTTACACGAAACATGAGGTTCCTTGTCCTTTGAAACCTTTCCAGAGAGTGGAAATGATTTTAGATATTCCTCATCCTTTCCTGCAATTTTCTATGGAATTATTTGAACTGATAACTTAAACCTTGTTGGAATATATTATTAAGTATAATTTCATCTCTATAAATGATATATTACCCTGATATAAAGTACTTATTCCGAGGAAGTACTCGTCATTTTCTTAGATTGCCAATCAGGTGATGTTTGAAATGGTCATAAAATCTGTGGCTTTGTTCTCGTTAAGAAAGTTGTTTAAAATTACATTAAGTACGGTTGTAACACTCCAAGGAATGATCAGAGAGATCAATCTACACTGAATCAAAATTATTTTATGACGCCCCAGCACGGAATGAAAGTGTGTGAAATTTTATACGTACATATATGATATATCTCGCATACTCCATTGACTCCTATATTAATACTTATATTCTCTCTTTTCAGGTACGTGCAATAATTATTGAACCGTAAAACTTCGGAGTACTGGAGGGTGAGCCTAGTATAGCGCATTTTACAAGTAAGTTGGAGACTAACAAGAATAATTTACTATGGTTATGGTACAAAGGTATAATACCCTTCAGAGCGACATGGGTTCATGCATCTATCTATTGCAAATGTATTTTAAATATGTATTTGAAAGAAAATAATATCGTAGCAGAAAAATTACCTCGGCTACAACAGCTGGCATTTCGATTAACGGAACATTGTCATATAGATTCCGATAAACTTAAATGTTTCAAGCGGGATTTGGACTAGTGATCATAATTATTGTTCAAGGAGAACTTTTTTATCATTAACCTTGGTAAGTGTGTCCCTATGGCTCACCATAATCATTATTATTCAATTTTTAAACAAGTTCATTTGGTCTGCTCCAATTATACATATTACTTTTTTAATAATGAAGTTGAAAATGTTTTACACGCTTCGTAAAATTAAGTTCTTATGGTCTCAATCAATTTCAATACCAACATTCAAATGCTTATAGCTAGAAACGTTTATTATTACCTATTTTAATGAGATCATATAAGACTTACTGTCACTTCGTACGGTGAATAGAAGAGTGGTTATATTCAGTAGAGGCTACAGATTAGTACTCAATCATAGTAATCAGCCGCCATTTTACCACACATGCACATAAAACGATTTTTCATGATTTACTTGTGAATGGCGGTTGTGGCATTTTGTGAATTACGAAAAATTAAATAATAAGTTGACCACAGAATCAATACATACGCACAATAACATACTGTGATATGACATATAAAAATGAACCCGTCAAGTCTTCAGTGGGATGCTTGTCATGAAGGGAAACTTATCGTAACGTCACAGATTAGTTATAATTTGCCTGCAATTATAACTCGCCATTTTTTTCCTGAATGAGAACAGTTTCAATCGTAATTCCGTTTCAGTTGTCAAATGAAGCAGGAAATATTGGCAGGAAAAACATCCACAAAAGTATTTCGTTCGTTGACCAAATATGATCATTACAATTTGAATAAATTTCGAAACGCGACGATGGAAAATTATCCATCGCAGCCATGAAATTTAGGAAATCGCGACGGCACGCAATAAAGTATAACCTCAGATCCATACTCATCCAAGTGCTACAAAGCAATGGGAGGGACAATACTTAAAGGGTATCCGGCCATCGGCTGAGTTCGAGACGGGTCGGTTGGATTTAATGGCCTATTATCGTTCGGTCCAAACTGAGGGACGTCGACGCTCATCAAAAGTCACAAGTCGTATAATTAATTGCTTTCTATTATCTGCTTGATATCCACCCCTCCTAAGTTTGTTTTCATTCTCTCCCATTATTTATTTAACTGCGGCGGGCTTCTCAATTATAAGATGAAGCGATAAAGTTTTCAGAGACGACGGAATTGAATTTCAACATCATTATGTTAATTGGAAACCAAATTTCCCGAAATAACTTAAATATCCAACGCACTTTTACGGGTTATCCCATATCTGCCTCATTCTTTTCCTCTTCGTTTTTAAACAAAAGGAGTTTAATTGGTAAAAAAAAATGGAAAGCACATTTGCATCCTCAATCTCCATTTTGGATGACTTAAGCTGACACGCCATTTTTCAATTACAATAAATCTTCATCAAATTACGGAGAGCATTTCTTAACCCACGACATAATACAATTAGCATTGATCTCGTGCCAAATAAGGCTTGAATGGACTATAAAATTATTACTCTTTTGCGAAACTGAGATCTCCTCTCTCGCGTCTCTCCTAGACGGCATGTACTATTTATGACACATGTGCCTATGATCAAATCTATGGGAGGCCATTACTACATACATATAGTGAATATGGACAGGATGTACCAAACAAAATGGTAAGTCGCCGAGGCGTGGTTGTGAGCCTTGGCATCAGAGCTATCATCTGCTGGCTGTAGGATTTCGATTTCAATAGGGATAATACCTTTGAACCTAATCTGTTCTATTTTCTGGGTAGGACCAGGGCTTTCTGGGAAATACTGAAAAACTCAAGGAAACGGAACGAACCCACTTACCTGGGTATGGCATATATGAAAATGGGAGTTTGATCTCGTGGCACCGCTCATATCATCATCAACACTGATAGCTATTAATCTTAGGATTGGTACCGCGCAGGTCTTAATTTGGCTCTCCCATAAGCTCTTCTCTTAGTGGGCCGTCAATGCTTTTCACACATGTTCTTCGTTGTATTTTTTAAGCGTCTCATTCAGAGTCTACCTGTGTAGCTTGCCATTTGGCCTTACTGCCACTTGTCGAGGCGGTTTGCCCTCCATCTCCAGTAACCTATTCTGTCTCCAAACATGTCAGGTGAGTTGATCCCATCATCTCTCTGATTTTTCATGGGCTTCCTTCAGAGAAGACTCTTCACATAACTTCTTCGGAAGCTATTTGATCCTCATTCTTACAACTTTTTTCTTTTCTTCACTGCTACTAACGCCAACGTCTTGAATCCGTATTATCCATATATGCGCGTCTAGATGACGTATTTCCATTTTTTTGGCACATACTCTTTCTCTATATCCCTTCTTATAAAAACCCTTGTCGGCTTGTATTATTATATTATATCCTGAACGCTTGTCCTGAATAACAAAACCTCGTCACCTTCTTTAGTGGGCACCCACATAATGAATTCTGCTCTTCTTCATAATAGAATCTTTCAATTATTTCAATCACGTGGGACTTTGTCTTTCATCAAAATCTGTTTCTTCAGATTCATAACTTCCGCGGCACCAACTACGGCGTGTGATACGCGGCAAGGCCTTGTCGATGTAAACGATAGAAATCAGTAATTTTTAGGTCACGTTAACATTGTCCTGAACCCTACATCGAGTACCATCTTTACCTTTCAAGACTGACTAGACAAATTCAATCGCTTACATTGAAGTTATTGATATATATCTAAATGACTACCACCATCGAAACCGTGTAGATGTATTCGAACGCTTTAATCACAATGTCGAAGTCGACCCTCTTCTTTAATTAAAACGAGTGCCTCCGGCCATTAAAATGACATCAGATGCAGTTGATGTCATCACATCATTCGAAACAAGCCGTGGACTGCCGTATTACTTTGAAATCGATTTTTTAAATAATTTCTCTTTGATGCTCTTTTAAAATACCCAAATAAATCGTCTACTGACAGCATGGATTCTTTTGAAATTTGTTCTGAAAGAAAATCAGATGAACTACCCTTAGTGCGCATTACAGTCGCGGTGTTCCGACAACGCTGACGTTCAGAGGGTACTACCTCCTTTTAATGCATACAAAATTGCACACTGTGGAATTGGGAAAACTTAAACTATAGTGCGCCCCTAACTTTGATCGCAACGCACGCTTAACCGGACGGTAATGGGGACCACTGTCAGTCATGACAACAATTTAGTCGGCCATGGAGCAATGAATTGTCTGGCACCCACTGCACAGGCCACTGAACTTCTCGCCGCCTCTAGTTCGAGAATGTGGAAATGGTGCTCGTGGGAAGAGAGGTCATAACAGTGACGTGAGATTGCACCGGAGATTTCTCTTAGAGTGGGTCGATTTGTAAGTCTCACGTGCCGTCACTATTTTCCGCCCCCGCCCTGGACGCTGACCGCCCTCGAAACCTTTCATACCCGATGATCGGAAATCGGATAAAAGCGAAATGTTTCCTCCCCCATCCCTGAAAGGCTCCCGAGATGGAAACATCTCATTCCCTCTTGACGCGGATCGCTCCTACCTCGCGCCGATACGGAAAAAAAACACTACGCCCGCCACCGCGCCATGAATCACCGCCACCCAACAACCGCCGCCCCCGGTGCTCTTCCACCGTCGAACCCGAGCCACCCCGAGAGACAGTCCTTGAATGCATTATCGAGACGGGAAACCCGGCATCGCCTGTCTTGTAACGCCTGGAACGTTCAAGCCTTGGGTCAGTAATCGTTTTTATCTCGTTTTCTTCTGAACGTCGCTCGCTTTTCCATGAACACACACACATATATGTGTACACACACACACGCATTTTCTATATATATATATATATATATATATATATATATATATATATATATATATATATATATATATATATATATATAATACATATATATTAAACATAAACCCACTAATCAACACATATGTGGATGGCACTTAGAGTTAGTACGCCGTCCGTCGGATGGGGCGTTAAACTGCGGACTCCAAGGCGCCTTTCGTGAAGAGTAGGCTAATGCCGACGCCGGTTTTCTCTCCACCCTTCATCCTTTCCTATCCATCCCCAATGACGCAAATGGCCTCATCTGTCGGTCGCCTTCCCTAAAAACTATATTAAACTATGAATATATTACAGAAAATAGAACAGATTAGAGGGATAGGAGACAAATCCGCAACCTGTACGTCTCAGACAGCTCAGGTGAGAGTGGGGGACGGAGAGTCCGGATGAGCTGTGTAAGGTAGGGGTTGTCCATTGTCACCGGTGCTCATCAACGCATAAGTGGAGGAAATGATTTAAGAGCCATGGGAAGAACTGGCGATGGGAATGAAATTCGGCAGGGAATTTATAAATTCAGTTTAGTTTGCGCATGACCAAGCTTCAGTTTATCAGTCAGCCAAGGGGTGGCAATTGCTGAGTGAGTTGGAAATTCAGTGCGATAGATACGAGATGAGGATGTTGAGAAATGGCTCGTCAAAACTTTGATATGGAGCGTAGTTATGTACAGCGCGGAAGAAACGCCATTAAAGCAGTGATGATAAAAAATCTATGTTAATATAATTTTGAAACTAGATAGACAGAGGTGTTTTTCGCGATAGGCGTAGATTGGAGGCTTTTGAAATGTAGTTGTGAAGAAGGATGGAGAAGGTTAAGTGGACAGAAAGAAGGTGCTGGGTATGGTGGGGGAGGAGATGGGATTATTGGAAGAAATCCTGAGGAGACAGGCAAATTAGTTGCACAGCATATTGAATTGAAATGGGATATTGACGACTGTGATAGAGGGGAGAATTTTAGGAAAACGAGGAATGGCAGGATTAGGAAATGGATGTTGGGCAGGATGAAGGAAGGATGCGGAGATAAGGAGGGGCTTGTTGCAGAGTAGAATGTTGGGGTGTTTTCTATCAGGAGAGAAAAGTTATTTATATGGTATTTGGGCTCAAACCTTACCAAGACCGGTACATTATCTATATTGATTTAGCAAGCATTTCTATATACATATTTTTTTTCAAATTCCCCCCCCCCTTCCTTCCATCCGGGAAACACGGCACGCTTTTCCTCGAACGCAGGGCCCAAAGGATGCGCGTTCCAATCGAGTAGTTGACTCAGTACTGTCGCGCGGCCGGACGGAAGCTAGCTTCTTCCCGGAATCCTGCACACGGCCTTTGTAAAATACAACGTGCATGCATGGACGATGGCGCACGGCGGCTCAACGCTTCGAGGGGAGTCTTACCAACCTCGCGACGACGTCTGGGAACTAGACGAGTGGAATGGGGAAGGGAAAGGGGGGGGGAGATTTCTCGCTTCATCTAATAACAGGAAATGGGCAGCGGTTCTCTTTCTCTCTCTCTCTTGAATACTCCCCTCCTCCATTTTCCCCAACACACACCCCTCTTCCAACCCACCGTGCACACCGTCCGAGATCTCGTCCCGTCGATAACGCGGGGAGAAATGAGAGCGGCGGGGGAGGGAGAGGGCCATTGTTGGGCCTCCGTTATCTGCGGCAGGATATCTGGAGAGACTCAGGGGCGAGGTATGACTCCCCAACCGTCTGCCTATCGGTGCTCCCCTCTCCCCCGATCCGCAGATGTTTGCATAAGCGCCGACACCCGAAGGAGAAGGCGCGCGGAATTAAAACGTCGGCGAATACCGAGTAAGGAGCCACGGGAGTAGGAGGGGTGGCTGCCGAGCTTCTGACGTGTTTACCGCGCCGCCCAAGTCCCATTCGGTTGGAGGGTGCATTGAAGGAAGGGATCGGAACATAATATAATGGTCAGCCGCCATACGATGTGTAAACAGTCGAGAAAAATGTACACCAAGTACTTCCCTGAAGCACTCTCCCCTCCTCACTATTATATATTTCCAGGGGAGACCTCTTTAAGTTTTTTTGACTAAAACAAGTACAAAATGGGAAATAGTTAAAATATCATAGGTATTTTTTTACCTAAAGAACGAACTCTTTATATTATCAATTCATGACTCACCAATTCCTTCAACACACCCTCCCCATAAACATTTACGCTATGAGGCGGCAATTACCGTTGAAATATTGACGTTTCGGAGATAATTTGAAATGTTATTCAGTGCCTCCGCAGAATCGAATCCAGATTAAAATGTGTTTTTCCAGTGAGATGGCATGATAATTATTTTATTATTTATAAGCCATTCTGATAATGGTATGCATACGGGGAATTTCTTTTTGGAAATAGTACATTCATATTTCCAATTTAATCAAGTGATTCCAGCTGCCGATACATTTAACAATCTCATCGGTACCACAACAAGGACAATTTAAAAAAATGAAGCATTTGAATTGTAGAATATAAAACGAATCACACTCATGCACACACATAATTTTTCACCGAGATTATTCTCAATTGTAGCCACTTCTCGATAGCAGTATAATAAACTGCTGTAATAAACCCGAAGGTCACTTTGATGGGTGATGCTAGAGCGCACCAAATGAAGGATTTTTATTCGAACTCAAATTTAAACTCCTCTAGAAGGAAAATACCTGGATCGATTTCAATGTAACTTACATCAGTATTCACTTCAATTTTTACATCGAGTGTTTTTATAGCTGTGGTTTGATTGCGAAGTAGGCATGTTTAAAATCTCAACCGCTCATTCTGAACTCACCGAATTTTGAAACTATATAGACCGAGGGGTTTTGCTGCGGACTTTTAAAGCGTTGTCTTAATCACAGAAAAAGTCGCTTTTCAAAATGTGACAAAAAGTTTCCTCGTCTCCAGGAAGTCGGAAGAAAATTTATATTTCTTATTATGTAGCGTCCTGATATAGGTATTAAAGAAAAAGCTTTTTGTTACCTTTTTAGTTTATTGTTTGTTACTTTAGTTGAAATCTGTTTGTTTTATTAGTACTAATCCGAACGGCATGTGAAATTCAACCATCAGGGTGGGCGGGGCCGAGTTCCTTTCCCTGCACCGTTTTCATTTTCCCAGGAAGGTCAGCTACTCGAAAAATCTCACAGCTTGGGTAAAGCAGAAGGTGCCCAGAGGCGTCCCCGGGAATCGAACTCGGGTCCTCCGGTCCATAGATCAACTCTCCTCTCACTGAACTACTAAGTCCATCTATATCTACTGTTTAACAATAATGCTAAAAGTTCTCCAGTTACTACTCCATTATAAGAGTTCAATGAAAGTTTTAGGCGTTGCAGGGCCTCGTTCGCTACATAACATAATTGAACGTGTGAAAGTTCAATTGTAAATTGCCTAACAACGAATATATATTGTCTTACTTCTTTCTGCATGCAGTCAAGAAATCACTTTTTATCGAGAAAAAGCGGTCTCTGCATGCAAGAACCATCACCTACGTTCTACAGCTCAGTGAATACCGCGCAGCGGATAGAGATTCCTAACGTCGCAATTCATATGCACGACAGGGTTTCAAGGAACAATTACTCCCTTTTCGATACTGAGCACGGTGTGAGACGATGTGATTGGAATGTTAAACAGTAAGTAAATATTAATCTAGGGCGTCTATATAAAATAAAATGTTGCTCCAATTAAACCCATCTTCTCGTCCGTATTTTTTTATTCAGCAGCACGATTAGTGACATCAATTGGCGTGACTGCACAGCTATGCGAAGAAGGCAAAAACATGTTTTTATTGAGTAAATTCTACACCATTTTACGTAAGAGCCAGAGAGGTCTACTCCTGTTCGATAGCGCTCCATGGATCGCTTTGCAGGTCCGTTTGAGTATGGGTTTGGTCATTTTGGACAAATTCTACCATCACATTGTAGAAATTATCAAATTTCCGTAATCCGCACTCTTAAAGTTGGCAGGTAACTCACTAAATAGCATTTAGGAAGTTAAAAAAAAACTCTCCTGTCTCAATTTATCATCATATGCCAAGTCTGGCGCACCTAAAAAGTTAGTAGTGCACATTAATTCGCGAAAGCCATTAATAAATCTTGATTCGCGACTGAAGACTGAAGTTTTTCGCGGAGCTAAGGCGAGCAAAGAGAGATGCTATCAACAAGCAGGAGGAAAATATAGTTCCACCTCGTTAAATTGATAAAGTTTATCGACGTGCAATAGCTAAATATCCACCAATCGACTCTTACGGGAGCAACTCGAGTATGCCGTAACATTCATGCGTGACGCTGAGTTGGCTCGAATTCGTACGTCACGCCAAAGGAAAGGAATCGTGTAGCCAAAGAAAATCCGCACGCCCATTCCGAACCTGAGCCAGTTCCGAATTCACGGCTGGAAATCCGAGCGAGAACGGCAGATTTATTTTTTTTCATTAAACGCACATTTTGTCCAAAGGTGAGTTAATGGCGGTAGATACGGATTGTTCATTGTTCGAAATCAATGTAGTGTCGACTTAATTACACACTCCCATCGGTTCGGTTTCCCAACTGTGCTTTTCCCCCCTTGAGAGCTTGCTTTCCGACCAAGAGGAGAAGACAATTGCATCGTGGAATTCGTTGGCAATTCTCATCTTTCTTTCCCTTCCGAAACAAAATGGGCATCTTTTTGGAAAGAAATTTAGACTTCCCCCTAATGAATGAAAAACGGGTAGGGGAGATGGGGAAGAAGACATGAGGGAGGGGAGTTGAGAGACGAAAATGCCTTGGACGGATTCCAGCACGCATGAACCAGGAGTCAGGACACGCCACCGGGCAATTATTTTGATAAGACCCGAAGGGAAATTTGACCCTTCAACGTTTTAATTATAGGATTGTAAAAATTCACACCTAAACCTTGGGGATCGTAAGACCACAGTAATGGCCAATTTACCATGGTTTTCCAATGTTTAACGCTCCGCGAAGCCTTCTTCCAATGGCTGGAGGAAAATTCTACCACGTTCACCACCATAACCAAACCCAACCCGTGTGTTTTGTCAGAATCGCCAAGGATTACGCTATTCTCACGGTTAAAAAAAAGCGATCCCAATCTCACGCAGTTCGCATAGTTCTAAAGGATATGCATTTGCGGAAATGGCGTCACGGATTTTTTTTGTGCATGCTGAAAAATAAAAATGCCACGACGTGCCTCGAAAGATTTCCTAGGTGAAGAGTTAATTAAACCATATCACACGCAGTGAATTGCACTCATGTGAGAATTTACCCGATGCTAATACAGGATTTCTAGGTTTACGAGTTAATTGGGATACATTGCACATTACTGACTCTTCTCGCTCAGGAATCAGAACGTTGAACCACTAAATGAATTGAATCTTCATACATTGAATTGAATCTGTTTCTCGAAGAAAATTCTATATTTATGTCGAGGGAAATGTAACAATTTTAGATGACAATAAAACGGGATTGGTGATATATATTCATAGCACTGTTAATTTATTTACATAAATGTCATCTCGAGTCTTGACCGTTTAAAATATAAACCGATTCGACATAAAAACGGATTCAATCATTGACATTCGATATACACTGCATTAGGTAGTTCAATATTCCCAACGGATCTTCTCATCGAATTCAGCTTCTAAATTAAATGGAATTAAAGAAATCAACCTATTTATAGAAGACTACTCATGTCTATACATTTATAACATTTAATAGGGCAAACATTATGACCGAAAAAACTGATGCGACAGCTTTCTTAACCCCTAATCATCCCTGATGTCGGCAGGAGTTAAATACAGGCTGTGAAATGTCCCTCCCAATTTGTATTCGATCCGAATTGTGCTTAGTGTATTTCAGGACCGTAAACTCACTTTGGCTGATGGAACGAATAAGAAAATCGTTGAACAGCGAAGACCAATGGAGTTATTTGCATTCTTTCATCAGTCATTTGAATACAAATGCATCCAGAAAATTGGATGGAAATTGGATTTAAATCATGCGCAATTTAGTTTTAATTTCTAAATCATAACGGCAGAAATTGGGCACTTATATAACATAGAGGAAATCAGGATGTTTATGAAAATATATTGAGAGAATAGTTTCATTAGTAAAAAAAGTATGTATGCTTAAATTAATAAACTCTTACATTAGTCGTCTGAACAAATTGTTTAATCCTTAATAGCAGTCAATATGACATCTTCAGTGTAATATGATGTGTTTTGCCGATTTAAAGCAATATCATACCAATTTGGACAAAAAGCTTAGGTGGCTACATACTATATACCTGTATAACAGCACACATCACCATTTTTCACATTTTATATCTCGTGAAACCAACAGTGAAACAGGTATGGTAAATAAGGATTGCATCATGATAACAAAGCAATACTTTAAATATGGCATATTGACTACTTGAGCCAACATAAATGTGGTCACAATAATTGTTTAAATAAATTTAAAAAATGCGCTTTTATAACTCAAAAGAAACCTAGTTTATTTTATGACTTGCCCTTTGATATGGTTATTTTAATGCTTTTTTCAAGCGTAAACACTTGTTTTTTTATTAGGATTTCTAATACCACAAATTAATATTGCCTCTAGGTGCATGCTGCCATATTGAAAATATTTTCTCAAGCCAAATGGAGAAATGCAGCCGAATGGAAGTGGCTTCAAGCCATTTCTCTTGGCTGCAAGTTTCCGAAATGAATTTTTCTCTTAATGCCGACACATGGCTGAGAAAAACATATCATATTTCCGCCGACGGTCACCCTCGGGAGATTTCCATGAATAACTCCCGCCATCCGAAATAATCCCACGTGACTGTAATCCCTACTGTCATGTGCGTACACACCAAATCTGCATTAATGGACTGCTTGGTTCTTTGACCGTCCGACGCCGCGGTTGGCTTATCACGAGACCGGTTCCCGGAGACGATCGGGAAAAAAGGGGGAATGGGAAGAATGGAGAGGGGGGGGGAGAGGGAGAGAGTAAGGCGTGGGTCCGATCCAATTAGCTTCGTTTTGCACCTCGGAAGTCGTACCTACTCGTTCCTTTAGTGGAATCCGGACCGGAGATGAAGGTTTATTTTTACACTCCCCGTGATACTCCTCGAGTGCAGTAAACGACGCACCGCCAAGTAGTCACTTCTTGTCCGTCGCTCTTAGGTGTCAGGGGGGGGGGGGGGGAACGGCGTCGACGCGAAAATTGAGAACGTACCACGCGCTCCCGGATGGTGCACGCATTAAAACAAACTCGTCCCCCCATCCGTTTTCATTTGCGCGGAACTTAGTCCTTTTAAACAACTTTACGGTGCTCATCAGCTTGCATTTACCCACGCCGGACGCACCTGCTCGGCGTCGATAGTTCAGCACGGAAGTGCCCGCGAGAGAATGTAGTCAAAAGCGTTATAAATAGAGAACGAATGAGGAATTTTCAATTTACGAATCGCCACTTGTGATTAACATCTTCCCCTAAACAAGCAGGCAATGGAAAAGTGCTGACACTTCTCATCTACTAAGGGAAGGAGTGCGCAAATAGCAGGCGAGAACGAAAAGGAATTTTAATTGAAGTAGCGAGACTTGATTGAAAGTTAATTGTGGTCGCAGTCCAACGAGCCTCAAAACGTATCAGATATCCCATTCCTTTTCAATGAGATTGAGGTTCCAATTATAGGATTCACCTCTGCTGTGTACATGCAACTAATATATCACCTCCGCGCGTTACTCTCCCCGATGATCGTTTTCAAATAATTATTAGCAAATTGAGATTTGAATAGCGCAGTAATTTGTGAATTCAAACATAGAAAATACTACTCCTTAGGAGTAAAACAGGTGTTAATAGGAAGGTGGCAAGGATATAAACTGCTGGATAACCAAGTTAACAAATGCTTCCTAATCACAGACCATAAACATAAAATTACCGACGCTGGCTTTTTCAATTATCTTGGCGGTAAGAAATAAGTAGTCGAAAAACTGCATCCGAGTTCAGGAGAACTAGAGATCTTATTAATTATTATTTCGCAACCCAGGCAATAATAATTCCAAGAACAGCGATTCGTTTTGCCGAGACTGTACCTTGTTTTTGCAAAAGCATAAATATTGCGTATGCCATTATAATCAAGAAGCTACCACCTCTTGACACGAAAGAGGATTACGATAAGAATCATAAACTTAATGAAAAACCAGCGCGCTATGTGAACGCGTATAAATTTTAACGCCGCATATAAATTTCAGGAAAAGAAATCACGATATCGCGATGAAAATTAATATTTATCGAAGCCTGGTATAATCACTGATCAAGCAATATATAATTAGTCCAAAGCCAATAATGATGTCTCAGCTTATGATTTAAAATTAATCAAACATACAAGGATCTGAGAAAGCTCAATAGACTGATAATCGTATTTTTTTCATACTTATTAATTAGCATCAATATGCTCCGCGGTATTGGTTTTCCTTACATGTATAGGAGATCAAAGATTTTGTTAACCATTACTTTAAATTTCACCTCATTAAATGGGCGTCACCAACGGCTTCCCCTCCTCATTACAGCGCGAGCAGTAAGTCCTAAGAGCAGTCTTGTTCGCATATTGCATTGTATCGTGCTTCCGTAATCTTGTGAAATAGCGGAGGGTCAAATGTACGTTTATTTTCACTTATTTTCAACTTCAGTCGATTTTTCTAATTGAAAAAAGCTCGGCGTACTTCGAATTTATCTTTGAGTATACCCTGATGACTGCAAACACCTTGCGACAGCGGATAGGGCAAACGCCACTGGAAAAAGAGGTGTGGAAACATGGAGGAGTTTGAAAAGAGTCAGTTGGATGGAGCGAGATAAAAACGAAGAGATAAGACAGGGCAAGCGAGGAAGTTAGCGGGGAATATTCTGAGAAGAGAGGAAAAGTAATCGAGGGAGAGAATGAGAGTTGCATGAATATTGAATACTGTTATGTGAGCCAGGGTACCGGCAGAATAGAATATGCAATTGGAAACTAATATAGTGGAGATGGGGTAGTAGTAACCTTTGGGAAACTATTGAGGAAAATGGGCCAAGAGAACGTTTTGGGCATAATCAATTAACATGGTAAAGCTTTTTTTAATCACACAACAAGGTTTCAGGGTATAATGGTAATCAAATGTGGTGTGCGGTAGAGCAAGTTTACTTTAAATTTGCGACGTTTCTGACATCTCTGACATTAAATTTGAGGCGTACAATTTGGATACTTGAAAAAACTCAATTTGATTCTCAGATTTACTAATATTTATTGACAGCTAATTTAAAGTGTCATCATTTTCCTCAAGGCACAATGAATACTAATTTTTACAGCAATAAATATAAAGATACATGAAGTGAGGTCAGAATATTCAAAAATGGAAATGTTTACGCATGGAAACCTTTGCGTCAAGATTGCTATGGTCTTGTTAGTATTAGGAAAAGACTACTCGTACACACGTATACAGTTTCAGAAGTCGGGGAGGGAGCACATTAGTCAAAAACAATCGTCATTAAACCTACTCTAAAGCTTAGAATATCGATTGAAGCCTTGCAAAAGCTCGTATTCTAAACGAAAGTCTTAAATATAAATGACTAGTTTCAAATTACTTCAGAAGATACTATATTTTTGAGGAAACTATCCAAAAAGAAATTCAATGATTTTGAAAGCCGTTTTTACTAAACAAACACTTGATAAATGAGCACCAGTAATTCCTCGTTTTACATCGCATCGTCATTTCGTTTAATAACTTGACACAATTCACTGCCGTGATCTCTTAAGAAACATAAATAGGTTTATTTCCAATGATGCGCACGTACCGTTCGCATTTGAATATCCAAACACACACTTTTACATCTCAAACTTAGGACAGTAGAGGGCCCACAGAGTGCCACATCCTCTTCCTTGCAAGTCGATTCACAAATACTTGCCTGCACTCAGAATCTTCCAATGGCAATGGCGTTAATAACCGTCTACGTTTCAAATGATGCGAAGAAGATGCAAAGTTTTACATCAAGCTCACAACTATTTTCAGAGAAGACTTAGCAATTCACTCGCGGCTTCGAGCGACGATCCCTCAGATCCACGGTCCAACGGAAACCTCGCGGTATTGCGGTGAGCGAGTCGTAGCTCTTTAACCGAACGAAAATGAAACGTCCCGCAGCCACAGGTGCGACGGAGGAAGCGAGACGACGATCGCACACGACGCGCTGGGAAATGCCGGCTGATGACTCGCGCACGCCGCCAAAAGGATTCCCGCGAACTGGAAAGCGGCATGCCACTCGGGGGAGAGAGTCCCGCGACACTTGATGAAGGCATCATCATCTCCCCCCGCGCGGGCGCATCCACGCCCGGCGTCATAACACGGTGAATAATTGATTGCGAACATTGAGGTCGGCAATGAGGGGGGGGGGGTCGAGGGCAGAAGAAGCAAGGGGGAGATGGTAAGGGGGGAAAGCAAAAAGGAGTCTGGGGAGTCTGGAGCTTAAAACTCTTGACGTTATTGCGGACATAAATTCTTCCCTCACATCCCCGACCACTTATCGCCAAATAAAGTCGGGAAGACGGGGAAGAATGGAGCGGGGGAGAGCAACCAAACTCACCTCCTTCCCTCCACCCATCCCTCTCCACAACCCACCCGCCCCCTCATTCCATTTCCCCCGGCAGAGCGACGAGTGAAAGCTCGGGCGATTACTTTTCTGCGGGGAAGGGGAGCATTAATCTCCGCCGGAGAAAAGCGCTTTCATTCCGACTTCTACCTTCCACCACCACTCCCCCCTCCCCCTCTTCTCCTCCCCCATACCATCGGAAAACCGAAAACCGCTGAAAACATTCCTATTCGTTCCCCTCCCGTTACCCGGAGAACCGTTTGTTTTTTGTTTTATTGGCCTGCGGAGGCGAAGAATCCGTGCCGCTGGAACAATGGCCGGCCTCGACGGAAGCCGAAGGGAAGGAAAGATCCCCGCTAATAGCCTTTGGACACTCATCCCGGACGGGCAAGAGGAATCCGTGCTCCTCTTCCAAGACGAGGAGAGGCAGGGCTTTTCCCCTCGCTCCAATCGCAAATCATCTTATCGCCGGCCACAAAGGGACTGGAGTGGATGGGTTGATCTGTCGCGGAATCTCAGAGGGGGGTGGCGGAGGTCGGAAAGGAATAGTGGGAAACTGCGGGGAGAATTCATTTCGAAGCAAATGGACTCAATGAATCGTCTTTTCTCTCGCACAACGGAGCACTTGACGCGTTTCCAATGATATTTCTCGTTCTCCTATTGCTAAGGTCTCCATTCGAGAGACAGAAATGAGAGGCGAGTACAATTTGAAATTTAAAAATAAAACAGCGGTTAGCGAAATGTTGACGCATGCTGTTTTGACGCAGGAGACCTTTTTATCATTCCATTGACTCTTTAACTCAATCAAATACATCGTAATACATGGACTTCTTGAGTGTTGGTTGTTTATAATAATAAAGTATGTATGTACATTCTCTATATAAGGGTCGCGGTAGTCCAGGGGCAGAGTTTTGGACTATTGACCCGGGTTCGACTCCCGGGCAAGCCTCTCTGAGCACCTACAGCTCCACCTCAGCTCTTGTGTGATTTATTGGGTACCAGATCTTCCTGGGAAACCATTAACGGCGCGGAAATGCACTGCCCCCCCTTCCCTGATGCGTGAATTTTACACGCCATCGGGCTTAGCACTGGGTGAACTCTACCATCACCTACCAAACCGACCTTTAATTTAAGTCGAGACTTTGTACCACCTTCATCAACCGCTTCTCTCTCGCTATATTTTCTAAAGATTTATACGTCCCTATACTCCATAGCATGATCAATGACCCCGCTTACTTTCTGGATGGTGTCCTAACACCACCCTTCCACATGCCCCTGCGGCGGATAATGCGTAGATGTAGATACGGGGAGGCTCCTTCAAAGGACTGAGGACAGTAGTACACGGGGAAGGGCGTCAGGGTAGAGGTGGACGGAGAGGAACATCCGATCATATCCTAACGACGCGGGCGAAGTCTTTTAATTGGACGTAAACCATCGGCTAACGGCTAAGACGACAAACGCGCCGCCTCTCCTGGGCATGCTGTATCTTAGTCGGTCTGTCCGTCTGTCCTTCCCCCCCCTCTCCATACCCCCACTCTCTCCAGAGGAAAGCCTCCTTCTCCGGGAGGAAGACGGAGAATCCGACGTCACCGCCAGTGAGTTTAACGTGGATTTAAGACTCCCTCGAAGGGGGCGGGAGAGACTTGCGTGGAATTCGCCAGCTCCGCAGAACACAATGAAGTCGGCGAGCTACAGGAAAGCTTTTCTCTTGCCTCTCCCTCTCATCGTACTGGGTAGATACATAGAGGGAGAGAGAGAGAGAGAAGAGGGAGGAGGAAAGCCTTAAATTCTTCTCATTCGCAGAGGGACGACTATGTTGGTGTCGGGGGAGCAATTGCAGGGTGAGGTGAGGGGCAGGGCGGGGTGGTACGATGATAGGGTTGGGAGGGATCGATGGGGGGACTGGGGGGGGGGGGAAGGGACTCAAGACACTGCGGTAGGATATCGGACCGAGATGGTGTCCAAGTGGTGGGCGGAATGGGTGGGTTACTGAACGAAGGAAAACTCGTGAAAAAAAAGAGCCGAGTGAAGAGAAAAAAACACCTAGCCAGCATCTCCCTTTTTCATTTTCTTTTGAAATGAGCCCTCGTACTCTATGCAAGTTGATGTAACCCGAAAGGCGCTTTCCACACGCGGCGTTCAACGTCAACGGGGTCTCATATGTGTCTCCTCACCGACCCTTCAGGAAAATGATCATTTTCACGTAGGTTGCGGGCACCGTGGGTTGCTCGTGTTTGTACCAGGAAGTTGTCGGAGTGAGACGCATTTCGTCACCAGCGACATCGATACTTAAAATTTACCAGGTGTATTCCTTGGTTTCGGGTTTGTGAACTTAGTGAAAATTCATGCCTCTGAATGAATATAAATTGTATATTTTCATAATAAATGTATTAAGGTACCACCGGTTTCGACGCATTGGCGAAATCACCCGGTAGTCCCGTAATAAATCGATTGTGAAAATACGTATACAAAGTTTACTCATTCTGTGGTTGCCACTTTTTAACCTCAATTCGGCATTAATAGAGCTCACCCATTTCGAAGTCAAATTTCACCCCGACAGGCTATCAATATTGTTATTTTTATGTGAGTTAACTTTGGTCTCTTAAGATAAATCGCAACAAATAAAATATCATTTATCGTAAAAATGTAAGTGCTATTAATCTTTCGAAGTATGGCGTAAAAAATGTCCATATATCTTGCTTATACGTAAATGGAAAAGTTAACTGAATTTAGTGCGTGAGGGTAGTCACTGTCCGTTCTTAAAACATTGCCAGCCGAGTACATATATAATTGAAAAAAATTTAGAAAATTTATGGGACAAGACAAGATGGAACTCAATGAGGTTCAAGTGAAATTCTATTAAACTGATGAATCCAATCGTTTTAGCTATAGTATGGTTAGATTCCTATCCATTTTTTTTCGACATCCGACAAACATTTTTTTTCCTTCAATGCCATTGGCTATTTTATATATATATATATATATATATATATATATATATATATATATATATATATATATATGTATATGTGTGCATATATATATATACATACATACATATATATATGTATATTTATGTATATATATGTGTATCTATATATATATATATACGTCCCTACGTATAATAATTGAGCTTACATCATCGATAAAAGGAAAATTTTCTGAGGCACCTGTTGAATTCAGTTTGGTATCACAGTTTGAACCAGAATGATGTAAACGCACCTCATATTTCGAACGATGACAGAATTGAAGAGAGAGGCTTAAGGACGGCTTTCCCAGGAATTTCTCCCTTTTTAAATTTTCAAGGAGAGGAGAGGAATCAGTATTTTTTGGCATAAAAGTGCTGAAAACACCGAAAGGATGCCATTTCATGCCCCGAAAAACCGCAACAATTTTATCGTGGAATGATGGTCCTGTCATAATATAATACAACCATAGAATGGCACGTAGTAAAGCCATAAAATTACCGCTAAGAAAATGTGTGCAAGACGTTTCGAAATGACTCTTCCCATAACATCAAAATCTCTGCAACTCGTTTTGCCTACCAATGACCGCTGAGGACCTAAACGCGTTATTTGGTCCTTCGGTGGCGATCAAATACGAGATTTTACATTCCCCAACTTAATGATTCACCACATTGGACAGTCGCCCTTTTGAATGCTTAACGTCAAAAAGATATGATCTCGTAAACACAGGAATGGCCACGAGAAGAACTATCTCATTAATCCTAGAGTTTTTTTTAATCAGTCATAGTTAGCATACACGAGGCGTTATCTTCAAGCGACACGAAGACACGAATAAATAACCACCAGGATGCAGCTTACGTGAAGGCGAGAAAGAAGATCTGAAAATAAAATTTGCGATAACATAAATGAAATATCTTCCTACTTTACCACAGTTTGTATATCAATTACTAACAACGAGTTTCCACGCACTGCGATATACACCGGTTGAGAAACAAACGAAACTCATAAGTAACACCTGAATCAGATAGGCAAAGTATGCGATACTCAAATCCTCTCGCAAAATTAATTTTTTTTTCAGCCCAAGCGAGGACTTACAACTGAAAGGAGGACCGAGAAATTTGAGAGGATGAGCCATAACGTCACGTAGATAATCATCCATGGGGGTAACAGAATATCCACGAGAGATTCCGCATTGTGGATGGAAATGGAAGAAGTGTGGGGATGCGTCCCGTCCGCATCATTCCCGAATAAAGGTCCGCAATGGGGAGGGGGGGGTGGGAAGCGACAGTGATGTAAGCGGAGGGGCGGGCAAGTAGCCGAAGGAAAGAGGGAGGGGGTTGTGAGGTGGGAGGCCGGAGTCGGGGAAGGGGGATGGAGGGAAAGTGAGAAGAAAGGAGGGGGGAGGACAATGGATGAGAATGAGCGGGGGAGGTGGGATGGATTATTGAGAGTGAAGAAGAATTGCGGAAGACGACCTCTCCTCGATTCACTCAGAATAAAAATCGGTCCCGGTCAACCCGCACCGCTGGGATCGAATTCGATTGTCCACGTCAAGATTGGTAGCTATCCCAGAAATATATTTTTCAGTATATCGGTGTTTCAGGTTTCTGTTTCAAAAGCAATGCGTTATTTTGCAACTACCTATCCAGATTAATGCCGATGTTTGTACTGTTGGGATTGAATTCATTGAATTGTTCATGTAGTGACGGCAAGATTGGTGGCTATCCCAGAAAAGCATTTGTCTCTGTATTGCTCTTTAATGATTCTACTTAAAAAGCTATTCGTTACGCTTTAACTTTTTACCCGTTTAAATATCAACGATTATCCTATCAAATAAAACAAAGTCAATGAACAAATAACAGCGCGTACATCAAATGATTACTTATTATTAACATCAAGGGACTATAATACTCTCAATAGCAATGAAAATCAACAATAAATACAAACACACGAATTCTCATGCCTTAGGAGAATACTACCTTGATCAAAAATTTCCCGGAATTTATTCAGAAAATTAAAAATACAAGTTTATTCATCTAAATCTATATTGTCCCCTTCAAAGTAATCCCCATCGACTGCAACACACTTATGCCAGCGCTTGATCCAATCCTCGAAACATTTTTTATATTCGGTTTTCGGTATGTCCATCAGTGCTTCCTGCGATTTTTCCATTACTTCCTCTCGGCTGCTAAAACGCGTTCCCTGTAATGGTTTTTTAACTCGATTGAACAGAAAGAAGTCACAGGGAGCCAAATCAGGTGAATTCGGTGGCTGTTGGATGGTATTTGTTGCATTTTTCGTCAAAAAATTACGAATAATGATAGCACTGTGCGACGGTGCGTTATCATGGTGCAAAATCCACGAGTTTTCTGCCCACATTTCTGGTCTCTTTCGGCGAATTGCTTCACGCAAACGTCTCATAACGCCCAAATAATACTCTTTGTTTACTGTCTGGCCTTCTGGCAAAAATTCATGATGCACTACACCGTTGTAATCCATGAAAACCGTCAGCATTGCCTTCTTTTTTGACTGAAAACGACGTGGTTTTTTTGGTCTCGGCTCATTTGGTGAACGCCATTCACTTGCCTGATGTCTGGATTGCGTGTCGTACTCATAAACCCACGTCTCGTCTCCAGTAATGATCCTTTTGATGAATGTGGGATCGGATTCAGCCTCGCAAATCATGTCTTTTGCGACGTCAACACGGTCTCTTTTTTGCATGAAATTGAGGTCTTTTGGCACCAACTTTGCTGCTACACGACGGAAACCCAAATCATTAACCACAATGTCTTGGGCGGATCCATAGGCAATGTTCAAGTCCTCCGCTATTTCTCTGATGGTTAATTTGCGGTTATTGACCAACATTTCTTTTACTTTATCAATTTTTTCACCGACTTTCGATGTCGATGGTCTGCCACTGCGTTCATCATCTTCGATTGACTCACGACCACTTCTGAACCGCTCGTGCCACTGGTAAACGACCGTTTTTTTAGAGAATCGTTGCCGAAACACTTTTCCAACATTTCCAACGTCCGTGCGCCACTAAATCCGTTTTTTACGCAAAATTTAATACAAGTTCGTTGTTGCAAATTTAAATCCATTTCTGCAATTGTAAAAAATCGCCAACACACACAGAGATAGATGTACTCTTGGCTACGTAACTTTTGCAAATGTCAAGTTATGACACTAAGATTTAAAGGGAATATCAACAACAGATGTACCGATTTAACAAAAAAAACAGAACTCAAATCGGAACGATGGGAGCGCCACACGGTGGTTATTCCGGGAACTTTTTGATCAAGGTAGTACGTCCGACTAACCTGGGAAACAAAAAAAAACCGTCTTGATATGGCTGGAAGAATGTGTGAAGAACATAGCGTTACCAAGGCAATTTATTTTGGACTGATTTATTATATTTATGACCCAATAGAACTATTTACACGATGAAAACCAAACTTGCACTTTGTACTGCCCATCTTATATGTGTATCGACAGTAGCCAATATGATCTTATCAATTAATCGTTCGCATTTGTCCTGATAAATCAAACTTATCATTATTGAACCATTTCTTCAACTTGAGAAACGTCGATACAGAAATGAATATCTTTGAATTTTAAACACAAACTGCGGGAGCACATCCAAAGGCGAGAGATATATCCTTTTCGGTACTTACCGAGCCACTGATCGATTTCTACACAATGCGGAAACTCCTTCATCACGCGCAGCAGCAAGGGTTTAAGTATTAATGTCGGGAGTAGATTCGCATGCGTTCTCAGGTTCGCGTGGTCCCTGAGGAAGATAGTGAGAGGAAACATTTAGCTATAATAAAAAAAAAAGGAAATAAATCTCCATGACCATTATCTAATCAAAGTTATTTTATTACCACTGAAATATCTCTGACAAAGTGAAGCTGGACACTCGAGAGTAATTTGAAAAAGTAGCCAAGTCATTTATAATAATAGTGAAGAAAGGAGGGAGGTAATTTGCGGAATTTGTACATAAAGTATCCGTATGAATAATTAGCGGCCAAACCATGGGAAAATTCATCATTACCACTTCTAAGTAGGAGATGGAGAGAGAAATATGAATTGAGGTGAGACTGTAGTAATTGTGATGGTGCGTGAAGCTGAGATCACGTATGGTATTTATGGCTGGTTAAGGTGAGGTAGATGGATTATAGTATATGTGGAGTGAGGGAAGGGTGGAAGGTCCTTCGTGTCATTACGAGCTAATAAAGTCGTCGGAGTACTCAAAGTTGAATGACCCAGGCGACCAATGGCGTAATGTAGTTGAGTCCATACATTATCCGAGAAAAAAGAAGAAGAAATATGGAAAAGATTTCGGGGGAATCGATAAACCATCTACCGAACCTATCGAAGTCTCATAGCGGAGTTGAAATACGAATTACGGAGACACAATACGAATACAAGTACGGACGTACTCGTATGTACTAATATGTACGCGCGTGTGTGTGTGTATATATATATATATATATATATATATATATATATATATATATATATATATATATATATATATATATATATATGCATACAGGATTCGGCGCTTAAATCCGGACAAGCACGAGTTTCCACGAATGAAATTTCCTCGCCGGGCCAGCGAAACCTTCCCCAGACTTTCGCTTAGCCACAATATCGTAAACAGTTGATTTGGGGTACCAGAAGATTTCGAAAGATGAATGACACCCAGCGCGGACACTTTCGATAATAGCGGCTCTTCGATTGTACTCCGCACTTGTGCGTTATATCTCGGCCATTTTGAGGTTATGACTGTTTACTAGATGCCTATAGCTTTCAAGAACGCCGATGACGACCTCAAGTGGAACTATATATACTACCTTGATCAAAAATTTCCCGGAATTTATTCAGAAAATTAAAAATACAAGTTTATTCATCTAAATCTATATTGTCCCCTTCAAAGTAATCCCCATCGACTGCAACACACTTATGCCAGCGCTTGATCCAATCCTCGAAACATTTTTTATATTCGGTTTTCGGTATGTCAATCAGTGCTTCCTGCGATTTTTCCATTACTTCCTCTCGGCTGCTAAAACGCGTTCCCCGTAATGGTTTTTTAACTCGATTGAACAGAAAGAAGTCACAGGGAGCCAAATCAGGTGAATTCGGTGGCTGTTGGATGGTATTTGTTGCATTTTTCGACAAAAAATTACGAATAATGATAGCACTGTGCGACGGTGCGTTATCATGGTGCAAAATCCACGAGTTTTCTGCCCACATTTCTGGTCTCTTTCGGCGAATTGCTTCACGCAAACGTCTCATAACGCCCAAATAATACTCTTTGTTTACTGTCTGGCCTTCTGGCAAAAATTCATGATGCACTACACCGTTGTAATCCATGAAAACCGTCAGCATTGCCTTCTTTTTTGACTGAAAACGACGTGGTTTTTTTGGTCTCGGCTCATTTGGTGAACGCCATTCACTTGCCTGATGTCTGGATTGCGTGTCGTACTCATAAACCCACGTCTCGTCTCCAGTAATGATCCTTTTGATGAATGTGGGATCGGATTCAGCCTCGCAAATCATGTCTTTTGCGACGTCAACACGGTCTCTTTTTTGCATGAAATTGAGGTCTTTTGGCTCTGCTACACGACGGAAACCCAAATCATTAACCACAATGTCTTGGGCGGATCCATAGGCAATGTTCAAGTCCTCCGCTATTTCTCTGATGGTTAATTTGCGGTTATTGACCAACATTTCTTTTACTTTATCAATTTTTTCACCGACTTTCGATGTCGATGGTCTGCCACTGCGTTCATCATCTTCGATTGACTCACGACCACTTCTGAACCGCTCGTGCCACTGGTAAACGACCGTTTTTTTTAGAGAATCGTTGCCGAAACACTTTTCCAACATTTCCAACGTCCGTGCGCCACTAAATCCGTTTTTTACGCAAAATTTAATACAAGTTCGTTGTTGCAAATTTAAATCCATTTCTGAAATTGTAAAAAATCGCCAACACACACAGAGATAGATGTACTCTTGGCTACGTAACTTTTGCAAATGTCAAGTTATGACACTAAGATTTAAAGGGAATATCAACAACAGATGTACCAATTTAACAAAAAAAACAGAACTCAAATCGGAACGATGGGAGCGCCACACGGTGGTTATTCCGGGAACTTTTAGATCAAGGTAGTATATAATATAAACCGACCTTCGGGTTGATTACATATATATATATATATATATATATATATATATATATGTAATCGATTTATCTATCGATCTATTTATGTATCGATATATATTCGATTCCCGGGCAAGGCACTTTGGGCACCTGCAGCTCCACCCAAGCTAGAGTTATTTTTCGGGTGCCAGGTCTTCCTGGGGATTACATATACATATATATATATATATATATATATATATGTAATCCCCAGGAAGACCTGGCACCCGAAAAATAACTCTAGCTTGGGTGGAGCTGCAGGTGCCCAAAGTGCCTTGCCCGGGAATCGAACCCGGAACCCTCCGGTCAGCAGTCCAAGCCTCTACCCACTGGACTACCGCGACCCACATATATATATATATACATAACACATAACTTGGATGGCACCAGTGAACGAAAAACATACGAGCACACAAAAAAGGAAACTCACACGAGGGTTGATTAAAAATTTTCGGCGGCACAAACACCTTCGATGGTAGGAAGTTATATACGAGTATAAAAATAAAGGTATTTTACCATTTAAGGTAAGTTATTGATGGAAAAAGACTATATAGTATAACAGTGGAACGATTCATTTATTTCCCTCTCCTAACTAAACACCAGCTGACATCTAATCCTACAATAAACCTTTCTCTAATTCCAGACACTTCATTCCTTCCTAAAATCTCTCCAACATGCTCATCCTATTCCTGAAATTTCCTCACCTAATCTTCCCCCATCACTGTTTTCAACATTCCATAGCCAATGAAAATGTACTGCATCCATCTTTCCTACCTTAGATTACCTTACCTTACCTTTCCTACCCTTAGATTTCTCTCAACACTCACCTCTCTTCACACATTTTGCCTAGAACTTCCTCCTTTGTTTTTCTTTTAGTCCATTCCAACGCTTCCATCCTTTTCCACACTCGAATATTAAAAACCGCCAATCCACGCTTTTCATCTTCCTTCAACGACCATGTTTCCACGCCTCACAAAACTGCGCTCCATATCAACGTTTTTAACGAGTCTTTCCTGAGCATCTTTATTCAACGTCCCTGCCATCAATTTCTTCCTCGTGGTGAAAGCTTATTTGCCTAATTAAATTCTTCTTCTTATGTCCCTACCACTCAGAACAACTTGGTCCAAAAAGTGCCAAGGTAGGTAACCTGCTCCACCTGCTCTAGTTTTCGCCTTCGTATTTCAATGCTAAACTGAGCTTTCCCCTTTCTCTTAAATCGCATAACCTTTGTTCTCCCCGTCGTCATTCTCATCCCATAATTACCTCACTGAATTTCCAATACGGACAGCAACACTTGCACTTAGTGCTGACTGGCTTACTAAAGTTTGATCACCCTACTAACTGATGTTATTATATCCCCCGCCGACTTTCATTCCTATTTCCAGTGATTCCCATGCCTCTATTAGCATTTCCTCTGCATATGTTGAAAAGCATTAGTAAAAGGTATACATACATACATATTTACATATATCACTGGTATACCTTAAACACTATTCGGCCGGTTTGGTACGTGATGGTAGAGTTCACCCAGCATTAAGCCCAACGGGGTGAAATTCACTTATCAAGGTAGGGGGGAAGTGCCTTTCCCTGTGCCAATTATGGTTACTCAGGAAGATCTAGTACCTGAAATATCACGGAGCTTGGGTACCCATAGAGGCTCGCCCGGGAAAGGAACTCGCGCCCTCCGGTCAGTAGGCCAACGCTCCAACATCGAACTCCCGCGACCCCTATACCATAAACCATAAACACAGTAATAAACCCTAAGGTCGGTTTGGTAGGTGATAATAGAGTTCTCCCAGTACAAAGCCCGACGGCGTATGAAATTCACACATCAGGGTAGGGGGTCAAGTTCCTCTCCCTGATATATATATACATATATATATATATATTTATATATATATATATATATATATATATATATATATATATATATATATATATATATATATATATATATATTAGGGTCGAATAGGTGAAAAGATTACATACATAATATGTGTGTATATATAGATACATAAATTATATATATAAATATTTATTTAAGAGCCCGAAGAACTGACAGATTAGTAAATCTATAAGGTGCCTAATAAAGAAGTCCTTGGACGTTGTGACATCGAAATCGCAATCTCTTTGTAAGACCAAATTGGTAGTATCCATCTGGATAGAATAGAAAATATCATTATAATATTTCTGGATCTAGATCAGTAAAAATAGATGTAAGGAGAATTAATGTTAGCAAAATTTTATAATTAGAATTGATAGAGGGTCATGCCATTATTGCCAGCTTTTCCTATTTTTTTCTAATTTCATCACGGATATCAAATCTGAGGAATGCATAAAATGCATGATGCATAAAAACAAATCACCAATCAAAAGACTCTGATGACTACCATATCATCAATCGACTATAATTTTTATTTTTCGAAATACCACGTTTTTACCATGAAATGTCATCTGTTGTAGTAAGTAGCCATGTAATGTTTTCTTCCATTGGGAAACAAATTCTTTTATGTAGTTATCTGCATAAAATTCCGTAGCATGGTACAAATGAATTTGATAGCAATGTACACTAACTGTACCACTGGGTATTGAGTGCAAAAGGACCATTATTTTATTAAATCCGCTAATCAGCACAGTGTTCCAGAAATAACATTGTGGATAAACTAAATCAATATATGATTGACCAAATAATTGAGATCTTCCTCCAGTTAACGAATTCATGCGTTGCTAGTTTTTTTTCTCGTTTTCCGGCACGATACTAGATTCAAAACCTCATCGAAAATTAATTCATTAACTTGCGGGAAATTATAAATTAATTTTGGCCATTGATTTGCTATGATTCCAATAATCACGTCCGGAGTAATGCAATCCGTAAAATACTGGGCACTGAAAGGCCCTTGAAAATCAGCGTGTGACCTGTAACACTTTGGGAATCAACGGGCTAAAATTGGCCACACCCATATTGCCAGGATGATTTGCAGTTTTCATAATTATCTGGATGCCAGGAGCAACAGTCGGATCTCTTCCATTCTTAGAATATGGCTCCCTCTCTTTCCGATTCGAGAGATTCCAATCCCACACTTTTTTTAAATACCTCTCTAGCACAAAATGTCTACAGTTTGATTCACGTTCCAGGTGAACTGTTCTCTCTGCCAATCTCTCTCGAATTCACTACCCAAGACTCACAAACACTTACTTCTTTATCACGAAAACACTCGGCGAATCTGGAGTAGGGTTTGCACGCGGGAGAGGACTAGGAGCGAGAAAGGAAAAGAGTAAAAAGAGCAAGACAAGATGCTCCGAGTAGAGACGGAGGGGGAAAGAGATAGAGGGTGGGAGGGAGGTGTACACGGGAGAAGGTGGGTACCGTGGGAGAGAGTTGGGGGAGGGTGAGAGAGAGAGTGAGAGGCAGAGAAGAGATGAGAAAGAAGGGGGAAAGCGGAGGAGAGGGGGAAGGGAGGGGGGGGGGAACATGGTGAGATGGAACCGAGGAAGAGGAGGAAATTGGTGTCCGCAAGCCGGGCGTGGGAGGAGGGACGGAGGAGGCGGGGAGGGAGAGACGAGGGGGGGAGGGAGGTCAGCGAATGAAGGTGGTTTAGCCCACCCACGATCTCGAAAGGAAAGAGTTGGGAAAAAGGAGAGGGAAGGGGTGGGACCAGAGCCCTTGAAAACCGACTGGGAACGACGAAGCGGAATGGGGAGGGGAGGGAGCGGGCAAGGAGGGAGAGAGGGAGGAATGGCGATGGAGAAAACGCGAAGGGAGGAAGGTGGCGGGAGGAGAGAAGAGAGGGGTGGAGAAGGAGGTTGTTGCAGGGGAGAGGGGAGAGATGGGAGAGGTAGAGAGATAGAAATAAGGAGACGGACCCCCTTCAACAATGCTCTACGAAAACATTCTTCCGCGGCGTATCAGATGCAGTGTTTGCCCCGGGAATGGCGGGGGGAGAGGGGGGAGGAAGAGCGGGAGGGAGATGGTTCTAGTGGCGGGTGTATGCGCGTGTATCCGAGGGTTGGGGAGTTTTATAACATGGGCGAAGAGAAGAGGAACACTGTGTGGTTCCACGGGAGGGAAAGAAAGGCAGTAAGTATATGGGCAATGGGAATGAGATATATCCCTATATCTCTCTCTCTCTCTACACACACAAACACACACACACACGTAAGAACGGTCAAGTCTTGGTCAAGGGGGATTGAGACGCAAGAAAAATGACGTAAAAAAGGGAATCGGGATATTAAAAAAAATGTAACACACGCTCTCGCACGCACACACACGTGTGCGCGCGGCACTAACGCACACGCGGGACGGTTTGAAATATGCGGATTCTTTATTTACTCATCCGTGCCATAAAATACGGCCGTCATACGCGGCTTTATTTATGGAGGCGTCTTGCCACGTCCCTATCAAGATTACCACACTTGGACGCGATCAGGGCATTAATTTGTCACTGTACGCATACACACACACACCTGGGGGGGAGGGGGTGGGGAGTGAAAGGAATACTTCGGAAGTCCAGTTCGTTAAAATAATTATTCGGTCGGGTTTGTTAAAGAAGCTAACTTTTTCCAGCTTCCCTACATGGGCTAGGGGTAAAAATTGATCTCTCTCGGGGATTGTGGCGACCATTAAATTCGACGGTGATTCAATCGTTTTATTTTCATTAGAGAGGGGGGTGGTATTCCCGGTAATCAGTCGCCTCTTTTGGATGACAAAGCTTGCGGGTGAAATAAAAGTGCGGATAAGCATATTTTTTTCCTCCAAGTCTATCATTGAAAGAAATCTTGTTTTTAATAACAACCGTAGATGAGTAATTATTATCATTTCCCGAGATCGGCATCCCTATTTTTTTTGTAAATGACCATTCATTAGTTTCAAATGAGAAATGACTTTATTCAGAGGGAATAAATACGCATCGGTGTGCTGCTTGACGCCAAGAAAAAGCCGAAGTTGAAAAAAAGAGCAGTGAGTATTAAATACGAGACGAAGTTGGCAATGTACAGATGAGGGTAAAAAAAATAAGCTTTGTGGATCTTGCGCTTTTTACCATTTATATCGTATGCGTGGAATAAAATTAAAGGTAAGAATAATCGGGGGTGTTAAATTACTGATAGTGGTCACATGAACGAAGGAGAAAAATAAATCCACAGATATAAAAAAATATGCTGCGTGGGACTTAACACAACGCCCGAGGGGAAGGAGAGAGAGAAAGAGAAGGCGAGAAGAGGGAACGTTTTATTCGAACCATATTGCTTCGTAAAATTAATGAATTCAAAGTATCACTGCAACCGCAGACAATTTCATTTCGCAAGAAATTATCATTCCACTATACAAAAGAGGTGAACGCAAAATGCTTGACAAATGATGCATATATGCATACAATATTAACTCAGGTTTTGCATATGACACATCGCTAACCTACAATCGTAAAAAAACACCATGCAGTGCATTTTCTACCCGCGATGATTAATGAGGACATTTCTATTCATATGATATATATATATATATATATATATATATATACACACACACGAGTGTAAGAGAGGTAAGAGAAGTGTTATTTCAGCTTGGCTGTGCCTGCCCATTAGCCTCAGGATTCCACTGAGAGTGAAATTGCATTTCTTAGATATATTTATTTTAAAAAATATGGAGCTAGGGTTGCTACAAGCAGCTAGCAACAAAATCCAAATATGTTTTGTAACTTCGTCTATATATGATTTATTAACCCTAGTCTAGAGTTCACCTAAGCTCAACCGTTCGTTACCCAGGATGTTCGACGTCAATTATTTACGTTACGATTCCACTTGATGCTCAGGAATGCAAGCGACGATGATACTCGTTATATTTATAATAGAAAGAATGGTTGAGGAAGATTCGCCAGAATGTGGCAGCACGAAGAAGCTTGCAGCGCGGGGTAATGGAACAGGTGTGACGATAGGAGGAGGAGGATATAATAGGAATCAGAGCAAAATGTAGGAACTTTCCGTTGACCCATGACTTGAGCCTCGGAGTTAAAAAGATATCACTCTGATTACATGACTCTGCCTACCCCGAGTGTCACATAATAGATAGATAGAAAGAGGTCTTTATTTGGGCGAAATTGAGGACGATTGGTCCCTTCTTCCATTTAACCCATCGTCGTACATGGGGACGAATTTGAATCAACTGAGGACGACCCTCGGACAAAATGACCCCCTTTTGCCTACCTTTGTGACTTTAGTTGAGTGCAAGATTATACCAGAAGTATGTACATGTGAGCTCCCTGGGTAACCATAACCGGCACAGGGAAAGGCACCGGCCCCCCTACCCTGATGTGTACATTTCATTCGCCATATAGGGCCTTAGTACTGGGAGAACTCTACCATCACCTACCAAACCGACCTGCAGGTTGATTAATGTGTGTGCGTGTGTGTGTGTGTATATATATATATATATATATATATATATATATATATATATATATATATATATATATATATATAAGATTTGGCACAATAAAACACAAATAAAATAGGTGATCTTAAACGTGTTATCTATTTTATTTTTTTGTCCTATTGTGCCGTCCAAATGTTATATTGCTCTCGTGAGTGATTCTACATCATCGATATATATATATATATATAGTATGAACATATACATATGTATACACCCAAACCATAAATACAGTAGAGTATATAGGGGGTAGAGCAGTGGACTACTGACCGGAGGTCCACCCTCAGCTACACAGAAGCTGTGTAATTATATATATATATATATATATATATATATATATATATATATATATATAAGGTAATCCTTATATATATTATATATATTTATTTATTTATATATATATATAAGGAAGGACTACCTTATCATAATTTATATCTATATTATTATATGGTAATCTACCGGTTAAGGTAGGCTTTTGGATGGACACAACTACCAAATAAATATTTTGTGACTCCTAAAATAACAATCCAGCAACCTACTCTACATCAGGTCCCTCTTCATCTCTGAGTAATTCCTTCCTCCCTTCATCCCGTCCAACATCCCTATCCTGTTCCTGCCCTTTCCTCGTTTGCCTAACATTCTACCCTCTATTACAGTCTTCAACATCCCACTGCCGATCAAAACGGCCTTCATCCATTTTTCCTACCTCCATAGGATTTCTCCTAATAAACTCCTCTCTTCGCCCACCATACCAAGTAATTCCTCATTTGTTTTCCCTTCGGTCCATTTCACCCTCTCCATTCTTCTCCACACCCACAAATAGATATATTCGGTCACGAGTAATGTGCAGTGGACAGCGAAATCAGCACGTTATGATGGATTCTCTTGCAGAAGTATCCGGGCATTCAAAGTACTCCCAGAATTTTGAACAAACGAGAATCAATCGGGTAACTTAAAAAAAGTCTCGAAAGTCGACGCAGTTCTGACCGCTACCGTGTATGAAGGGGACGAGCCGGGAACGCAGTTCTATAAATATTCACATACCGGTCCTCCGATGATACAATTAATAATTTGTCGCAATCTCTAATCCCGTCGCTAAATATTCCCTCACCACGAGCCATCCTCCGGCGATACGTTCCATATTCTTTTTCCTTTAATTTCCCTTTACCTAGTCCCACTGCTCGCACACGTATACGAACTGTTCGCTTGGTGTAAACAATCAAAGAGCGGAAACTCTCATGACGCCTCGGGGCGCCATCAGCGGAAGGGAAGCGGATGACATCGCCTGTGAACCGCCTCCTTCGTAGATGTGTATCTGATTCCCCTGCTGCCTTAATCAAGGGTTGTCAATCTGCTATCCCGGCATTAAAGGAAAAAACTCGGGCTTTGGGAATGAGAGGAGGGTGCGGGGAGGGGCGAAGGGGGTTGCTGCGGGCCCCTTCTCGCTCCTTCCTTCCAGTCCACGCCGTTAAAAGAAAAAGAGAATAAGAGAAAGGGAGAGGTCCGACGCTGCCACCGCTCGCATCCCCCCCCCTCTGATTACCTCGCCGGGAGGCGATGTGAGGTTGTTTATCTGGGGGTGAAGGGGGGAGGTGAGGAGGGAGAACAAATTCCCATCGCGGATAGCAAAACAAAAGAAGTGCACCACCGCGCGGGTGAAATGAAAAATGATCCTAAAACAAACACAAACGAACGCTTTCCTGTCCGTCTTCCCCAATCCTCTTCCACGCCCATTCTTCACCCTTCTCTTATAGACTCACTCCTCCCCAACCCTCGGCCGCATCCTTTCAAAAAAGTGGGAGAATTTTTTAGGGAAACCTTTACGTCTTGGAGAATCAACCAGAAGGTTTCCTCTAACCGCTAATTAAAGTCTCCAACCGACCAAGCATGCACCGCTTTTTTATCGACGGGAACGGGAGGAGTGAGGGGCAGGGGTGTAGGTGAGAGAAAGGAATCTCTTCAAATAAATCTTCCACAAAGTTCGAGAAATGTTAAGCGGGCGCGCGCGACCGCATTCGTTTGTTTGCGCGTGGACTCGAGGGCGGTGTCGCTCATGGCTCCCAGGTCTTGAGAGATCCATTTGTTAAAAACCCGAACGCCAGTGTCGATGGGCCCGATAACTCATGAAGACGCCAAAGTCGGAGTTAGTAGTGAATGAAGGATGATATTATTGAAATCCGAAGGTAATCACGGACCGAATGGCTTTATAAAGCTTTTTTCCAATGCGGTATTGGCAGAAAAAATAAAGGTCTTTCAAGATGGGATATTCTTCATGAGTTGCGAGGAAGGAGGGGAGAGGGCGGAGATCGGAATAAGAGATAAATGGACCGAAGAGAGAAGATGGAGAGGAAAAACAAAGAGTTGGGACGTGAACCGTTCATTAAAGAGTGAATGAAAACGTAACTTCGTGACTTAGTATTCTATTTGACGTGGTAATCATGTCATTCGCCAGTATAATTGCGGTTCGTGGTTTGCGGATTTCTGGAGAGAGGGTCCGAGACGAGTTCCAGAAAGTCGTTTTAGGAAGCATCGTCATCCGACCATGCAGATCCAGGGTTTTAATTCATACGCGAGTGCAAAAAATTTTGCATGCTCCCCAAATCATCTGATTCTGAATAATAGTTGGTGAATTTATTCATTTTTATATTAAGTCCGGAACGTTACTTACAAATAAATTATCGAACATCAATTTTTGCGGCAAATGAAAATTTAATACTAAATTAATTCTGCAATTAGGAGCTGTTACCTGAAATTAAGGCGGTGCAACTAACACGGAGTTTAGCGCCAATTAATATGACAACGTCATCAGAAAGGACGGCACTATTAGAATACCTTGTGAGCACGGCCCACACCAGACTCACAGCTACAACTTTAAGATCGTTTTCGGCCTCATAAAACTCCACTCTCTCCGCCAGGTCAATTAGATGTAATAATATATTTTTTTAGTCACATTCTTCTATATAATCTATATTCTACACCCATCGGAAGTTAATACGATTTCGAATACAACTGAATTCGCTTCGAAACATCACAAGCACAGCCGTAGTTCATTTCTGGCATATAAAAATAAATTTTAAACGGATATGACGTATTATAAATTATCAATGTGTATATTTGCAACACCTGTAAACGCCAAAATATTTTGGATTCCTAAGCGAAGTAAAAAAATTAAACATAAATAAATTGGCAGAATATAGTCACTATAAAGACGCAAAATTTTCCTATGATGGAGTTTCAATTGCCATAAACGATAACACCTTCCACTGGATATCATTGAGCTAATAAATACCAATTAACTCTAAAAAGAACTTAAATACTTATGTGAACTCAATTTATTTCACAGTAGTCTTTGAATTCATTAGGGTACATGTTACTGGTTATAGACTATCATGATTTCCCTCCCTCGTAATTATATAAATGGCCTTTAATGCACGCTGTAAAGTAGATGTAAAAATAAATTTTTAGTATGAAAATAAGTACCTACCTAAAGGGAAATGTTTACCTTTTCTCCTCATTAACTATTTTATTTATAGGCACCTTGAATGTAAAAGATGGCACATGATTTTACCGGTTTTCTTATTATGATCCCTGCTATGACTAAAATAGGTAGACATTTCACACTGAGCTGATTCATCGTGAGACTACATGTGCCTAGGTAGACTTATTAACGCCAAGTTTTTGAAAATTTAATTGCAGCATCTAATCATAGGACATATACATGTCCGTTGTATGAAACTTTCACTAAGCAAAAACTAATTATTTCAGCGAAGAATTCCTCATCTACCGGAAGAAATAAAAAGAGATGAACATTAAACTCCTTCATATGGCTATTTGGAAAAGAACTAAGGATTCCTGTTTGAAGTCCAGATATACACACATGACTCTCGACTCCGAAAATTTCTAATTTCTCTTTAATATGAAAAAAGCATTCACTATCACCAGTATCGTCAATTAATTTCAATTATGGACAAAATGAATTTCCGTGTACCCTACTCAGTACTCTTTTCAATTTTCCTCAGACGAACCCCGAATTCTAATTATCCAAAATATAATATGATAACGTAGACAATTGTAGGATTTCAGCTTGAAACCCAACAACACTTAAACCACATCATGTATTTCCTATCCTTTATATTTCGAGATTCATTTTGAGAATATTAATATTCCTTTACTGTACTATATAAATTTGTTCTAAAAAATGTAATATTTAGAGCGTCGTGTCACTTTGTGCCACCTTCGTACATCTTCAGCCTTTTTGAGAAGTTGACACTAAGCTATTATATTTCCGTGCCTTTGACGCACCTGTAACATTACGGTTCGGAGCATTCCACTCCCCTGTCCTTTCTGTTCCACCGTCATGCACTTGACCAAAACACTCAAGTTGTAGATTGCCAGCGATAAAGTTTCATAAGGTTCCGGTTGCACAGTGCCACCTTTTGAAACAGCCGCGGTGGAGCCACGGTGGTAACAAATGGCGTTCTCACCTGAACATTATGCACGGTGCATGGATGGGACACGGGGTATACGCGAAGCTCGCTCAGATGAGTGGCCGATGGCTCATCTCCGAGGAGGTTTATACGGCGTTAAGGAAAGCGCATTCCTCCCATACCTCTGCCGCTTTTTGTGCTGTCGGTCGTCCGTCTTCCTCCACGCGGGGTCAAGGGTTCGAAACACGGCGAGGGCACGGATGTTCGCCAGTGTTTTGCCATCAAACATCTTCAGAAATACCAACTTGTGATTACGAGACAAGCAAGGAAAGAATTTTTAGACCATCAGTCAGGTGTAAATACATTAAGAGAAATATTTTACATTTCTGTTCTCCATGAGTTTCTTTCTGTTCGTGCGGATAATTAATATGCCCTTTAGGATCCTGATTCAGAGAACGATGGACTTTTTGCGTACTCTTGCCAGGGCGAATAACTTCTCGTGAGAATGTTTTCAGTTTTTTTTAGAGAACGTAAAATACCCGCGAAAAGCCTACCTCAAAATGGAATTCTTGATAATTTCATAATTGGGGTGATAAAATTTCAAGAAAAATTAGGATGAACTCTCTTAACAAATAATGCCATTGCATGACAACGTTTCCCTAAATCTTTCATGGATGAACGGATAAATAAGCTGATTTGTCCTAAATGTGCCACAGTAATTACGTGAAAACCTTGTCATTTGCACAATTATTTCAAATTTGTGCGTTTCCATTGAAGTAAGCTCTTCTATAAATGATGCTCACAACTACTTTCATCATTTTGGCATTGGTGCATGCCAAACTAAAACACCGAGGTGGAGAATCATCAATGCCATCACGATGTTATTGCTATTATATATCTCAAGAAAATCTTTGAAAGGAACACTTCGACAAGTCATAAAAATTGATTCAATGACGTCATATATGTAACGATTTGATAATAATTGATTAAGTTCAAAATTAAAAAATATATTCAATATCTAATATTTCTAATTTATAAACTCGTTGAAAAAAGTTGGTATGGTGGAGAAAAAGAAAGATAAACACCAAAATAACAAACTTTCCGGGGCCCGGAGGAAGCCTCTTCGTCTGCACAATTAAACTATGAAGTAACTTCTTTTAATACTCGTATGAGATGCATAAGTGACTTTAAATACCGAATACCTACATCAAGGTTTTCTTATATTCAAAGTCCAAATTTATCAACGGATGAATTTTTTGTTACGGACTCATGGGTGGCACATTGCTACGAAACCGGAATAAACTGAGAAAACTTTCGCTTATTTCTTTCTCCGATTGCAAATTTTTTTCCGTCGACACAATTCTCCCGAAACAGGAGCCTTAAATGTTGAGACTTGAGGAAAAGAAACGGCCACTTGAAGTCTTATTTTTCGTCTTAAATTATTGAGAAAGTGGGATTTAATAGGAAAGACCAACGGACAACGAATGGTTATGGAAAAAAGGGCAGAGGGCGTAAGGGCATATAGTAAGGGAAAGAAACGGGTGAAGGCAGTTTTAAGTGGTAGATTGAGTGAGATCCGAGATAAGCAGGAATGTGGTATTGGTACACGAACGAGTGATAAAGCAAGAGGTCATGCCTACATACTCGACGAAAGGCGAGAGCTTTACACACGCCAAAAATGAATATATATATATATATATATATATATATATATATATATATATATATATATATATATATATAATGGACTGACACAATATAACACAAATAGAAAAGAATAGACACATTTAAAAGAACACTCACACGGTAAATTGTTCGAGCTTTCGGCCCTCTCAGAGGCCTTCTTCAAGAGAGAATCTTGAAGTGACTCCAGTCTCTCTTGAAGAAGGCCTCTGAGAGGGCCGAAAGCTCGAACAATTTACCGTGTGAGTGTTCTTTTAAATGTGTCTATTCTTTTCTATTTGTGTTATATTATGTCAGCCCATTATTGTGCCGCTCGTGTGAGTTTTTCCGTACAATCGTTATATATATATATAACTCTTTTTGAAAGTCTCACGGACGTGAATAATAATGTATAACACTTAGCACTAGTGGACACAGACAAAAACACACAGAAACACACAAAAAAGAGACTCACTATTTTTCGAATTTTCGGTGGTCGTGACCACCTTTATCAAGAAAGAGAGGGACAGAACTGAAGGATATATATATATATATATATATATATATATATATATATATATATATATATAAATATATATATATATAAAATACATATATATATAAATAAATATATATATATAAATACATATATATAAATATATATATATGTGTGTGGGAAGGGGGAAGAAAACATGAAACAAAGAAGTGTTGATCCGCGGTGGATAACAGTAAGCTAAGGGCTCACCAGGGAAGAAGAGAAGATGAAAGAGAAGAGCGAAGCGGGGAAAGACGATACGGAGGAGTCGAAAAGGGGAATGAAGTAAGGAGCAGGACGGGATGACACTGAAAAGTAAAAGAGAGTCGAGATACTGCGGGAAGCCTGACTCTTTTGTTTTTGCGGTCGCCTCCTCGGCGTTGCGGTGCCCATCCACGTGTAATTTTGAACGCCGGGAAGAAAAAATGGCGTTGAGGCTCCGCGATGAGCTGCACACTAAGAGGAAGGATGCTGCGTGAAATCGCTGAAGTCGGACCGCTTAACCTACGTGGCTGGACGTGGATGAGAAATAAAACGATCGTATAGATTACGATACTTGGCGCGCCGGGGACAAGGGAGTGCAAAACGACCCGGAAAGGTAGCATATTGCATTTATTCATTCCCGTTCCATTTCAGCGAGGAGAGTCCGAGTTAATAGATTCATGATGAAGCCTACTTTGCGATGTCAGAAAATTTTGCTTGGTTAACGCCAACACAGCAAATTTTACTGTTGAGCTCTTCGATTCCTAGGGAGGCAAGATTGAAGGAAGGTAATAACCAACACTTACTTTACATTTACTTCTTAAGGGCCCACAGAGTAACAACCTACAGTGCGCAATTTGTCTTTCCATAAGCAATATGTTCAATTTTTATGGATCATCAAACGAAAACAGTTTTTAATTCAACAATAAATTATTACCGTTGATTTTTTTTGGAGTCGTTTGGAAAATACGATAAATAATTAATATTTGACTCGCGGAGCATAATTAAAATACTAGACATAAATAACACAAGCAGAAAAGTCTATGTGCAGTGTCAAATGAAATAATTGGGGACGAAAAACGATCAAATACCCCACCGTGGTAGGTAAAATGTAAATATTCTGGAATCTTTGACATACGTAACATTTTCGAAATTTCCCAACGTAGTTAATACCTAAATAGTACATATTTGAGTCTACAGCGGAGACGAGAGTTCTGAATGAATAAAGATAAAAGGTGTGCGTCGGATGGTAGGTTAAACTATGCATTACCCATCACCTTTTATTCACGCTAATGCCGACATCGGGTTTCTCTCCACCCTTATTCCGCGCTTCACCGGATCCAAGCCCAACCGCTTATACCCAATAGCGCAAATGACGTCAGCCTCTTGACTACTAAGAGAAAATATAGGTGGTCAACTTTGAGCAATTTAATAAGACAAATGTAGTTACGGTCAAGCCCTTCCAAGTGGAGCATTGCTGCCCACATGCAAACCTCCGCGTCCATTAATTAGAAAGTAATCAATAAAGACATAAATCAATTCATGTTCAACAACTTGATAGCCATGATGCCTCCGAGTTGACGCCTCTGAATAAATTTATATTGTGTGATTATAGTCATGACTACAGTAGCCGAACAGGGTGAATGATTGCAAAGAAATATTTTTTACCCTCCCACTTCTCTTATTTGCAAAAGTAGGTCGTCCGTGATCAGTAAAGAATTATCATGCATCACTTTCTCTCGTTAATGCCTTCAGGCCAAAAAAAAACAATACGGCAATCTAGCAGAATAATTCATCAACCCAGTGATCACCTCACGCAGACGAATGTTTTATCATGGTATGAATATTTCTAGAACTACAATGGAGTGAGCATTATTTTTCGATATTCTGGTTTCATTTCCGCGTCACTTGTGACCTTTGAAATTAATTGCTGTCAAGCGGCACCGTTTAAAGACATCCATTTCTCAGTAAAAAGGAGGGCTAAGATGAAAAAATAATAATTCAAAAGTGATTTATTTTATAAATTTATTACAATTAATGCTTGAATGAATGAGACAATCTGGTGTTTTCTTCAACTTAACTGTAATTAATACTAACTGAACATGGGGTCTGAAGGGTTCAAGCATGGAGCATAGAAATATTTGCAAACGGTGGAATGGCATTTACAAAAATACATATACGAAAATTGAGGTTGGATAGCCATACTTCGAAGATAGAAGCCATTATTGAAGACCTAGGTAACAAAAACCTTAAACCACATGGGTGCAGATGGTACGCTCCGTCTTCATCTTATTGCAGTCTCTTTTTTGAGGAACCCCTATTAGAAATTCGTAAACTCTTATAACAATCTTAATTATAGAAATACGTAAAACCCAGCTGGTACAGGCATTGTGTTATCCAAGCGGTCAAAATACTCATTCTTTGTGACTGACAAAAAGTAATGAAACAATGGCTATGAAAATTATTGTGAAATACAATCATAAATTTCAGTAACCGTCTTTACCCTTATCACATTTTTGAAAACCTCTTCCAACAGCTAGTATGAAATCATTTTGCACTATCATCCATTTCCGCAGAAAAAAACAAACTTCATTTTCATTACCCGGTTTCAGCATCACAAAATCATTTTCATCCGCGTTCAAACATTGAAATTGGTTGTGAAAATGAAGCACGTACATGTATACGTACTAAAGAAAATGTATAGAAAAAAATAGTACAGGGCAGCGTATTGGTAATAATAATAGTTATGCAATGAGTATTGATTTTCACAAAGTTGCGGGCCAAGTATCTTGACGTCATTAACGAATTCGAAATTCGCACACGTTTGTAAAACATCTTTTTTTAATCCAATTAAAACGACGGAAATACGCAAAAACCAGCTCAGACAAACAGACAATTTACCATACCGTTTAACGACCAAAATAAATAAGAGCGTGAAAATCAGTGACTATGAAAATATGGAAATACGAATCAAACGAAGGTGAATGAAGGAAAAAAAAACACTTTTTCACCCTTCGACGATTGAGTTAATGACAGTTGAAGATGAAAACGTCGAAAAGATGGTGGAATTAATTTCACCGCAGAGATCCCGACAAGGCCACACCTACGGCATTTTTGCTCTTCAGTCTTGGGGAGAGGGAGGAGATAAGCCAGAGGGAGGATATATATATATAGAGAGAGAGAGAGAGGAAATCCTACGCCATCGATGCATCAGGGCTTAAACCACTGGACCGCCGGGGAAATGGACTGATGAGACGGCGGCAAGCGAGGATTCCCCCTCGGCCCAGAAGCGTTCGAGCGGTTGACGGGGCACAATAAGTTACTGGAGCCGAGGATGCGAGAGGGAGGGTGAGGGGGGGGGGAGCACGAAGAGGGAAGGCAGAGGGTGAGGGGTGGGTTAGAGAATGAGAGGGCACTTTCAGGACGATTGACTGCGAAGGAAATAACACCGGTAGGTAGGTCCTCCCCCTCCTCCCCCCCTTCCCCGATTAACGCGTTCGGTTAGCTCGTTTCCTCGCGTCTGGGATTTCTCTACTCCCGAGGATCAATTTGCGCCACAAATTGCCACCAAGTCGTATCCAAACGGCATAAGAAAGTCAGAAGTTAATTGCTTATTAAGGATTTTTTTTCCTTTCCCGTCCTCGCATATCGTAGATAAATTATCTATGATAGCTGAGAGACCTTTGAATAGCACTCTTCAACGTCGCTTCTTCGGTCCACATACCAGAACACCGACACGGCGACTAGGGTAAACTTGTGCGACTATTATTATCGTATTTTCTTAAAGTAAAAAATCATAATTTTTTCCTTAAAAAAATCGGACGCGAAATGCTTTGGATTGAAGTAATGCATAGTTTTATATTCTTACATTTTCTTCTACGCCATATTTGATTATTTTCCCTCACAATTTCTTGGTTATGTTACATCGACGCACAGGAAACTGCTAGACTAGATGCCAAGCAAGCGATTTGGGGTTTTTTGCAGACAATAAGAACGGACACACATGCAATACCGGTTCTCTCTTCTACAAGGATACGAAATTTTAGAATGCCGTGAATGCTCCAGATATTTTTCCCGGCAAACAAAGGCCAGTGAACATTCCAAAATTAATTTGTGGATATGTAAGTTCCACTCCATGACATCCTACGTGGCGAAAGGTTTTTTTTTTAGATGGAGAGGAACTGGACATTTTAACGCGATAATGATGCCAATTCTTTTATGGCTGCAATCACCATATCAGACCGCGTCGAAAAAACCGAATGACTTAATGCGGTAGTGCGGAAACGTTGGTTTTCTACATTTGCACGTACCTGCCGACTACACTTTATGCCTACTAATACCACATTCCTGTTCAAAACCTATTTCCTGCCTTGAGGTATGAAATATCTAAATTTTGCAAAACACCCACTGAATACAAATTGATACGATTTCAACGGACGAGAAAGGGAATTCCAAGCGTACCATCGTTCTCTTCCTACCCCTGCAATTTAACAGAGTGAAAGTATTCGCGTGTTCCGTCATTCCCTGAATCTATATGCCGGAAAAAATGGTGATCCAGTCCCAGTCATACGCAACGAATTTATTTACTTAACGTAGTTACAAAGATGTATAAGGGCGACTCTTAAAGTTCTGATTTCAGGTGAGGGTGAAAGAAAGAGAAAAAACACTGCACTTCCACACACTTTTAATATAACACGACCATGGTTTCGATGATGCGCAGTGTTTTTTCTCTTTCTTTCACCCTCACCATGACAGAATTCCACAAAGTTAAGCCTGAAACTGTTAGCTTCTGATTTCAGGTTATTGTTCTCATATCTTTTTCTACATCTTATCCAGTAAGCCACCGCCAGGGTGTGTGGCAGGGGTTGATTCAACACCCCGCAAGCAGCATAAAAAATTAAGTTTTTAAATTTTTAGTGGTAATATGTACATATTTGTATAATTTAAATAATGTAGATCCTGATGACTACAGGAAAATTCACTACGGTATCCGAGTGAAACATTCTTATCCCTCCTATCGCGGTCGTAAGCAGTTATACTGATCCCTTATCGCTCATGAGAAAAATGGCATCTTCAATCTGTTCTACTTTTTATCTCTCTAATTTTATTGACATGATCAGGTTAAAAGTAATACAGAGAAAACTATATTACTTTTCCCACGCACAAAATAATGGCTCGAACTCGAGTGTTCAGTAGCAGGGATGAAATGCCAGAAAGGTCATGATAACACGAAATCGTTGAACAGGCGAGGAAAAAATCGTAGAAAAGAAGAAACGCATGACCGCAACTCTAGAATAGTCGTATCAAATTTTATAATAATGTTGAGGGAGGAAAGTTTGAAAGCGCGAAGCATGAAATGGAGAATGGAGACGTTACGATGATAGGTTTATTATGTACAGTGAGACGGGACAATAGTGGCTGACCGACCGGAGTTGCGTATCCAACGATTTATGGCGGAATACTCGTAGATTCAACACGAGGTCACGGTATTTGATGGAAAATTTGGATATGAGCAGCGTTTGAACCTTGTTGAGGCGGTATAATGCCTGCATAAAGTGATCAATGACAAGTAAAAATTGGGAACATTCGTGGAAGAACAGACCTGACAATGATGGAGAAATGTGATGAAGAAATGGGGGAAGGACGACATTGGACTGACTTAAAGGGGTATTGTTTTGGATAAATATAATGAATAGAGAGAGAAAACAATGCAGGTTTGCAGGAAAAAGGAATTAATCCCAATACTGGACTCTAATACCCAGCCCATCATAGGCATAGGGATAAGTGGAAAATGCTAAGTTATAGGAAGATACCAATTAGATAATTTTATGAAGATAAAGGAGCAGCATCAACTCGCAGGCGGGGAAGAATTGAATGATAGTTCAGTGGATGTGAAATATAACTTAAAATTCAAAAAGATTAACGGAAAGAAGGGTGTGAGAGTGGAATTTAGAAGCTTTAAATGATATAAAAGAGGAGAAAAGCAAGCTATCAGTTGATCAAATTATGAGTGAGGATAAAGGGATGGGTACAGTTAAGGAAGGGTGGGAAGATTTTCAAGAAGCGATAACGAGAGCTGCAGGGGAAACAATAGGAACGGTAAATACGCAAAAGATTAAGAAACCATGAATTAGAAGAGAGATGTTTAGGAACATGGAAGAGAAAATAAGATGAAAGAAAGTGCACACGGAATTGTACGGATTAATGAACAGAAAATATAATGGACTAAAGCGAGAAACCTATAGGGCGAATGAAGCGATGTGGAAAGATCAATGCGATGATTGGAGTGTGGTAAGAAGAGATGGAGAAAAACGGACAGACTACACATGGATGTTAAAAGAAGCGTCCGGAGGTAATAAAAATGTATCCTGCTACTAAAACCATTAAATTTATTAATGGATACGGTAGAGACTCAAGGAGGCTGGAGGAGACTTTATTGAAACATGTTGGGCCAGGTTGTATAGACAAAAAGAGGTGGGTAAAAGTGATATACACGACGATAGCGTGCGTCCAGGAAAGATAGACTATAAGTTGGAAAAAATACTATGGGGAAAGAATGCAAGCAAGACAGTTTGGGAAGAAATAAGTATATTACTCCTTTGTTGTTTTAAAGCCATTAAAAGCAGCTCGTCTAGTGTGTAGAGCGCCGGCTAAAACATACTTGGACATATATAGCTCCTGGAGAGCTGTTGGTAACCCTGGTTACTTACATAGTTTGTATACCACAACCTCTATGCCACCGTCTAATCGTTTAGTTGATACTGATGGAACAAACATGATGAGGGATCACCTCCACTGCTCATCCTGCGGTAGGTTCAGAGGCACTACTTAGGCAATATCCCCGATGGATCACCCGAATATTTAGCGAGAAAAAAATAATGAGTCAGTCTATGCGTGTCAGCACATTATGAAAGGGATGTTGGATTGGAGATGTGTTGCAATTGAGAGGATAAATGACCGACCAACTACAATCACCAGCCTGAAGGTCAACACTAGAGGGGAGGTATGTCAGCGTCTATGCTCCACTGCGATTGAAATTTCAGGATAAGTGCTACCTGCGGTTTCACACTAAGCCCTCTCACACACAATATAACGTAGGTATGCCTGGGAGAGTGCAGAGTTATCACACGTGGGTTCCAGCTCAGTAGCCGAACGCTCTTTCCTCAAAGTTCCCACATGGTGGTGGGAAGAAGAAACGGTGGTCCACAAACAACTAAAAATCATACCTCACTTTTAGTTACAATTCTTCCAATACAGAAATTGGAAGCCCATGTATTTAGAAGGAAACGCAATTTACATGGGTTTATACTATACATAAAATTAATAATATACATGAATGTTACGAGTTAGAATCACTAGGTTTAGCGTCTGTCTATTCAAACAATAGAAAAACCAACATGAAAATTCTTTCTGCTGAAAGGCTGAGTAAGTACAGTAAACAGTATAAATTGGTGCCTCTGAATTCTGCGCCCGCTAAGCTCGCCGTGGAAGGCGAGCCTCTGGACTTGAGTGGAGGAAGAAACCTTCACTCAAGTCCATAGGAGCAGGAACCGCGTGGAAAGGGGAAGGAAAACACTAGCGGAGGGAAACATCAGAAAAATTGTTTTCAAGGCAGAGCAGGAAACAAAAAATATAAATATGTGAATTTGCGGATAGACCGCAGTAGAACGCATGCTGAACCAAACAAATGCTTAATACAATCCCCATGAACAAAGCGGAAACGTGGTAAAGTAATGATTTATTTATTTTTTCATTTATTTTAGTACCCTGCAAGCCATCGCTATGGTGTGTAGCACGGGGTGAACACACACCAGACTAATTTCGACCCGAATAAGACCCTACCGCGGTCGGACAATGTTATTATTATCCCTTATCGACCGTGGAAAAAAATGACATCTTGAATATATTTGTTCTACACTTGATCTCTTTAATTAGAAAGTAAAAGAAAACAAGAAAGATGTTCTTTATACAAGGATTCATCCATTGAGACTTAGGCCAGACAGCTGAGATAGCCTTCCTTATGGCCAATTAATGATGCAAGCACTTCTGAAAAAGAAAGCGCGCATTAAAACTGCTTGACAAAGGTCTTGTGTGGTGATTAACAACCGCTACCTCGGACCTCTTTAGCCAAGACACATTGCACTATCAATTGTGCTGGAACACAGCCACAATCGATGTGGTAATTTTAAACTCCTTGGTCACTAAACACACCAAATACATACATTGGCAGCTTTTTGTATATACTCGCGTTAAACTAACAATACTAATTGAGGTCCGAACGAAACACTGGACCCTGAACCAACCTCTCCTCAAGTAAGACCAATAGCGCAGATTTACGGCTTGCCTTTCTCTCTCCTCATTGTATTTAGGCATCTTTTATACGACGATACCGACAAAGAAATTAATCTCATTGGTGAATCTGAACTAAAGAAGATAATTTCATAAATAGTCCGAGTTTTTATTTGTATATGAAAGAGTAACATGGCTTATACAGGGACTTAGTGAATTAGTTTTAACCTCTTGGAAAAGTTGTAAAAAATATGCTGTAAAAAAAGAAAAAATCACTTCAAGTTCCAGAAATAAGTTCGTATAACATTTAAATAATAAATAGGATACATTTAGCAGATAGTACTAATAAGTTGACATATCTAACACATTGCTTTACTGAAATTAATTGTGCACAACTGGGGTAATTTTGGAAATGATTTTGCACGACATTTTTTTAAAATACTGTTTGCCTTATTCCTCCACATATTCCCCCAGATTATTCTTTGCGATTTTTCTACACAGAATAAAAAAGCGCATCGGATCAATCCAATAACTTTCCACAAAGCACAAGAGAAAACACCTAAAGAAAATATAAAACTTAAGGCTAGATTGAAACATGTATTTATTCAAACATTGAGAACGTGACGATGCACCATGCTTAAGATTAACAATCATTCATTGGCCAAGTTACATTGGCCGACCGGATCACGATTAGAGGAAAGTATATCTTAAATAAACCAATCCTAGGGTGGTTAACCAATGATAATGGCAATACCTTTATGCTTTCAGCCTTTAATTTGATACATTTTTCATCTTCGCTGACCCAATAACGCAAAAGAGCTCCGCTGCAAACTCGGCTTCGTAAGAAGCATCTCTTTCGTCGGGGATTGTTTAGGACTCAATGTACGATAGAACAGAGCTTACGCTCTCGGTTAAATTACCGTCGATTCGGAAGAGCTGGTGAATATGATGCCGTCATACGTAATGTCCCTCCGATTACTTTTTACCTTTACTCTATCCGGAGACCGAAAATAACATTTACTTTTAAAACTTTTGAATAACATTTATAGACAATTTCACTTAGTCCTCAATTAAAACCTAAGCGAAGATATGGTTACATAAGTAGGAGAATACGAAGAGGAAGGAAACATTTTACGTGACGCTGACGAAGACAAATCCAGAAGATAAAAAATGAGTATCGCATGTGATTGATAAAATAAAATAAAAAGATCGGAATGCAGAGTTGTGCAAAGTGATACAACTTCCTGTCAAATGAAACAATTTCCGATCAATAGCAAATAAAATAAAAATGTGATTGAGGAATTCGGAGGCAGTGACAGGGATGAGTCAATGAAAACGCTGTCCTGTTGTAGAAGGAGGATGGAATGGACAGACCGCTATAAAATTTACGTTGGTGTGCTGCGGGCTTCTGGACCAGCTTGAGAGAAATCAGCTCATATCGCGACGTAGCCTCGGGCGTGTGGAGAATGTGCTGAGATGCTGATTTTTCGGAAGTGAGCCCAAGTCGTCAGATCACTGATATGCCATAACTTATTGCTACGCCCTGTTCGGTGCCGCGTTTATCTAATGAAGAATTTCTATAAAAAGAATGTTGAGGAAAGAAGCCCAAAGATAAAAATGAAAAATAAACAACGAAATGATATACCCGCTGAAAATTTTCGTGGAGACCAAAGACACCGATCGCTGCGATATGAAAGGAATAGTCGCTTGGTTTTTAGTCGCTTTGGCGGTTAAGATTGGATCGCGAAATCTAAGTAGCTCATCCAAGAACAATACGCAAACACCCATACCCGAGGGAAGATTCGATCTCGCAACCTCCGGCTTGTCAAGCCGACGCAGCACCTAACCTGACTACCGCTGTCGGCACCATTTGAAAGGAAGACAGAGAGCTTCAAGACGAGTTGAGCGAAACATTTTTGGAAGACGTTAATGAACTACGCAGCAACGAAAGACATGCGAAGGGGAGCTCGCATAACGGACGGCCGCCGTGAACGAATCCTGCGACTGATGAACACGTGATTGTGATGGATCGGGGATGGATCCGCTAAATGGCAAACCTGACATACGTCCTCCATTAAAAATATTTCAAAACTCTAAAAAATCGATGAGTCAGTTTTTAACGCCGGGTTCCTAATGCCTTAATCTTCCGGGTCGGCGGACCGGTAGTGGCGATGTTCGGGAGGGAGGGATTGGGGGGGGGGGCGAATAAAATAAAATGATAGCAACCCCACGGGATTGAACCCGCTTTCGGCAGAGAAGGAGTTTGGGGAGAGGTGGGGGGGGGGGAAGAGAGAACCATTCCGAAGAGTCAGGGGAGAATGGATGGAAATTAGTAAAAGGTGGTCGGAAGGTGGAAAGGGGGTTTGCGGCGCGGTTGGTTGGGAAACGCGGGAGCAAGGGGAGTGAGTGGGTTGGAAGAGAGAGGAGACGAGAGAAGGGGGGAGAGTGGTTGAGATGGGATAGTGGGCGGATCGGGGGGAAAAGGGGGGGTAGGGGTCGGGTAGATGGGAAAAATGCAGAGAGATGGCGAAGAAGAAGAATATGGATGAGCGAGATGCGAGTCGATCGAAGGAATTCCTTTAGCGCCATTGCTTTCTCGAGATAGAGAGAGGTGAAAGGAGAAGAAAAAGGATTGCGGCGGTTTTCGCGAGGGCAGTTTTAAAAGCTACGGGCGTCCACCATAACTTCTTACGCCTCTTTCCCGTTCTTGCGGGAGTGCAAAAAACTAAAATATATACAAATAATCGACGATCGAGTCGTTTCTTCCGCCGTTGTCCGCCTTCGCTTCTCTCTTGTTTTCTCGTGGTTTTTTCCCTCCATGCCCTTCCCTCCCATTCGCGTTCGTCCTTTTCGAGAGAAACCACCTCTCGAAAACTTTATGGGAGATCGGAGAGCCGCAAGCGGAGAACGGAATTTCGATTGTGATCGCAAGTGGAAGAGAAATGGAAAGGGGAGGGGGAGGAATATATTCCCTCTTCTTTTGTTTTCAGGATTTGCAACGCCTTCGAAGGGAGGCGAACTCGTTGCCTCACTCACCCGTTTCACCGGCGATGTAAGCGACAGTAAAAGTTATCGCACCGAGTTCTTTTTTCCTCCCTTCTGGATATTTTAGGGAAAGGTGTAAAATACCGAAGGAAGTGGAATATATCCGAGGAATTTTAATTTAACGAGAACGATTCTTCCCCTTTCGATTATTTTTTTACAAAAACAGTCGAACACTCGACGCAGTATAAGCAAGACCACATCAGGCCTTGATGTTCGACTATTTTTATTCCTTAAACAACATCCATGGTTCTATCTTTGACAATGTAGCCAAAAAGTGCATGAAAAAGAGCCTACGGTAAGATTGCTAGAAAAATACAAATTGTACGTTTTCAGAAATCAATGACAAATATAGTGAGTATTCCATGGCCAAGGTTATATTCGAATCCGGCCAACATTATTCACTTAGCTCTGAAAAACACATATGCTTTTGGAATTGTTAGAATTCCTTAAAAGCTACAGCAAATCCCATTTGTTATCCGAAATTATTGTGGTGAATACCTTTTTCTCTGCAATAGTTCTCCTTTCAGCTCCCAATAGTGTCTGCATTCCTCCACGCTTGTCAAATACCTCTTACCTTCTGGTATTCCTTCTCTTTCCACTTAGCCGTTTGCGTAACGTTCCCTTTATAAAAGACTTTGACATCTCACTACCTAACAGTGTCTCCATTTTCCATTTGACATTCATCTACGTCTCTTTTACACTAACTCCTCTCTCCCCCTCCGAAAGTTGTCTGTTTTCCTTCCCCTATCCTGCATTCATCTTCTTATTTCTATCCTCATGCACTACCCCTTTTTTGAAAATCTTCCTATCTACGCCAATCCTCTTTCCTCACCGATCAATTTTCTAAACCAAAACAAACGCTCTGTCCCGAAATACAGGCGTGACTTATTCCTTATGTCTGTACTCAAAGTGTATCTCTCATTAATCCGCTCCTTTTGCAAATAATTCTTTTGCTGATCCACTCTCTCTCTCTTTATGCCCCTATTAATTAACCCCCCATTATTAAAAATTCAGCCTAATTCCTTGATTTTCTAACATTATTTAACGCGCTTCCTTCGGTTTAAATTTTTTATCAACCCATACTAATCTTTTGAGAATCTAATAAGTTTAGTTTCCTGATGACACACGAAAACTAATTATTTACAGATGATAATAGGGAGAGAAATTCATGCCACTCAAACGTTTTGCGCCATGTTCTTGAAGACACTGGGTGCAATTTACTCCATGATTCGTTCATAAACCCTTTCAAAACTTCATCACGAAATACCCGGTGGGAATCTGATGTCTCCACTTCAGAACATTTCGGTTCCTTCTATGTCCCACGGCGGTAACCGGGGATTTAAACAGGCAAACTTGCACTTTTATCAATGTGCAACACTTTTATCATCGCACCACTCATTGAAATGAGTTGACCAGCAATTGACAAACTACCGAAAGAAACAGGAAGTCAAGGTAGAATAAATTTAAAGAATCAGAAATCCAGGAATATACTTGTAGTTGTGTCGCGAAGTAATAAATAAGGCCTCTACAGTAGTTAAATGCAGTATCACGTTAAATATATCAAAAGAACTAAGGTAGTTAAGGAGGCAGTGAAACTTTATTCGAAGTCTAATTCCAACCTCGGCAATATTCTGCTTAGCATACACATACTTCTGTTTCATGCAAATTTGTTTTCCTTAGATGTTACGTGCTGATGAATTAATTTTCAATGAAACGATCTACGAATCTCCTGCGCCGTTCTATTTTGTTGACGAACCGCTAGAGTAGGCAACTCCTTATTTTTACTTTTAACAATAAAAATGTGTAAATACCATCGACTGGTAACAAATCTTGATCCTGTCACCATTTAGGAATTAAAAGAAACCATTTCGTAGAACGAATACCATATGAATTCGAGAATCTCCACTGAAGTAACTAATCAAGGAAGTTAACGAATTTCACAGAAAAACTTTCAAATTTAAAAAAAATATCAATCCAAGAAGTGATCTCTCTAGAAGATTTAATTGCGACCTGGGAAGAAATCCTAACGAGATAAACAAACGTAAAGAAAATTATGACAAATAAATTCAATTATTTTGTTTTGAATTATGGTGAAGCTTAATTCCAAACTGCGATGCATTCAGTTTTGCATTATATCGATAAAAAATCGGAAATATGGAACTGCATCAATAAATACGATAAATAAAAGTTTCCCACAAAATTGACAACTAAAAAAGAATAAATAGATAACAATACACACTAAGAATCGTTTGGTCGAGAATAAATAATTCAATTCTAGTAAATTATCAAGAGTCATTGTCTCATTTAATCAAACGCTCAAGATCAATTTTGCTCATATATTTATAATCCATGAACTGTTTTCATTTATTCGTATATCATCGTTCACAAGAATGTCCCAAATATATGTGAGTAGTTTATTGGCAGATTAAAAATAAAACTGTGGAATAATTATCAGAATTACCGATGAAGTTTCTCGGCATTATGAAAGAAAAATTTGAATATGAATATTGACAAAGGGAGTAAAAAGAATTCCATCATGCAACGTGAAGCGTGAGAATACGGTATACTTCATAATAACGAGATAATTTGAACAATAAAACCATAGTAATTAGCCCGAGGGTTGATTTGTTAGCTGAGGGCAAAGCTCAAATCGCACCATGTCCCACGGCATATGAAATTTACACAACATATTAAGAGAAGGCCAATTCTTTTCCCTGGGTCGCCGGCACTTTCCCATAACTTTCTGGCATTCGAATAAGTACACAGCGTGGGTATATCTGATGTTGATTCGATTCACTCATATTTCAACACGGAACCTTCCGTCAGTATCCTACAGCTTTACTCACTAGGCTATCAGGCCTCCTGTAGAGCGACATATGTTGACTAAATTACAAAAAAAATTACCAAATGATAATATACTGAGACCCTAAGGCACTTCCTTGGGGGCTCAAAAGCGATGACAAGTGGGCAAGGTCTAAAAACTAGATCAAGATCACAAGCATAATTTAAACTGATGGTTAACTACGAATTAACGTCCTTTAGTCTCCAAGCATTAATTCCGCTTTGACCATTTTTTCTGCCTTAAGCTTCCCTTTGCTTCGAAGTGAGCAAGTTAGGTGTCGTAAAGGCTGAACCCCCAACGATGCACATGTCTGGCCTCGGTCACGAGTTTTCTTAACCCCTAGTTTTGTAAACCTCGACTCAAAAAGAAGACACTACCTCTTAAAAGCAATGAGTAAGCTGTATTAACTTGAATTATGACATCCTTCAAAAGTGCGACCAAGACTTGTTGAACACGGAAGGCACATGGAGGTTACAAAGGACGAGAACATCTCAAGGATTCATCAAGTCTTTTGTCGCTGGACATTTGACTATGACGGATGAAGGTGCATGATGATGATGAATAACGGAAGAATTGAGGTTGAGACGGGGACAAATTCCTGATGAATACCAAACACCTTACGCAAACCTTCGTTACCTAAAATCTGCTGAGCAAGACCGGGGGGTTCTAGTTATCTGTGCGCATTTATAAAACTACGCCGAGGGAAATAAGCGTGTCTACTTCCGATGACGCATCGCTTTCAAAACCCCTTGATTTTCATTAAATTTCGAATGTTAACTAAAGAAGCTATTTTATGCATTTCTAACTTGAGCTCAACTATGTTCAATAAAAAAATATTTCTCTAATGTGTTTTTTTCAGTTCAAAACATGACATAGGATTTTTAAGTTTAACAACATTAATACCAAAGTAATTCGAACGGGTAGCCGAAAATCACCTTAAAAAATTTGTAGGCTTTTTAATAAAAATCTGCATCAAGCATTTATCTAATATTTTTTCATACGAACTTAAAATTTCGCGGAAAAAATTTATGCGTCCATAGGGGTGAGATTACCACTGGAATACACCCTCCTAATACTTGATTGTTCTTGTCAAAATTTCATGTAAAATTTGTTTTTCTTGCATTTTGTGCCTTAATGCTAAAGAGAGAAAAACCAAAGGTGGAATTGCATAAGAATGTAAATGTCAAACACATTTAAATGCGAGAGAAAAGGGTATGCATTATGTGTGATATCTCTGAACCCCATTCCACACCTACACCTGTACTTTGAACCCAAGCACCTACTTCATAAAAACTTCCAATGGGAAAAATGGAGAACGCAGCACAGCAAATGTGGCAACAAATGCCCCCAAACATTCATAACAAAATGGTATAAGTAGATGTCAAGTTAAGGGAATACAAATATCGTCCAAATTTTCCGGTAAAGGAAAAAGGAATTATGAGGAACTACACTTCTCGCGTTTGCAGTGCATAGAATTTTAGCAGGACATTTTATTAAAGTAAAGCTCATAAATGATAAGTTTTCAAGTATTTAAATAACTCACTGGTATCCGAGTACACTCTTCAATGGACAAATTTAGATGCAAAATGTACACTATCGTTGTGCATGTAGGGCTGAAAATACTGGGATTCATTTTTACCATGAACAGTCTTAGAGATAAAGTTATTTTTAAGTCTTTTTGCCGCTATGTGCGCTTATCCTACAAAGTTGAGAACTCAAACGTACAACCAGCGATCTTTTGAGGACACTCTATGCCTTTCCACATTTTCAATTAAAGTTCCAGTTCAACAAAGATGCAAGATTGCCTAAAGAAACATTCAATGTCACTTGCTCCTTGTAGGGCAGGACATCAAATATTAGGTTTCAACTTCTTAAGAGAATTCGAGTTAACCTTGAAAATGACATAAGGTGTCGGACCTATTGTTTGCATAAAATACAGGGAAAATACACAGACATTTCTTTCATTTTATCCATGCAAAATCAACATGAAGAACTTTCACATATTGACGCCAGCCACTCTCAATTTTATTCTAAATAAATTTCCGATAAGCAAGGAAACTGTCAAAAAGAACAGAAGTACAGTGCAGTAGAACAAACAAAGGTGCGTCAAAACGGAAGAATCCACAAATATCTCGTAATTAAAGAGCCGAAAAAAACATCGACAACCGAGAAAGATAAATACATCCATCCTCAAGGAAAGAGGATGGCTAACGGGGGTGGGAGAAGGGCGGAATGAATGGGATCCGATCTTGGACTGCATTACGCAAAGTAAGGGTTAAATATGGCCCGCCCTTAAATTACATATGGGTTTTGGGGGGGAATGTGTGTATGAAATTTCATTACGCTACCTAAATTTCAGTGAGTAAAGTAGATAAATCTTACGAAGGGTTGTTTTTGCATTATTTCATCCATTTTTTTGCGAGGAAAGAATTTTGATCATCAAAGAACACAAAGTGCTAATGAAACTGTCGTTTCAGACATTTTTGAGCTTTGTTAATCTACGTAGAGCTTCGAAATATTTGCTTCATTTCATCATATCCATTCTGATATAACTAACTAAAGTAAACTAACTTTACTAACTAGTAAGTAAAGTTTTTATTCATAGTAAGGCTCACAAACTAAGGGACTACCGCAACTTTCAGGCAGGCATCACTTAGTTTCAACATAACTTTTGTTCGTTCCACTATTCTCAGCCTCGGGGCTAACAAACGGGGATAGAACAAGGAAGGAGTAGTGTAAAAAGGCTGCAAGGTGCAAATGTTTAAGTGGAACATTTTAAGTTAATTTTACCCCGTACATAAAAGATTTGTATAAAAAATATCGTCGAATTTTTTTTCCTGACGGATGCGTAAAGTGCTGTATTCAGACCGTCGGTTAAGTGTGCGCATGATCGCAGATCGTATTGGCATTGATAAAATGACTGCGCAGCATTATCAGTGAAAATTTTGCGATGCGAAAGATCTGCGCTAAACTTGCCCCGAAAGGTCTTGACGGGCGACCAAAACCAGAGTCAAGTGTCTGCTTACGAAGACCCGTAGAAGAACTGTAAGGGGGTTAGTGAATCGCGACGATTCCCTAACAACCTTACAGTTCCGACTTGGCACCCGCAGACTATTTCCTATCCCCATTAGTGAAATCCTCCCTCAAAGAACACCACCATGGGATCCTAAGTGTCGTCAAAGAAGCTTGCACGCGTACCCTTAAGGACCTTCCGGAATCATGTAAAAGCCGCGAGTGAAAATGTGGCAACGCTCGAGGGATGTACTTAGAAGAATTTTCATGCATCGTAACAACATCTGAAATAAATCTATTTTTCCGAAAATTTTCCCGTTGCTTTTCGTACAAACCATGCATATGTAATTGTTCCCAAAACAATCGTACTGAAAAGCGCTTTCGTCATACCTAAAGGTGCTTGTTCGATGTATTATTGGCAACGCTTTTTATTACGTAAGACGGGGAACGGGTGGCAGGTTCTTGGCTTACAGATCCACGTTCCTCGGGCGGTGAGGGTTAAAAAAAACCTAAACAAGCCTTACGTAAATTAAGGAGGGTCCCACAGGGCGTTACTTCAAACAGTTAGAGATTGGGAGGGTAGAATGCGAAGGGGCAACCGTCGACGCAGCCCGAGTGGGCGGTTGCATTTCCTTTATCGCGGAGGACGCGTGGAAACGAGCACGCTCCCACTCCCGGCTCGTGATCGACGGCTCGAGAAGGCGGTCGGTTCCCTTCGTGGAAAGCGCTGGGTGATTGGCCCTCGGCCAAATCCACCATTATTTTTAAATTTGCCGTGCGGCTCCTCTTGCCGAAGTCTACGCGTTTGCTCCGAAAGTCGAGGGAAACTGCATCACCTTTTTCACTCATTACCGTTACTCACTATTCATCCAGATTAAATGCCGACGAAAACTCCTTTAAAACATGAAAATATATGTTTACGCAAATTTCGGGAGGGGAACAAAGGCGTCATTCGAGTGAAAAACGAATTTTCTTAAGGTTCACGTCGGGTCGAAGGAGTATCTATGGGAATACAATTTGACTTGCTTCGAACAGGTTTGATAAGGAAACTTTTTCGATAAAGGCCACGTGACATAAAACAACATAAATAGGCACGAGAATTTCCATCTTAGAGAGGCCTAAACTCATGAAACGATGGTTTTCCGTGAATCTCATCCAATAACAAAATTTTTACCTCTCCGAGTAATGGAAACCGGTGAAGATATTGATTATTTTTCTCATGTTTTCACGAGAGTGACCTAGCGACCTCGAATTCTTCACCGTACTTAAATGTTGCAACGTTATACAATAGCTGTCCTACAATTACGTGAAAGGTATTAAATGAACTATACCGGAACATCACAGAAATTATTCATACCCGCATGAGTTGCTAATGGATATGCGCCTTATTTATGGGTAGGTAGACTGGAGAAAGAAAAAATGGAGCAAGTGAAAGAGTATTGCTACTTACGAAGCAAGATCACCATCGATGAACGAAACAAGAAGTGATATAGTAAGTGGAATAGAAATGACGAAGGACTTTTATTTGAATAAATTACCACTAACGTACAATAGTACTAGCGATTCATTAAATATTATTAATCGAGTCCAATTTTCCACGGATGTGAGAGATGGGCGATAGGATAATTAATGAAAGGAAGATCGGCTGCGATGGAAATGTGGTGTTGCTGAAGAATGATGAAAATAAAATGGATACACAAAATCAAAAATGAGGAACCACACAGAAAAATAGGTGAAGATTGAAGTTCATGAATGACACTTGTAAGAAGAGAAGGGAAACTAATAAAAAAATTATATCAAATACGTTTATTGCTCTGCGTAAAACGTCCCGTTGGAGCAAAAATTATTTGCCATTCCCGAGTTCAAAAGATACGAAATGTAGATGCAAAATTTATACCAATACCTGAAATAAAATTTTCTGTCGTTAAGGTAAACCACAAAATTTGACCAAGTGCCAGTAATAACATCATACACACAATACAAGAGCATTATGAGTATACACGTAAATATACAAATTTACACATAAGTATACTAAGATATTACCTCCCATGGACTATAATTTTGACGTGGTGGAGGATGTTGTGCGTTCCGATGACCATTATCAACGTTGCTGTTCAAATTATATGTGGAGGAAATGATTAAAGAGGCATGGGAAGAACTGGAGGTAGGAATGAAAGTCGGAGGGAAACTCATAAAATCAGTTAGGTTTGCTGAAGACCAAGATCTAATTGGTCAGTCAGCCAAGGGGTTACAAGCATTTTTGAGTGAGTGAATTGGAAATTCAGTACAAATGATATGGGATGAGAAAAATAAAACAAAGTTTATACGATTTTCCAGAAAGGAAAAGGCTAAGCTTAACATTAAAATAGGAGGGCAACAACTAGAGCAGGTAGAACAGTTTATGTATCTCGGAAGTGTTTTGGACCAACACGGTCAAAGTAGTAGGGACGTAAGGAGAAGAATTGCGCTAGGCAAAGAGGCTTTCACAAGGAGGAGGGAGTTGATAACAGGGACGTTGAGAAAGGATATTAAGAAAATATACGTAACAACTTTGATATGGAGCGTAGCTATGTACGGCGCGGAAATGTGGTCATGGAAGCAAGAGGATAGACGTAGATTGGAGGCTTTTGAAATGTGGATGTGGAGAAGAATGGAGAAGGTGAAATGGACAGAGAAGAAAACAAATGAGGAAGTACTAGGCATGGTGGGCGAGGAGAGGGGTTTGTTGGGAGAAATCCCATGGAGGCAGGAAAAATGGATGAAGGGCGTATTGATCGGAAATGGGATGTTGAAGACTGTTATAGAATGGGGAATGTTAAGCAACCGAGGAAAGGGCAGGAACAAGATAGGGCTGTTGGACTGGATGAAGGGAGGAAGAAAGTACACAGAGATGAAAAGAGACTTGATGTAGAGTAGGTTAATGAATTGTGTATTCTTAGGAGTCACAAAATATTTATTTGGTAGTTGTGTCCATCCGAATCCTAAATAAACCGGTAGATTACTTAATAATAATAACAATACTCAGACACGCTTACATGCAAACAATTTATATGCTAATAAAAGGTGTTATTTGTTGAATTTAATAATTTGCCTTAGGGACCTGATAGTTATCTACTTTATTTTTAAAAGCGTCAATGATTCTTTTAACCGTTAATTTCTTTTGGTAATATATTTCATAATTTAGTGGAGGTGACCACAAAAGATTTATGAAAAGTTTTTGTTCTATGCAGGGTAATCTAGACTGCAAAGAACATTTCTCATTTGAACAGTTCTAATGGTAAAATCCTAAGGTAAGATTAAGTTTATTCAACACCACAATTGAAAGAAAAGTAGAGTGAAAGAATTAATTAGAGAAATGCGAAGGGTGAACTAAGAGGTATATAATGGAAAATTTATGTGAAAGGAGCCATAAGAGAGGGAACAGATTAGCAGGGAGCGGAATAGTGGTGCGTGGACCGGTTGCTTCAAACCATTTCTCGAATTGATAACCTGGGATGGCGAATAAACTATTTTCTTTTCCGCAATTAGTAGTAATGCCACCCACGAAAGGAAAGAAAAACTTTATGGGATATCATTTCTAAACCTCCTTTTTCTAGAAATAGATTCAATTCAAATAGATTAAGATTATTTCAACACATCGCAAGCATATAGACGAAAATTAAACGTGTGACAGAGTTATCTATCAATAATTTAAAACATAATCTAACAGTTTAAAGATCGCCCGAGCATGAATATATGCGACGCCATACCTTTCACGTAATTATAGGAAAGCTATTGCAACAAGTCACAATATTTAATTATATATGTGTGTGTGTACACAAACAAATATACCCCGAGCTAGTCCCCATACTCTGACGAAGGCTGGAGACCAGCGATATATGAAGTTAAGGTCCGTAGCTCGATTGCCGGTGTAGGTAGGCCCTTTTTTTGATTAAAATCTCCTTCCTTCTTCCCTAATAACCATAGCTTAGTCCTATTGTATCTATTTGTTCCATATCCCTGCACCTATCCTACACCGTTGAGAACATGTTTTCGCTATTAATCAATTTTTGTGTATGCATAACAATGCCCATATGTGCAAGCGTTTTACAATAAAATGGATTTCACGATAGCTCTTAAAAAACAAAATTCGAAACCTGTATACCTCTGTGCACTGCACTTCTTTCCTCTTCACTTTTATGTGTCTGGTTGCTCATGGGAAAATTTTAAAGGCAAGCTGATGCTTTATGAAATGGGTCATGCCCCTAATCATGTTGCGCGAGAATTCACTCGGCGAGCGTGAAAATTTATTCTACTTCGATTAAAAAATCGTTAAAAAATTTAAACACCACGTAATAGGAAGGGGTGAATTCAAGTCTCAAATCTCGTTCGGCAATTTTGAAATAACCGCGGCAATTTTGTGGGAAGACAGTGGTAAAAATGGTCTTATATCTTTCTAGGAGGGAAAGATTTGATGACCCGGAAGTTAAAGGTCGTTTGGATTTTTTTCACAGTTCGGTGATTTCACGCTTTGCTTCCTCCGACGTGGAAATACAATCGTTTCAATAAATTAAAGACCACGGCCAGTCATTTTTTTTCATCCCACGGCGACGACGTAAGTGGGCAAATTCTATGCTTTCCTCGAAACGATGGCGAAGAAAATACACTTATTGCTCCAAGGTCTTGACTTTTATAATACCATCTCAATAAGTGAGAATAGCTTTTTACCGCTAACGGAATATTCCCATCTTCGCTTGGAAAAAAAACCTCGACGCTGACCTAGCCACTTCGGAAACTCTTAAAGGAGTCACTGAACTTAGCCAACAGTTTTTTTCGCACTTTTCTTTGAAATTGCAAACTTCTCCGGTCTCGCTTCCCCATTTTGTTTAAATGTATAAACTTCGCAGCAGAGCTAGAAGCTATCGCCTGCACCCGCGGGGTGGCGGATTGTGGATCGATCTCTGAATGTAAAATTAACAGCTAAAACAGCGTGTGTACGCAACTAACATGCAATTCAGAACCCAGAGCGGCGATAATCAGAAAGTATTATAAGGTTCACCCTTGGGAGATATGGCCCCGAAATACTGCAATAACCAAAGATGGTGCCGTTAATTGGCGCGTGGATATCGCCATTATCTCCTAGGAGTGTGTAACAACCTTCTTCCGCAAGTGTACAGATATAAAAGTTGCATCGAGGGAGAGTGGTTAAATTACATCAAATTTATTTCTCCGCAGATGGAGACAATTATCCTTTCAACCGCATTAATACTGAGATGAAGAACGCAACAGAAAACACCAGATATTATCTCGAGAAGCTGTACTACATCATCATGTCTTGTTCATTGCCAATCACTTCAAGAATTTGTTCCGTAGATTTGCTCCTTCGTATTACAGTTTTATGTAATTCACCGGAAGATTCCTACTCCTTTTTTTCCATTGCTCACAGTCCTAATTAAGCCAACGAGGGATTTTTTCATCCCCAAATAACAAAAATTCATTCAACAGAGTCAGACGTGAATTCGCGGCAATTCTTGGTATTCATAATGAAAACGAAATGTTTCACTCAAAAGCTCTATTCCAAGTTCCGACCGATAAGTATTAGGCATCAATGTCAAATCGAAATTATCAATGGACGAAAGGACATGGAAAAGCCGATCATCTGAAACGAAAACTTCAGGTTTATATTCACGGGGGGAAAAGTAAAAAAAAATCTACTAACCTCGATTATCAACCCCACGTACACTTCCTCAACACTAAATCGTACCTGTATGATGTAATGAGGGAACTGGTAACCAGAATAAATCCAGTATTCATAAAAATCGTTTGATCCTACTCTTACTTTAGGTTTTCTATGCCGTATTCACGATTTCATCCACAAATAAACTTGCTTTAGCTCATGAGAGGGTAACTCTTAAGGCATTAAGAATTAGTAACAAATATTTAAATTTTGCCAACGCACGTAAAATGATTAGGGTAAATAAAATCAACTATGCCGTAACCATTAATGGGGTAGACTCTACATTATGATGATAAGTTTGAAAAAATTTCTATTTCTAAGGGCTCACAAAAAAGCCACACATAGTAGCCCTGTAGACAGATCGTTATGCCAAAGACCTTAATGGTCCCGGGTTTCCATCCGATTGATGATTCTGGACTTTGATGAGACTACTCCTTTGGACCCAAGCTGTGAGATTTTCTGGGCACCAGATCTTTCCGCGAAACCGCAGGGGGGGGGGGGTTGAGCGAGAGAAACCCCCCACCCCATCATGTCTAAGATACTACTTGGGTTGTAGGTGAGCTGTATACTCCCAACTTTCAAATCTACCTTCGGGTCAAGGAATGTTTGGCAACTCACTTCCGAGAGTTCATGTGTCAAGGTTCACGAAGATTATAGTCTTGGGAATAGAAATGTGCTTTCAAATATCCTCTCCAATAGCGATCAAGAAAATGGCTGTGTTTTCAGTTTGATCGTCAAAATTACTGTTTTCCTCTCATTTCCTCGGTACTTTTTGCAGATGACCACAAGCATTAGTGAAACCATATAAGGTTTCCAAAGGAGCAAATCGATATGACTCTCGCAGGACAACTGTGAAGGGAGCGACAGACTCGTCTTTCTTAACTCAAAAACAAAAGAGCCAATCGCCAGATAAACGCGGCGATAACTTACATTGATCATTCAATATCGCCATTATATTTCATGTGGAGTCGGGCATAGATTGCCACAAGGGGCAAATAATTTAAGAACGAACATTCCCCGAACGTCGTGGGCCAATAATAATAAGAGATGAAGACTTCACAATACCATCCAGAGATAAAACGGTGAGTTTTTTTTTCACTGGATGGACATCATCGACAATGATTGAGGACCGGTCGTGGTTGCATGGTATTACCGAAGCGTTATCAATCAACACTACGCAATAATGATGTGAGGCTTACTTTTTCCCGGACCCTCACTCAATAATATCTACTGGAGAATTAGAAAGCTGCCTTTTAAAAAATTAGCGTGCGAGTTTTGATGGATGCGATACTGCTCGCTTTGGAGGAAGTGGATTGGCGATGCCTTTTGAGTGCGTATTCGGTGCTCGGGAATAGTCCATTGACATTTCGAATGGTACTGGCGGATATTCGGGTCGATTGAGAATAAGATAAATTCTTTGGGGCTCCGAAACCGACCTTTTAAGTAGCTGTCGTGAACGCGGTGAGTAAGAGGCGTGACATTGAAACGCACGACGGCTGCGCTGAGTGAGTAGCATAGTTCTCTATCATCCATTTCTATCGCTGAAACCAAAGAAAAAACAACGCATTAAATAAAAACAGCTAGCTGAATCACCTAAAATATCTAGGTTTCCTTGCGCAATTACCCGCAGCCCTCCGTGTCCCACAGTCCAGAAGCACTCAGCTATGGCGCTATGGAATTCTCCAGCTTGGTTTTAACATTTCACGTTCAGTTTCGTTTCGCACCTAGGCTCAAGTACATAGCGCAATAAACTTTCCTGACAATGTTGCCGATAATACTTCATGAGACGGAGTGAAAGCCTCAGAATTCATGCTTTCGTTATCCTTCTTTTATCTCCCCAATTTGTCAACAGCTCTTGAGAATGATAATAATCATCTACGCGAATGTGGGCAACGTAACGGGAAAAATATGAAAATTATTATAAAAGCAAATCAAAATTCGTCCTGTTTCACCAAACCAATGATAAAGATGAGTTTACTGAATACATACAGGTAAATCCTATGCACGAGAGTCCGAATTCATTTTCATTTCTCACACAACATTCATTTGCATTGGAAAATATTTCTGTATTACTGTATCGGGCACAATTCTTTTAATTACCTCAGCGCCCGCAGGCATTCTTAAACGTGCAAAACCAGTCAAAGTGGAGCGCCAGTTTGGGAGAATAGCAATTCTACTACAGATTAAAATTGCTTACATTTATCAAAAGCGCGTTGGGGGAGGGAGAATGTCTGTGGAATTAAAGAAAAGTCCATTGAAGGGTCAGGTTTCAGGTTGTCTTAATTTAAGGTAGGCTAAGAAACGTAGCGGTTTTCAGTCTGTGCCCGTTTGAAACCTACCTTAAGAGGACGGTAGACTAACAAATAATGATAAATTATAAAAAATCAAACTTCATCATTGGTCGTTCAACCCTAAGATTGGTTGACTGCAGCCCTCCATCCTACCATATCTGATGCTAATTGGCTTACTCCCTGGTATTTTTTGCGATTTACTTTCTACTTTATTTGCCCCATCCCTTGGCTTTCCTCTTGGGACTTTTCCCTCTATTTTTCTTTCAATGATATTCTTAACGAATCAATTGTACCTCAGATTATGACCAATCCATCTGGTTCTTCTTTTCTCTATGGTGTTCCATTAGGTCCGTTCTTCGTCTATTCTTCTGTATACTTCTTCATTTCTTATTTTATCCGTCCATTTGGTCTTAAGCATTCTCCTCCAGCAACAGATTTCGAAAGCTTCTGGTCTACTTTTCCGATGGTCCATACAAAACTTATACATGAAATGTTCATCAAGAGAACCACATGGTTTCTCCACATTTGAATTCTTACAGGGGAAGCCTCTATAAAAGTTCACGTTATCTCCATCCGAATATAATAATAATGCGTGGAAATATTTTAAAATTCGATGTCTACCTTCCGAATGGTATTATAGTACAAAACCTGAGTAATCCATTCTTATGATTTAATTCCTGGACATAAAATGTCCAAATGGGTAATTAAAGCTCGGAATCAAAAGAGAGTGAAATTCCTGGGATATTTGGAATATTTTTCATCCTTTTAATAATGCCGTGTTAAAAAATAAATGAAGATAAAAATTTTAAATATTTTGGAAGTATGTGCAATCAATAAACGCCACCTGAAATAGAAGTAAAATATTCAATGCTCATTGAAACTTTGCAGTTTGCACTAAGGCCACTATTCCTTAAGGGTCATGTGATATGACTCGTTTTGTCTCCACGCTCTGCATTCAAGCACTTATAAACACAACTTTTAATACCAGCAAAATGGTAATGCCCATTCATAGATCTATTAATCCTCCGCAAATTTTGTAATCAGAATTATAAACCACACGATATACGTAAATATTACTGCGATAATGAGATTTAAATCAAAATGAACAACTGTGAGACCCAGAGCGTACATTATTTCTTGTGGCGGCCACTTTGAGGGTACATTAATAGCGGCGGAGGGAAAGCAGAACTGACAAGAATCGGGCAAGGGCATGATGACAATTATGGAGAGGGGAAGGGATGGCGGAAACCCCGGCATCAGTATCACCCTATTCTTAAACAAATACTTTTACGTCTGTATTATCCTGAAAGCCATCACTGGGGCGAATGGCAGGGGGAGTTGCTTCAAAAGCCATAATGAGAAGTCGCTATTTAACCATAAAATTTAAAGAACAATAGGTGCCATTTTATTATCGAAAGGTTTGAATGGTCATAACTTATTTATAGTTATGATAACTAATCTGAGGAAATCCCTGAGGAAAAGGATTCCTTATAAACAATCATTTTCTTGGCAATCAATTTCCCCATTAATTCTCATTTAGCTCACGTCGACAAATGCAATTTGATGATAGAGTTATACCCTCGATCTTACCATTCAACTCAAGGTTTGCTTTTCGCTGTAGTTTAAGTCGTATTTCAATTTACCTCTTCAGACTCTGTTCCTAGATTCTCCAATAATTAAATTCACCACCATCCTAGTCTCATCGTCCTTAATCACCTCATATGAAATTTTACTCGGCTTTGGCGCCAACATTTATTTTATTACGGATAAGTAATCGTTTTAACCACAATGTAATCTAAGGAAATAATTTCAAGTACGAAATCACATTCAGCATTTGGAGCAGCCGCTGCAATTTTGTGGAAGTGAAGTGATAACAATTATCTTTTATCTTGAGGGAAAGATAGGTTTGCAAGTGTCGAGTGACGCTTTCCTTTCGCTCAGGACAATATTCACTAGCGTGTCGGCTTTCTTGTGCAGTTTCTCTAATTCATACTTTAAATCTTTCTGCAATGGATTAAGGCAATCAATGTTTAAGGCATTATAAAGATTTAGCCAACGAGAAATAATACCTCTCCACAACTATATCATTATAATATTCACCCAATTACTTGTATTTCCGAAGCCCCGAGTCTCTTAATTGCGTAATTATATCGCGGCATCCAACGAACGGTCTGCACGAAACACTCAACGAGGGATCGAAGTGCCATTGAAAAATTCAGTCACCTTCCGGGAATCAATCCCGGCACCCGGGCGTGGGAAGCCTTTACGGTAACCAACCGCATCAATCCAATCCGATCTCCTCCGGTCCGCTTCCGAGTGCCACCGCGGCCCCCCCCTCCTCCGCCTTCCACCCGCCGATGGATTGCGACACGATCTTAAAAACACACGCCCGTGACGGAGGAGGAGAGTGTAGTGAGGAGGTATGTACGTATGTATGTAGTCACTCGAGGAAAAGAAGTCCAATCGTAACGCGGAGACTCCACAATCTCCTCCGCCGATAAATTACTTAAACCGCCTCGAGGAGCAAAAAGCAAAGTGGGCGTTCTCAGATTACTCCCGAGTTCGAATCCTCCCACCATTCCCGGAGGAAGACAAGAAGTGAGAATTCCCACCGGCGGTCGAATGGGCTGAGGGGTTCGCGGGGCGGAGGAAGAGGGAGAGGATTGGGAAAAAAAAGAAAAGGGACGTGTCATTTCTGCGAGAGGAGTCCATCCGCGCCTGGTTCGCGCCGATCGCCGCGGCGCCGCTGCAAAGGATTCCGCGACTGGGTCCGAGAGAGAAAAAGGAATACAAGGATGGAGACGGGGGCGGAGAGGTGCTCGCTCGTCGAAGGTGTTTTGTCGGAGAGAGCGGGGAGGGACGCTCGGAAATGAAAAGGAGAGAGAGGGTGAAAGAGATGCCACAGCTTTATTATCATATGAATCCGCAAGGTGAAGATCAGGTCAGTTCGCCGTCATTATTTAAAATTTATTGTTATTAGTAATCTCTGCGGCCCGGATGGATAGCGTCGTGGGCAGAGCGCTCGGCCACCGACCGGAGAGTCAAGGTTTCAAACCTCTTTGAACCATAACCCCATCGAAAATCCAAGCGGTGAGATTTCCTGATTCCTAGAACTTCGTGGGCAATCGATTTGTAGGGAAAGGAACTGATCTCTTCTACCACAAATGAATTCACACGTCTTAATTCGGGATGAGCTCTACCTTTACCTATCAAAACTAATTCTGGTGTGGTTGGGTTTAGAAGTCTACATAGTATACTCATCAGGGGTTGGTTTTTACTGAACCCAGAAAAAATACGTGTTACACAATTTCGCGGTTCTCTTGCCAAGCAAGCACTAATACATTCATTAGCCCTACTTAATTATTCACAAAATACCCTAACAGACTGCATAAAAATACATCATAGTTTCAGTTCCCCTTATTTTCTACCGCTGTACATGCCGAACAAAATGCATGCGAATACTTTTTCTCCCCCTGCATCGAAAATTTAAACGCATTCAACCACTTCACCGGTCCTACTCGAATTTCTTCCAACAACCTAACCTCTTTACCTGCTTACTTGAAGTTTCTAATTGGTCACTATCTAATCATTAAAATTGCATCTTTATCGTAAGACTTATAGAAAACAACGAAATTAGGTTCAGAAAAAACAAACACGATGGAGGTAATGAGGCGAGGACAACGATGAAATAAGATGGAGCGAGGCGTAAGTACAATCCCACAGCAAAAAGGGGAGAAATAAAAGATCGGAGTTTAGCACAAGGTCGCTACCGTCTGGCGCAAACCTTTCTAATGCAAATGGTCAGACAATAAAATCCTATATCAATCGGACATCAAGTGACCATGCTCCCACTGCAATAATTATACAAAAGGGAATACCATAATCCGGTGATATAACGCCCATGACAAACAATGCAAAACCTACGGACATTTTGATAGGGATATCATCAAGAATTCTTGAATTATTCACAAGGTCAGGTGAAAACTATGAATTCTTTAAGATCAAACTTAAATGAGAAGCATTACTACATAGAAATATGCAAGGGGCTCAAGGAAAACATGCAATAAAGCTACACGGTAAAGGTCGAGTGAAGAAATTTCGTGAAATTAGGGCAATCAGTACGAATCAGAAAAGCCTGTCGTACATGGGCACGCTATCACTAGTCTGAAAGCCATCAAAATTTTCTTTCAGTGAGGCAGGTTTGTTTTGCTAAAACTAAATGAAATGATTACTATGCACAAAAATGTTTCCCCAGTAATTTCGCAGTTTTTAGGTAAACCATGCCGTCAGCACTCTGTTCTATGAATGTTTCTCTTATACAATTCAGTCACAGCCATGACACAATGCGCACCGTTTTCTCAAATGTAAAACGACTGATCACGCCCCCTCCTTTTTAAAAATGAGTAAGAAGAAGACCATGAAATTGTCTTTGTGACCAGTGCCTAATGCAATAATCCACGCAAGTCCAGTTATATAACTATAACAAAACAACCCCATGGACAAGTAAACAAATCTAAAGAAAAAACCTGATCCCACGCCAATTCACATCTTTATCATTCATGTTAATCGAAATAAAATACGAAAAATAATGATCAAGTGAACTTTTTACACCAAAATTTTAGAAATTTAATTGATTTTCTTTCATTGTTCGGCACATCAGATTGCAGTAAAATCAAGCGCCACAAATAATCTTTTTCCAAATTAAAATGCCGTCATTACAAGGGCTGAATGCTTTTCTGATTCCATTGCACAGTTGCTGAATTGCTCAGCATACCGTTTGCTTTTCATTCAAAGCGTTAAGATGTGCGAGAGAGGTACTCTTTAAGACCTTATTTCGAAGCTTTTAGATGGGGAGGCGAAAGAGGATTCCTTCCTGTAACGTCACAAAAACCGCAGAAGCTTCTCAAGATAGTCTTATGATGCTGGAACATGAGACTGCGAAGGAGGGTGTCACTGTTTATTGCTTACTCCAACGCTCCAATGAGAAGAAAGCGTGGGTCACAGCAACCATAGCCATGGCAGCGTCGCGAGATGTGACGCAATTGAGCTAACACTAGATCAGCATCATAACTTGGTCGTATTCCACCTAACAATCACACAATTATTATTAATTAGTTCCTAGGTCCATCAAAAACCTACCAACCAAGAAGGCAATAAAAACCTATGAACTGAATGAAGCCAAATTTCCAAGGTAGCACGTGACCAAGGACTCTTAACCTCCGCATTAAAATCAACTATTATCCTGCTTAGAATATTTTCTACCCAATGCTTTTCAAAATGTATTACCTTTTTCTTCTTTCATCACGCTTATCTAACATTCTCCGGCATCGACCAGAGAATGTTAGATAATTCGTCTCCAAATTTCTTCCGAAAGACCTCTTCTTTCCTTACTACGCCCAGCACTTCTTCCAGGTAAACAATGAAAAACCATACATTGTGTCAAGGCTGCCTTACTAAATGCTCTGCTTTGAGACATCTTGTATATTGTTGCCGATGAACAAATAGCCAAATCCCCTCAAGCCCCACTTGTCCATTAACACCGAAATAAAAATATTCATACGTATCATTTTTCTCCAAGAGAACTAAGTTTAACAATGGAATTGTAATTTTTAGCACTGACGCATGAGCAATTGAAATTCTCCCTCTTTGAAAATACCACCACCTGCGTGCGGTAACAAATCAAATCAGGATGTTGTCCAGAATCGTTTCTTGTTAAAAATAATAAGTAGCCAGTCTATAACTTGCAAATTTGTGACGGTGCTTCCATAAAAAAACCACGTTCATGCAGACACCTCCGTGATTTCGAACAATACGAATACTCGTCTAGACCAGAGTCAAACGCGTATCGTTTGAAATCTCGATTTGCAAAAAAAAAAGGTTCCATGGTGTTTTTCCCTACGCACAAAGTAAGCGGAGAAAGTAACAAAAGTACCCCAGCAAACACGCAAAGAGGGGACCAGAACCATTCTGCGTCACTCATGCTCATTCTTTGCGCAGCGAAGAGGTAAAAAAAGGGAAGGGCTCGGGCACACCCAAAAGGAGAAGCGAGCCGTACAATGGACCCAGTCCAGGCACTCCCATTTTCACAATCGATCTCTCTCTCTCTCACACACACACACACAAGCACACACGCACGTAGCACAATCACAGTGCCTCATGGAACTTGCTTCACTAAATCGAGCACGGTCACGGAAATAGACTTGAGCCATTAAAAATTATCTCTGAAAGGGTCGTTATGACTTATGAGAAGCCGGGTACACACGTCCGATTACCCACAAATGCTATCCTCTGCCCATTAGCACACGCCTGCCATGCTGAATCAAATATGTAATTCCCGAGCAAGACGCATACCAAGTTATTTCCGGATACTGGTGTATCAAATTTCATTATTCTCGTTGTCATAACTGTACCCAATGTAGAAAGGGATAAAAGGAAAGTTCATAGGGCTTATGGTTTTCACAGTTGATAGTTTCATCATGGTTTTCATAGTTATTACAATAATCAAATAGACCATGAGCCCTTCCCAATGTGTATTTCATTTAAGATTACATGTACTTGGCCAATGATGTGTTTCGAACAACCAACAAGTCGTATACTTGGATAAGATCGTTCAACCACGAATAAAAACAGTTTCCAATAGCATGAGGTGTGCTAGCCTGCTTTTTCTAGCCTATCTTTTTCACACAAAACGGTATGGTATTTTCGCTGCTGATAATCGCGCAGCAACGAATTATCCAAATCCCAGATGCAACAGGCGACACGCTGATAAGCGGTTAGAAAATAAATATGAAGTACTTCATACTACAAGATTAGGCTTCAAAGTATATGGTTTCCCTAGAAAAGTCAAGATGATAACATTCGTTGCTCAAGGTGAGCTGAAAAAATATTTTTAATCACTTCTTATGATGACATATTAAATGTTTTTTTTAAGTTATTGCTTTTAATGACACCAGTAACCTTCGGTGCCTCTAAAGGTGACTAAATAGATCATGGACACGTTTGCAATCTTAAAACAAAAATCTCCATTTCAATCAGATTCATGTATCAAATACTTATACGCTCCCAAATGCTGTTCGATTTCCCCATAAATCGAATTCGTTAAATATTCCAAGAGGTCGTGGAGGCGGGCATGTAAGAGAAGCATATTAATATTTTAAATAATGAGAAATAATATTAACAAGGTATTTACTACCAGAATGGTTATTTTTACAAAAATAAAGTTGTAAGTTCCACTCGCAGGGTTTTGCGTAATACGTCCAGTTTTCGTAAAAGTTTCAGAATTCAATTGCACTCAGTCAGGATATGCCATTTCAGATATTTATGAGATTCGGCATAATCAAGAACCATCAATCCCAGAAGGCAAAATTTTCACCCCCGAGACCTTTGGAATTTTGATATCAAGTTACAATCGATCGAGTCAAATTTCTTGACCGGCTACATTATTTTTAGGAGGAGAAGAAGAAGAAGAGATATAGAGTTTACGAATCAACAAAATTAGGCAAATCAGATATTTTCCATGGAGCTTCTGAAGATCAAGAATGGAAACAAGGATCCCATCAAGATATTGAAGCATCAATCACCATCAAGTCCTTCATCTTCAATGTTACGGTTGCTTTTTTGCTGTGGAAAAGAATAGTTAACCCAATAGAACTCCCATCACTCGTGGAGTGAAGGTTAAATTACATATTAAATGCCTTGCATAAATTGGTATCAGGTCTCTTTAGCGATGATGTTGAAAAAGCATTATTAGCCCCATCGTACCTCGGTAGGAGATCATGACAGTAAGATTAGAAAGATAAAGCGTAGAGTAAGATGCCATTTTGCGCGCGAATGGTGGAGTTATCAGAATAACTAAGCGACTGCTCCAAGGAGACAAAGAATATTTTTAATTAAAAGTAGCCTGAATTGCCGTTGTTGGTAGCCTTGTGTTGTCATCATTCCGTTTCAACCTTAGTTAATTGTCCTTCTGGTCTCTAGCAGCTCGTCCATTTAGCATATAGAAGCATTTCACATTTAGACACCATAAGGCATGAGCCTGCAGTTATCACCATCTGCATTACTTGAATTAATTTACATATTTATGTATTGTAACTAAAAACTACGAAAAATTATTTTTGATAATACACGACTGGTTAATCAACCCCTGGCACACATCTGAGCTGTAGTTTTTAGGGCACCACACCGATGAATCTAGATGTAGAGCAGAGCAGCAGTCGCTGTTAGTTTTCGATGACATTTCGGTCGTTTCGCCTCACAATGAATTGAAATCAAAAAAAAATCTGGACAAAATTTAGAAATTCGTAACATCGGCCACTGGAAAAATAGAATATTTACAATGCCCATGTTTTTCAGCCCTGAATTCAATTTTAATGCCACTGAGCATGTAGATGAATTGGGGATTCAATTAGAGACAAAATAGCGGAAGTGTTTTTATAAATCCTTTTAAATATTAAAAGGTTGGACAGTTAAAATACTCGAAGTTGAAGGGATACATTTAAGAACAAAAATTATAATTATTCAGCATCAATATAGAATCATCTCTACTGATATTATTTTCCATAGCGTGTAACGATATATTACATCGATATGATATTGATTACTTATAGCAAATTTTTATGCCTGGAATTTGTGTGAAATGTGAATATTTATTGAAGATAAAATTATTTCGATTTAATAAAGTTATAAAGTATTGTAAAAATGTATTAACAATAATAAGAAAAAGCCACCGTTACTATAAACACAAACATGGTTTGATTAACTTTAGACTATTTTAGACATCACGAGATTCCTCTTTTTTTATCCAAAGGAGCTTTTTGTGTAAGATGCATTTGAATTGCGATTTTTAAATATGTTGAGGATTAAGGATGGTAGGTGACCATTCAGACTTCCGAAGAATCTACTCAAGAGCAGACAAAATATACATGAAAAACAAACAGAACAAAGCAGCAAGGGTGCTTGGGAAATAGGGAAGTTACATGACAAAATCGGGAGAAACATAATTACTCCTTTTATAAATCCTTTTAAATATTAAAAGGTTGGACAGTTAAAATACTCGAAGTTGAAGGGATACATTTAAGAACAAAAATTATAATTATTCAGCATCAATATAGAATCATCTCTACTGATATTATTTTCCATAGCGTGTAACGATAATTAAGGGTATATCAACAGATCTGGAGAGCAAATTTACAAATCTTCTTCATTATCTGAATTAATGAATCAAAAACTCCCCGTGAAAATTATTAATCTCTTCATTTATGACCTGTTCAATAGCCCCTTATAAAAATGTTTAATGTGGCGATCGTTGGCGTACGTACAATAATAAGGATGAGAACATCCGCTCTCAATGAGCCAAAGAAAGGTGGGAAAGGTATTTATTACCAACTAATGTAATTTTATATTTCATTCTAGTTTTAAAATGGTGGGCTACAATTTGCCTTAAGACTGCACTCGTTTAAGAAATTAAGTACTTTATCATACATTATCAGTAATTCGGTGAGAATAACTAAGATATACTTCCATATATGCAAATCACATAACAAGATCATAACTCAGTGGTCATTAATTGACACCCAGTTCGTGGGTTTTAGCATCTATAAAGTCATAATTCAAAGGTACGTTCGAGAATCTTAATGACTTTCATTCAATTTGGTGAAATACCACCATAAAATTGGTAAACACGTGGAATTTTAATATTTTTATGATGTTAGATGTTCATCTCAGATAGAAGCTGCGATGACCATGTCAAATAGTTTCAATAGTTTGGGAGCACGCATAAAAAATTCAACTCTAAAAAAATCAGTTTAAATTAATTCCTGGATTCAAATCCCTTTCCCCAAAAGAATTTCTCTATCAAAACGTAAAATGTCGGACCTCCAATTTTGGTCGGATAAGAAAGTGAAATCGCATTCATCGGATTAGAATCCGATCGACGGAGCGACAGGTGGTGTTCAGGCTTCCAACGTCTTTTGTCGGCAACATTCCAGTCCCTTTTCCCTATTCAAATGCTGAAAAAATCCTCAAGTGTAAGGGCACACATCGAATATTACCCTGATTAGTTGAAAGCCTGAGAGCACTTTTTGAGACAAAGAGAATGCTGACGACTTGATTTTTATCCTCCCTGCGAATCCAACTGCCACAGTTCGATGCTAAAAATCACCCGGCAGATCCAGGGACAACTATCGGAGTGTAGGGGGAAAAGACTGAAGTCGGAAAAAATTTAAATAAAACAGTTTGGTTGCCTTTGTATTAATTTCGCACTCGGGGCACTTGGCAATCAAAACATACTGGAACTGAATAAAAGAAATATCATTCCATGGAAAGTATCTAATTCAGGCGAGGGAAGCCATGGCTCCTCTGTCCCGCGCCCTTCTATATCCGCCACTGTCCTGAATAGGGTAAATAGCATCAGCGGGACTTACACCCCCTACTTTAGGAAAATTCCCTGAGGTATAAATCATTCGTAATAAAATCAATTAGGACTTGGAATTACAGTTAGTCGGATTGCCATAGAAGAGGTCGACTGGATCTTCTTCGTGAAATATCGATTATTATCCATCTTGCCTGCATAAAATCAGTCGCTATAAATCAAATTCGAATGCTGGATTCCATTTTAAACCTGACGTGGGTCCACGAATACAGGAATACCAAAGCGCACCCCAGATAGGTGGCCTCGAATAAAAAAAACTCCATTCCGCAGACGGCAGGGGGGCTTAAACCGCCAGACAAAGTATAGCTTCGTGAAAGAAGACGAGAGAGAGCGATGATTAAGTACACGGGTTGCATCGACCGTGTGAGCCACGATAACACAGCATCAATCAAAGCATAACTGTAACTTTTTCTTTCACTCTCGAGACGCTAATATAGCGGGAGGTACGGACGCGTGTTTTTCGAACAGCTTCAGCCGATGATGCGAAATACCAAGAGAAGGCAAGATAAGGTGGTCCAGGGCGGCATTCAAGCGGTAGGTTAATTTAGTTGGGAGGGAGATGTATTAAAAACATGTAGAAGCCATGAAAAAGAACGACTATTTGAGACCGATCAAAACGGAAATGTTCCAGACGACTACGTACAGTGTACAAGCATGAACAATGTAAAACGGCGTCATGACCACAGGGTGAGAGATGTAAAACGTTTTCCAGTTTCCATGTTCTGAAGTTCACAACATCAATTATACCCTACGACCCGTACCAGGAAAAGAAAGGAAATGTTTGCACATTCCACACAGTCGATCATAACGTGACATGTCGAGATCGATATAAATATATACTTTCATGGTAATGGTTCGACGTGTGATTACTCTCGGAATGGATTTGCGAACACTTACGACTGACCTCCCACCATTGCTGGATTATGGAGTAATTAAGTGAGACTGACACGCAATCGGAGGTAACGAAATAGCGATGTAACGCCAACTAAGCCGTGGAAAATCATAGTATTTCCTTTATTCGCCACCTAAGGCTCTCTCATTGGCATTCCATAGATAATTACACAATCGACACTTGAGAATGATGAACCACATTAAAATCCTATTAAAATTACGCTGACGATATTGATGGAACTCTAATATTCACGTACAGGGAGGCCCCGTCGAAAAGTTGTTAAATGAAGTTGTCTAAAAGCAGTCGGAAACTATACTTTTTTTGGATTTTGGATATTCTGACGCCAAACGAGAAGATTCGAGATGTGAGTCATTTTAGTCCCATAATGTTAATTTTTTACATTAAAAAATCCTCAAATAAACAAAATTTAAAAATATGTTTTTTTTATAATTACAAAGAACAATTACTGACGCGAATATTCGCGTTTCTTTTCTGTTGAGTGAAATCTGCAAAGTGGGAAATCCTGGCGCCAAATTTTGTCTGTTCATAGTTCTCCAATGCCTAGTTTGGCGCCTCCGTGCAATTAGACAAAATAATAATGGGGTTATGGTACACTTTAAGATCCGATCTCAATTTTCAATTCACGAACAACAATTGGTTTTAGGGAAAACACAGTTCCTGTGGCTAGAAAAGAAGATATTATAATGATTCGCGGGTGATAAAAACTCCTATTCTGAACTCGGTGAATCTGAAAAGGTTGAATTATTTTTCAGAGAGATATGGAATGAACTTGGGTCAATTTATCTCACAAACAATCTACCCTAGAAATTAGTGCTGAAACAAACCGTTAGCGGACAAACATTTGGTGAACTTAGATCCGCTTTTATAGGTCTCGTTAAATCCAATCGTCAGTTAACGTGAATTTTAACTTAATTTGAAGATTACTGATTAAATCCACTTTAATGAACAAATAAGATTGCACATTAGTGAATGTGAACATAGTAACCGTAGCAACACCGTCAGTCAGTTACTAAGTAGTTTAGCGGTCGGTTTTCAACTAACTAGAGGTCATAAAACTGGGTTTTAGCTTAAACCGGAGGTTACATTTAACTTTTAGTTTAATGAGACATTATTAAACATGGCCTTAGTATGTTTAGAGATGGAGTAATTTACGAACGAAGAGGAGAGGATATGAATGATTGTAAGTTAAGAGTTTCCGATCTTCTTTGCCTGACCACATCCTTAACCATATAAAGTTCAAATTCGAATGCTAAAAACCAGTGGTATAAATTTGGCATCCGTTTGACTGCTGAACAATAATAACGTTCAAATTGCTTAGGGACATCACTGAGAGATAGATTCTCGGAGAACTATTCGGTTTTAGTTTCTTCGCCCTTGAAGAAACCATTTTAAAGCCCCAATTCACGCTTTCCCTCCTCCCTTCATCTTCTCAATCTCCCCTCACTTCAAAATGGAGCCCGTTCTTACGTGGCTGCAGAAACAGCAAGTCGTGAAATCGCCAGACCACCAATTGACTGCTGCCCATTACATAACTTACCTTTAAAAAGATGTTGCAAAGTCGGCATTTGAGGGAATTCGCACAAAATCACGCATTTACGACGGGAGAAAATCCGATGATATTTCCACCGGTCGATCGAACAAATCAATTAGAAACAAAATACATACTGGCTATCACGATTAATCAAGCACAGACGTGACCACAAGGAGCAAGGGGGAGGGAGCCCGATCCTTGCTTACACCCAGGTAACAAGTGCTCCCACGAAATCACATTCTTTTATCTCGATGGAGCCACTCACCGGAACTGCAAACACAAGATTTTTTTAGGCTCAGGTAAATGGTAAAAAAAAGTCCTCGGCCATCAAAAATCGCCTCAAAAGTATAGTATTCTCCCGCCGGTATTCGACGCTCAGCACGCCTACGTCAGTAAGATCAACAAGTGATCCCGTAAAACCGAAGAATTTCCGGGAAACGCCCTATTCAACAGAGGTTGGACCACCTTATGCCTTCGAGCCATCTGGGAACCTATTATTTTTTGGGCAAAAATCAACTCGCCTAATCTCTGAGGATCAAGATTGACCTGAATTCGATGGATAAAAGCTACTAAAGCCTCTACTACTACCTCAGCTACCATTATTGAATTTTTTTGTAAATTGTGAAAGGACGTTTGAACTTTGTCCAGTTAATCGTGTGAACACAAGTGCCGTTGATATTCTACCTCCTGAAGGCTGGAAAAACTTAGCTATCAGAAATGACGGCTCATTCAAATTGAAATGCGCACCAAGGGCTATTGAACACTATCGTCAAAACAATATTAAGCAATAACCACTTCCAAATTTCCAGGTTTGTCGTTTGGCTTTCGCGATCTATTTATGAAGTAATCCACTTCCTAAAGGAGATAGAAGGTTCTAAGGGCATCACGGGCATTTATTCGAGGACATTGCTCCAGATCCGAGGGTCCAGAGTAGGTTAATCCCAAGCACACGACCTCATCTCATCTTCATAGTTTAAGGCGCCGTTCGGCTTGCCTTTGTTGGCCCTCTTCAGCATTCCTTAACAGGTGGGCTCCTAGGTGAGGCATTTTGATCAGGGGGACTGAGTTAGTGTATCATAGTACAGGGTTTTGTCATAGGTTGATAGCCTTAGGGTCTTTGCGCGTTATTTGGTGGACTATTATTTTGGGCGTTTTAAGAACTACTAGTGTACAGGGTTTGGGTATGTTGGGTATGTTGGCCTTCGTGGTTTTTCGTTGTCCAGACGGCCTACTTTTTGCTTAGACTTTAAAAAAAAACTTACTACATCAAAAGATGGCCTAAATTTCACGCCAATCAGAAAAAAACTGCTGCAGTAAATTACTAACTTTTCACTTCGCAGATGAAATTAAGAAGAGGAAAGTGAAATTAGAAGACTTGTTTCAACAAACGTTAATTGTTATTTCCTTTCCCTCCAAAACGGTTGAAAGTGTTCTGTCAAAATTCAGGTTCGTGTACCTCAAAATAAAATCCACCCACGATGTTAACACCCGAGTGGGGATTTTTTTCCACGTTTTCAACGATTTGATATCAAACAACGCAATTATGCACACAACACCTCGCATTAAATTCGCTTCGCGTCACCGGTGCGAAGGGACCAAGACGTCGTCGTCAACCGCTGAACACAGACGCTGTGAAGCGCCCAAAGCGTGAGAGAAAAACACCCAAGACACCCACCGTTGGGCTACCTCCCGAGCACGCACTTCCTCCCAGTGTTTACCACTCCAGAATAAGTTATTACCCGGCGGATGTAACGATCGATCATTTCCTGGGTGATGCGACGGAGGTTTTTCGATACTGCGAGACAATCGGATCGCGTGAAGAATACCTACACATTGAAGACGAACTTCTACACACATTTGTTTTCATTTGTATGCTTGTTCTTCGCATGGGTTATTTCAAGACATCAAGTTCAATATTTCCCTATCTTTGCATTGCCGAAACTGAGTATATCCGTAACTATCGCGTGAGAAATAAGCCCTCACTCATCGAAGCACTCACACGTCCCCTCCTTTTTTTCCCTATTTTCTTGAGGTATGATCTAAACTACCCGTGTCCTGTTGACATTTGCGTAATTTCTTTGCAACTTTTAAGGATTATCTTCACTCTTTCCTTCACGCTAGGTAGGAACTATCTGGCTGTTTTCCCCTTTTCTAATGTTTCCCATTCCCGTTCTCATTTCTACAGAAAATGCGCTCTTATAACCTTCCTGTTCCTGCTCCATTTCTCAGTTGGGAACAAAGTATAAAAAAATAATAATAATAATTTGGCCCGCTCGATTAGAATCGGGCAATTTATTGTTTCAATTACAATTTTTGGGGTACCTTATTTTTAAACCCCCAATACAATTTCGTTAATTTTTTACAAAATTCGAAATATGAGTTACATGCCATGCCATTCCGTCGCTCTCCCCGTTCTTACTTTATCTTTTATTGATAAATCTTTCCAATATTTTCCTTATCGGTCCCTCCTGTAGATATTTCACAATTTGTTGGACGTTATGAAAATATCCAAGGATAGCTTCCAGTTCGCGTCTTACCTCGGCATAAATTGGACAATAAAGGACTCAGTGCATTGCCACCATCATGCACTCACACGTCCCCTCCTTTTTATTCCCTATTTTCTCGAGGTATGATCTTAACTACCCGTGTCCTGTTAACATTTGCGTAATTTCTTTGTAAGTTTTAAAGTTGATCTTCATTCTTTTCTTCACGCTAGGTAAAATTGCCTGGTTGTTTCCCCCTTTTCTTAAGTACACACACACAGATATACATATATATACATATATACATTGAGTGGACGCGTGCGCACATACACACGCACACAGACAACCAGTTTCGTGCAACAGGTTGCCATTAATTGGAGGTCATATTGCCAACTGCCATTTCAAGTGCTTCAATGGAAGTGAGGGCTTGCTTATGAGTAATTTAACTCCATTCAACGGTCGATATCTAACAGAAGGTTGCCTGCTCGTATGTAAACATAAAAATCAGATTTTTCACCCACGCGTATGAAATTTCGATTAAATAAATGGATGTAGGGTAATAGTACTCTTACGAAAAAATATTTAACCTTGGACTATTTGACTATAATGGGTTATTAAATATGCACCTGCCTTCGAATTCTCCAATAACATAATAAAATATGGACGACTACATCAAACGATGATATTGGTGAAGGACATTTTCATTTACGGGTATCTCGGGAAGGAGACCTGTAACTTCTGGAAGATCAATTCGTAAGAAATTACACCCTCTTTCATTTGGTCATTATATTTGTCTTCCATGTATCAGGTTAAGGTGGAAGAAGGGATTATATAGTCTCAATCTCACAAAATTAAGTCGTGGAATTAATAAACATCGTTATCGGTTGCAATCCGCAAATTGTGCATACTCATATTCATCTACATATCCTACAAAACTTCATGGACCGTTCGAACCTTCCCTGAACTGGAAAAAATAATTGTACTAATCATACGTCGCACCTATTCGTGATTTCACCAACATTTTCGACATTCCATCACGCAGTTGTCAAGAAATTCATCAGAAAAGGTCCATCGTACTTGTAAAATATCATGCAAACAACTTACAATTTTAAGGAAATGCGGGATATGCCCAAACAGCAGCTTTGACGGAGTCATTTGACGCTGTGCATTAAAATACAACAATTCCAAAGTATTAAAATCATTCCCCTTGGCGTGATCAAAACAAATGATTTTTACAATTTGGAATTGATACCTACGTGTACCTGTTAAATGACATATGGCTCATCGGCATAATTTTTAAGCAAATAAAATATGGTTCCACGATTTTATCCCGCTCAGTTGGTCAAAGAGAAAAACTTAACGGCCATATTCCAGGAATTTTAGTAATAAATTTTCCCCGAAATCTTTTCAAGTGCGCAATCAATCTCCGATTAGCAAAGGTCTTTCATTTTTTTCAGCCCCCGAATTTGTTCTTGGCCCTATTTTTTTCTGGCGACGGCCATCAATCAAAAAGAGACGAATCCCCAACCCCCTCACTGCTACACCATCGTCAAATCACCGGGCCCCAACGCAGCAGTTTTTACACGGTGCGCATACGCCTATCACGTTGACGCCATATAATCACGAGAGAACGCGAGGAAAGCAAAAGAGAGACGAACCGGACCGGGCTGTGCTGGGAAGCCCAGCCCAAGGAACGAAGGCCGCGGCAGGTGTGGTGTCTCCCTGGACGCATCCCGTGCTCTGGTGTCGTGCTACCGCCTCCATCTCCTGCTTCCTTGGAACGAACAGACACCCGACTTCCGGGGGATGTATACCTACGTCTTTGAGGAAGGGTTATGACATCAGGGAAGCACGAACCATCTTTCATTTTAGGCGGGCGAAAAAAAAAGATGGCGAAAGATGATCCTCCATGCCGAAAAAATGGGCTCCCGCAAAAAGAGCACGTTTGCGAAATGGGAAGGGATGAAATAGGATGCGCACTCAGGTGTAATACGAGCTCGGGATTTGCAATTTTTTCTCCTACCCCTTCTCCGAACCTCCTCAGGTGAAGTCAACGGCGGAATTTGATGAAGGGAATAACGAAAAAACCCTGGTAGCCAAATTATTTGCATTACTAAAAAAATTAACCGAATCGCAACTTATCGTAACTATAGAGAAAAAAAAGAATGCACTGTCTATGTGAAAATTCAAAATCCAAAACACCATTTCTATTGAGAAGAGCCACAATTTTATTTCCTATTAGAGTTGATGCGAGTGTACCGAAGGACACAAAAGGTTCTTCCTACATTAAGAGCTACGTCGATTCTCGTAGTAGTAGTATTTAGGGGAGGCGACCGACTGCTGAGGTCATTTGCGCCATAGGGGATGGACAGGAAAGGATGAAGGGTGGAGAGAAACCGGGCGTCGGCATTAGCCTACTCTTTACGAAAGGCGCCATGGGGTCCGAAGCTTAACGTCCCATCCGACGGACGGCGTACTCACTCTAAGTGCCCTCCACGAAGCACCTCAAGTGGGGATCGAGATACCTCTGAATAATATTCAACAACGCCGGGATTTGAACCCGAGCCCTCGGGGTGGGAAGCCAGTGGGATAGCCACCGCACCATCCCGATCCCCCGTCGATTCTCTCACAAATTACTCAAGATTTACTCTACTCAGAAGAATCCTCAAATAGTTGAGAATCCATTAATTCCTCAATTCTTGCAGACAACACGCTTTGCCATGGCATTGTGAATTCGTCAATTCCAACGCAGTAAAATACTCCACAATAGTGCACTATTGGACCAGCAGTTTATCCGCTAATAGGTTATAGTGACAACGGATCTTGTTCATTCCCGCTGTCAATTTATGTATTTCAACGAAATGCCACGTTGCCATAAAATAAGGCGATTCAATTAAAATTCAAGCTCGATGAAACTTTATAAAGTAAGCTTATAAACAAACCAACGAAATTACAGTGATCAACGCGAAACTTGGTTTGTTCAGTGAGGATAAAGCCCAGTGGAATTAACACATCAGGGTAGGGGACCAGGTCCTTTCCCTGCGCCGCCTATGGTTTCCCAGGAAGATCTATTTCCCGATAAAATCACACAGCTTGGGCGAAGCTGTGTGTGCCCAGAGGCATCCCGGGGAATCGAACCTGGGCCCTCTAGTAGTATCCAAACGTTCCACCCACTTGACTACTAGTTTCTCTTCTTACAATTTATACTTTCTATTTTAAATAAAAATTAATTAAATTAGATTCAACGAGAATGCATTCAGATATTGATCCCAAATGAACCCCTCGACACATCTGAAACAAAATGGGTACATGTATGAAGGCAACAAACGCCGAATAGCCTTAAGAGTCATCCAACCCCTTGAATTTACTAAAATAACAAGGTAAATATGCACAAAATATAAGGATAGTAAATATGAGTTTTTGGCAATTATTCCGACCTAATTTCAAGTCTAGAATTACATTTTAATATAAGACGTCAACTTTAATATTGGAACGTATTGCGAGTGACATTTATTTCTGAGATTTAGAAGGGCTAATGAATTTTCCATAGAAACATTGAATTTCCCAGAAAACTTTTCATGCTAGGGGAATAAAAGGAAAATTGTCTTTATACAATTCACACTAAGCATTACGCACAGAAATCTCTAAATTATATTTGCTAGCGTTCAAATCTCGGTGGTGTTTCGGGACACCATGGCTTCGTTCCTGCAGTATGATTTTTCAGGTACCTATCAGAGGTCCGTTATTCAAAGCTTAACTTCGATTTGCAAGTACCCTGAAACAGCATTAGACTTAATAGGTAAACTCATACTTCCAATTCGAATATTGTGTAAAGTATGCAAGTGCTGCACAATATATTACAATCGTGGTCTCCGATTGTGCAAATTACAGTGCCTGTACATCGACTTTAATAGCTCTTTGAAACGCGCCCCAGATCTTTCTGGGAAACCATAAGTGGCACAAGGAAGTTAACTGGCGAGATAAATACTTACTCTTGATAGAACTATTACAACCTAAGAAAAGAAAACCAGCGTTGAAAAACTTGCATAGATGAGATTAATAGGGAAGCTTTCCCTGGCTCCACCCATCTCCGCCTCAATGACAAGCTACGCCATAGAAATCATTAAACCACACATTCCCACAAATAAATATTTATAATGTCGATTAAATATCAAACAAGAATGTCATATGATCATTTTAACAAAATCATCAAAGTTGTCGAAAATGACAGTAATAATAAGCACAAATGCGTTGCACTCCAGGGATAAATACGTATGCGGTCAGCGATAAGAAATGATTACCTCAGACAGCTAACGGAAATTCAATTTATGCGCATTACTACGCTAAACGGTACCTACACTTAAAACCATTCATGCGTGAAGGTTCGTTCGGAAGGGATCGGAGTGCCTCCTCGAATTGAGTCAATATTTCACAAGGGTCAAGCGTAACTTACACTCTTGTCAGTCCATCACTCTTGTTTATTTATGGAGTTTTGCCTTTGCCCAAAAATAAAATCGCAGGGAAAACCATACGTCAAATTCTTCCGCCATTTAGACCATAGTCCACTTTCGACAAAGCCCAAATCCAAATTATTTATGGAAATTGAAAAATGAATTAATTGCTCTTGGTCAAATACGTTTTTGTGCGCTGAAAATTTGCTTAAACTCAAAGTAAACATTTAAAATAGGCGCAAGATTCATACCTGCTCCTCGCGCACGACCGCCTGCAATCATAGCCAGTTTTTCTCTCACACACTGAAGTCTGACGTATGTATATGATTTGATTAGGCGCTCATGGGTGACGAGGACTTATCTTTACGGTATTGGTCTTATTTACGGCGGTTCTCCGGGAACCACTTACGTCGTGCTTGTGGGAATCACTGGCAAACGTTATTTTACTAAGACCAATTCAAGTCTACCTGATTTATCACGTCCACCCTTAAAATTAATGATTTTCATTGCAATGAGAACGGATCCCTCAGAGATTCTACACGCAAAGCAAGGCAAGATCAGTAAGTACTAATGGGTAGAATGAAAAAAGAGACGCTGAAGAGGTTGAGGTTACCTTTACGTTTATCATAAAACTTTTTGACTCATAAATTTCGGTCGAAAAGGAGATTCTTGAGTCAAACATCGTTTCTCATAGCTTTTTATTGGGATAATATCGCCATTTTTGTGTGCATAAATATGACAACAATGGACGCCATTTCCGTGGAAAAGTTCCATCGCAGTGGATGTCCAACCACATGTTGTTTAACCAAATCTGTTTTTTTACCTTGGGTGATATACTTTTAATCACAGGAAATAGTCAATGATTTTCGTCAACGACAACAACAAATCGAATAATAAAGCAGCCGAGTTTCAATACCTATTTGCAATGATTTTTCTGTTGCTTTTAAACATAAATGCCATATATGACGCAACGGGATTGCAAGGTGATCATAGCAGATACCGAGTCAACAAGGGTACATGATGTTCTAATTCAATGTACTTCCATATGTAAGATTTTGACGCATCGGAAAATAATTTAAAAATGAGAAGGTTTTCATTTTTTTCAGACGAGGAGGATTTTACACCGATATTTGGAAACTGTTCGATTAAATCCAGGGCGGTTCATTACAATCCATAGTTTGCCTATTCTTACGTGAAAATTAAAAATTCTAAACGATGATACGGACCCAATATAGCAAATAATGAACGAGAAAGTTCCTGATAAGAGAGTTTTGGAAGTCTACTCGTCATTTCGTTCCGATGTGGTTTCATATTGAATATCCCCTGCAAATTTTTGCTCGGGTCACATGCGCGAACTGAGAGCAAAAACAATTGAAAGTACCACAATTCTAATCACGCAATCTAGGCAGTTCAGCTGCTTGAAACTACTCCATAGAGACGCAAAATCGGGGTACGTGGCATAATGAAGTTCAAGTGGTATTCCTCTTCTCCCGTCATTTCATTTTCTTACCCTCGCCAATAATAACACATTCTTTCACTGAACCTTCGTTCTTCATCCTACAAGGTGAGCGATACCTACGCTCCGTCGCGGGCGTCACTGCCGAAAGTGGAGCATCACATTCGGATGCATTTATTACGAGTATCGAGAATCGTAGTTATCGAATTACGAGTTACGAGATCGTAGAATCATACGGTCTGTAACTAAACGCTTTAATCGTACGTGGGAGTTAATGGTAAGCTTCTGAAGAATACAAAACATAGAGTTAACTACATTTGGAAGAAGCAATGTGATGAGCGGGCCGCCGACGCGAATTACAGTGCGGCTAAAAAATCAGGGTAAATGGTTGAATGTTACATCACAAGGAGCGTATAGCACACTTTCCCATTTCAAGACAATTGGCATTAATGCGGGAAAATAATACCAATTACGCGCACAATTGACCAAGTTTTCCGGGACCAAATCGTCGTTTATTGATGATTTATTGGCGGGAGAGGGATATTAATTATTAATGAAAGGTGATAAAGAACTGTTTTGCGTTTTATTAATACGCCTGCTGCATCTCCGCGTCACCAAACAAAGCGATTTTCTTCGCATTTAAGTTTTCTCCTATGGCATTGGGAGCTTTTTGGATGTAGGCAGTGGTCGAAAAGGCCAAAAGGATGAAAACGAACTATCCTCATACCCTTGGAATAATTATGATCCTCCATAGATGGTCATACATTAAGGAAAAATCTACCAAGGAGTGAGAGTATAGCTTACTATAAAAATTTCGCAAAGCAAAAAACTGATAAAACAAATAGGATTTACATTAGAATTCCTTTCGCGTTGGCAAATTACTTTACCATCCGGAGTAAAAACGAACAAGAAGAGGTGATCCTGTTTCAAGAGAGGATCAAATTCGGTTCCAGGAACTCTCAAATGGAGAGTGTTGGAAAAACAGGCGAAGGGCATGGCATAAAACCGATGGCTCGTGGGAATTCGGCCATTAAAAGGACTATTATTTAAGCCATGAATAAGACCAGATATGGCCAGATCCACCGCCATTAGACGTTCCTCTAGCAGTAAGTCAAGTTTCCCACCCCTCGTGTGATGCGGTGAATTTTCTACGGTACTATCTCTCGACTCTCCCCTCCCACGGACGAAATCTAAGATAAATTATTGGTACATACTTGATTCATGTTACACTTGGTTTCTACTGATGTTCCGTGAGGATGGTGCAGTCTTTTAAACAATTTAAAAAAGTTTACGGAATTATACTACGAACTCCAATTTGTGCGGTGGTAATTTCCTTCGAAAATAAGTACAAACACAAGTTAATTAATAACATAGAGCCGCAGAAAATATTCACACTTGGAATACAGGTGAGCGCAAGGACGGTCACAGAGCGAAGTAATGAATCACGGATGCGGTATGTAACACCAACACCCAGCCCCACAGTTTAGAATAATCACAAATGCATATACATGACCATATTTTATGTAGCTAGGATACAAATCAAATTTTATGCATCCTTATAAATAATTTCATACATCCTTATAGGATTATTTTAATTTGCGATCCGGGTTTAATCGTTTACAACGCCATCGTCTTTCCTATATGATTTGTTTCGATCATACACTTTAGCACACCCATGAAGTCATGTCCTAAGGATTACCTTATGGAAGCTAAAGGATATGCGTCATCCGAGTGAATGATGGAACGTGTCTTTTATGCTGCAAATAGGTAAGACTTCGGTGCACATGCAAGTTGTACCGAGTTTTCAGAGGAATGCTGTTCTTATCGGTGTATTCAAGTCGACAAACACATATTTAATGTTTCTTTCATCCACAGGACTAAACTTAACACCATGACGTAATAGCTATGATTTAAATCCAAACGTCAACGTCACCATTCGAAAACTATTAAATTCTTCCTGCATGAACACAGCGATAAAAGGCCACCATTACCTTCCTATTTGTCGACTAGATTAAAATCTCAATTCTCTCGGAGTGACTGGGATTTTTTTTTAATCGACCAGATGCAAACGAGATTGATTTGGGCAAGAGAAATGACATAACGATCACTCATGTCAATAACCTACCCAGGAGCTCCCGTTCATTTTATTTCCCGGTCTACGTTGCCTGCCGTAGAAAGCTCAGGCAAGGCATACCAATATAAAATATGTTTTACTAATTCCGATAAACTCGTAACGTTGCCAATCTAAGGCCAAAACATAGCCACCCTCCGTCCGCCTTTCACCGTGGGGTCAATGTAACGTCATTTATCATGTCGTTTCATCTTCCTCCACTTTGTCACGAAAAAATATCACCCTCTTTGCCTTCTTTAAAATTATGCAAAGCGGAATTGTTGCGCACTTACTCTAATAGCACCGATAACTTTCAAAATAAGTGGATATGAATAACAGTCTGCCGAATCACTGACTGAAAAATGACACATGAAATAATGGGAACGGATCAATTAAAAATCAATGATTAGCTTAAACATACTACCAAGAAAAGACTGCTACTTCTACTGAACAGACTTAGCAAAAACTTGATTGTGAACTCGCGTTACACCACGCCTTCAACAGCACCACAGGAACAATAAAAACGATATCAATAACCACTCTTCTACCCTATCTCTCTCTCTCATTCAATTAAAACTGTCCTCCGACGGGTTTCAACTCGATGTTCTCAATGGACTGGATGTATACACTCGATCCTAAGCATTTCATTTGCCCATAACTTCTGAAAGTTCTTATTCCACCAAGCACTCCAATCCCTCTCCTTCCATTTCATCTCATTCTTTCAAATTTTCCCTCAATGGTTCTCTTTAGGAGAGAAATTCGGCGTAATATATGCCTCAAAAAAGATAACTTTCTCTTTTTTCTCTCCGTTCTTGTCTTCTCTCTCTTATTCTCATAATTCCTACATCATTTCGCAGTATATCTGTCCACTTTAACTTAAGAATTCTTCTCCACCACCATATTTCAAAACTTATAAAGTCCTTTCCATGATTCTTTTAAACCGTCCGTATTTCATTGATGTAAGACACCACATTCCAAACAAATCTCTTTTTGTTTCTCTTGGAATTCTACTTGCCACTATAAGTACTTTCACCCTTCCAAAAACTTTCTTACCTATATAAGTACTTTCACCCTTCCAAAAACTTTCTTACCTATTGAATTTCTCTTTCTTTTTTCCCCGCTACAGCCTCCATTCGAAGTTACTAAGCTACGCAAATAATGATATGATTTCAATTGCTCAATAACTTATTCTTCGGTGGACAAGCCAATGATTGCTTCGTTCCAACTTATTCTTCAAAACTTTTATCTTTCCTATATTTAGATTTATTCCGAATTCTTTCCCCACTCTAACAATTCTCTCTATCATATACTGTAGCTTCATCTTATTGCGTCAGTACTGTTATTTCATCTGTAAATTTCACGATCTTTATTCTTTCTCCTCCCAACACAACACTTCCCATAAGACCTTATTAGTAAGCTCTTCGACATAAATTTGGATATATTAACATTCTACTCAACACCATTACGCAAATAATGGAAGGCCCAATAATGGTAAACGCGATATCAAATTTCAAACTAATCAGAGTTTCGCTCTTCTCAAACAGTTTTTAAAATAGTATCAAAAGAAAGGCAGAACGAGGAAATATTAGTGACGCATTAATAAACAATTTCCTTGCGTAATGAACTCAGTCACCACTGAAACCGAAGAACTGCTCAGGATATTATCTGCACTGATCTTCATCCGAAGCTCCCTGACATCTTGGTTGAAAGCAAACCCAAACCGACACACCAGGTTTCTCGCCAACCATTTTATTTCCACTTCCACCAAAAACCATGATCATTAATCCTAAGATTTGGGAGAAGATCGGCTCAGACACCGCGCAGAGATCCGTAACAACTAAGGCCGTTCGGATTAATATTCGGGGCATCGCGGTCAGTAAAAAGTTGGAGACGGCTGAAATGGCACTGATTCCCAACCCCCTCTGACTTAGTCCTCACTGGAACAGACGTTTGGGAGGGACACAAACCTTATAGCATGGGTTGCGCCGACATACGTATTTGCCTCTCCTTAAATAAAAAATAACTAGATGGTGCCACTACCCCATTTCATTCCATTATTCCTAGGGAGCTGCCAATCTCGGTAGCCCAGCTCTCAATGCATGAACCACAACATAATATGCCATCTCCATTCTATTCCAGAATCCTACTGCCTTTTCGAACGTCACCTTTCTGCAGAACTCTTGGGCCGAAGACGCCGACTGGTGGTTGGATGCTGTGGAGGAAGACACGCTGAGCGCGGCCTCCGTAGCCTCCCTATTGCCCCACTACGGGGGCGACCTCTTCTCCGGCGACTTCCTGCCACCGCCCCCGAGGCCAGCGTTCCTCGACCTCCCCGACAGCTCCCCGTGTGACCTCTGCGGGTGGGCGTGGCAGGAAGGGGGAGACAACCCCGGCAACGATCTCGAGGGAGACCTGTTGCTGATACTCGACGGGACGGGCGGCGGAAGAGTCAATGGGACGGCACTGAATGGTAACGTGTCATGTCATCTACTCGCATCTGCGATACTCCTAAACGTGTCGCGAGCTTTTTGCGATAGAATTTTCTTTCGCCGTCGGATTCCGATGAATTCGTCACATAATAGATCGAAAACGATTTTAACACCAATGCCATATTATTGTTATTGAGGGCAAAAAGTGACACAAAAAAGGAGTATCGGCTCATCATTTGCGGTGAAATTTTTAATTAAAGATACGATTTCCACATTCAATGATTCCTTGTCCAGGACGCTGTTCCTGATGACATTCAGGGCTTTTAAATTCGCGGTTGGACTAAATGACGGCCAGCGCAACCTACATTAAGGAAACCATTGACACGTTTCACAAATCTACAAGTCAGTTTACAAGTTCTAGTAAGTTGCGCAAAGGGCGTCTTCTGATGGCAAATTAATTTAGCACTTGTTTACCAGTTTATATTACACAATATTCAAATACGAAAGGTTTATTTACATTTTAGTCTGTTCTCAAAGGACTCGTAAAACGAATTGCAGCATACAGAAATGTGCAGGAGTGGAGGGATAGCCTATTAACACTCCGAAATTTATTCAAATAAAAAATATAGAAAAGTAATAAAAGGTGAGGGGATTATAAAGATATTCAATGGACATATTTAATTATCTCACGAACTAATAAAATTAATGCAAGTGGGACCTAGAATTGTAAACCTTTGAGCATAATAAAACGAAAAAATATTTGAAGAGAAGGCAGCATATTTGCTATGGTTTCAACTTTTAATAAATGTTGGAGCTTTGGTCGATAATTCTCAGTTAAAGTAGCCAAAACCGATATCATTTTTAGCTATATATATATATTTTTTTTTTAAGGTAATCTACCGGTTAAGGTAGGTTTTTGGATGGACACAACTACCAAACAAGCATTTTATTATTCCTAACAAAACAAAAAAAATCCATCATCCTACTCTACATCAGGTCCCTCTTCATCTCTGAGTACTTTCTTCCTCCCTTCATCCCGTCCAACATCCCTATCCTGTTCCTTCCCTTTCCTCTTTTGCCCAGCATTCTACCCTCTATCACCGTCTTCAACATCCCACTGCCGGTCAAAACCCCCTTCATCCACTTTTCCTGCCTCCATAGGATTGCTCCCAACAAACCCCTGTCCTCGCCCACCATTTCAAGTACTTCCTCATTTGTTTTCTTCTCTGTCCATTTCACCTTCTCCAATCTTCTCCACACCCACATTTCAAAAGCCTCCAATCTACGTCTATCCTCCTGTTTCAATGACCATGTTTCCGCGCCGTACATAGCTACGCTCCATATCAAAGTTTTTACGAGTCTTTTCTTAACATCCTTACTCAATGTCCCTGTCATCAACTCCCTCCTCCTTGTGAAAGCCTCTTTGCCTAGCGCAATTCTTCTCCTTACGTCCCTACTACTTTGACCGTGCTGGTCCAAAACACTACCGAGATACGTAAACTGTTCTACCTGCTCTAGTTTTTGCCCTCCTATTTTAATGTTAAGCTTGGCCTTTTTCTTTCTAGAAAATCGCATAACCTTTGTTTTACTAATGTTGATTCTCATCCCATACCTGTCGCACTGAAATTCCAATTCACTCAGCAATGCTTGCAGCCCCTTGGCTGACTGACAAACTAAAGCTTGGTCATCAGCAAACCTAACTGATTTTACGACTTCCCCGCCCACTTTCATTCCTACCTCGAGTCCTTCCCATGCCTCTTTGATCATTTCCTCTGCATACAGGTTGAACAGCAATGGTGATAATGGGCAACCCTGCCTTACACCCCGTCCTAACACTGCCCATTCTGACTCCCCGTTTCCCACCCGCACCTGAGCAGTCTGAGACATGTACAGGTTGCGGATTAGCCTCCTTTCCCTCCAGTCTATACCTATTTTTGGCAATATACTCATTAGTTTTTCCCAATTCACTCTATCAAACGCTTTTTCGAAATCTACGAAACAGGCAAATACCTCCTGGTTGTGTTCTATATTCCTCTCGATTAATAATCTCATTACTGCAATGGCATCACGCGTCCCTCTCCCCTTCCTAAACCCAAACTGATCATTCCCTAAGTAATCTTTTGCCCTACTCTCTATCCTTTTGTTTATGATCCTAAGAACAACTTTAGCTGCGTGGGATATCAAACTAATTGTCCTGTAGTCCTCACATGACGTGGCCTTTACCTTTTTCGGAATAGGAACTAAAACTGATCTCACAAAGTCTTCCGGCCAGATTCCCTCCTCATAAATACTACGGATCAGCCCATATAGACTCTTCCTCCCACATTTTCCTAAGCATTTTAAAAGTTCCACGGGAATGTTATCTACCCCCACGGCCTTATTTAGTTTCATATCCCTTAATGCCCTTTCTATCTCATTGTCTAGTATGCCTGGACCTAAGCTGTCTTCCTCTACGTCATTTTCTTTTTCAATGTCTAACTTTGCTGGTCTGAGTTCTTTACCATACAGTTCTTCTATATACTCCTTCCATCTCTCTTGGATCTTCCCTGCGTCAACTATTACCTTACCCGCCCTATCTCTAACTGTTAGCATAGCTCTTCCTTTCTTACTTCCCGATAACGATTTAACTTTGCTGTACAGCGCACCGATTTCACCCTTCCTCTGGAGACTCTCCATATCCTCGCACTGCGTCTTCCACCAGGCTTCTTTTGCTTTATTTGTTGCCCGCCTCAATTTATTGTTTAATTCTTTGTACTTCATTTTGCCTAACTCTGTATTTACATTCTTCCATTTTCGCCGCTCATCCATCTTTGTAATCATCTCATCCGTGATCCATGGTTTCCTAGTCCTTTTAGCGTTAACGGTTCCAATAGTGTCTTTTGCAGCTTTAGACAACCCCTTCTTGATCATTTCCCATTTTTCTTCGATAGTACTTAGCTCTTTACCATCCTCCATGATTTTCTCCACCGCCTGTTTGTATTCCTTCCTTTTCAACCCATTTAATGCTTCTACATTCCATTTTCTAACTCGCCGCCCCTGCCTTATCTTTTTGAAACGTACGCTACATTTCATAACAACTAAATTGTGGTCTGAGTCCGCATCCGCTCCCGGGAAGCTGTGGGAATTTATCACGCTGTTCCTAAACCTGTGTCTAACCAGGATATAATCTAGCTGATATCTTCCTGAGTCACCTGGCATTTTCCATGTATACCTGCGTCTTTTGTGGTGTCTAAACCAAGTGTTGGTGATGATTAACCCCTGTCTCCTGCAGAACTCAACTGCTTTCTCCCCGCGGCCATTCCTCGCGCCTAAACCGTAGTCCCCCACCTCATCACCATCTCTTCCTTCGCCTACCGTCGCATTCCAATCCCCCATCACTATCAAATGTTTCCCTGCAGGAACACACGCGATCATGTCCTCTAACTGATAGTATATCCTATCGACCTCTTCTTCCTTATGGTTGCTCGGTGGCATGTATACCTGAATAATAACTAAGTTCGTCGGTTCTGCTTTTATCTCCACTAGTAGTATTCTATCCGTTACCTGCTCTATGTTGACTACGCTTCTCCCTACCTCTTCATTTAATACTATGGCAACCCCTCGTTGGCTCTCGTCCCCGCCGCTGTATATTATTCTATACTTATCACTCCAGTAATCCCCGCTATCTTTCCATCTCACCTCGCATAGACCTAAAATATCTATATTTCCCCTTTCCATCTCTCGCTTAACATTCTCCAATTTCCCTGTCCTCATCATTGTCCTAACATTCCACGTTCCTATTCTAACTAATTTGGTCTTCTTCTCCTGCGTCTTCTGTCCTGCTGCTGCTGGTTTTCCCTTGCAAGGGTTTCGTGGGATGACGACCGCGGAAGCCTTGCCTCCCCCGCTGCCGGGCACGACACACGGCCGATTGGGCCGAGCCCCGTGGTTGCCAGGACTCAAAATATCTCTATTGTCCATCATATTTTTCTAGGGAATGATAATTGAGGTGGTTTCCCGTTGCCTTCCTCAATAGTGTTTTTAACGTGACACCATCACTTACTGGCCGCCCCACTGTGGTCAGACGCCATTGCAGCCGCCTCACTGAGGAACAGACGCTGCGTGGACTACCTTTCGTCTGGCTCCTAACCTTCGACCTATCTGGCATGGGTGACCCTACCAGGAGCAATTTTTATTACTCCCGCCAGCACAGCTCTAGGGGTCATCGGAACACACAAGCCCTTCCACCACGTCAAGGTTGTAGTCCGGGGAGGGCTATATATATACACACATATATATATATATATATATATATATATATATATATATATATATATATATATATATATATATATATATATATATATATATATATATATATATATATATATCTTCCCAAATAGTGAAAATCTTCCCAAAACTCAAATTCCAAGCGTGCTGGTGTCTGAATTAAGTAAATTAGAGGTTGCCAATAGTGAACTGGGTGTTTCATATATAGGATGTAAATATTTAAATATTCTTGATGCTGACTCGGAATGTTAATTCACGATTTACGTCATCTGATTGGATATCACGTTTAAACTCATTTAAATTTCATACAATGATACGCATGATTTCAATCACACTTTTAGAAAAATTGCTAAATTTTGGAAACTAGCCTTTGCCAATCCTTAATTATCGTGGTTCCTCATACTATACGTTACACTTAATACATGGGCCATTAAAAGAGCTAAGTTACAGAGATGCAACCCTACCAGCATTTCATGCACGACGATCAATTCACCGAGAGCTGCATGAAACTTTTATTTTAGCGTTCCGCTTCACATTTTTGCGACCGTAATTCAAAACATACGACTACCCATAAATTGCGCATTTAACGATATCGTAGGGGAATCTTCCAGGGATCCCGTCGCGTGATGGAAAGTCAAAGCCTCGACGATGGCCCCCTCCAGTTATGACCCCCCCCCCCCACTCAGCCCACCAGGTGGAGGAAGTATTAGCCACACACTGGCTTATTTCAAAGGACAGGAATAGCCTCCCGGAAGAATTGAATACATCAAATATATACACATGCTGCATAATTTACGGTCATCTTCCATTCCGACTTTCCTTGCAACAAAATTTTGATCTAATCAAAAGCTAATCTCGTAAGCAAATTCCCTTCTGAACGCTTTCTTCTGCATAGGAGATGGTCATTTAGCTGCTGAGGATAACTATCGAAATCTATAATGTGGGAAATGATTTGCAATAATATTAAAATCATCTATCGTAAAAAAATAATATACATTTTTATATTCTATCCTTCATTTAACACATCTTGTATAGTATGTGATGTCCTTCAGATTATATACCGTTATGTAACAAAATAATCACTAATTTTCATATTCAGTCTTATAGCTAGTTTGCTAGGGGTGTACGAAGCTTGGTTGATTAGCTCTGAATGCTTCGCTTCGATTCATAATCTGAATATAGGTCCCATGTTTGCCGGTGATGAGTAAATGCACAAAACTAAAAACGCATTTATGTCCTAATACAAGTTTGTAATGTCTAACATTTGAAGTAAGTTTTGAATGGACACAGACTAACTAATATTAATTCTAATTTTAAGCCTCATCTAACATGACACAATTAAACACCATACACTACAAAAACTCTTTTTCGACTCCGCATTTTCTACCTGGCTTCATTTTGTTCAACATGCCTTCCTTTTTCTCCCATACCTTTCCTACCTCACATACTACGATCTATCACAGTCTAAACTATCACCAAGCAAAATGCTGCACATCCACTTTCATTGCCTTTGGATTGTTTAGATTTCTCCATAGAACTCTCTCCTATGCCTCAATGTCATTTTGCCACAAACGATAAGGGATCAGAATAACGTTCATTGCCTGAATGCGGTAGGGGTAAAAATATTTGGGTCTAAATTAGTCTGATGTGTATTCAACCTCCTCTGCCACACACCCCCTAGCGGTTGCTTTTAGGGTGCTTAAATATCAAATACTTCTTTGTGTTTTCTTTCTTTCCCGTCCATTATACTGGTTCCATCCTTCTCCACCACCACATCTAATAATCCTCTATTCTATGCCCATCACCTTGTCTCAACGACTAAATTTCCATGACGTACAAAAGCACTCTCTTGTCACAAAAGTTTTGTCGCCTAACACAGTTTTTTTCTTTGTGTAATCCAGCTACTTTGACCATCTTGGTCCAGAGCACTTGAATTTTTCAATTTCATGGCTCATTCAAGGAATGTGTCGTGTTTATTGCAATTACAGTAAACAGGACAAATTATGCACATACATATCGAGGGTTCCTGCATATGCTTACTTATCTTACATTTATGGATATATTCATTATAAAATTGTACTATTTTTGCGATGGCATCTGTTATGGTTTGTTTATGATTTACTTGCTCTACAGTAATTATAAGTTTGCTGTTACATTAATGATTCTATTTTATTTACACTGATTGCATCGCTGTACATTTATTATATTTCTTGCTATTTATTCCTACACTTATTGATTATTGTTTATACTTATTACTTATACCTGTACATTGCTTATTATGATTTTTTTTAATATCTAAACTGTGGTTATAGTTGTAGCATACAAAGTTTTGTACAGAATGCCTCGTACTTTTCTGGATATTTGAGATCGAAAAAAAGTTTTATTTCATTTTGTCATGCTGAGATGGCAGCACATTTTCAACTCAAAATTAAGTTTTTAATTGATTCACTTCAAAGAGGAGCAATAATTTCACCGTCGACTACTTTCTCTAGCTATTATATAATTTACAAAGAGGAAGAGCATAATGAGTCTCATATTTCTAATGAGCATGCTTCACATAAAAGAAGACATCCAATGCATAGTATGTAAATCTTAAATTAAATGACACCTGATCCACTTGCAATAATTGCAGGCACATCTTTCAGGCCAAGACAGGTTTTAAATAAGTGTGATTGATTTCGATCCCTAATCCAACCTGATTCCCAGCACGGAGTCATATTATCAATGACACTATACAAAAGCTTCATAACCAATATAGGTAATCCAAAACCGAACACACAAAATAATTTTTTTTTGTGATGACACAACTATGACTTCCTCTCACATCTTGATCAGATTTGCCAAAAAAAGTACAGATCTCTTCGCCAAATGGGTGCATGTGAAAAATTAAATCTAATCTCGCAACATGTCAAGGAATTACATTTTGTGGCACCAAACAAAAGCCATGAATTGAAGTTGTACTGCTAACCATTAGCAACAATAACATTCCCACATTCTCATGCATTACATTTATGGGCATCAAATTAGGTAAAAAACTAAAATTTACCCTTCATTTCAGCATATTAACTAGCTGAATCAAAGCAGCAAGGAGAGCTCCCGCTCCATTATTATTTAGGAAAATCATCATATCATTGAAATCAAAAAACTCCTATATTCTTCCATCATCTGCCCTACTATCATTTAAGCCAACCTAATTTAGTCTTCCTTCTTCAAACTCTCTCACCTCACCCTCTATTCCATCAAAAGGTCCAGGTGGTTTTAAAGAAATAAACAACTCCATAATGAAGTCAGCATTTCACTCATTCTTGTTAGGTTGCTCCTGGAAGCCCAAATTGTTCACTCAAAACTAAAATAATATACAAATCCCCTTGTCAGTACCGTATGGATACTTACTTGACATAATGAAAAATATTCAATCCCTTAATTAGTTTTTCTTTTTGAAAACTGAAGTAACAATCCATTCAGCCTCGGCGAAATAAGAGCTTTTCACCGATTCATTCCTTTTTCCACAAACAACCCTATCTGAAGTAACAACCTTCCCTAAACAAAATCCCACCGTTAGGAGCCTACCTTTTAATGAATACTAAAGAAGGTAGTCAAAAACAAGTTGAATAGTGGCTAGGAAATATGAAGATGGAGATGGATTCCAGTAACTGATGATTTCAGTTATCAAGCTTTTCCTACTTAATATCAAACACAATACCTTACTTGACTACCTTCAAAGGTAGCTAGTGATTGCCTGGATGGCTTCTTTGGAAGAAAAATTAGCCTTGGATACTTCTACAGATCTATTTATGACAAAGAGTCACCAAACAGTGGCAGTCATCTTTAAAAAAAATCATGTCTACAGCCTAAAGGGATGGAGACTAGCACCATCACACATCGAATTGCTAAAATGTTTGCAGGATGACAATGTCCACACAGTTTTGTTGAAGAGAAAAGCCCTGATGAAGTAATTAAAGCCAATTTACTCAGTGTTTGCTGAGACAAAAGTATCAAGAGTACATGTTCCTGAACAATGCAAAATGGAAAGGCAAAGTTGAATGACACTTGAGTACATGCTTTTAATGAAAGGAGATCTGTCAGTCTTAGAAAACTTGTATGGACCTCACATGATGCATTTCATGAAACCACAGTCGCTACTTTGCTTGCTGCTCCCTTATCCATTGTGATTAGTAATCAAAGATGCCAAGAAAGAAAATCATAAACATTGTCGATAAAATCACTCAAACCAGAACTATAGTGGTATACCATGAAAGTAATTCAACAGTTGCAATTAGATTAAGGAAAATACAGGAGAAAATGGGCTTCCATGATAGATACAGATAATTAACAGATACAGATACATAGATACAAAACAGTCATGCGAGGTTTCCATGCATTGCACGCTTTTAAGAATGAGCCTAAAATTAATTATCTCAATACCAATTAAGAGAAATAGCCAGCGGTTTTGTTGAAGTCATGAAGCCATTTCCTGAAGCCACCGTCAAATCAATTGATGATTCCTACCCAACAACTTCAATGATTATTCCCTTCATTTATTGACTCATCTTACAATCGAAGTTTATGCTAAGAAAAATGCAGCCAGATGTCAAATAGGAGCAGAGTTTGTGAGAAGTTCAATAAAGCCATGTAGAAGAGAATTCCTGCCTACAAGGTTAATTATAATAACCAATTAACTACTTGTGTTGATCCAAGATACAAGACAAAAAATGAGTTGATTCAGACATCTTTGATGAACATGAGAAGTGAACAGCAGAAAGGAGGGTCAAGCAACCATGCCTATTCAACAAACCTTATGTATAAACCTCTCAGGTTGGCCTTTATGGGGCCCTTCTAATGAATGCATGTAGGTATTACCTTATTCAGTGTTATCGGGTGAATACATTTTTTTCATATTTATATTTTTATCACTTCTACTTCATTTATGAATAAATTGTTTTTCAATCCTACATAACTTTGTTGCATGCTAATTTGACAAAGCAGATGATTGCTTAAAAGTAACTCGATTTAACTGATTTTTGCAAAAAAAACATTACCAATATCGCTATAAGAAAATGCATAAGCTATAATTGAGCTCCACAACAATGAATATTCATTATGGTGTTTCATATTACAATAGGTTTTCCCCGAAACACATTTTATCGCACTTTGGTAAATCATTGTCATGTCAATTCTTCAAGCAGAAAGTCACTTACTCAATTCGATGATTATTTGTTGACTGGAGATTACTTAATATTTGACTATCATTCGAACTTTTGGAAATAAATTCCAGATTCGCACCCAAGTACCTATTACTACGGTAGAAAACGCATAAATAAAATCCTGCATCCAGATGTATCCGCTTTCCCACCGGTAAGGCCAGAAAAGATTTTCAAGAAGCTTCAATTAGCATATTTTTCTTTCAATAGCATCCGCGGAGGATTTGGAAAATTTGATTTTGCAAGATACGCATTAAAAATGTGTGTTAAACTGTTTAATTGCATTAATCTCCAAATTACTATTATTGCAACCTATTTCTATCCAATTATTGAAATGCCTCTTTCAGAGATTTCGCACGGCGAACGAAAAATCACAATGTTTACAACTCAAGCAAGTAAAAAGGACAAGGAAAATGTACTCAACCATGCAAATCTGCCGAAGTACTGCTTCCTTCCCATACGACATATCAAAACATTCCACGACTTTGCTTTGCTTCTCTGGATCTTCAATCCGAGTATAAATGTTTGGAATATAAGGTGATTTTCTCAGCCCTGTCACTAGTTTGCAGATCATTGACTCACTTGTTAACAGTAACGGAATGAGTATTCATGAGCGAATGGAACGGCTAGGGAGTGCAGAGGAAGGCTCACCTGCGAAATGCGGGGAATCGAGACAGGAATCTGGGATGGTATTGTTTTTCTTGTAATATGATTCGGTGCAATTAAAATTCATTCTGACGGGCAGATGATTTGTATGAACGCAGAGCGAAAGTTTGGCTAAGGAGAGTTTAGCTCGAGTTCTCTAGCACATTCTACTGGTGTAGGCTAGGACTACTATATGTGCACGAACAGCGGAGCATGAGGTATTCGTACATTTGCATGCTAATAGCTACTAACTGGTGGTAAAAGGAAGTATGACCCGCTACCAAAATAACTTACAAGCCTAGCGAAATAAAAATTTCTAATGAAAATTAGGGAGACAGATCACGATAACAACCCCGAAGATTCCAGGAGAAATTATAGATTCCTAGATCGCCTGTTTGGAGCATCTTTCCAAAAGACTGAGGGTCCATGGTTCTATAATCGGTTCATTAACTTTTTCTACGTGCAATTTTATTACTTTCTCCTTCCCACCAGCTTTGTGTTTGTCCATTTGGTGGTGCCATTTCCTTATCCTTGAGAATATGTATTCGCCGTTGGATGGATTTTCGTGTGGGAATGTAGCCATGTACCTAGTACTCTGGAAACTTAGTGCTTTATACATCTTACTTCATGTTACGTCATATGCAATCAGAAATTCCGTGTAGGTGTTTCTTTCCTTGTTCATCTGCGGTTAACCAAGGTCATAACTTGGTACTCATCTTCTAACCAAGGGAGAATACCAGATTGTTTCCTTTAGGGTCGCACATTTTTATTTGGGTGGAACAAATTTTTTTGTACTCCAGTTAACCCATTCTTCTAATATCAGAAAGTATACACATTATAACAATATAATTTAGTCAGCAGTGATAAATAGTGATTAATTTGTCATTTAGATAAGACTATGTAATCGGAGAGTGGTCACATATGAGTTGTAGAAATAAGCTAAGTGTTTCTCTATTTACAGACACCCCACAAGAATTTGGATGGGTATTGGCACTCATCATTGTCTCTATTGTATCAGCAGTGATTGGAGCTATAATAATGGTTACAGTCATTCAATGCCGCAAGTAAGTGGAAAATGAGCTAAAGAATGAAACAACCATATTTTAAAATAACTTTTCTAATGAATTTTCTTTGATTCCTTTCAGCCGGCTGAAAAATATCAGATCAAGAGGTAAGACATAGATAATTTCTCTGGAAGCGATATTATTATTGCAAAAAAATAAAATAATATTTATAAATATAAGTCAAATGCACCATTCCTAAAATTTCTGTTTATTCACTGAAGAAACTAGTATGCCAATTATTACATTTGTGACATTTGCATTAAATTCTCACATTATGCTAAAAAATTAATTGAATATTGAAATCATTGTTCTGTTTAATGGAGCAATCATGTCATCTTTTACCAGAAAAGTATTAGTATAATATCACAAAGTTAAATAGTGGCTTAAAAATGGGTATTACTCAGGATAACCGTGCATCATAGGATTGGGGTAAACTTGGCAATAAAGTTATTGAGCAAAAATTATTCCATAAAACTTGAATAAGAAGTAATCCAGGGAGTTGGAGGATAATCATGGAGGTGATAAGTCAGAAGGATGAAATATAATCCCAAGAGAATTAACATCAAAGAATAAGTGTCTGTAGGAGTTTAACTGGGAAATTATTGCATATCCTAGGGGTTAAAGTCTGGACATTTTAGTAGAAACATTAAAAAAAAGTAATTTCCCTTAAAAACATGATTAACAGTGGTCATGAAATATCAGCTCTTACCGAAAGAAGCTGCAATAATTTCATTGAAAATAAAACAGTTTCTGGTGTCACTTGGTGGAAATTCTTCAGATTGACCTTAAAATTAAACCATTGCTCTACACTTAGCCATGGACCTGATGAAGAATTAATATAGAATAATAACTGTTAGTATTGTTCACTTGCAAATTAGTATCATCAAAATAGGGCAACGAGATTAATGGCATGTATCCATTTTCTTTTAGGGGTGTGTTCACTTTGCCGTACAGTTGGGGGGTCTCCTGAGGGACAAGGAACAAATGTTGGAGCCACAGAGGTCCATGGGGATGATGCAAACAAAGGGCAAGCATATTCACGAGCATCTGCTGTTAGTTCTTTGGCTCTCCCACCAACTCCCCCAATTTCTTCCCCGCCCCAAACTTCCATTGGTCATGGCGTTTGGGCTTGGCTTACTACTCGTCGCAGTGGGCGCTACAACCATGAGCCCAGTCCCCACGTTGAAAGGTAAATAATGAAACTGAAAATGTTTTACTATTAATACATTTGAGTTCAACAATACATGAAAGTGTAGCGCACTTCTACCATAAAAAAAGAAAGAGCTTAAGTTTTCAGGATGAAATGAGTTTAAATGAGCAGCAAGGATGAACAATGTATAAGTTTGATGGGCATATGATAATAGCTCTGGCAAGCTGTGCACTAATTTTAGTTCTTATGTTATATACTGATTGTATTTCCAAGGTACAAATTTAGCTTTTAACAAAATATAATTGGTTTAATGAAATGTGAATCCCGACTTTGGAAGAATTGAACCTCTTTTCATGCACCAAGTTCTTTTATCAAACTTGATCTGTGCTCATTCATGCTTTGCTCTGTATAAGAAATTGACTATTCAAATGCAAATAAAATGCACCCTCATTAGCATGCACAAAGAAAAGTTGTGCCAGTTGGTGCAAAAGCATAGGTAATTTTTTTGAAACAAACAATTCTACTTATTAATTCAATTCTATATAATAACTGACCATCTGGGGTTCAAATAATATTCAGTATTGAATGTTAACGTATGTAGTTCAAACCTTCACATATAAGAAGTGGGTGATTTTTTAACCCTAAATTTGGAAAAAAAGGTCTTATTTGTTTCAAGTGTGGTGATTCACCTCAGTAACTTGGGGGGAAGGGATCTTTGACAAGATTCCTGTGCACCTAAGACCACTTAAGTTTAATAAATCACCTCACCCTTCAATAAATTACCTCACACATGAGGCCGATGGAACACAGACAAGAACACCACGCTAGATGTATGGAGTTGACAAATTCACCCTCAGTCCAGACCTAAAGTTCCTTAAGAAGCCATAAACTAATTGACATAAGTAAAATACCATATGCAATCTATGAAATGAATTTAACATTTTAGTAATCTGGTAATCTTCACTGAATATTTACAATAGCAAAAACATTATTTTTCATGAGATGAGGTGACATCAATTTTAGTGATGATTAAATGAATGAATCCAGAGGATATATATAAAACCCACTGAAATAAGAACCGAGCATGTGTCCTTTCATTATAAACTGTTCGTAGATCACAGTTCTAATTAAGAAAATATTATTTCCACTCTAGGCGCCACCACTATACTCCAGAGAATCACTACACATTATCATCCACTGGAAGAGCGCCTCCCATGACACCAGTTGGTGTCAGCAGTATTGCAGAGGAAGCCCTTTATGCCGAATTAGATCCCAGGGATGAGGATGGAGGAGAGGCCATTCCATCACCAGAATATGAAGATCCCTCCTATCAAAACATGGCTTACCAGGGTTCAGTGATGGATCCGTTGACTTGCCGTCTCTCTGCTTCTTCCCCCCTCAGTAGCAGCAGTGCGTATTACTCGGACCTGTCAACAAGTGCACAGGCACCCAATGGCTGGGAGGCCACATATGAAGCCGTGGATGCAGAACCAAGGCTAGAAGTACCTCCAAATGCAGTTGCAGTCAGACCCAATAATCATGGGATTGAGATGACAATACCACCCGAGACAGTGAACAGTGCAGTGGGAGTGGTGCTTTGTCCAGAGGGTGAGGAGGAAGAGCATGTCATGTGCAACAACAGACATCACCTTTGTTCCTTGCCTGGGACGAAAACGGTTCCTTCAGACTATGTGTAAAAGTGTGTGTTAAGACAGGTGGTGAGACATTCAAATATGCCTACCATCACCTCTATGAGGACTTGCCATGTGATCAACTGTAAATTATAGCCATTTTTTTTTTCAAGGACTGATTACACATCCTGCAATAAGTATTGTACAGATGGGTATTGTATTTATGTGTGTAGGAAATAGAACAAATTTATGAGGAAAGACTATAAGCCAGACATTGTTATCATTATAACCAGTTAATAAAAAAGGATTATCAAATCATTAAGATCATGGTCAAAAGCTGAATTATTAAAACCTAAGGAAACACAATAAGGGTTGAGGTAAGTGTAATACAAGTATAAGTGCATGGGCAATGGAATATACGTAGGTAACACTTTGGCACTTACTAAGGGACATGTTTGACCCCAACATGGTTTATGAAAACCTAGAGATGTCACTCCATCCAATTGGGGCTCTTTCTAATCTCGTGAAGGCAATCCTCACACTCGGGTATCTCCAAAGAGAATGACCCATTTGAGAGCGAGAGAAAAAGTCTGGCAAATACTAAAGAAAGAATCCATATTTTCTCTTTATCTTGGTTGTCACATTACTCAAGCATTCAATATCCTATTTATGTACATAAGGTGATGGTCCTCAGCTAAATTAGAAAAGATAATAATACTGTATCAGTCGAATGGGTAGCATGTTTACTATCTAAACTTAAGGTCAGTTACTTAAATCTCCACCTCCGGATATTGTGTAGCAATATTGTGAATGGATATTTTTGAATCAGGTACGTGGAATGTGAGATAAAACACAGTCCATGGAGCAAACCAAAAATTAGATGACCACTATGAGCCACAAATAGGCTGCATAACATGTTAAAATGTATATCCAATAGTTAACCAATATTTTACTTCTGATTTGGTATGCTAAAAATTGAGAAACAAACACTAAGATCAAATGTAAATATTAAAACTTGCCATTCAATTTTTATGTCAAAATAATTGGTAGACGTCACAATTTTCCATAGGGTACATTGGTTAAATTGATTGGTGCTATGTCACTTAACCAATAAGATTCACATGTCCCACCAAATTCCTTCAAATATATTAATATTCTACCTAGCCAAAGTGATCCCAATTCTCCTTTAACGCTGAACATGAAGCAAATAAGTTATTAGAGGTTATTAGTTTGCAATGATAAAGAACTGGGTTCAGCAAGCAACACACACATGAGACTAAAAAGAGCAGCAGTTGATGAGTTTTTATGGCAGCAGGAAATGAAAAATGAAATTGGTTATGAATTTTCAAGTAGTAAAAATTGAAAACTAATTGGACTCCTGCTTCAAATGGTCATTATCGCATTAGCGCTAACTTCTTCAGATAGAGAGTATACAAATTTACAGGGCAGTATCTGAAAAAGCAGATGGAAAGGATATATTGATGCAGTAAAGTATAGATTCATGTGTGATGTGGAGGAACTGTTCCATAATAACGAAGACAAAAACTCTTGAAATTTTCCAATTAAAAAAGATTTTTGACTAATTTCGATGATACATCATTTTCAGTTCATAACTTGAAAATGATAAATTACATCAAAACTAACCCAAAATACATCTTTATTAAGTCAAAAATTGCAAGAGTTTTCATTTCTGTTATTGTTGACAAGGCCATGCTTTGAGGGAGAATGTTGGGTAGGAGGAGGCATTTTTTTTATTATTAAGAATGATAAAGGCAGGAAGAAGATCTAAAAAAAGAATGACACATCTTGAGTAGAGCTGTGCTAGGCATAATTGACATACAGTCCACAGGGATGTATGCTGACCTTAAATGACTCTCCTTGTCCTACCTATCATTTATTCTGTTGACTGTGATGACGGAAGTGAAATACCATGGCTTGGCATACGATTGTATTTACAGGGTGCCCAGCAGTTAGATGGTTTCTGATTGCATGTATTTTTTTCAGGTTTTCAAGGATGAAAATCTATTTTTCAATTTCGTTACTTGTATACTACCTCGCTTCCTTTGCATAATCTAAGTGACCCTACTGTATTAACATTAGCAGATATTTCAGCATTTTTCCCTCATTGCATATACATTCATGAGTACATAAATAATTGATGAAAAAATACAAAAAATTTGATGGCGCACCTAAATAATAACCTTTCAAACAGTAGAAAGGTTATCAAGTCCAAATTGTCACTTTTGACCACAGTAAGCATCTACATGAATGCTATCCATACCATGTCACCTTTTTGTGTTTTCATTGCTAACATTCAGGAAATACAAATGTAAATGAAAACTAATGCAAGCTCATTACAGCTTTGAATAGAAAATCATCATGATCCAGCTAGGAATGAGTATTATTTCTTGATTATCTGCAAACCTAACCTAGTTATCTTGGCACTTACTTTTATTCTTGAGTCAAGTCCTTCCTGTGATACCATTAACATTTCCTCAACATAAACATATGCTGAAAAGAACTAGTGATAACAGGCAACCCAGACTGGCAAACACTGCATTCTCAAAATTCAGGAGGCAGACAAAGAAAACCTCCAGACATTCAATGTTCCTTAAAACTCTTTAGTCTCAACAGTTTAGTGGCATCATGCATTTCTCTTCCCTTCTTAACCCAAACTGATTTTTGCCTAGTTAGTAGAATTTTACTATATTGTTACGTAGGCCTCAATTAATGATTCACGGAATTACCATAGCTCTATGTGAAATTGAGCTCAACATCCTTTAGTCCTTACAACTACCTTCTAGTTTTTCAGATGCAGATTCAAATGGATGAGGAAATCGAGCCAAATTCCTTCTTCATAAATACTACATAAGTTCCAAGAATCCTTTCAATTATTCACTAATTCTGTTCATCCATAAATTTGGGTAAATCTCTCCCGTGGACTATGATGTTGATGTGATGGACAGTCTTGAGCATTCTGTTGATCCCTAGAGCTTCAGAGGCAGGAGCAAATAAAAAGTGTAGGTTATACCAGATAGGTCGAAGGGTAAGAGCAAGATAAAATATAATCCACTCAACGTCCATTCCCTTGCAAGACAGCTGCAGAGACATCTGAGACTACTTGGCTGGCCACATTAAAAACACTTCTGAGGAAGGCAATAGGAAAACATCTCAATTATCATTCCTATGGTAAATATGGATGAAAACAATGAATCCTGGCAACTATGGGATTCAGCCCACTGAGACAGAGGTTGTGCCCAGCAGAAGGGGAGGCAAAGCCTCCATGATTATCTCGATAAAAAATACTCCACAACCACACTGAAATCAGAGGAAAAGGACATTCAGAGTTGAACTGATATGGTTGGGATAGGAACATGGGATGCTAAGACAATTAGGACAGGGAGCCTAGAAAACAATAGAAGAGAAATGGAGAAAGAGTATAGAGATGCTAGGTTTATGTGAGGTGAGATGGAGACACAGCAGGGATTCCTGGAGAGTTAGTTACACGGAACATTATAGTAGGGTGATGAATAGAGAGCATGTGTATGATTCCGTCAGTTGATGTAAAAGCAAACTTTATCATTGTAGAGGTAATCTGCTAAATATACAAGACTCAATCACTGGGAGGTAGAAGTAGATACTGTACAATCATTTTGAAAAAATAATTAGAAATTTACCAGGAAGGAAGCACCTAAAACTAATGGGGCATTGGAACTCAGTGCAAGGCAAAAGGAGGAATGAAAGAAAGGTAAGGAAATATGACACATGAATCAGAAATGATTCCAAAGATATAATAACCAGAAAAACATCATGGATGAAGATAGGGTAGTCAATAAGCATCGATCAGATTTGAACCCAGGACCTTCCAGTCTGTAGTCAGACTTTATCCACCCATCCATACCCCAACAAAAATATATGAAATCAAATCACTTAAATATGAAAGGGATTTCTTCAATGATTGAATTAAAAATAAATAAAATCCAATTATCCGTTAATTATCTTTATTCACAATAAATATATACTGACAGCCAACATAACCGTTCATCCACTTCAGCAGTTTAATCTTTATCAATTGCTTTCAGTTTTTCAACAAGATTGCAATGAACCAAAAGCAAGGATTTTTTTTATCAATTGATAATCTAAGACACAAATGGTCATCCAAAAAGACAAATTTTGAATTTCAGCACTTAAAAAGACAAAAGTATGCGCGAAGGACCAAAATGAACTGATGACATTATTTACATGCAATTTATTTTGCCATTTTATAACAACTATTGCCTATCATTTTCTTAAAGACCAAGAGGGAAAAGCACCTTACAAACCCCATTTTCCAAACTTGGGGGTGAAGCAAGCTTTGCTCTTAGATTTTAGGAGGGAAGACTTTTCAAAAAGTACAGAAGAGAAAAAATGCATTATGCGAGGCAACTTTGTGCCCAGAAAATAAAAAGGGTTAACATTACAAAAGAGAGTGACGAGAATAAAAAAGAAATGGGTAGGGAGGGAGAGAAAGAGGGAGCCACGAGCTCACAAGTTTTAGACATAAAAGATAAAAAGGCGAGTGAGCCCGACCAAAATACACAACCAAAGACGATTTTTTTCATTGTCCAAGTCAAAGCGGGTCATCTTCAGACACACAGCACAACCTGTAGATGAATTATTAATAGAGCAAGGGGATCATGAAAGAGAGATGAGATTAAGGCTAGCAATTGATAGAATGGCACAACAAACCCGGACAACGATCACACACACACTCCCTGCCAAGAATCATCACCTAGGCTTTAATAAACAGTTCGACACACATGCACACCTGCCAAATCCTTTGATCAAGCCCGAAGTGACATTAACTGGCTGTTGCACACACGAGCCAGAGCTTGTGCAGAGGTGGCAAAGGAACCAGTTCTTCACAGCCCCACTCTTCCCCCACTGGTTGAAGTGCCCACCAATGGTCCCCCTCCTCCCCGATTGACAAATTTGGCCGGCTCTATGCACAACACACAAATGGCAGGATGCTCAATCTACCTCACAATCATCTTTGCGCATGTTATGCTCAAGTGAATCCACAGTAGGTAAGGCAGGGGAGGGCTTAGTGTCCAGGTAGATTTTAAGGGCTCGCTCTTTGCGTGGTGAGTATGACATGGTCATGGGAGATCCAAGCACTCCGAGGCCTTTGGTTGAACGTGAGGCCAATGACGGCCTCTCGTCTGGGGATGGCTTCCTCAGCTGATCTGCAGAATCCCTGTACATAATAACAGACATTCAGTTACAATAATTTTCAAACTTAATTTCTATGAATTAAATAATATCCATTTCCTGAGATATTTATAAAAGGTTTGTGCAATTTATTTCGAATATGAAAACTGATTGATATGTGAGAAAAATATTAAAATTTTTCCACTTCTAATCCTATCAATTTCCTATCCTTTCCATTGTCTTTAACGCCTTCTGTCATCTACTGCTATGGGACTTGTTTAACTACTCTTACTAACGGGGAGACTTCATGAAATAGTCGACTATCATTAGGATGTTCCTTGGTACATTTTCCTTGCTCACATCATTCCATTCCTTCAGGTACTGGTCTCAACCTATTTAAATATTATGGTTACCTCTCTTGTATGGTAGATGAAAGATTACGATTTGAACATGCTTAAGTGGTCATCCAAGTAGTACGTCAACAAAAAATGTAAAAAGGTACTATCTATTATGTGCCTTAAAATATTTTATATTGGCTAAGATATGTAAAAAATGGCAGCAATATGAAAGTTTAAAGGAAATAATGGAGGAACCTAGGAGTACTCTACTTCATTTTATGTGATGCCACCTCAACATACATTTGGCATAATCACAAGTATTTTCTATTACTAGAAGTGACATGAGTGCTGGAAAATCAACCAGGGAGAAATACATTATTTAAAGGTAAATTTTTAAACTAAAGCATTAACTGCTCTGACAAGAGGTTGCAAATTCTCATATGAAATGTATGAAGAAATAGGGTAGTTCTTATGATCATAATATTTTGAGATTCATTTGAAAATTTATTGCTTATTTGTGATAACAACGCAGGACTTGCATAAGCTCCAAACCTTTTTAGATGCTACTTTCAATATCAAAATATGTGCAGTTTAGTAAATAGTAAATGGCAATGTTTTTCAGACATCTGTCACAACTTTAATTGGTTATTATTTTGGACAATGTAATGACAAAAAAGTATCTATTTGATAAATATTCCATTTTTTCATGAAATATTACTTTAAATCATATAATTATAATGTTCACAGGAATTCCCCAAAATGAGAGTTCAGCACAGAGCGTTGCATGGAATTGCATGGAATCCATCAGCTAAGAATGCATTGATGGTTGTAAAGAACATTAATGGTTAACTTTTTTACTGATATTGAATCTAAAAGCTGTACATGTAGATCTAATTTCCAAATGAGCATTTGCACTTTCAGTATTTAACAAAAATTTACAAGCACAAATTTTCAGCAAAAGAAATTTTTTATTTACATTTATTACTATGCATGTATCAACAAACTACTCTTTATATTCTATATTTCTTCATGAATTGGGAGATATTTAATTCGTACATCAACTCATGCTTTCAAAACATATTTACCTCTCAATATTAATTTTATTTGACCCTCGATTTTACACATTTTTTAGTGGTCCTTCAAAATAATTATTAATTTGAAGTTTCACTGTACTATGCCTATTATTCCAATGCACCTTAAGTTTCCCTAGAAGGACAGCTCAAAAACCTTAACCATAATTTATTCCTTCAATTATGGCATCATAAATGGTAAAAAAAGTTGCAACTTCTTCCTCAAAGTTTGAGGGATACAAGACTGACTCATTACGTATCACATATGATTGCTTAAGTCAAATTCACATCCCTGCAAAAAAATCTCACCTGGAGACAAAGAAACATGTCAGAGGAAAAATTTCAACAGGAGCATTAAATATACTTTAGCATGTTCACTTACTGGCAAATTTCAAGCTATCATTACACTAAATCCCAAACTCCTCAGCAATCTTATTAAATCGCATATAATCATTCAGTGATCCCAATGTTAGTAGGGAATGTAAAGATCCGTGGAATTTATAAGGGTTGATTATATTTATCACATTACAAGCTTTGCACATACATGATATCTGGGAATGTTAGTTTTAAGCCACAAGTTTCAAGGCACAAGATGGTGATCTCTGAAAATCACAATGGAATTAAAAACCTTAGTTTAAATTTTACCTGTAGACTATGCATGATCCATCATCAGAGATTGTAAATGGGTCATCTGATAGTGATGTAGTCTTCTGATTGTCCCATTCCATGTCCGAATGGACTGAGAGAATTGGCATTAAGTAGGGGAACTGTGCATCAGCAGGTGCTATTTCTAACCTCTCAAGAGGAATGCCACTTATTTTAGATAACTGAAAATGAAAATAAGCATTAATTACAGGAAATAAAATTTTATGAGGAAGAAATTTATTATTTTGTTTTATGATCTTGTACATACATTTACACCTTTAATAATACAGTCTTAATGAGAAATTAGTTTTATCTTACTTCTTAATACTTGATGGAGAGTATGACACTATAAAATCTGAAAAATACCACCAAATACCAAATTCAATAAATAAATTTAGAATTTTTAAGAAGATAACACACATATCTCTTAGACTTAATAGAAACCCTTCTGTGGAAATAGTTCATCAAAAGGTTATTCTTAAGCAATTATAGAACAAATATCCTTAATTGAGGTGGTTTCCCATTGCCTTCATCAATAGTGCTTTTAATGTGACACTATCCCTCAATGGCTGCCCTACTAGGGGGGTCAGATGTCTATGACTACCTCTCATTTGGCTCTTACCCTTTGATCTATCTGGCATGGGTGACCCTACCAGGAGTAAATACCATTGTTCCAGCCAGCACAGTTTTAGAGGCCATTAGAACCTTCAAGCACTACCACCATTTCAAGGTTGTAGTCTATGGGATGGGTAAAGGTGGTTGTTAGGGAAAAATTACATATATGTGATATGACTTCTTAAAATCACAAAATCAACTGCATTCACTATGACATTTAATATAACTTATCATCGATGAAAATTTTAGTTGTGTGATCAAAGATTTATTTTAAATAACCCATTCTACTCTGATAAGCTTTGGAAGCATTTTTTCAACTCAAATGTCTTATAGCTAGTGAAAATTTTAAAATTGTCATAATGTAAAATATATCTTACATGTGTGTGAGAAGTAAAAGCTTCACTCAGTGCAAAAAAACCAATTCCTTAGGAAAAGACATTTTGCGAAAGAAAATATTTTTTCCTAAGAGTTTTTTTCTACCACAAAACTTAGTCCATGGTCCTGCAAGCCTATTTTATCTTATTTATTTTCTTCCCTAAGACAACATTATAAGGCTACACCATTTTTTATGACAGAGTTTAAAACATCCAATATTTATTCTACAATTGTGGTGATATTTATTAAATAGATTTTGTATGAAATTCAAATGACTTGCACCTTCAACTAATGTTTCAACAATGCTAAGGTGTTCAAGGGGGTTTGCAGAGATGGTGGAATAGGCAGTTTGCATTGTCAAAAATGGGTTGAAATTATATCATGTTAAGTCATAATATACATGGTCATGTGAAAATGTTTTCAATAATAAAGAGATTGAAAAATGTCAAAAAGTAACTGAAAATGATTCCTTGAATGTTAAATCATTGAATAAATTAATGGAATCAATCCATTAAAATGTTTAATAACTGGGGTAATATACTTTACTAGTTCAGACAATTTTTTTGCCATTAATGCTCTCCATGGGTATTCCTTTTCCCTTCTTAATCAGCAACCTGATTTTAGCAAGCATTACCATTATGTACCATCACTGGGTGCATCTATGCTAACATTTGACTAGTTCAGCAGGCACCGATCAACAATGTATTCTCCAACAAGCTATCAAGCCCTCACAAATTACAATTACCTTTTTGACCTCTCCTTTTTGTTCATTCCTCTACTTATCTCTTGGCACTTAACAATTAATGGCCATTAACAACCCAGCTGTTTCATCTATCATAAGATTAAGCAGCTGGTATTTCTGTCTATTTTACATCACCATATCATTTAGTTTGCATTAGACATTTTCATTTAAGAATAAAAATGTATCCATATTGTCAGTATTGTGAGTATGCCATTAAAAATGTTGGTTCTCCAAGTTATCTCTCACTACTATTAGAGAACTTAGAATAAGCCAAATTACCTTTTCCTTGAGTTCCTGAACATTGGCATCATTGATGACCACCTCTTGGAGGTTTCCAAGTTCCAGCTTGTCTGGATACCACCGGCGAATAAATAGGCATAGCTGACTTGTGTTAGTTTTAGGCTCGTATTGAATATCTTCTTCTTTAGTGGGTGCAGATGCATCTTTATCACCTTCCTCACTCTTAGGTTTTTCATTCTGTACAGGGGGTAGTTCTTGGACAAACATTTCCCAACCTGACACTAAGTCCTCAAACTTTTGATTATCTATATACACCCTCCCCGGACTCTTCCACATCTTCTTCCGAAGACGACACCTGTAAGGGAGACATAATAATTTGGACATATTGCCTCAAACATGACATCATGTAATTTTACTTGCCCAGCCAAAATAACAATAAGTTTAATGCAATGAATTAATTTTCCCAAACATCAACAGAGAATAAATTATTTTACACACTTGAAGCATGGATTAAAGTAAGCAACTGCATATTATTTTCCCCAACTTACCTATTAAGTGGTATATCAATGGACAGTTTCTTTTTTATCTCTGCCAATATTTCTCGCTTGGCTGAAAGGACTGTTTGACCTTTTGACAGGACAAACTCACACAGGAACTTGGTATGCTATAAATTAAAATCAATAAATAGTATTACATTAGAAAATGTCCTCTAAAATATTTCATTTAAGCACGCATGCAAACAAGAAAAAGCTTTCACATGAAAGTATTAATGGAGAACAAGCTAAAAATGTTGTAAGTCTAAGGTCTAACTTTGAAAATGAGTAGCCTATTCATTTAGAGAGAGCAAGAGCCAGCCACTAAAACAATGACTTCACATACAAATGCATCTAATAGCTTGTCCTGCATTTTACCATAATTTCTGGCACATAAGATCCACTTTTTTATACATCAAAATGTGCTCTAAAATTAGCTCGTGTCATATGGGCCAAGGGTACATGGGTATAATTTTGACCTGTTAGGACAAGCCGATTCTCCAGAAAAACACTATTAAGCATTTTTATCTGCATCAAACATAGTAAATGGTTGCCGCCATTACAAATGTCGATAATACCACTGTTTTGAGTCGGTAGTAAGTAACAGAGTTTTGATATTTCCTTGAAAGTACTTTCTAAATAATTCGCAAATAAATCATAAATGTATACACTGAAGTAAGTTTGGTTACATTTAAAATGTGTTGCTGCTGTGAAACTTAATATGCATCGGGTTAATGGGGATGTCACCCCTCTACTAATACATACATACAATACACATCTCCTGATAAACTCAAGAGTACAGGAATTTAACCTGAAGTAATATAAAAGTGTACCATAAAAGACCTGGGAAATATTTGCTTTTACTACCAATTTTGATAATATCATTATTAACAGAAAGTAAGCGTCAAATAAAAGTTAAAATGATAATAACTTCTCATAGGATCTTAATAAAGAAGACCCTATAGCTAGATCTACAGGTATGTATTTATATGATCATATAACTAATGCATTAGCACTTTTCCCTTTAATTGTTAGGGTAGCATTGCATTAAAATAATTCTATAATATGATTTGCGGATAGGATATATACTACTACTTTAATATTACACCTCGAACCCCAATAGCCGAGGCAATACTCTTGTAAGACTTGTTACTGTGCTCTATTAGAATTTTGGAAAAAAAAGGGGTTCATGCACATGGGAAAATACAGCATATTTTTATATAATGTTTCTAATTAATTTAACTCTAATTCATTCTAAGCTAGATAAAAAAAGCAAAAGCATATTAATCAGTCGAAATAAAACTCTAAAAGTCTAAATTAATAATGTTAACACCAAACATGGGAAAATTGCATAGGGATTTAGAGGGAGTCAAATATCACAACAGGAATCAAATTATGCATTATTTGGTCTCTGGTATGAGATTTAGTTCCCAGTAAATCACTCGGTAATCCCTCTTCTTTTTTCACATTAGTTTTAATATAAATACAGCCATAGGATTTTATTACTGATTAATTTGGTTGCGGCCATAGAGCTCTAACAATATAATGAGTTTAGGGATATTAATAAAAAAAACCTATATTAATCCCCGAGGGAATCCAGTACCTCAATTTCATTGATGTTAAGCATGTGGACTTTTCCAAGATACTCTCCTTTCCGAAGGACTCTTCCAAGCCTGATTAGAATTTGATCACCATCCTGAAATAGCGTGAGGAGACCACCAACTCGATTGCACTCAAACTCTTGGTTCCCCATAATCCTACTCAACTTGAAGTAGTCTACAGGAACTCCAACGTAAGGCTCCAATTCAAGTTTAAGTGCATTCAACACCATTCGCTTGTCTACCTGGACTTTCAGCACTGTAAGAATGAAACAATACTTACTTTGTAGCACAAATTTATAAATTAATAGAAATAAAATCAAATTAAATTATACACCTCAAAAATGTATTCATTGTACCATACTTCCGTTACCTCTATTGATATAACAATATTAATCCAAAATTGTTGTACTCATGACAATGAGTCCATGCTATTTTGAATTTTCCTTATAACATAATGAAACATGACTAATGCAGTCAACTGTAACTTTATAACTTCTATAGTGCCATTGGGGGTTTGATGACCTAGCTTGGAAACCAGCAACCTTATAGCTTCTGTTTTTGGTTGGGATGTGCTGTATGATTATTAAATCTAGATGAGAATATACAGCTATAATCAACACCATTAGGTTAATTAAGTAATGCTAGGTAATTAATAATCGATCAAAACATCGTACTGTCCACCCAAAATATCACCTAACACTTGGTGTCCCAGACATCTTTAAAAATTTATCACGAGTATCCGGTCACTTTGACCTAAGTCACAGAGCAATGCGGGTGTGGGTGCAAAATTCAAATTTTCAGCAATCTCCCTGTTGTGATGTAGGTATGGACTTCATATCACTAGTCCTAGTGATATGAAACTACTTAGTACTGAAGTCCAAGAACTGACTGTAATGAGAACCAGGTACCAGAAACAACCCATCTTCAAATTAAAATAATAATGAAAACCTCAAATTAAAGTTTCTACCAGAAAACAGCATTATCCGAGCAGAATTAGAAACTTTGATTTTCACTTTATGTTGCTACCAAGTCTTAGGTGATGACCCTAGGCAGTCGCACTTTAAAAATGCAATCCATGGTTGTGTTTTTCTGGTGACAGGTGATTCGTGGAAAACTAAATTGTCCCCCATGGAAATAAAATGCTCCTCTCCCCTACTCTGAATGTTTGAGTTTTGAGCTGTTGCAAAAATCTGAACAGATGTATAGCAGGGAAGTTGATAACAACAAAATAAACCACCTTTGTTCAATGATAAATTAATGGTAGTTAAAATTTTACCTGAATTTCATATGCCTACAAGTAGTTGCAAATCAAATTATGAAAAAGAGTGACTTGTACTTGTTTAAGGATTTACCTTTATATAACATGAATATATAAAAAGAATTATTAATCCATTACGATAAAATGAATATTTTGAATGTTATTCAATATCCGATATTAAAATACATTTTATGTCCTTCTAAGCTAAACATGGAAGGTGATATTTTATTTTAATCTAGGTATCTAGATGTCAATGGTTAAACTAAAAAAAAAAGTTGGCAGAAGATAAGTAATCGAAGCAAAATTAACCAGCTACTTAATTTAGAACCATTACCAAGAATCAGAACCAAAGCTCTGATGTGAATGAAAAGAATTTGAATCAAATTATCACTACTCAAAACTAAAACTATAGGAATTGGGCAATTGACATTTATCTACGTACTTACTTAGTCGCAAAGATGAAGCTAATTAATTTTCATTATAATGTCACTTGTTGAAAATCACAAGTAAGATCCCAGATTTTAATAAAGATAACTGGCACAGATTGGTCATTCTAGAATCACAATTTTGAATGTTTATTATCCGAGAATGCATTTTTCCTACAATGCTACAAGTGGAGTCTACCTTCTGCGGCTTATGGATAGTTTCTATAGCGATAATAGACAATCCACTGGAGAAAATTAGAAGCCATCTCATCCAAGTTAAGGACCATCTGGGACTGAAAAACTCCAAGAGTTTACCACATCCCAGGTGAGTGCCAAGAAGCTTGAATTGCAGAGACAAGCTGCATGTTAGAAACCAGAATAAAGGACCACAGGAGATGCATTAGAATGAGTTATCCAGACAAATCAGCCATTGCAGAACATGGCTTTAATCAAGACCATCGAATTCTCTTTAATGATGCAAAACTTTTTAGCATGGCAAATGGCTACTGGGACCATCCCACAAGAGCGGTGATAAACATCCATTGCAATAAAATAAACTTCAACAAGATAGATAAAGGATATGCTCTCAGCCAAGCAAAGAAACCGTAACTCCAGAAAATAAGGAAAGCAAAAAGGAGAGAGAATGTAAGCAAGAGCCAATCAGTAGTGACCTCAGTCCAAACAGAGGATATATGTACATATAAGAATGGCAAAATGATACAGTATCAATGCCCTGAGAACAATGATAGAGTTACTCATCAAAATGTCAGCAGTTGGAGTAAAACCCTGTAGTAAAACCAATGATGTCCCTAACCTGGAGTAAAACCAATGATGAATTTACTGCCTTTTCTTATGTGTATCTCCTACAGGAAAGTCCTTCTCTTACCAACTTAAAATTTTAACTTGGAATAGAAACAAATTTGAATCAACAGCATTCATCCTAGGTATCACACAATACTAGCAATCTGTAGTACATAAAACCACATAATTTCAAACGATGAAAATCAGTAAGTCATGTTTTGCTCTCTACATTCAGATTGGGTAGAGAGGATTAGAGAGAATGCAAACACTTATCTTCCTCGAGGACTTATCTTGCCTCAGAACAACATTTCCAAAGTATTTCATATGATTTCAAAAAACTTAAAAAAACCCACCTATAACATCTCCAACTCTTAATCTTTAGCGCGGAACGTAGATCCACAAATGTGTTTCCTTAGTTTTGTGGGGATGACACTAACAAGGCTTTCCGAACACTTCATAAGTACACTTTGGGTCAAAGAAACCCGTTGCCAGGATTAACTTTCAAACCCAGGAAACCAGTTTCCATCAGTTCTCCAAAGAGTCCTTTAAGGAGTGATGCTGACTAAAATATTGAACCATAATTTTTAAAAGACTGCTGAATAATAGGAGGGATTTTCAATTAAGAGATCAAAATTTTTCTCTTGCATAATTTATTGTGCAAAAATTTAATATTGTAACACAGTTGACTTAATGTGTCACCTACATGCGGTACACCTTGCATTAATTTGAGTCCAGTAATGTATCAGCAGCTGATAGAAGCTGAACATTTCAACTTGCAATGGCTGCTGCTGATGCAATACTGAAGTCAAATCAATGAAACTAGTCCTAATATACACTGCACATTAAGCTAATAATAAAATATGAAATTAAAATTTTGAACAATAAATTATGCAAATAACAAAGTCTATGATAAATATTTACTGAACAGTCTTCATATCAACATATCATACTTGGTCCCACTAAAATATGCATCACTCTTAAGCTAGAGTTTGGGTCACATTGCGACCTATGTCAACTTATTTTTTTTTCTGTTTTCTTCTTTTAACACTGTAATACAACACCATTACAATATTAATGAATAAGGGTCAAGGATTGTCCGATAGGTTCTAAAGTTGCTGGTTAAGTTCATGGAAGACTTTTAAAAGCTGGGGATATTATGTGGGCTAGTATAATATGAAATCATTAGATTTTCTAAATGTATTCATAAAATGGAATATTTTTACTCACTGGAAAATTGCAAGTCATGTTCATCGTTTCACTCTTTCACAATATCTAGTAAATTCAATGGCTTCATGGCTGATACCAATGATTTAGCATTAGAATCGAGTAAAATTTCATTACAACTAGTTTTGTAAGAATGAGTTTATACTTCGTTATTGCGTTTAAATGTTACAGGAATTATGCATATTAGATTAATTTTATTCCCTAATGTTTTTACAGCTATATTGCCAAGATAATTTAATTTCTAGGCCTTCCAATACTCACTTTTATGATTGGAACCATTATCTGCCAATGGAGTAGCCTTAAAGAAGAATTTGGATAACAGTGAAGATGTTTCCATCTTTGAGCTTGAGCTGCTTTGCACGTCAACTTCATCCCAGTTCTCCTCAGGCATGTGATATGCATCTTCCCCATCCATATCCTTAAGGATTGAAATCACAATTAGAATAATCAGAAAAATCCTCAATCCACCCTATCCACGCATGCTATGTTAAATACTTGAGAATAAAAATGAACAATTTATTTATTTAAATACTGATAAAAAATGTGGTTGATAATCATGTGGAATCAAGAGTAAAATCAATATAAATAACGCCATACAATGACTTAACTTTGCTTGGATTCAAAGCATGACAGTCCACAATTTAATATGCATTTTTAAGAGGATATGTGCCTGCTAGCATCTACAACTTATTATTGCAAAATAATAACCATATAGTATATGAACGTAAACAATGATTGATAGAATACATTCATTCCATAGGCAAGAGCCCCAAGTTCATGTACAAAATATGGAATACTATTTAGAGAAGAAAAAAACTGAGGAAAAAAGAAATCAAAATTTTGTATACTCATTTATCATACAGGATGCATCCTCTATACTCCTCCTTAGTTACCATTTAATAAAGCATGAAAATGTATGTTTAATTTGATGCATATGGAGCTCTAAAATAATAAATAAGATATTATTCTATAAGTGGGTTGTTCAATAATTGCTTGGAAAATCCAAGATATGGCACTCGTAGTATTGGGAAAGGTTTGCTTTTAATAAGTTTTATGTCCCACCAGACTGCTGTTTAGTTTCAGCTATATCCATGATGTAGTTTCATTTTCATAGTCAATTGAAGTAACAAACTTTGGCTTATTTAAAAAGATTGAGAAAAAATGAGTTTAGTGTGGTGATTAAAAACTTTCATATGAAAGGAATCCAAAATATGGTTTAGAGTGATTGATGGATCATAGTTTGCAAAACAGTTGAGGCAATAAGCATATTACACGGTAATACGGTGTTTCTAATTTTGCATGAAAAGTTGGGTGAGAAAAAATCCCAGCAATAAAGATGCTACATTTGCTCTTTGTGTAGAAATAATACAAGCGAGGGGTCAATTCGGAGGCTGGTTTGGCATTTTTCCATCACAATCCTGATGACTATTTGCATTGATAGAAAACCGTGGATGAAACATGAATGCATAACTACACTTGAGAGATAAAGTACGGTCAAAGCAGTGGGCTTCCGCCCCTGAAGAAAGCGAAGATAGTTAAATCAGATGACAAGGTGATGGCCATGGTTTTTTGCGATGTAGGTCAAATCAATTACATGCAAATAAGACAAATGGAGATAGTTATGCATCATTATTGCACTTGTTGAATGCAGAAATCAAGAAAAAAGTCCTGATTTGAGAAGAATTAAATTTTCTTCCATCAAGACAAAGCACAGGTGTACATTTACACCGTCTTGAATGCAAAAATTATGGAATTAAAGTTTGAATTATTACAACACTCACTGGATTCACCAGATTTGGGCCCCTATACCTTTTTCCAAACTTGACAAAATGGCTCAGTATCAAATGATTTAAGTCGAACGAGGCCATCTTCAATTCACGTCATCAAGTCATCTGATGCTAGCTTTCACAACATGTGAAAACCTAAGCAAAATGTAAATACCCAATCTTAAAATTTTAATAATCTAATATACAGGGGAATAATGAATGATAAGCCTGAAGTCTGTGGCCAAACAAAAATATGATTCAACCCTCGCAGTAGTTACTACCTCTTACTATCTGACAGGATGCCTGCCAATTGTTAACACTGATGTTAACCAAATGGCACAGAACAATCCCAAAATAGTAGGCGAATCTGAATTAAGTAGTAAATGTTGGCAGTGATTCATATTTTACTATTTATCACCATTACAAGGGTAAGGTGAAAAGTTCTAAGCCTGACACAGCTGGCGTTCTAATCAGTAAAAGTTTATGATTCCTGTCGGGCAGCACGTGTCATTAGTTTGGAAGATAAGTTTCAACTTGTCCTCTCAAGTAGTTTGTTTACACATACTGTTGTGGCAGACATCTTTCGTGTTTCCCATTCAAATGGAAAAACTTGAACACTATGGGGTCTTAAAATTCTATGTTTTGGAAGGATTAATCCAAAAGGAAATTCATCCGAAGTTAACAAGTGTACATGCAAATCTACTCCTTTGATGTCAATCATTAAAGAGTGGACAGCTGCATTTGGCTGCCCACTTCATAACGAATTAAGGCTGAAATCAGTTGACAACGGGCAACTGAAGGTGAGTGAGATAGCTAAGGCCGTGGGGTTATTGGAAGAAAGGGTGCTAATCTTCGTGCACAAAGAATTTGATATGCGAAAGCTCAGCGCAAGGTGGGTGCCACATTTGCTGCATGCCAATCAAAAGCAATTGCGCAAACGATTTTTGCAGCAATGTTTGAACCAATTCAAGAGAGAACCGACCAATTTTTTGCAGCGATTTGTCCCCATTGATGAAACATGAGTCCACCACTACACGCCAGAAATGAAACAGCAGTTAAAGCAGTGGGTGGAAGGCCGTGATTCAATGCCAGAGAAATCGAAGTCAATTGCATCTGCCGGAAAGGTCATGGCCAGTGTGTTTTAGGATGCGAAATGGATACTAATCATTGAATTCCTTGAAAAAGGCAGAATAATTACAGGTGAATATTACTCCAACCTTCTTGACCAGCTGGATGCCAAAATTTGCAAGAAAAATCTGGTTTGAAGAAGGAAAAAATCGTTTTTCACCTGGACAATGCACCCGCTCAGAAAGGTGCATTGGCGATGTGATTGGCGGGTATGATTTGCTAGGCCATCCCCCCTATTCTCCTGATTTAGCACCCTCAGACTTCCATCTGCTCCCAAACTTGAAGAAATTTGTTTCTGGGAAGCGCTTCGCAGAAAGAAGAAGTTGAGACGGCTTTAGATGGATATTTTCACAACCTTCCAGACTCCCACTTCAGGGAAGGAATACTGATGTTGAAGAAATGCTGGACCAAGTGTGTTGGAGTTAAAGGAGATTATGTAGAAAACTAAAATCATTTTTTAACTAAAAATCAGTCTTTCATTGTCATGGCGAGAACGTTTTACCTTACCCTCGTACTTCATGGAATCAATAGTCAAGCATAAATCAAGCAATGAAAGTGATTTGTTTCTTCTGTCTACAGTAACAGTGACCTATACAAAAGTCATTATAGGGCACCCTGCCATCTTTAAGTGGATGTGTTAGCTCACTGGGTAGAGAATTAGTTTGGACCAGAGGGCCGGAGTTTGAATCCCACGAATGGCTCCCTTAACTTTACCCAATTCATCTGATTTTTCCATGAACCAAATCTTCCTAGGAAACTATTAGCAGCACAGTGAAAGGAACTGGCTTCCCTGCACATGTGTGTGAATTTCACATGCCACTGGACTTAGTACTAGTTGAGCTCCATCCTCGCATACCAAACCAAACTTCAGATTGATAATTGTTTCAAAATTTCAGAGTTTAAGAGGATGCCTCAATGGCTTAACTGGCTAAAGCACTCGGCCAGACATAGAGACATCTGGGTTTGAATGCCGGTCAAGGCGAATGATTTTTACACTCTGAAATTGTTGCATTGTGGTTTTTTGGGATAAAAATCTTGTGATTAACTGTTCATCCCTCTTAGGTGAGTTTTTTAATACAAAGCTACAGACTTCAGTTCTCTTCGTTTTCAAGCTACAAGAGATTTTATTGAGAATGTTCCAAAATTTGTTCAACTGACCTTGTAACGTATGACCCTCATAGAAAAATTTGTATTTCTACCACCAACTCGGGCTGGAGGCAGGGACAAGCCACCATTCCCTTCTTCAGGTGATGATATCCCCTGCTCATGGTTTGAACCTTGAGGAGAATTACTTGAACTTGACATCTGGGCTAGTTCATCTTCTTGGTGGTCTCCAACCAATGTCCTAAATGCCACAAAAGAGAGGAGCTTAAAATTTTTCCAATGGAGGGGTTTTGACATCAAAATACAAAAACTTAAATACATTTTATGACATGCACAAAGGGGCCTAAATTTGAAAGCTGCTATGAACTGAAAAAAATCTGGAAGACCCACTGGAAGATCAGTGATATTGGTATGGGATGAGAATAAATGTAAATATAGCTATGGATGTGCGGTTTTCTAGGAAGAGAAAAGCTAAGTTAATGTTAAAATAGGAGGGCAACGACTAGAATAGTTGTAACTGTTTATGTACCTCGGAAGTGTTTTGGACCAAAATTGGGAAAATAGTAGAGAAAAAGGCAAAGAATTGCATTAGGCAAGAAAGCTTCTACAAGGACATGAGAATTGACTATGGTAACTTTGAGCATGGATGTAAAGAAAAGGATCATTAAAACTTTCATTTGGAGTGTGGTTTTGCATGGTGTGGAAACATTGTCATTTCAGCAGCATGATAGAAATAGATTAGAGGCTTTTGAAATCTGGGTGTGGAGAAGGTTGGAGAAGGTGAAGTAGACAGAAAAGAAAACAAACAAGGAAGGGCTAGATATGGTGGGAGAAGAGAAATGATTGTTGGGAGAAGTCAAAAAAAAGGCGGAAAGATAATGGCAGGGGATTTTGATTGTTAATGGGATGTTGAAGGCTGTGATAGGGGAGAGAACTTGGGACAAACATAGGGGTAGGCATAGGATAGGGATGTTGGACAGAATGTAGGAAAAAAGTAAGCAAAATTGAAGAAGGGCTAACTAAGGTGCCCTATTACAGGTTGTTCTCTTTGTTAGAAAGGGCAGGTAAATTTATATTTATATAATTGTTTAGGCTGTGTCCATCCAAAACCTACCCTAACTGGAAGAATACCAATAATAATAAGTAACAGTGAGGATAGGAACAACTACCATATGAAGCTCAATGCATGTGATAACACAAGGACAACACTATCCCTACTGTTTCTCATAAAGTATTACACATTAAAAAGAACAGCCACTTTTCAGCCTAATACTTATAACACCACAATAAATTGCAAATTATATAGATAATCTCTCTCATTTGTCTGCAATTATTTGGAATACAAACTTTCAACCATATAAACCTATCACGAGACAAAGAATTTAGTATATCATCTAAAAATATATCTTTCATAAGCCTTGTGAATTATAGCTAAACTTTATGCTAAATATTAAGATGATATTTTCTGATCCCCTCCCGTGGACTACCGCCTTGACATGGTGGAAGCGCTGGTGCATTCAGATGACCCCTAGAGCTAGAATATATATTTTAAAAAATATTTTGGAGTTGTGTCCAACCTAAACCTACCTTAACCGGTGGATTACCTAATATATAAATATATTTTCTTATCATAGGAACTCCACAAAGTGATTTTTGACCTTAAGTGCGGATCTCTTCGGAACGAAAAAGATCACAAAAATTAAGTGAATTAGACTCCGTAATATTGTATTGATTTTATCTTTGTAAATGATGGAAGTCTTGAAACACTTTTTTGGATCTTAAGGTTGCAACATGTACTGAATGTTCATGTGTACCATGCACACAAAGTTTCCACACAAAATTTTTAAGTAACTAAGTTCATCTGGAACTAAAATTTTTTTCTTGACCACTAAAATATTATATATGGTCCTGAAAAAACATCAATTACATAAGCCATATAATTTTTACCTGTGACTATCATACACAGTCATATCAGTAAAAAAAAGTACCAAAGACTATGTGCTATGACAATTATAATACATATTTAATGTAAGTGTTTGTTCATGAGAAGACTAGAGTTTGGATGGGCCTACCTAAACATGTTCACAAAATAAATTTTTTGATGACATTGGATTACATAAAGTTATGATCCCATGTTACAAAATGCAATTGTGCTTTTCACAAAATGTGCCATGAAATACAAGCTAATCCTATCTTAAGCAAATATTTGAAAAATCTCTTTGAATACTTACAATCAAATAATTAAAGAAACCTTTAGTGACGTGAGATAGAGGAATCTCTTGTTCCAGTGGAGCCTCAATTCCATGCAAAGCACTGCTCCCTTCAAGGCCCAATAAATATTTATTTCAATCTTGTATGCAAGAAATAAAATGCCTGGGCTTTCTCACCTTTCACTGTCTGTGAGGCTGCTGTCTTCACTTGCACCACTTTGATCACTATTTCTGCTGCTAACTTCATTCTCCCCGGGCACACACATCCGTCCAGTCCAATTACCGGTATTCAGTTCTCCTATGCCAGCATTACAATCCGAAACCCCAACACATTCCCCATCCCCAATGCCTTCATCTTCCTCCTCTTCATCAACATTTGATGGTTTAAAAACGGTGCGTTTCAAGGCAGGACACATGAAATAATTCACATTCTCTTCAAAGCCTCCTTCATCATTGTTGGCCAATGCCTTTTGTTGGTTCTGTACAGCAGAGAGAGGAGGGATGGACATTCTTTCCAGGATGTCTGAATGAAAAAATTAGTATTCATTAAGATCTACTAACAGAAAAGAGTCGGTTAACTGATGACTAACATCCAAGCAATTTTTTTTATTGCTTAATAATAATGCAGTTCTCCCATTCAAGGCATTACAATTTAGTTACAGACAATGCGATTTGTATAGAAGAATTTTTCTTAAATGCTGGCTTGATATATAAACACTTTGCTTTAAAACATTTTCAGTCAGGTTTAAAATGATGAGGAAAAGTTATGTTCTGACTGCAAACTTACCTTTCCCTTACCAATCTACCGGATGGCATAAAATTAATGGAATTAGGCAAACCAATGTTGCATAAATCAGTTTGGTATCAGTTATAGGCTGAATATCAACCAAGGTCGACTTCACAAATTATTTCCGACACAATCATGGCCAATTATGATCAAATTTCATTGAATTCCAGTTTTAACTTGTATAATTTTTCATTGTAATTTTTAAAAATCCTTTTAATATTATTGGTTGCCTATTGTTTAAGTTCCTTATATAGAGAAAGCCAAGGCAAAAACTATCACATAATTACAATTATAGGATATGTTAAGATAGGAAACAATCACAAAATAGAAAAAGTACATATTCCAAGGAGATTAATAAAAATGGAAATAAAAAGACAGTTGTCCTATGTCATAGTGCAAATGGCTAAGGCTCAGCATTCAAAGTTGTTTTGTGGGTCCAAACACAGCTTCACATATAGTCTATGTATGTTATCACCCATTTCTTGATTTTGAGAAACACATGCAGTTAAAGAATAAAATTCTGGACCCTAGATATACATTTATATTTAAATGCCACATGTATTTTGGAAAAAATTTGCACTGGTTTCAACAGGTGCAATCTAAAAATGAAGTAACAAACATTCACCTGTAAGTTAACCAATTTTTTCAGGAAAAAGGAATTTAAAAAACAGAAAGAAAACTTTTCTTTTTCACAATTAAACCTCACAACTTGGCAAGAAGCTTACCTTTCAAATATTAAGTATTTTTATGCAAAGTATACATTATGATTTTATATTAATTAAGAGCCATTTGGTCTTTAAATGTTATATTCTCCCTAATTAAGGGATGAACTAATTTTAGGCACAAGCACATTTGCCCTCACACTACCTTTAAATGAGGATTCCACTCTAATCACCATTTGCTTTTGAATATTAAGTCTATGAAACCATATACAGTTTAAAACAGATTAAAATTTAAAATTGTGGCTGATAACACCCAGAATATGCTTCTGATATACAAACAGAATATGAGTATCTTATGCGTAAATTTGGTATGGCTTTTACTTAAGATTTCTAAAACAAACTAAACTAATCGATAAAAAAATTTACCTTTGTCAACATCTGGGAGAGTTATTCTCAGGGTTATAATATGGACAAAATCTTTCACAGTGCGGTACAGTTTTGATGTTACAAATGGCTTATACTGCTCATCATCCAGTTTGAATGACACAAAGATCTAAAAAAAAAACAAAGGTACTTGAACAAAATGGTAGATCTAGGAAAATAAAAATAATTACGATAATAATTATTTTTTTTTTTAAATTAGAGGAAAATACAGATATCAGAGGTTCATTCTTACATACATTAATAAAAGACTATTTGTATAATCTATTTTATCCATAATATAATCCAGATATTATTTAAGTATTCAATGCTTCAGTAAATTAAATGAAGGATGACCAACAGAATATAAGAAGTGATCTGTAAAATACATGTCTGCGATTACCCCTAGGAGATTTAAAACACTGGATGTTTTTGAAATTCTGGCTAGATACATTTAACTATCACTATGACAATTTAAAGAAAAATGAGGAAATATTGTTGGAGCATTAATTAGAACACAGGAGAAAACTCTAAAATATGGAATTCCAGCTCATGAAATGCAGGCGACTTCTCAAATACATGGTTCAGATAGTCACACACACTTTCATCAGTTTATGGAATCGAATGCAAATTAATAATAACATACCATGCAACATACACTTTAAAGTTTTAAAACAAATCATCAAAAAGAATTATTTAGACTTTGTGACATAAAATCATTCAAACTAAGTTCACCTTTTAACTTGATAATTAATATTTACAAACTGGACATCCCCCTGTGGTCTGACAATAATTATGTTGTATCCGTTAAACACAATTCCATTGTTATTTTTACTTTAAAAAATGTTAAAAATACGAAAAGCACATTTATAGAAAATCTGATTAACCTACCAACTTTTATTGGAAAATTTGTTACCATTATTTAATGGAGTCAAACTAGAACAAAAATAAATCTCCTATCAGAAAAACGTTAAATGTAACAACACTCCAGATTCTACAACTTCATTAATGCGATAAAAAACCTGGAAGACGCCCGAGCTAAGGACCTAATTACTATTATTCCCTGAGGGTTCCAAGACAGGAGCACCTTATGAAATTGATTGCAAATTTGAAGGGCTAATTATATTTCTAATGCATCTAATATGAACCACATATTGCTAAGCAAGAATTAATATATTACCAAACTTAATAAGAAAAATGATTATGATTGTACTCTGGTATTGAGCAATTAACGCAGCTTTAATAAAAGTCAATAAATTCATACTCAGCATGCAAAGATTCAGGTTGATGTTTCTTACTCTGTGATATGTAGCAAAATCCTCCTTCTTCAATGTTCTTGTATCATCCTCCAGAAGACGAAGTTCCATGTTATACCTTTCCATGACTAAAAATAGTGGTGGCCTCTTTTCTTTTTGTTTGCAATTTGATTCCTCTTTCATTTCCCCCTCTTGCTCCTCTGCAGAATCATCAATTAAATGAAGATCTTTATACAGGCATTCCTTGTACTCACCCAATGTCATGTTCATGTTTTTTCTGAGAGTGACAGGGCTTTTCACCTCTTCTGCATCTACATCTACAAAGTAAACTTTGGAAACAACACCTGAAAATAAAAATAAGCTTATTGTTAAAAGCCATCATAAAATCACCATAAAAAAACTTAAATGATACAGCGGCATTCACCACAAAGAGATAATCATTTGCATAACCTAAAAATGCAGTCCACAAAGAAGATAAATTTTAATTTCATGATATGTATAAAAAATTACACATAATTAATGGTGAGCCAGAGAAAGACTTTGAAGCCAATTAGGTAGAAGCAATGGAAATGAGAAAAAACAAACTCCAGATACCTACAAAAGAGAGGTTTATGTTTACAATTTATCAATAAAAATATTTCAATTAAGCAATTATTATAACCGGTAATCAACTGAATATGAAGGTTTTGCATGGACACAATTACCAAATCTTGCCTCTCCAAACAATACACAACCCAACACTCGACTCTACAACAGGCCCCTCTTTATCTCCGTATACTTCCTTCCCCCTTCATTCTGTCCAACATCCCTATCCTATTCTGGCCCTTTCCTCATTTGCCTAACATTCTTCCCTCTATCACAGCCTTCAACATCTCATTGCCAATCATAATGCTCTGCATCCATCTTTCTTGCCTCATTTAAATTTCTCCCAATTATACCCTCTCCTCCCACACCATACCTAGCACTTCCAAGTTTGTTTTCCTTTCAGTCCACTTTACGTTTTCCATTATTCTCCACACCCATATTTCAAAAGCCTTCAATCTTCACCTATAATCCTAGTTTAATGAAAATGTTTCCATTCTGTTTCAAATTACACTCCAAAATCAAGGTTTTAATAATGAGCCTTCATTTAACATCCTTACACAATATTGCTGTCACGAATGCCCTCCTTTTAAAATCTTCTTTGCCTAATGTAATTCTTACCCTTATGTCTCTTTCACTTTGACCATTTTGGTCCAAAAGACTTCGAGATAGTTAAACTGCTCCAGCTGCTCAAGTTTATTAATTTCTACTTATACAAATAACTTGGTCTCGCTCTTTCTGGAAAACCACTTATTTTTCAATTTATATTTATTTTCATCCCAAACATATGGCAGTGAATTTTCAATACACTCAGCAGAGTTTGCAACTCCTTGGCTGACTGGCAAACTAAAGCTTGATCACCTGCTTTATGTTTACTATACTTCTTCCCACCTTGCTTGACAATATTGCCACCCCTCACTGATTTTCTTACCCTCAACTGTATATTACTCTATAACAATCACTCAAGTAATCCCTGCTATCCTGCCATCTCACCTTGCATGGACCTAAAATATCTTTATTTCCTCTTTCCATCATTCCCTTTACATTTTCCAATTTTCCTGTCCTCAACATTGTCCTAACATTCCAAGTTCCCATTCCAACTGATTCGGCCTTCTTTATATCTTCCATCGATTTCACTTTGCAAGGATTTTATGAGATGATGACCACGGAAACCTTGCCTTTCCCACTACCGGGCATGACACACAGCTGATTGGCCTGTGAGTCCCATAGCTGCCAGGACTCATTTTCTCCATACTATCAATCAAAAATCTTGGGAATAATAATTGGAGAGATTTCCAGTTACCTTCCTCTATAGTATTCTAACGTGAAACCATCACTCAAGGTTCGCCCCACTGGGGTCGGACACCTTTGTACCCACCTCACTGAGGAACAGACACTGCACGAACTAACTTTCATCTGTCTCCCATCCTTCAACCTATCTCACATGGGGACTCTAACAGGAGCAAATATCATTGCTCTCAGCAAAACATTTAATATTAATATTTTTAATTAATAATTGTATTTCATATTAGGGAGACATGGTAGCCGAGAGGGTCGAGCATTGGACTACTAAACGGATGGCCTGGGTTCAATTCCTGGGGATTCTCCTGGGTGCCAACAGCTTCACCCAAACTGTAGGATTTTTTGAGTACAAAGTATTGAGTATCTTCCTGAGAAACCATTATTGGCTCAGTGAAAGGAACTGGGCCCTCTACTCTGTCTGAATTTCACATGCCATTAGGCTAAGTGCTAAGTGAGCTCTACCCTCACATATCAAACCAACATTCATGTTGATAACTGTGGTTGGTTAATTTAATTTAAAAACTTAAGTTATAAAAAATCTTAATATAAACACAAAAATAGGCTGATCAGATCATAAGTTTTGTGCGTTTGGGGATCAGAAACATTGTATAGAGAGCAGTCTGAAGCATTAAAAATTATGTGAATTCAAGGATTATGCATATTTTGGGTACATATATTTTGATGTTTTAGTCTCCCATAAAGCCAAAAATAGATCAAATGCTGTTCATGTTACCATAATCCCACTTTTCACTGGAATCCCACTAGCTGATGCCAGGGAGTGCTGAATTAGGCCTTAACCTTTTCACTGCGGTTCCCTCTCGGTAACCATAATTCTCGCATTTGGCAAAAATGGAGGGTATAGTGGCTACATAACATTATTACTCCCAAAAAAACAAGGTTATCTAAATAACAAAAAACATGGAATAAATAAAAATAATCTAGATTCACTATTTTATATAAAGTTTTTATTTATTTAAATGAATTTTTTTTCAAAATATGATAGTGCACAGCTTAGAGTATGAAGAGGTATGTTCACAGCAGCCTACTGTGCGAATGTACTAGGCACATTTACAGCAGCGAAAGGGTTAAATCTATCCATAGTGTTCTATCTTCACTCACCTCCAGGATTATAAACTTCAAACTCAGCATCGGGTTCTTTGGTTTCCAGCAATAGATCATACTTGGCATATGGCGCCAGGACATCTCCCACTGGTTCTTCCTCTCGACCTTCAAAACTGCATTCAATGCCTCCCAAAACTTGTTCATAACTCACAAGTCGGCACTGGTTAATATCCACCACACCTTCCAGATCCAAGGTCTAGATAAATCAGTATGATATAACTTAAATAAATAGCTCTGCACCCCTCTAGGATAAATAAAAAAAATAGAAGTTATGGAGGCCTTCATCTGGCCTCCAGATGTAGTGCATCTCCCTATTTATTTATTAGTTTATTTATTTAAGTCTTCTGTGCACTTTTGAAGCAAAGGCATTTCATTTAAAGGCTAGGAATGAGCAATTTCAATGTTTAGGTAGCACGTACATGTAAAGTATATTTTTGTGGTTTTGGAAAATCTTCCATTAATGTGAAGTTAATTTTTATAAACCTTGGGGCAGCAACCAAAAATATTGCACATTTTAAAAATGAGATAAGCTGAAGATGCTTTCACCAAAAGAATTAGTAATTATGTTAAACCAGGAAAGTCTTCAAAATTCTCCAGCAAGACTTTTTATGTTGTTCAAAAATATTTATATGATGTACAATTAAAACATGCTGTACATCATTAACTCACATTTCCATTTGGAACAATATAATATAAGCTAAATAAACACAAATTATTTCATATCCATGTTAGCTTTACCTTATGAGCAACTGCAACAGCTTCCTTAAGCGTAGTTGTTCTTGTTAAACTAAGTCTTGCATCAACAAGTGTCTGCTGAACTGGGTGGTTGAAAAATACTTTCATTTTGATTGAATCAAGGTCACGTTCTCGAGCAACCCTCTCCAATTCTTCTTTCTCCTTCATTTTGGTCAAGAGTTCCTGAAAATCAAATGAACAAAATGTGACATTGAAATCCCAATTAAGCATTTAATGATGATTCAAGATTGTTTAATCACTCAAGAGGCAATACAAATAGTTTTTCAAATGTTCTGCTTGGAAGTATGTTCAACATTAAACAAGTATTTTATAAATACTTCCACATTGATTTAAGATTCATCTTCATAAAAATCATTTGACATGATTATGATTGAAACATTGTCAGCCATGCTACCAGCCACCGAAATGCCATTCTTTTACCTTTGAATATTAACTGCTTTTTTTGCACTTGAACCTGCAGATTATTGTCATTTTGGACTATCGCTTTGTAAAGAGTTGTTAGGGATAAACAATAAGTAAATACTGAAAACGACCCCATATGTGAATCTTCATGACTGACACACAACTGCTTAACTTAAATCAACTGCATTCAATACACAAAGTCTTTCCTTCTAACTTTCTCCTCCCATTTGGCACAAGGGCTTCAAAATGTACACAAAACAATACTCAAGCATCTCAAAGTTTCATCATTGCAAGTACACATGCACAACATTGACGGAATGATAAATTTAGAACTTTTTGGATCAATGTCAGCATTTCAAACACAACCTAACTTACCTTAATATGAGGTGGAAATTGATCGACAGTCATGGCTAGACAGTTTCGGTTTTTGTCAATTTGTCGATACATGAGCATATAAGCATTTGTACTAGAACTGTAAGGTCCTGAATAATATCCTCTTGATAAACCTCCACCATAGGTTTTCTTTATGTCCTCTTCTGTAATCTGAAAAACAATAAGTTTCATTCAAACAACATTTCGGAATAGAAGGTATTAAAACAAGCATACGCCCCACTCATACCAAAATACTTCGTATTAGCCTACAGCCATGTATTAGCTTACAAAGATGCCAAATTGCCAGCCACTCAAAATTGGCCCTTGCTTACAAAGATGGCGATTTGCCCGTCTCTTATATTTTTTCCCCAACCTTCCTTTGGAGCATCAATGTCAGATTCATAATTTTTGTTCCTTCTGGCTTTTATGTTCTCCTAATACATATTCCGATGCTGTTGTATTATTTCAAGTAAAGGAAGCAATATTTCACTTTGTACATTTGATTAGTGCCCTTCGCTGAACGTAAATGAAAGATACCCAATATCTTTGTCTTCAGTGAACTCGCTACTATGCAAAAGATAATAAAATCTTTTCTGCTGCCACACAGAAGTTTTCTTTCATCTTTTTCTATTAGCTACCCCATCAACAAATAAGACAATATTACTGAATGAAGGTGTGGCCTTCTGATGATACTTTAGCTCGCTGCCAGTATTCCTTCCCTCACAGCCACGGACACTCACACTCAAGACCGTGTATACTCGCATAGCAATGGCTGGCAAAAAGGGCAAGATTTTAATGGACAATGACATAGAAATTCTCTCTTTGATAGTGACATCAATGTTAGTGATAATAGTGCAGAAAGTGACACCAACAATTCTGATTATTCAGAAACTATGAGTAGTGAAGACTGTGGAATTTTCAAGGGAAAATGAAAGCAGTATTTGTCCTGGGGATGCAAAAAAGGCCTAAACTTAAAGGTAAAACTTACAATTTGCTTGTAAAGAATTTACAACTATATCACATTTCCATATAGTTTCCAATAATAAGAATTCAGGTCAAGTTAATTAAATAAAAACAAAAAAATATTGAAAGAAGCTATTTAAGTCAGGGAAAAAATGCCAATGACAATAACTTTTTCCAAATTTTAACAGATACATTAAAATATCTCCAGAACTCTTTAGTGCATTTCAATGCAACTTTCAAGACTGAAAGAAGATATTATTTACAATAATGATACAATAAAAATTATAATAATTTAAAAAAATAAGGAAATGAAAAAATTGTTTATAAATTTGCAAACTTTTTATAATTCTTAATAATACTGTTCAATTAAAAAAAGGGACTCATAACAAAAAATTATAATGGCAAAATATTAACCATAATACAAAAATGTTCAATTAAATAAATAATAAACTTTACAATTTATAGCATATTTATCAATAGAATATTTTCTCAAAATAAATGGTATTTCCAAGGGAGTAGCTTGCAAGAAAAATGGTAAGCCAATGGGTTAAATTGAATGACACTTACCCTTGTAACAGATTGATCGTTAAAGCATAGCCATTCTCCAGTGGCAAAGTCTTTGATGTAGGCATAATAGTGGCCACCTGTAGCACTCCCAGAATGAATCATAATTGAAAAGAGTTCGTAAACAAAAGGCCCTGTGCACGTTGGGATAGGCAAAGATGACTGATGTTCCATTAAATTTCTTTCATTCCGCCTCACCTTCATGAAACAGTCATTAACGTTAGTGTTTTCATCAAAGTCTTCCTCTTCCTCATCTTCAATGTTGTGGCAGTTTTGCGATTCATGATTGATATGGTTTTGAGTTTTTGTTTTTCTTGATGGCACACTACTGACATCAATTCCCTCATCATCCTCCTGAAAAAAAAATGAAAACGCACTTCATTTAGTTCAATTATATCCCAAATCAGTCCATTAAATATCATTATCACTGATGACAAAAAAGAATGCATTCATGAGCATTACATAGAATTAATTTAAAAATATGGTAATGAACATTTAATATATGCCCAAAAACAGAAATTCTATAATTCAGGTTTTAATTTTGCAAGCTCAAAAAATGTCTTAATATTTTCTTGTCACTTAGTTTTTGAATATTGCTAAAAAAATACTAAGTTACACTATTGAAAAAAAGCCTTACACAAGTAAATCATATACCACAACCAAAGATAGTGAAATCTTTCATTGACAAACATTAATTAAGGATTTGACTTAAATGTCTCCAAAGCACAACAGTAGAACTTGCTTCCGAGCCTTAAGTAACTACTCTGCCAGGAGCCTTAAGTAACATCCCAGTCCAGAGGACACATAGCCAACTGGGCTGAATCCTGCAGTTGCCAGGACTCACTTTCTCTCTACTGTCTATCATAGAAATCATGGGATTAATAATTGAGGTGATTTCCAATTGCCTTCTTCAATTGTGTTTTTGACGTGAAACCATCACTCAATGGCCGCCCTTTGCACCTCACTGAGGAACAGATGCTGCATGGATTAATTTTTGCCTGGTTCCTAACCTTTGGCCTATCTGGCATGGGTGACCTTACCAGGAGCAATTATCATTTTTCCTGCTGGCCCAGCTCTAAGGATCATCGGAATACACTAGCTCTTCCACCATGTCAGGGCTGTAATCCATGGGAGGGTGTGGTGTAATATGAGGGACTTTAAATACATGAAGTCCCTAATATGAAGAATTACTTTAATTTAATGTGCTCTTTTATTCAAGTCTTTCATAGACCAGGTGGTTTTATCCTCCATTTTGTTCAACTGCTAACACTTGTTGTGAATGCTCACAAAACAATAAGGTGTGGTCTAAACAGAGATCATACCTGAGACTCCATAGCTACATCACCAGTTCCACAAGAAGATGAGGATGATGACGAGGGTGGCGGTGCAGGTGGTGGCTGCTGCTGTTGAGGTAGGGAAAGGGACTGGGGTGGGATGTGTGTCCGATCTCCACCTGGGCTTGTTGTGCTGTTACTTGAAGGGAAGCCATTGTGATCGTCATCAAGAGCTGAACCACTATCGGTTGTACTACTTGCCCCATCATCACAGCGTATGTCACAGGTTCCCTTGGTCTCCAAGGATCCCTGACCACCCTCTTCTGTTTGCTCTTCCACTTTTCCATCCTGAACAAAGCTATTGAGGTCAAGGATCTTAGGAAACACCACCCTACAAAAAAAGTCAACGAGGTAATAATTATGACAAGAATATTCCCAGAAATTACAGAAACTTTTGCCTTTAACATGACAAAAAAACACACAAATTTATCTGTTCAACACATTTTTTCACAACCAACTTTTAATCATTTGAAAAGAAGGATGAAATGAGTGAGGGAGAGAATAATAATTAGAAAGAATTGCATTTGAGTACAGTATCTTAGTGATTACTTCACTATGATTATTCATTTACATCAGCCTTCATCTAATATTTGTTAATTTTGTAATTTCCATCAGAAAATATATACAGTAAAAATTCCTTTGACACGGGGATTATATTCCATAAGGGTGCCTCATTGTGCGAGAAGGAATCATTATTCCAAAGGAAATGAATGAGTTCCCCATTATTGGAATAAGCATAAAATATACAAGTTTTACGAAATAAGGACATAGCATAAAGATAAGAAGTTTCCTCGAGTGGTTCATATGAAACACAAAGGAGTGGTGCAGACATTGGAGCAGGAAAAAGCATCTTTGGATTATGATATGCATTCAGTGAAGGCATGGTTGTTGTTGACTAATTAAAAAGAAGAACTACGGGAAGGCAACTCATTGAGCAGGGCCATATTTACCTTCTGCCTCTACCATACTTCAGGTGAACCTGGACTTTGCCAGATGACATATCTTTTGACTGGCCAAAAATGAACTTTTAGAAAGACATTTTTGTCTCTCCGAGTGATAAATATTGACAAACTCATAAGCATACCTCATCTCCTAATATAGGAAGTACTATCACAAGCATCAACACAAATACTAGACTGATTTTTTCATCTGACTTCTTAATGGTTTATATCAAAGATTCATTTAGGTCACATTGTTGTCCTAATGCCAATTTATGTGCATTTCATCAAAGAGAAAAGATGGACTCAGTTTTTTCGGTCTTGCATGGTTCTACAGAAGCTGGAAGAGCTTCAATTTATTTGCAGCTAGCTCAGTTATGCTGGTGGCAGAGGGAGGATGTGTAAGTCTTGAGTACAGGTTCCCCTACATAACTTCGAGACTATAACGATCATATAGTTGAGGCTTTGAGTTAGAATGGAGAGGAGAGGGAGAGAGATGGGGAGGAAGGTGAGGGTGATGCTAAGTGAGCTCCACCATGGTTGGGACTCAGTTGCGTATTAATTTTATTTCATTTGGGATGGCATAGGTTAGGCATGACAAAATTTTCTCATGTAACTACACCTTTGAGAGAGGGATAAACAGAACACTGCGTTTCGCTGAACATTTCCTACTTATCTCAATTTATAGAATACTGAATATAAAATAAAAAAAGCTTAATTTTTCTGGCAGGATAGGTTAAAAAAAAAAGAAATTAAACCACTAATGTTTAGAGGCTCTGTTGTGCCATTCGTCAAACACAGAACCCCATCAAGCTCATTCATGTAGTAGAATTCCACCTTTATTCTAACAATTTTCATATTTTCGAACAGTATTTGATCTATTTCATTAAAGCTAACATGGTCTCCTATGCTCTCTCTTGTAATTGTGATTAAATATGAACCAAAGTTTAGGAAAAGATATCATCCAAATTATCAATCAATCAATTGTCAAGTTTTCTTCATTTGCTCTTTTAAAGAGATTGCCTTTTAACCTTTAGTTGAGTGCTCACCAGTATTTTGTATGCAGGTGACACTAAACTGATGGTTTGGTGCAACTACTACTGATTCCTCCAGCATTGTAATATAACCGCACTTTTATCATTAAGTACTCAGGCTTGTAGTTATATTTAATGAGGTATGTTAGTCTTTATATTTAAGAGCTTTATTAATATCTCCAGTGGCACTGACAACGGTGTCACTTATCATTTCAGAAAGCTCCAGAGGATTCACCATTATTTTCAACCTGAATGAGACTTCAAACAGTGGAGAGGGGTAAGATTTAGAAATTTATACCTTATAGAAATTCTAAAAACCACACAAAAGTAAAAAAAAAACTCAATGATAGGTAAGAAGAGAAGATCTAAATAATTCCTCCAGCCACAAAATTAACAACCATAGAATAAATGAATAAAAACAAAACTGCTCACAGAAGTACAATATCTTTCATCAAAATGTTTTCTTCCCCTAGGGAATTCTATAAAAGCTTCTATACAGGTCAATTCACTAACCACAGTAATTAACCAAAAATGACTTGACAGGTGAAGTTAGAATCAACCTTGTACTAAGCACAATGGGGAGCAAAATTCACAAATCCATTGATACCCACTAACCACTGAACCCTTTAAACCATTTATATATTTCCAAGTGATGGGCAATATTATTTTTCTAAAATGCATAAAAATTAATTTTCCCAAATTCCAAGAAACTGCGGGATGTGCCACGACTAACTTAGAACATCTGCTGTGCGTGCATTATAATGCAATAATTTCAGAGGGTAAAAATCATTCAGCTTGACCAGGATCCCAGTCAATGTGAACAATTTTTACACTCTGAAATCGTTGCATTGTAATTTTCCCAAAATACCCAATAAAATCCCAAGCTTTTCCTAAGTAAAATTTTCCACAAAGTAGACACCCAATTAAACAACTATACCTTAATTGTAGTTTTCATATCAGAACAGAATATATCACCAGTATACCAATAAGAGTAGACAACCATAATTATAACAAGAATTCAAGTAAAATTGAACATATCTTTTTACAGAATAGACAAGAAAAACAAATCTTGACATTTACTCGCCCTATGAGCTACCAAATGATGCCATTGTATGATGATTGCTTTCCCTGCTATCCTATCCTTGGGCGTGTTCATAAATTATCTGCCGGTGAGTGAAACAGCTCCTGAGCACCATCTTTTGGCCAAATTATCGGGGCACTTGGTGGTGGATTTCATGGGAAATAACATTTCCATGAGAGTTAAATTGGTAGATAATCAACCTGGCAAGTCGAAGGTCCCTAGTTCAAGCCCCAGTCACGGAAACCTTTTTTCTACTTGGAATCTGCCTCCTTGGAACTCTCACACCAACCTTGCATTGGTCCTTCGTGTGTGTTTTTTCACTTTTCCTTACATATTTATATACACGTGAATGTTTTCTCCATTTGGCTGGTTTTTGTGTGAGAATGTATACTTGGCTTATGTGGCTCATTTTCTTCTTCTGTACATTTTGTTAAAATATACTATTCCTACTCTTTATGACATTGTATAATTACTTTCCCAGCCATCCCTTCCCTCTTGAGTGTTTGTTCATTTCTCTGGGGGTGGGTAAAACAGCTCGTGAGCACTTACTCTAGACCAAAGAATTGGAGCACTTTGTGACATAAATCCCCTGGGAATATAATTGGTAGTTATGTTTCCTTGATAACTTATTTGTAGAGCAAGTGAAGGAAATTTTTTTTTTTGAATCAGCACTTTTCCACCTTCCTCACAACCTTCGGTTGGTCATTTATCTAAGTTTCTCACACTTTTCCTTACATCTATTTCCATTTGAAAATAAACAAATATTACAATCAATAAAATTTATTTATTTATACCATGGTATTAATTATTCTGATCAATGCCGTTTTTCATTTATAACTAAGTAATGAAAATTATACCACTAGTTATTTTTGAAAGTTTCAGAGATTGTATTTTTCCCAGGGCTTTAGTACCCTAAATATCTAAAGTTGCTATTGTTGGTCAGCTTTTCAACTTACAGGGAGCAGAATATCATTAAAAAATATCACCTCTCGGCTATAGGCCATGAACCTTAGATTGAGAAAAAATATATGCCTCCCACTTCACCAACATCTCTATAGGTATGTCATACTGACATATTTATTTTATTTGAGTGCACAGAAGTTAAGACTATAGAAATGCTGTTGGTAGTTCTAACCTGAAAAAATGCAATCAAACAGAGGAGTTAGCATACTAACTTGTCATTCAGCTTGATGCGATGAAGTGTGTTGCAGTCAAAGTCAAAACGTTTCAGGTGGAGAGTCAGGATGTACGGAAATTTGGAAAATTTGAGCATCTTATAAGCATCACACTTCTTATTACATGATTCACAATGGTATTGATTATTCCCATCAAGAGTTTCGGGCTGTACAAAGGCTTTAAGAGCTTCCTCCTGCAAAATATTATTTAAAAAGCATTAAAAATGTTTTATTTGACATGGTAACAATCCAAACAGTAAAACTTTGAAATTAAAGTATATTGGAATTGTAACACAGAAAATATTGTAGAATCATCAACCAACATTTTCTCTTTTTAATACAAAACACAGGCATTAATAATATTCACAGTCAGAACCCTGATTTAAAAACCAGAATTAAACAAAAAAATGTTAAGTAAATGCCTCACTGCACAATTTCTAGAATCATCCTGAATGAACACCTGCAGCTAAGAAATGTCATTATGAAAAAAGTAAACACACAGTAAAGTGCTTTTGCAACATACCTTTTAAATGACACTTGAAAAATATTCAAAAACATTATCTTTTGATGAGGAACATAACCTCATAAGATAGTAATGTTGTAAATGGAGGTAAGTTTTGAAAGTTTAAATGGTTCCCGGCCAAAGAAATAAATCTTGTCTTTAAGTACACATGCTGTGGGGTTTTTACAATATATTGGGCCATTTGCCAGAAAAATAAAATATCCTAATGCTGAAGCACATGCTCACTGCCTAGGAAAAAGTTAGCCAAACAATTTTGAATCCCTACACATCCGGGCATAAGTTGTACGAAGGCTAAGATCTTTGGAACAGCATTGCATAACACAATTGCAAGAGGACACACATATACCATAACCTTACATCAGGACATCGTTTTCATAGTTAATGGCAATCATTATGTCCACCACACAACCCTCTTAAAAGGGAACCTTAGGCAAATAGGTTCTTTAATTCTATAGTTAATGCTTTCAGAAATTTCATATCTACGAGATGGAAACCTTTTATTTAGTATATTATTGAGTTATTAATAGAGGGTGTATCAACTTAAGATCAAAAGATGATTTTCCAGCAAAAAACATAAAATTTAGCTGAGCACAATGCATGCCAAACACTAAAAATGGTTCAGTTGTGGATTTGGGTGAAAAATTCACATAGAAAATAATCCATTTGAGTTACTCAACTTAAACATTAATTTTGTGAATGAAGCAATCATGTTAAATAGACTACACAAATGAAAGAGTGGATTAAGGGAATGGCACCTAATTTATTCCCAATCACAAAATGCTGGTGCTTTAACGATCAAGATTTTGGCATTCGCAGGCTAAGCTCATCCTTGATTTTAGGTATACAATAAAGAATTCTTATTGTGTCCTTATTATATGAGTCGTTAAAAAGTCATTAGTCTTCAATGTTCATATAAAAAATAAACCTCAAGCAAAAAGCACTGTATCAAAAGTGAGGCATGGATATAAGGTCTGGCAAAAGTAATTAATCTTGTGGGTAGCAATTCAAGTTAATAACATGAAATTACAAAAAAAGAACAAAGAAAGAAAACTCTTCAGTCCAAATCCTTAAATAATGTCAGATGTCTCCCCCACAAAACTATCACAGAAATATGGTAGAAATATATTGTAGCATGCCATTAGTTTGGAACTAGGCAGGGTTAAAAATTAATATCTAGGCATGCAGAAATAATCTTTAATGACACATATCCAAGGGCAAACAAAGCTTGAGGCATTGAAAGAAAACAACAATGCCGTCCATTAAGATGCAGCTACAGGTTAGCCCCTGCAAATGTTTCGGAAAAGAGGAAGTCCATAACCTTGATAGGTTTTCCCTATGTGAGGCAAGTTGGTTGAGGTAGAAATGATTAGGAGAAGGGATCCATGATAAACCATACCACAGGGGAACATAATGCCATGCCACTGTCCAGCAAAGCTATTTAAGCTGGGGGATGTGTTCTCCACTTTCACGAAGATTTCTTGGATTTCACACTGGGTAACATTGAAGGGCATTGAGTTTCAGTGGCTGACTCTGCCATAGTCTTCAAGATGATGTGTACACACAATTCATCCTGAAGATGATAGTGGAGCCGGTCACTGAAACATTGTTGTTCTTTGAGGACACCCAGTTAGAAACCTAAGACATTTTCATGAATGTTATTTGCTAAGAAAACCTTACATTCTGCGTGTTTTCCACTAATTATTTGCTTTTAGGGAGAATAAATCAGAAACTGTTGGACTGTATGATTTAGCCTAACCTGAGCCTTAAAACAAATACCGTCAGACTTAATGAAAATAGTTTCGGCATAATTTTGGGAATGATAATATTAACACACTAAGTTGTCAACCCGAAGGTCGGTTTGATAGGTGATGGTAGAGTTCACTCAATACTAACCCTAATGGCATGTGAAATTTACACATCAGGGTAGGAGGGCCAGATCTTTTCCCTGTTCTCCTATGATTTCCTGGAAGATCTGGTACCTGAAAAGTCACACAGCTCAGATGAAGCCTACGGTGCCTAGAGGCATGCCTGGTAATTGAACCTGGGCCCTTCAGTCAAAGTCCAATGCTCTAGCCCTGGACTATCAAGTCCCCTTTCATAATAATAATGATCATATAAGGGAAATCTCAAAAGGAAGGTCTCCAATTTTTTTGAAATACAATGAAATATTTATTTTCAATAATTGAAATGAAATTATTCACTTTGTAATTCCACACACTTCATTTAAAAACACGACCCAAATTTCAACATTGAACATAAATCAATAAATTGATACACTTTTATAAGGCTTTGACATTCCTCTATATTTCAACATAATCACCATTTCAGTTGATGCACATTTGTAGGCACTTGGGCAGTTTTCATATGCCCATGTCATACCAGCTCATCATAATGTCTTTGATGAAGTTTGGACCTCATCTTTCATCTTGTAATCTCCATTTGTAATGGGTGACAAAACCTGAGCGTTCAACTTAACACCTGAGATCAAACGTTAATCATGCGTGCGCTGGAGATTTTTCTTCACCAAAGCCACAAAAATTCAAACTGACAGTTTTCTGGAAAAATCATGGCAAGTGTGTTTCGTGATGGAAAAAGCTATTGATGGTTGACTTCATGGTTCCTGGGACAACAATATATGCAGACAGGTATTGTGAGACACTTAAAAAACTCAGACGAGCCAACTGGAGAAGATGAATGTTGAGCAAGGGAGCAAGCCTTCTCCACAACAACACTTGCCCCTGTGTCTTTCTCGACCAAAGTTGTACTAATTCTGTCATTTTTTTCACTTTGACTGATTACTGTATATACATCTCAGAAATGTTTGTTCTAAGCATCGAATAAGGCAGTAACATTGTCTTTATTTCTTTTTGCAGTATTCTTTGCCATTTAATTCACTTAACACTTCATTAACTCATTTACGATTGCAGTTCTCAATAATGTTTCATTTATCAGTTGATCTTAGAGTTTTTCCCAGGCATTATTGATAACACTGAGTTAAAACCACTAATATATGTAGGGATCATTCCAAAAATGGGTATTCATTATGAGCGATAATTATTTCGACAATAACAAGCCAAATGATTGAGGAAGTCATTTTTTTCATGCACAAATAGCCTAGTCAGACTTGCATTACATTAAATCATTGATTTTGGTGGATTATCTATTTCTGCGAACATCACACACACCCTGAAGGCAATAGCACAGATTTATGCATGTAGGGCAGTGATTTCTTTTTAATTGGCAACCTTTCCTGGATATTAAATTTTTGTTGTGAAATTCACTTCCTACCAAAACTGACTTCAGGATTGGGGTGGAGGGGAGTTACTACATACAAAGATTAAGAGTAATTCACTAACTGAAAATTACATTATATGAAATTCTTAAATAGGATAAATAGCATGCACAATTGGATCAAGGAAACTGCGAAGAAAATACTAAACCAATTCACTAAAATATGCATTCACGACTTTTAGCAATACTGACAGTTATTTCATAAAAGCTTATAAATTTGTACTTTTCTGATTTTATGTTATTTCCAATTATTTACTTACCAATATCCAATTATTACTGGCTTTTCTTCCATCCAGTGGATAATGAACACTCTATTACTATTTATATCATTTAATAATAACGGCAGACTAAGATAATTTCACTAAATATTTGAATCTGATGCTTTAATAAAGGCCACACTTAACAAATGAGACCAATGCACATGCATACAAAGTGAATTAACATGATACCATATTTGGCCTCAAATGGCATATGTTAAAGATGCATACGCATTTACAAAAGCAAATGGTCATAATTAGCACTAGACAGCAGTAAAAAGGAGTAGGCAAAAACATACTACTGCATGCATACCTAGTTTAATGACCATTCACTTGAGTGAAATCTATTGTATTACTATCACAAATTATCTATGATAATCATTTCCCAATGTAATTGTTGGGTTCATGACTTTCTCCTCAGTTGTATTCTGGGAGATTTCTACCTATGATATATACACCTGGATATAGATGGATATATACAAACAGATATATACCTGGAGTCAATCCCCATATGCACTGAGACTTATTAAGCTGCTACTATTAAGCTTAAGTGGGCAATAACAATCATCTCATAAATGACAAAAAGGAAATGTTGCTCACCATTATTGAAGTAATGGAACATTTTTACCCAACCATGTATTTATATTTTATTTTTATCCTATCCTATACATGACAAAACAGCGTTGAACTATTGGTGAATGATTATACCAATAACTACAATAGTTATAAGAGAGATGATCACGGGATTATGATGTATCAAATAGAAACGTACAGCAAAAACCTAAAATATTTTGGTTCCTAAGTTTTTAACAAGTTGTTTTACCATTATAAATATTGAAACTTTTGTCCGTATTTTGGAAAAAATATGAAAAAACTTTATAGTGAACGTTTTTATTTCCATACATGACTTTTTCAATGTATTGTTTATATGTATAACAGCAACATTTTTTGTCAAAAAAAAAATGAATACGTCTGTCTTGACCTATCCTATAGTTGTAAAGCAGGTTTTTGGATGAATAAAAATATTATTACTACAAGGCATCCCAGAGAGGTGGCAACAAAATCCTCATCTTAATTAAACATGCACTTTCAATACAGGTGGCCTATCAATGAATAGTATACAGAGGGTAGAGGTGGTAATTTCCCCTATATCATTAATCAGGACAGTGCTATAAACATTAATTTAATGCAACCTTGTCCATGCAAAACAACACAGTAAGAGTATTCACATTATCATTTTTTCAAACTATAATAAGTCCGTAGTGAAATATTGCACAAAAATATTTTTATAAGAGTTTTAACTTTCACCATATTCACCGTTCACTCATTATTTTCTGCTTATTGCCACTGCATCTTATGTCATGATCACTCACTCAACGACACTTACGAAGTATCAACTGCAATTGTGATGCAGGGGTATGCACATAAATTGGATGTCAAACAATTTCAACTTACCACACTCTCATATGCAACATCTAAGCCAAATGGACGGACAGCTAGGGGTATGTCCAGGAAGGTATCCTTACGACACTTTTCTGTACTGCACTCTCGGCATTTAACACTATCTATCATATTACCTGTAAATTAAAATTAATAATCAAAATTAAGACTTCCTAATCAGAATTTGTCATTTTGTAATCTGGGGATAAATAAATTTGTTTTTCCAACTCTAAATGCATCTTAATTCATGAGATAAAAATTATTTCTCATCAAGAGAAATATCTAACGCAAACAACACCTACTGCAATATCAGATGTACTTTAGCATAGAGGACAAATGAATTACAGATTAACTCAAGCAATGCTCTATGGATACTATCATGTACATGAAAAATGACAGGGGCAGTGAATTGTTGGCAACATGCAAAATTAAATTAAGGATCAATGCATTTGTTAAATCTTAGACTTTTCTTATCCAGAAAAATTTCATCATTTTGATACTTCATAATTCAAAACATCATATAATTCAAAGCTGAGAGCAGTCTCTTAAAGCATAGAACTGTTCATCATTTTACCATGAATAAATCAAAATACATCACCAAAATTCAAAGCAATCCCATGAACAAATTGAGTAGCTCCAGGCATTATGTGGTGGAAGTCGAACATAATGAATAACTGATCGAAGCACTTTTCCACTTGATGACATTTTTTTTTCTCCTCGTCCTCTCCACCCCTTCCGGAATGTATATAAGCCTGCACACAACTTCAGTTTGTTACCTGATGATGATGTAATACATCGAAACCCAGTCGGAAATTAAAAAAAAAGTTATCAAGTAGAAAAGTGCTTCATTCAGTTATTCTTTGAGGTCCCATGACTTACAAACATGTTTATTTTGAAATTTTCCCATACAAATGAATTCCATGTACTTGCTAATTTAAAAGTTATACGTAATTTTCACAAAGATATTGTATTTCTGTCATTTGCAACCTATAAGAAACTCCTATGTCCCCAAAACACATCGCTTCTTTAGCTCGGTCTAAATGTAAATAATACCAGATATATTAACAACAGATGCAGCATATTAACCTTGAATCACTTCATCAATCGGGAATTTTTGTTTATGTTCTCAGAGCATAATGTTGCAGGCTAACCACCTTAACCCAGAAATTCTGCCTCAAGGTGAATATAAGACAGTTCATAGCCAAGGGTGCCCAGGAATGCGCTGGTTTCTGATTCCAGATCTTTCGCCAGATTTAAGAAATAAAAAGTTGTTTTTCAAACGTTTTGCTTAGGCATCATTTTTATTACCTTGTATACCTGATGTAATACAATGGTCACTGCTAAATTTGCACAACAAAATATTACAGCACATCTCCATGCAGCATTGACATTAATGCATAGACGATGAAATATATGTTTTCAATATTTGAAGGCTCACCCAAATTAAAATCCTAGAGAAGAAATTCTCTCTCATGTATTTTTGAAGTCCTAAATGGGAGTTGGCACTTTTTGTTAAGAACCGAGATAAATATTAACTGTGCCATGACACCCTTTTGGTTTTTCATTGCTTTCATTCAGGAAATAATAATACAAAATTAATGATAAAAGCCCACAATGACTTTCAACAGGAAGTCACTAAGACAAACCTAGGAAATGGTATTTCCTTTATGATGAAATTATTATTATTATTATGAACAAAACTTAAATGCAATAACCTTAGAAAGGGTGATACAAGAAATCAACTATCTTAAAATGGCAGTGACAAAGAAATTCCTTAACTATTAACTCATTACTCATTTAAATTTCAGCATTAATCAATTATTTTGTTACAGTTTCATTAGTGATGTTAAGTTTAATTTAAACGTTTAATTCAATAGAAAACTGTTCTTATACTATGCCATTTAAAACAGCCATTATTAGTGAAAAAACTATGGCTAAATGAAACTGTCTTGTGTTAACAGATGAGAAGGTAAATATTGATATGGGTAATTAAAAGATGTTCAATCTTGAAGAACACTAAAAGGAAATATGAAAGGGCTGACACTATAAGGAATCTCTTTTGTGAGTGACAATAAAATAGAATCTCACTGCAGCTCGAGAAGCTGAGTGCAATGGCTAGTGAACTGGCTTCAGACGATGAGGTTTAAACCATGTTGGTATTGGAATTTTTCAGAAGTATCTCAATTCATACTTTGATGCCCTCTGGAAATTATTAATTAATAAAATTAAAAAACAATTGTTATGCTGTTTTCGTGGGCCTGGGCTATTGGATAGAAGTCTACAGTCTGCTGATTTACACCCTCGTATAGGCACTTATTTTCACATTTTTTTACTTAACATTTTAAACAGTAAATGCTCAAAGTGTTAAGATTAAATTTAAGAGTCCTTAACTTAGAGAAAAAAATTAATTGACAAATTATCACATGAATTTACCTAGTATTTAAAGGACATGATATGGCATCAGGATTTTACTGATAAAACAAGGAATTACAAGAAGTTAATTTCAAATCCTAATACCAGATTTGTGTGAGTCTAAATTTTTTGTTCCCTTGAAATTTTGAAACAAAGTTTAACACAATCGTTTTTATGGTAATTCTTGCTAAATGCGACCTCCCACACTGCAATCTTCTTGGACCTGCCACCTCCCCGACTACCAAATTGCAACCCAATAGATATTTCTTTGACACCTGCACTTCAAAAAACATTATATGCCACCTCACCTCTAACTTCTGTTTTTCCTTCCATGTGGGTGAATGCACCACCCACATAGAAGTATCCCTTAGCATGAATAACCACTGATACTCTACTAAATCTCCCATCTTCCTTAATTATCCTACCCCTACTTACACTGCTTCCCTGGACCAATCTTTGGATGACTGCTTCTCTGTTTCGGTGATTGAAACTCTTCCTGAATCCACAAGCAATATAGAGGTGAGAAAACACAAGATGGCTCATATCTGGGTGCTTCAGTCATTTAAACCTCTCGGACTGAACTCAGCCCACTGTAACCATCCCACAGTTGCCTGCACATCCCCTCTCACCTCCTTGCCCATTTCTGATTCATCCCATACCTCTCCTCTACTCATTCCCCCACAAATATCCTGTCTGCTCTGCCCCCAAGAACAGCATGCACATGACGATTTGATGATTGCCATGCCATCAAAATGTTAATTAGATATGCGAGTGTCCTTCCCTGTTTTTGGGTATAACTAAATATATATATGTATATATGTGTGTGTGTATGTATATAAATATATATGTATATATATATATATATATATATATATATATATATATATATAAAATATATATATATACAATCATATACATCTATATACATCTATACATACATATATATATATATATTTTATATAAGAGTGTGTTATTTTTATTTACCATCAAATCTTGGCTCATAATTGGTTAGGGCACTGTGCTTTGTGACTCATCAATACAAAATATAAATTTTACATTTTCTTCATAGACGTACCAATCACTTAATGAAAATGTATTCTACTTTTTCTAAATAGAAAAGATTTTTCTACATATGTATAAAACAGAACTTTACCTAGCACAGTAAAGATGCAATCACTGCTGTAAGTTTAAGTTCCATAGATGCAGTATCCAACATTCTTAAAACATTTGCCATGCAAGAGATACATATTTAAGGTTTAAATGAAAATTCATAATTTGTATGACTTAGGAATTGAGAAAAAAACATCAACATTCAAGTGAATTTTCCAGGAAATACATCAGTATATCTTTAACTGTTTGGAGCAAAATTATGGCATACAAACATTATTATTAGCAAACCTTCATAAAGCCGTTGAATGAGATCAGCATGAGGTGTATTTTTGAACTTCTGTTCCAGTGCATCAAACATCACTCTACACAGTTCCTGGACATCGTGTTGCTGCCATGCAGTGCTTGATTCCCAGCCAAAACTTTTTGTTAATTCTGTTGTCTCAACTGCAGGTCGAGATGAAGTCTTAAGAAAATGAAGGAGTACGATAAAATTACTAACATAAATCAAAATCCTTAAATTATATTTTCTGTATTGAAAACATCACATAATATAAAATAAAGGTTTTTTTAAGCAATCAAAAATAATTATTCAATGGTAATCACAAATGAAATTTGAATTTTAAGATTCTTTTCTTCGACAATCAGATTATATACACATAAGAAATTATTTAAAATATATATTCAAAGCAATAAACACATAGTTTTAAAAAACTGATCATATCATACACCTATTCATACTTTCTGAAACAACTAGAAATGCAAGTTTTCCTAGTTTACCATGATGACTACATCAAATGTCATTCTCTTGATTTTAATAAATTATTATTTTAGCATGAAATCAATTTAGACATATCATACTTACTGAATTATATAATAACAAACTTTGGTACTATAAACTCATATTTTTCCAAATTAGACATGAACTACATGTATCCCACTAATCAGATTTATGAAAAAACAGAGATTGAAAAATCTATTATACATAAATTGCTAAGTGTATGGGAAATCCTGAGTTAGGTTACCCAAACCACATTACTGGGTAAACATTTACCTAAATTTACTTCAGTTACATCTGATTTAAGACCCAGACGTGATCTTGAATTTTATAGTTGACAGCCACATTGAAAAAGATGAAAGAAAGTATAACAGTCATCAATAAAGAAATTCTGCCAATGAATGCACACATTGTAAGTACTACTATTGTAGAGATGAATTTAGAAACACACTTACTTCCCAGTAAAAGCGTATTTAGCATAGCAATGTGTTATTGCAGATTATTAAACATTAAGAATATTAAAAAAAGAGAAAAAATTATTCTGTGGCCTGATGTGATTTTTCCTCAGCTTCTCAGACTTGATATTTCATACATGCAGAATGCCACTCAGGCATTGCTCATCCAACCAATGAATCATTGGAACTGTCAGATTTCCTCTCTTGGGCAACCCTTTTCTTCTATTGATTTCATAATATTATCAGGAAACTAACTTGAAACGGTATGATCTGCCAAGGCCCCTTCATCAGTTATCTTCAAATTATGAAGATCGTACCCCATCTAAAAATGTTCATACCAACACTTAGTAGCATTGTATTTTCTATTCTCAAAAGTAATTACTTAGATGACACACAATGTTTTTATAATTGCATGGGCCTTTCATGGACCATCAGAGTGCTTCATGGAGTTCTATTTCATGCTTTAAATACTTAATGCTACCTTTTTTGGAATATACAACACTTTCAGACTAGTTCTACTGACAGCACTTGGCCTGATTGACACAAGGCAATTTTTTCTTGTCTTTATGATGAACTCATTCTTTCCCATTAACCTTCTAAAAGGAATAAAGAATTCTCAATGATTCCCTGTAGAATTTTCACCTTTTTACCTTAAGTCATTCACACTTTTTATGTATCTAATCCATTACATGAGGCTAAATTTTAATCTAAAGAATCAAATGCTTAAGTCTTGAATGAACACACAACTTCCATGTTACTTTTTAGATTAGGGGTACTCCCAAACATCCAGAGAGGGTATTCAATTGTTTCTGGCTCAACCTTGTGGAAATTCATTTTAATGAAATTAAGAATACAAATTAACTTTCCACTGTCCTTTATTGATGATGACGCTTGAGCGTTGAAACCGGTTGTACGCTAATAAAGGACAGTGGAAAGTTACTTTGTATTCTTAATTTCAGCCAGAGAGGGCTTAAGCATTTACAGCAGGCATAATTGCCTTTAAGTCTGTAGTCGATCATTCTCCACAGATGGACGAATACTCAACCAAATAATAATAAATATAATCAACCAAAGATGCAGCCTGTACATTCATATCAACCAATTGCAAAATATAAGTAAACCAAAAGATTCTTTCCTTATTCAACTGCATTGCAACTTTTATACGCTAAAATGTTTGCATTTATGTTTAATGGAGATATAGGGTTAAACAAAAATACAAGAAGACCTATTTTAGTGATATCAAATGTCAACACTCATACGATTTGAGAATAAAAATATTCTTGGTCAGAACAGCATATACCGTATTTCCCAGCCCACAAAACACAATTTTTTTGCTTCAACAAGTGCAATAAAATCAGCCTGTGTCTTATGGGCCAAGAGTAAATGAATTCAACTTTGACCCAGAAGCACAAGCCAACTCACAGGAAAATACTTCATGTTAAGTAATTTTTCCCACATGAGGCATAGAAAATGGTTGCCTTTAATACAAATTTCAATAAAATGACTGTTTTGAGCTAGCAGTAAACAACAGAGTTTAAATTTCCTTGGGTGTACTTCCTGAAAAAAATTCCCAAATAAATCCCTGGGGATGTCGCCTATCAGTTAATACATTTTATCTCTCCCAAAAAACTCTGAGTAAAAAAAACTATGGTCATGTGCTCCTAAATACCCTAAGCTTTAGGAAGAAGTTAAGAACTGGATTATAAATCATAGGAATAATTGGATTACTGTTTCAACAAAAATGATTTCAATTGAAGCAAGAAAATTAGCAATAGTTATTTCTAATGCAATTTTTCTGGAAATCATAGTGCGAGTGATTCATGAAGGGAATGGACTTTACATATAAAAGAACTACAAAAACTGCCACTCAAACATAAAAGATAGGTTATAAGGGCACTCATCTCAACTCATGACGTCAGACCTGCAGAAAGAATAAAATGACTGTCGATTTTTAGTGTCTCTGATTGGTTGAAAAATTCCTGGCAGAAAGTTAAAAGTAAGACTATCATACCATCTTTTTAAAACTGTGGCATTAGCAATTTTCTAAATGGAAGTGGAAATGACATTGTACACGAAGAAAGTAAAAATAACTGTATAAATGATTTACCAGGTGATGATGGATTTCTAGGATTCTACAATGGATAAATCTTTATATTCCTGCTAACATTTTAATGCAACAATTCCATTTTCTTCATTGTAAGAGCTAATACCAAAATATTGGGATCTTTTTTGGTTTGATCCAAAAATTTTCATAAATCCTAACATGATAAATCACATTGTGTCTAATGGACCGGAAATACAGTACAATAGGAAAACAACCAAGATTCCATTAGTTTAATCCACCATATATCAGCTGCTTGTAATGAAGAGTTTTGGTGGGCAAATCAATAATTGACAGAAGAAACCAGTACATTTAGATTTATTGTAGCCTGATAAATAATAAAATGAAAGAGGATTATTTTAAGACACACTTCATCAACCACTATGACATGATTTCTTGGATTAGCATTTAGGAAAAGCACTACATAACAAGTCTGTGAAGTTTTTATGGGAGCTTACTTGAGGGAGACACTAAATATGATGATTCACTGATTTTAATGCAATATTTTTGTGTTATGCACGGTAAAAAAATTCCTTTTGGCATTTGATGGAATAGATCTTGTAGTTCAGCAGAAACTTTTGACAGTTCCAGCAGTAATAACCACACTGAATCATCAAATCCAGAGGTCGAGCTCATATAATAACAATAATGCCTCGTTTCGTCAAGTGCAGGGATCACAACACTTTGGCAGGGGTTCAAGTCTCCCCATGTGATGGCTGTTTTTCTACTTTAACAGCATTTGGTTTTAAAACATACTACGCAACTTGTATGAAAATTAATACATTATTTTTACTAACAAAATAATATCTTTCAAAAGTATACTTTCATGAAAAAAAATGAAACAGGCATCTTCAATACTGACAAAGAAAGTGAGATTGTTATTAAATCTATCGATCACTAACAATAACTAACATCATCATAAGATTTATCATGATGAGGTCCTTAAAAAAAACCACAAGAGGCTTTCTGTTCAAGGCAGAGTGAATAACATGTAATAACTTTAACTTAAAAACCATCACGTTTACTCATAGGAAAAATAAAACCTATAATATGGTTAAGGATGGTTGCTAAAAAATGAAGCCATTATGATAATATATCTTGTCAATGAAATAACTATTAGTCAATGACTAATACAAATCAATATTATTCATATAAAACCATACTTAAATTTTACTTAATTCCATAACACTAAGCTGAATACTGACATTAAATACCCTCCTTAGAGAACGTCTCTAGACTTACTTGCAAGTTGAGAAACAATTTCTGGAGGTGAAAAGGGATTGAGTTAGTGGTTCCTTCTTCAGTGCCATCATAACACCATTCATAAAGAGCATTACGAAACTCTGGGGTCATATAGAGGGCCTGTAGGAGACTGTTGAGGTAGCAGGTCATGGCTTGATTTACAAGGCCCACATAACCTAAAGTAATAAAAGGAAAATTATTCCTGTTTACGGTTCTGTATACAAGAAAATATTATTTTTCTGCTTGACTCCTTAGACAGAAAGTATACAAAAGCCAAGGATAGTATTAATTTATTAGCTACATCATCAGCATTGAATAAGCAGCAAAGGTGAGTAAAAAAAGACAGAATTAGTAAAAAACAAACTGAGTTCAAAGGAGAATCTATAAGTAATACGAGAAATAGCACTTAATAGTCACTCAAATTCTTCCCAATTTTCAAAAATTTAGTTCATCCAACAGTGGATTTTTCACTTTTATTTCAACCTAAGTGCCATTAACTGGCGCAAAATGCATTTAATGTGCCCTGAACTCAATTCCACTTCAATATGAAATATTTGATCACCCATATTTTCATGACTTCCTATTGTATTATTTCATACAGTAAACACTAGGAATTTGGATTTTACATTTTTGAATAACCTACACAACCAGTAAAAACAATATTTAAGGTCAAATTGAAAATATTACTCTAGATATTACTGTTATCATAAGACAAACATTTTCCTTGACAGCTATATTCAACATATATGCATAATACATTGAAAAGTGCATTACAGGTAGAAAAATATTGCCAAAGGACTATTAAGAATTCGCTTTAATTGGAATAATGTTGTCAAGTCTTCAAGAGAAAAGCTCGCAGCCAAACTGTGGCTGAAAATACTAATGAACTATTTCATTACAACACATGTTTCATCACAAATGAAAGTAAACAAAGTGACTTCAAGAGGGGAAATGCAAAGGAAGGATACAGGCGATTGGGTGGAGGTTAAGAGAGTGTAAGCCATAACTCTCTCAATGACTTCAGCCTATGGCACAAGCAATACCCATGCACAAAACATGAAAATGTATTGTAAATGCACCTATTTAGTAGCAAATTATGATTTACTCTTTTAATTTCATTACATGATAAATAAAGGATTGAGCCAAAATTAATACCATTTTTAATAAAATTAGTAGGGTTATGATAGTTACCTATACGTTTCACCATATTTATAATCTTATTACAAATCACTATATTATTCAAAGCAAAGAACCAGGAGTTAGAAGCTAAAAATGACAACTATTATAAGAACACTACCTTTTTGAATTACAATTTCAAGAAATTTCATTTTGGCAAATGTTTTCAAAACTGTGACAACATATAATTTTGCATACATTGCAATTGCTTTCTCTACACAAAAATAAATATTACATTATAATCTTGGCATAAGTCAATGGTTTCAGGCATAACCTTGTAGAATTTTTCCTTCATGACTAATGTCAATAAAGAACTTAGTAAGTCCACATGAAAAATAAACTTTCATGGGACCCAGGTTTCACTGCACCACAGTGAAACCTGGAGGTAAAACACTGCTGATTGGGTAGTTAGGGACAAAGTAAAGGTGGGGAGGGGGGAAGGCAGAGTAGTGCATCACAGGGGATGGGCTCCTCCAAACTGAGACCCATCCATCTTGCCACCCCTAGGAGATGAGATTAAGAGGAAAATATAATGCCTTCACTAATGGGTTGTTTCCATGGATCTCATACTGTACAAGAATGTCAAGCCTGGCCTCTTTGCTATCGAAATGAAGAGTCTGAGGTGTAAAATCACTGGTATGTTGGTTTTCTAGATGTTTGGTTAACAGAGAATATGAATCATTCCTCTTGAGGCAATACCTAAGTTCCTGGACCCTTTTTAGGAACTTTCTCCCAGTTTGACCAAGATTCATGGCCGCGCAGTCCCTACACTGTTATTTGTAGATACAACTTTTGCTTAGTTTTTCAACTTTGTCCTTGGTAAAGCATAAAATGTTTTTTAATTTGTGTTTATCATAAAATGCAATCCTGAATTGTGGGAAATATCTTCTCAACTTTTGGGGAAATGTCACCCAGGTATGGTATTTTTCTCCATTGTACTTTCTGGTCCTAACTACCACAAATTTGTCTAGTGGCTACCCTGTTCAATTTTTTACTATACATTTTACTTATCAGATCCACCGGATATCTGTTACTGATGGCAATTTGTTTGATTATTGAAAGCTCCCTTTCCTGATTTTCTACTGACATTGAAATGGCTAACAGCCTATGAAAGAGCGAATGATAGGCCATACACTTCTGCGACACATGAAGGCTGGATGAAGCATGAATTATTTGGTCAGTCGCTGTGTCCTTCCTGAAGATACTTCCTCTATTTTGGTCCTGAACTGGATGGCTTAGTTTAATGAGGGTAGAGAAAGAAACTTTGCACTTCCACATAAAGATTTATTACTTCACATGACCATGGTTTCGATGCTGTGCATCATCATCAGGTGACATACAGGAAAATTTTTTCAACTTACAGTATATAGCATGGCTCCAAGAGGGGAGGAAGGTAGGGGCAGTAAGAGAGAGGGGGTAAGTTGAGTACTTGTGCAGCAACCTATTAGTGGGCTGGGGAGAGGGGGTTTTTTCCGCAATGGTTTTATCTTCATTAAGGGACAGTCGATGGTCATCACTACTTTGGTGAGGGTGGGGTAAGATTTTATAGTCATTTAGGAAATTTAGAAGGGGGGAATGGGAGATGTATATTGTTTCATTGACCACCTCAAATCTGTTTGACTGAAGGGATTGCCAAATTTCCAACTCCTCCAAAGCATTCAACCTACATCCTTTCTTTTCTTTGTGAAGAATGTCCAGTATGATTCTTTTCCAAGAGGTGTTTCGCGAATTGAGATCTGTAGTCTTTCTTTATGAAGCTTCATCAGTGTACTTTAATCCTAATATCAAATGTCCTCCCTGTCTATCCAATGTAGATGGCACTGCAGTCCGTGCAATTGAGTATAAACCTTGCTTTGTTGCATTATGTCAAATTTATCTTCGGGTGAACCCATTATGTTTTTTAAAAAGTAAGTGTTGTAAAACACTGTCTTGATTTCGTTCTTGGAGAGTATTTGTGAAATCCTGAGTGAAATGTGGCCTAGAAATAGTCACCATTCACGGTCGGTGCTTGTCAAGTTAAATGTGTGGTATGTAACTTTCTGGACTATCTGTGTTTGTTTTCTATTGTACATGTGTCGATCATTTTCTCTCGGTAACCATTGTTGACTGCAATTCGTTTTATAATATGGAGTTTCCCTTGTTTGTTGTGTGTTGACATTGTGATATTGCATACCCTGTGTAACATAGCATGAATGGCCACATGTTTTTGTGAATGATGATGCTTGGATTTTGAGCAGATAATTTGGTCAGAGCAACACTTTATTCTGTAAATGGAAAGTTCGAACCTATGATTAATTATTTTCACAGCCAAATCCAGGAAATTCAAGGCACCATCTGATTCCAACTCACTTATGAATTGTATACATTCATCTAAAGAATTTAACCAAGTGAAAAAATTGTCCAATTGTCTTGTAGATCCAGTCCTAACACAGGAGATTTCATCAACATATCAGAACCAGGATAACACATTTTTTTGTAGGGGATAGTTTAAAGCAAATAACTGTCTCTCCCAATTGTCCATATGTGTCCGCTAGGATGGGAGAGAGGGGTGAGCCCATGGCCAGACCTTCTAATCATCTATAATATTTACCGTTGAACACAAAACTACTTTGATTCACACAAAATGCTAATAAGTCACACAATTCACTCATTACAGGAGGTAGTGTTTTAGCCTTTACGAGGGATATATCAGCTAGTTTCAGGGCTTCCTTCCTTGGGATACTTGTGAACATGTTGACAACATCGAAGGACAACATCATACATTTTCGCGGTAGTACTATATCTGAAAACCTACTTGAAAGTCCATAAGAGTTCTTGATAACGTATTTTGGAGAAAAATGAGCATGTTGTCTGAGTAGGTTGCTTAATTTATGAGCAAGTAGGTGGGCTGGCATGGAGACACTAGATACCACTGGTCGGATAGGGATATCAATTTTGTGTATTTTTGGGAGACCAAAGAATCTGGGTGATTTGGGATTCATTTGTACAAGTTTGATAGAATCACTCAGCTTTAACAACATTTCATAACTTTCTGGTGTTCTGTTATAGGATCACGAAGAAAGCTGACTATTTTATTAGATATAATAAGTCTCCACATTTTTTCACATAGGACCCCTTTGTCTAATACCACGACTGAAATCCCCTAATCTGCTTTCTTGACAATGAGCTTATTTTTTAAGGAGGAGACAGCCATAATTAATTCTCGTGAGCCTATCTCACTTGTGGAATTTAAGGTATTCCTGTATTTGGTTTGGTTTAAGGCTTGGACAAACAATGTCAACTGTCTAATGGTGCCACTCCACACACAAAAAATATCATCTACATAACAGGACCACTTAAACACACAGTTAAGACCTACCATCTCACAAGAAAATAATTCCCGATCAAAATTGTCCATGAAAACCTGAGGCTAAAAATGGAGATAAAGGGGAGCCCATGGCCAGCCCATTCAAGTAGTTAGTAAATTTTGTAGTTGAATTCAACATAGCTTGAGACACAAACTTCCATTTATGAACACAGCTCAAATCACAGGGACCTCTATGCCTTTCCTCACTAGTCTGGCTTCCACTAGCACTAATGCTCCTTTACAAGGAAGACTAATAAATAAATTCCGTGCATTCAGGTATATTAGGATCCACTTGGTTGGGAGGGTTACACCTACCAGCTTACTGGCGAAGACAGTAGTTTTTTACCCCAAATTTCAGGATAAAATCCAAGTATGCCTGGAGCAAGGAATTCACTTTCTTGGCAATCAGATGATTGGGTGCTGAAATATTGGACACTACTGGCTTCATTGGGATGTTTTGTTTGGGAGTCGTGTCAATTGGTGCAAAGAAATGCTCAAGAAATACAATTGCGGGGCATCAAAAGCCGTATATAACATCAACAGAGGTGACGAATCTTGGGTCTATGCCTACAAGTCTGAAACAAAACAGCAATCCACTGTATGGGTCTTCCAAGACGAGCCAAATCCGACACAAGTGATTCGTGCACAAGCACATCGAAGCAAATGATCGCCTGTTTCTTTGGAATAACTGGACATTTGGCAACCATACCGTTTGAGCAATGCAAAACCGTGACTTCTGAATGGTAAACGAGCATTTTTTTGCCAGAACTGCTAGGTGAAATACAGAAAAAGAAGTGGCAACAAAGGATCATTCTTCATCATAACAATGCAAGCTCTCACAGATCAGCTGAAACAACTACCTATTTGACTGGCCAAAACGTCGCATTGATAGGTCATCCTCTGTACAGCCCTGATTTAGCACCAAATGACTTCTTTTTATTCCAGATGATCAAGAAAAAATTGCATGACAAATATTTTTCGGCACCTGAAGAAGCCGTTGATGCATTCAAAAACTACGTTTTGGAGGCACCTCAATCTGAGTGGAATAAGAGTTAGAAAATTGATTCGAGCGCATGCAAAAGTGTATTGATTATCATTGAGAATACTTCGAAAAACAGTTAAGCCATTTTCAACTATTAATTACTGCCTTTTCATTATTAGGATGAAAATATAACTAGCATCCCTTGTATCTACCATTTTTATTAACAACAGTTGAAAATTAGATTCTGAAAAAAATCCAACGACCAGAAGTTTTAGCATTTCTTTCAATGTGACACTGATGCCACCATAAAAAAGGGGAGATCATAGAATTGTTCCTATTACTACTCAGATGAATTTTCATGATGCACATTTGTTTTTATCATTGAAATGTGAAAGAATTAAGGTATCAGCATGGGACTTGGACTTAACAGATAAAGGTATGATTTTTTTAGTTCTCTTCATCAAGCATATTTTTTTTAAACAACATCATTTCCACAGTATCTCGATGTTTTGACCTTGTGCATGGGGTCATCATGTATGCTTTACGAATATCAAAACTAATCCACTCTGCAAGGAAAGAGATTTCTAATAAACTACTCATTTAAAAATGAACAAGAGGAGATGAATCCAAAAGAATTTCATCATTCTGCTTTGCTGAGGCATAAAGAAAAACCTTTAATATATATTATTAACATAATGTTACCATCAATTATTTTTGCTGTCCTTATCTTTGAACATATAGGAAGAAACACTGTATGGAGAAGGAAATGTGCTTGGCACATAAAATTTTTGTCAATGTGGGTACTTGCTTATTTCCTTCCCTTTAACTTTCATAAGCACACTCACAAGAATATTATTTATCAACTTAATTGGGCGAGATTGAGACTAATAGCACTTTCTTTTTATGACAGAAAAGCAATATAATTAGGGTAATTAGGTCTTAAGTTTCTACAAATTCAGGATGCTAATTAATGAACATAAGAACGTTCATAATTATGGATTGCTTGGCAGTTTTTTGTAAAAAATATTTCGTATATTCAAAAAGGTGGTGTACTTTAAACAGCAAAATGAATAATACATATACACATTAGACACAAGATGAGCATAGTTAGAGGCAAATTAAGTAATGCATTTTTTAAATGAGTTAATAAAATTTTAAAAACTTCAAGGAAAGTCCTTACAATTCCAAAGGATTCAAAGACATGACACCCCTCCTCCCTTTCCTAGCCAAATTACTTGATGAAAAAAACTAAACAAAATAGTAAACTACACTTAAAATCTTCTTTAAAAAATTAAATACATAATTAAGCATTAAATTAAAACTAATGGATTTCAATGAAACAGGATTGCCAAGTTATCTGGAAGAAGACAGAATAAGTTTAAACCATTACATAATAATTATGCACTCATTTACAAGGATGGTTCAACTACACCAGACAAAAAAATTGGGTAAGAGGCAACCATTTCATTCATATGATCAGGTACATATAAAAATCGAATGAAGTCTATGCTATCAAAAACTGAGTAAATTACTCACGAGTGTCTGGTTTCATGATGGATGACAGTGCATAAGAACTGCTGTCAACATTTGACACGAGTGAGGGAGGAGGTGGTGGAGGGGCTGGGATTGGAGGCCCTCCAGGAGGCAAGAGGGTGTAGTCTGTTAGGAAGTCTCCTTTGGCACCTTTACCCCATTGAGACTTTGATGATGGGAAATTCCCAATGGTGGATGGTCTTGCATGCTCTCCACTTCCTCCTACTGCTTCCTTGATATCAATGACTCCTTCCTCTCCAATTGCACGCCTCCGTACCCTCCCAAATGTCAAAGCACCTTTGGGATCAGACAGCAAAAACTGATTCCTTGCATTCGCATCAAATGAAACACCAACATCCTTCAAAGTATCTACACGGTTGTGCTTTAATGTCACCTGTTAGAATAACAAAATGAATTCCATAAATAACCTAGAATGAAAAGGCTAAGGCATGAAACTGGAAGGCTGTTGCAAAGATTGTGAACAAAAAAGTTTTAAGAAATAATGAATTTTCAGGATTAATGACCCCAGTAACTCTTTTAAAACTGCAAGTTAAGACTAGGTCTTCCAGTTAGTACCTGCTGTGAACTAAATGGAATACATAGTTGAAGTAAATAAAGGCAACTGTCGACTATTTCTAGTATCTTTGAGTGATCACTCAAATTTGGAATGTCTACTGTCACTAAAATAACACGAGAGGAAGAAGTTAACCCTCTTAGTGCGGCGGGCCGATATATCGGCTTTCGTATCCCTGGCGAAAAGTGCAGCGGGCCGATATATCGGCTCTTGGGTAGGCTTTTGTTTAAATCGTTGTAACTTATGGTTTTTTCTTTAATAGTTTATGGTTTTTGTGCTATCGATAGGTTGAATTCCATAGAATTGTGTAACTAATTTTTTAATTTTTTATTAGCAATTTTAAATCCTTTTAAAAAAGTATATTTCTTACTATAATTTTTCGTTCAGTTTTGTACATGCCGGGAAGCTCTGCCTATTTGTTTGCTCGTTTTTTTTCTGAGTGGTCTTTCCACTATGAAAAGCCACTGAAAGGCTACTAATCTGTTTTCAACTGTAATCTCTTGAATGTGTTGTGGTTTCGTGGTGTTGATATATACCTGCTTATTCAGACTATGTTGAGACGATGGAAATGAGAGCACTGCTTTGTGATCATTTTGGTTTCTCTTGCCATCCGTCGTATCTAATCAATTGCACCCTGTGTAATGGATTACATTGTCAGCAGTTCTCTGTGAGTTAGAACTTAGTTTTTTTCTGCCTTTAGATTGTAGGCACATTGCCGCAGTCTCAAGGAAAGGGGAAAAGTCCCAACTTGACTCAGTGATATCAGCCTTTTCAACAAAATCGAACTATGCAGAGGCTGACAAAAAAATTTGCAATTCACTGGTTTTTCTTTATTTATTTATAATATATTCTACATGTCTATTTGATTCTTTATTATATTAAAATATCGTAGTTTAATTGAAAAATTAAAAAAAAAATATTAGTTTTGTTTCTAAAAATCGAACTATTATTGCTAAAAAAATATTCTTCAAATTTATGATACTGTAATAATTACATTTATTATTCAGATTATGTAAATGTATAACATTATTATAAACTACAATATTATATTTTAAAATGAAAAAACTGCATATGGATATCTAAACAAATAACTTCATAATGTTTTTTTCCTAAGGTGATACATTTTCTTAAATTACACTTCGCACTTCTCACTAGTACCCCTGAAATCCCCGCTGCACTAAGAGGGTTAAACTGTACATTTACCAAATGTAATATACCCGGAGGAATATAGAGAGTTGGGTTGAGGTGGTGCAGAAAAAAATGTTTGTGATGCAATGTAACCCTTCCCTGAAGTAAAAACTTAGTAAACCAGCCTAGAGAATAACACTGCAAACATGACAGATGTATGCAGGAGACTAAAGTGGTCAAGGAAAATCCTCAGTATGCTACATTCTTATTTATCCCAGTTTGTCATCTAGCCACGACATTTTTCTTTAATCTACCCTGGAGCAGCAAAGATGTGGACAAAGAGAATTTTTTTCAAGGAATGAATGACACTGTCCAACCTGATTTAAATTTCCTAAAGGCACATGCCATACTATAAAATAAAATCATGCCAGCATCTAAACAGATTACTATACCAGACAATGAATTATACCAAAGAGCTATTAGCTTAATATGACTTTTAGAAGATTTTACTGTGAATTTTACCTGCTGCTTGCAATTTCTCATTTCAGTAAAATAAACCATTTCAGTAAAAACCATAATTTTTATTTTAAAAATGAAGTGTTTTTTCGTGATTAACACCTTTTGTAGCCTCTTAGGTGCCCACATGTTAAAAATATGAAATTTTCATTCAAAATAATTTCATAAACTTTAATAATTATAATATGTGTATATTTATTATCAATAATGGATATATTTCCAATGAAAAAATTTTATTTATAAAATCACTGCATTAACCAGCAAGTCCAAGCCCTCATCGGTCTACAATTACAACATAATCCTAGCAAAATTTGCAAATAATATTGGCTTCAAACCTCCAGTTTCAGTTCATTATTGCTTCCCTGAAAGCACAAGTTTTATTCCCAGACAATCATCACACTTCAAACTTAATCAGAGAGTTAAATTGGTTAGAGGTTAGAGGAATACATCCAATTATGCAATTCTCTCAGGACCTTGTTCTATACAGTTCAGCCATCTTTGGTGATTGTTTTGGACTTGTCGGTCATAGAGGATATCTAAATGCTACCTCCAGTGTGAAAGTTCTATGGCAGTTTTGAGATGAAAGAATCATGGTACTTTGGAATTCTGCTTTGGACACTGTGAATATTTTTAATAAATGTCAACAGTGCCAACTTTGTTTTCTTTTATTTTTATGTGGATTCTGAGAGCCGTATAAGTTTAATCTCTGGATGTTCGTTTTTTGTGGTGCTACAAAATACTTAGAGAGGATTATTTTCATTTGACTAAAACTTTTGGATTTGCTGTGTGTTTTTCTATCACCAAAAAATTACAAAGCTCAGGATTGCAGTAAGAATACAGTTAACCCTATCAGATAACCTCGGTTCAACAACTTTTGTGTGAGGGCTAGTATAGTCCTTGATGGTTTTGTGCTTAATGGTGGATATATTATTTTTTGTTAGAAGTTGTGCAATTGATTTACTATATGATATAACAAAATTTTGGAACATAGTAAAGAAGAGGAAACCTCAAGCAACGACAGTCCAGCAGATGACGATGCAAATGTGAATTGGAACTATTACCAGAGAAAGTGAAACTACTTCCTCACAGGCCATGGAAATTGCCACAGATTTCAAGCATGGATAAGTAAGAAGGAGGAAGAAGATATGAAAGTGGTATTTTTAAGATAGATGCCAGTGACTGGACAAAATCCATTTAAAAGGCTTTGAGGTGGCATTTGCTTCGTCTCAATAACTTCAACAGATGACTTTTTGCAGGTCAAAAATCCCTTGAGCTAAATGAGGCATTATAATAACTTTACGCTCAATTCCAATGATAATGAGGTGTTCACATTTTAAATAATATGCCTTACAATTTAATTTTTTTTTAATCTTACACTCTAACTTGGTTTCATAAATACTATTAACTATTCTCTCAAAATGAATGATGGCAAAATCATATGAAGAAGGATATTTTAATAAGAGTATAAAGATATAGCTGGAAAATGAGAAATCAAGAACAAGGTGACAAGAAATTATTCATAGAGAAAAATATTCAACCCTCATTTATTTCAATCACCAAGTTTTTAGGATGTAGCGACAATTTAAGATGCAATTTAAATGAAGATGTTTCATATTGAATTTGATATTGAAATCGTGACATGGCTTCATATTAATTTCTTTCTTCAGCAACTGGTATCTAATGATTTTGTTTTTTGGATCTCCATTTAATTACACCTGTTAAATATTTCCTGATGAAAGCAGTGGCAACTATGACTTTAGATAGATATTATTGCTGGCTGTGACCATTTTCTAATTTAGAATTGTTCATGCTAGAAACATGGACTTCATGCCACAATATATTGGATTACTTGCATTATTCAATAATTCAGTATGTATTCACTGAAGTTTTATTTCTTTGTACAGCGTCAGTTTGCATAGCGTTCTATGATCTAGGCACCTAAAGCAATGCTTCAGGGTACAAACAATCTATCATAAATTACATTAGTAAGTCACTATTGGAATGAACGACGATTGAACCATTAACCACTATTAGATTCAAAATGATATAACCACAGACTTTGAAAGTGTCTTTCTCCGAGAACTTTTGTCATTGAGAAAAGGATTATACACCTGAAGATGGCAAAAAATTCACAGATGTGTTTTCACATGAATGGCTATTAAGAAGAGAAAACTATGCACAGAGAGAAGGCAAAATGCATGTTAGACCAACTTTCAGCGAACTTACATGCATGTACTTTGCCAACTCTGGCAGTGGCGGGGTAACTTTCTCACATGTCAACCCCGAGGCTGTGGGTTTGATTCCCACCTGGGTGGTTTTTCTTTAACCTAGGGCTTGGGAATTTGTTAATGCCATTGTTTTTATTTTGATATTCAAAATTTGATTCACAAAGTCAAAAAGGTTGTTTTTTGGATTCATGCTAAATAAATAAAAACCTATTGTGTTAAAGCTGATGATGATAACAATTTACAAAGAAATCTAAACATACCACCAGTGCTTAAATTATGAATGCATTCTAAAGCCTTCATCAGATATAGATATGCTAAGAAATTCTTAATTTTATTAAATCAATTCCAAAATTTCTATTAATCAAAATTGAATTAATTCTAATCCATTCATCATATACATAATGAAACATTATTATTCCCCACTAAATTTTCTTCATGCCAACCTGATGACGTAAGAAACTTACCATAAGATTCCACTTTAACAGATGAAATAAAAAATGAAATAGGTTTCAATTTCAAAATAACCTTAATTTCTCGCCAAAGGACTTTTCGACTAAATTTTTGACAAAATATAGATATAGTTTGGTCCACTTACATACTAATGAGTGGTATATCTCTACAATCTATAATTCAACTTTAACTGCTTCTCTTTGATGAAGTAGGTACACAATTTTTGGCACCTGCCTCCTGTTGTGACCACTGTTGAACAGTGCCAGCTTATTTGACATTCATTTTACATTTTATTCTAATGGAATTCATTTCCAAGTTTATATTACTTTCTCAACATTTAGTGATAAAAATATTCACTTTTTAGGCAAAATCACAATGTCACATTTATAGCATTCACTCCCACACACAAGGCTGAAATGCCACCAACTTATCAGGTATGTTTTATCTTTAAGATAAAATACTTACAGAAGCGCCCTCAACATTCTTCACAAGAACTAAGTCAAAAGATTCCTCAGAGCACTGGAAATTCGTAGCAATGTCTTCTAAGAACTCTCCAACTGTTGTGGTTGGTGTTGGGTTTAAGGTAACTAATCCTTGGACCTTGTCAACAGTCCCCATCCTCATGTCCCTCAGCACACACACAGCATTGCTGCTGTCTTCTTCTGCAGCTGCACAAACCATTTTTTACAATTCTAGGAGAGCAGAGAATACTACAATGAGAACAATTCCCAAGTTCAAACTATAACTTGCACTCAACATGGCCCTGTTTGAGGATATGTAAATAACACCAGGGCGGAAACAGGTACTAAATTAATTTAATATGGTTACACCAATTGTTATATTTATCATTTAAGGGAGTGGCAACTCCATAGGCATCATGGTAGAATCTGGTCCATTATTCCAGGAACTGATATTTTTGCAATAATAATCTTCATAATATTTTTGAAAGGATCAAGGCAAGAGCATTATAGTTGATGCTACCATTCATAATTACATGTATGAGAACCATGGTAGCATTTCCAAAACATTAAGGCTCACATTTTGGGAAGAAATGGATAACGCACATTACATGAAATATTTACAAATGAATTCTTAACAATAAATAACATACCGTTAACAGAGAAAAACTAGTTCTCTGAAACCAGACAAGATATAAAACGTGGATTGCCAGGTATTCCTTATTCTGGCACAAATCCAGCAGACTTGGGAGTTCATTTGGCTCACATAATTTATTTTTTACCATAGGAAGGGAGTCACCTAGTGGCCATCCCAAGAAAGCCGCCCACATGAGCAGCGTTGGTGGGAGAGAGGGTTCTATTTTTGGCTAACTCAGCCGATCTATTTCAATTCAGTCACATCTTTCGAGTTGACGGCAGTCTTGGGGGAGAACGTAAAAATATGCGAACCTTTTTGCAAGGAAAGTTTTATCAAAGGAATGTAGTTTTTCATACAAGAATACACAAAGTTAGGGTACTCATGTTCCACAACACAAGTATATCGTCCCCCGCATTTTGAAATTGAAGCAATACGCAAACAAAACTACAAGGCATCTTGACCCATGAAAAAATAATACAAGAAATATAACATGATATTAGCAATCATTTATTCAACGGAAAAGAAATAAAACACGTGCTTAAGTCTGTCAATTAATGAGTAAAAATTAAAAACGACAAAACTTAAATTTTTGCTTACCGATTTATTACAATTCAGTGGCTTTGGGATGGCTTGTCTGCAGGCAGAAGTCAAATGGCTCGGCCTATAATAAGGTATTACTTAACAAAATATTTGACATTACGGTTCTAAACTTTGAACGACAAGGGGCACACCCTTAATTAATAACGAAATTACTCATCTATTTGAAGTGCACGATTATAATACACGGCAGTTTTGTTCATTATGCAAGGGAGGGAAATCCATGAGTAAAATCAACAAAACATTATAACTTTGCAAAGAAATTCCACTTCAGTACTCCGACGCATTACGTCTGAGCCGCAATGATCATGACTTAGGACAGACAAATCATTCCTTACTAAAATCGTCAGTCAACATTAAATTGGTAATATTAAATAAGGCTTCATCAAATACCCATTAATACACTATTACACACCGAGTTTGTCTCTAACGCCGACTTTATTCACAGCCATAACCAGCTAACTGCAGCCAATCACCTACCACTTGATTGGTCGAAATCAGGCTACGTCAGACTACAACGTCATATAGGCATGTGAACGTCATTTTTTACGCGTGATATTAGAAATATGTGCTAAGGGGTTTATTAGAGAAGCGTATTGTATATACATTCAACAAAACAAACTGTTTATTAATCAAGGAGCATGTTTCTGATAAAAAAAACCGCACCGATGGTTGTAATTTTACATTTTACTGAGTCAATCACGGAATCCGTGACTCTTATGTTTTAACCTCAAAATATCTACTCCTACTAAAACTGATTTTCTACACGGTGAATTTCGCTGCGGAGACCCTAATTACCATGAATGGTAAGAAGCACTCTGTTCACTTTTTTAGTTGGTATTAATGTGTTGCGTTAGTTACGAGTACATAGCTACAAGTTTTTGGCGGAACCCTTTGTGACATTTTCAAACAGAGCTACAGATATGTACTCCTCAAACAAAAATTGATCAGCGGAGGTTCATTGCCCATTATTTCACCAAATCATTTTCGACCGTAGCACGCTACGGTCGAAAATGCACTGTCAAAATTGGATCACCTTATCATGTTATGGTTTTTAGTCATAGTGCACGAATGTCAGCGGCGAATTTTCTTAGTACATAACTATGTAATTGGAGATGAATTATCCATTCTTACGAAGTGTTTTCAAAATTTTTTCCTTTCTATCGAATTTTCAAGCGCTAACACTTTCTTCGTTTGCATCGTCAGATATAAGGCTGATGAAATGACTTAAACAGAAATTCTCTTAAGATATAAGCGCTACTTTGTGGTTGGAAACATTACTGTGAACTCAACGTAACACATGAGATGCTACAAGAATACTCACTTTAAATACATTGACGTACCTAATTAGGAATACACTCATTCGCCATTAGTTTCCTTGTAGTAGTAAGTATAACCCTTACCGAAGAAGTTCCATATTTTCGCGGAAAGGGACATGATTATTTTTCATGCATTTTTTTCGCTGATTTTTGACATCGTCTCTTGTTTGCAAGGATGTGTGGGGTATTTGTCGTCCATTCGTTTAGTTTTCAATGTAATTATAATGCCTATATTTTTAGAAAAAAGACCACTTGATCTGATAGTGTCCCCGTTGTCCTTTACAGTTGTATTTATTTCTTAAAGCCCTTGGCAATCCAAAAATATTACCCGCCTTTTCTTGGCGTGCCACTCGATGGGCAAATGTTTTCCACAGTACACGAACAGAACGGAACGCGTATTTGCATATACATTTTTGTATTGTTTATCTTACTTACGAATTGACGTGTGCCTTAAAGTTTAATCAGTAACTTAAGTATTACTGAGAATATTCAATTAACTCCCCCCAGGACATTCTTCTAACTTTAGAATATATTTGCGGATGTAAGCCTTAATTGTCGGAAGAGAGTTTTCTCGCATTTAGCATTCTAAAATTTTTTCTCGCATTCTCGCACACCCGTTTTATTTTTACGAATAGAAGACCCTCTTCATATCATATTAGGATTTTTTTAAATAACTCGGCGGTATTTCGTATTTTCCTTGTCGATAATGTTTTGTTCACGACTGTACATATATATGTATATTCGTGGCTGTGGTTAAGTTATTGTTTACTATACCTGTAAATATCTACTTGCTGCTTTCCGCTAGAATTAGGGTGTAATTCTTTTCAGACCTTATTTAAAATATGGATTATACTGACTCGGAAGAAATTGACTATGATTCAGATGTAGTTTTGCTGGATGATGGTGAGTTGTTATTTCGTTTTATACACAATGTGCCAACCTTCAATAAGTGCAATGATCATTGAAAATATTTATTAATACCCTCAGGAATAATAAAATTCAGTGGTCGTGGAAGTCCAGTAGATAGAGCTCTGGCCTACTGACAGGTGGGCCCGGGTTCGTTTACTGTGTGACTGTATGATGTGATTTTATGTGTGTGTGTATATATATATATATATATATATATATTTATTTATTTATATTGTATATTATAAATTTGTGTGCTTTAATAATGTTAACCAACTCTGCCGCGTACGTCTGATGTGCATACATTACACAAGACAAAAGGATGACCTAGGCTTACCTATTTGTTTTGTTAATAAAGACCAAAATTCGATATTGTTACAATGAAGGCATTGAAATTCTTCTTACCGAATCCAAATTGAAAAATTCGAATTATTAAAAAAGTATGGTTAAAAATAGTTACGGCTGAAACCTTAGTTTGAGTTTACCACCCAACGAATTTCGATGACCCTTAAGTTGTTTAAGTACAAATACTTGTGATTGTTATGCAGTTTTTGTATATGTTGTTGTATACGTTTATAAATTGATGAGATCAATTCTGGTGTATATTTAATGACAGAAAATGAGGGTGATGCCGACCTCAGCGACAATGAACTTTCATATGGCTCGCATTCATCGGAAGAATTGGCCGAATTCGAGGTAATCGTTGCTCAGCATACGCATGGAGATACATATGTTTATTTACCAGGGAAGTCAATTAGGTTTTTTTTATTCAGGACATGCAGGATTTTGGTTTCGAAAACTCGCCAACTTCCGAAGATTCGACATGGTACCCCCCAAATAATGATGGACATCCGGATTTTGAGAGCGATAGTACCTCTTCGACCTCTGCACATCAACATGATCATGAATCTGACGATTCACCTCTTATAACAGCTGAGGATGTTACTTCTGCATCAGAGGCATTGGCAAGTCACCAAGAAAACTCAGCATTATCAGAACCTTCTACTGTATCCACACAACCATCCAGCTCCCATCCCACTTCACTCGTTTCTCCAGAAAACTCTTCATCTACAGTAACGTATGCATCAACATCTTCGGCAGAAGCACCCATTAACCCAGCCCTGCCAGTTGAAGCAAGCCAAAATCATCCAAAGGATGCCACGGAAAAGACAATTCCAGACCGTGAATCACCAAGAGGTAGTCAAAAGGGTATTATCTAAGAATCTAAGTTTATCAAATTCCTCCATTCTCTCTCCCATCATGTTATTCCCTTCTTAGGGAAAGTGTAAAAATGGTATGTTTTGTCTTTTTTCCAATTTTTTCCATGCTACCTTTCCTTATCATATTTTTTGCCTCTTTCCATATTCATGCATTGTTTCAAACATACTCACATGTCCATGGGACCTCTGTAATTTTTCCCAAACCAAACCAAAATCTCATTGACCATGCCTAATATGACTCTGGATCTGCTGCTTCCTATAAAACCATGTATTAATTTTTCTTTTAAATGTAAAGTCTCAAAACAAGCCTAAACCAGCTAATGACCCTTCATTCATATCCACTTCTAGAGATTTATCAAATCCCCATTATTTCAGGATAGTGGTTTAATTGTACCATGCAGTGCATGAGAAAGGTTTCAGCATTTTTGAGGAAATATTTTTATTTATATGCCCAGGGGTTGTCATTTACATGTGGTGGAAGACCCGATTATATTCTTGTGGAATTCCTACATCAATCTTTTCATTTGAACTGCTTTCGCAAATTTAACTTCTCGAATTCTTATATAGTCGTCAATCCTTGAGAAGCCTCCTCCCTTATTTTAATTGAAGAAGCAACTTCATCCAATCTAGAATTTTGAAAGCACTATTTAAGCCCAGAAATGCTGCACATATTATTTTCCTTCTGTTCAAAGAGCCTGTTAAGTCATTTACTGTGTGTTTTATTACAGTCCCATAGTTTTATCTTGATCAGGATTCATATTGTTGATAATATAATATATTCAGTCATATGCATAAGCTATCATTTGTCTCAATACTTTCTCCAGATATTTTTCATTTGCACCAAATATTTTAATGGGTCAAAGATCTGGTTTATTTATATGTAATACTTTTCCTCATGGAACCATTTTGGCTTTTTTTTATTCTAGGAACAGTAACCAATTCCAGCTAATTATTTTGCACCCTGAAAATCTGTTAGCTCCTCAAAATAGCGATTCATTAGGATGGGTGCTGGCCTGAAGAGCACTTCAAAAGTTAGGATACTTAATCTGGATCAGAAAATTCAATATCCTGGAATAATCAGGGAAAATTTAGGAAATTTCTGGGATTCGCTCAAAAAAACTATGCTACCTTTAGAGAAATGCACATTTTAGATTTCACTTTAATGGTTAGAGGATTATGCATTTCTCCAAATAATTTCAATTGCATTCAGTGACAAATTGATTTCAAGAACTTGAGACTAGCTGTGTTCTTGGTCCTGGTGGTATTGACAGAACAATCTGTAGTGTGCTGTCAGGAAAGTGCCATCGAGCACGGAGACAGCTAGGCAATTTAGCTGATTAGTTGTCAGACACACCACAGTGAAGTAGCAAGCAACTCGAATGTTTTAGGCCACAGAAAGTCCAGCTGTTGCTTTGACAGAAAATTTGGGTTGCAAACTAGGCCCTAAAATTGATCATATGTAATTGAAAGGCTCATAATCAATGACACTAATTATTTGTAGTCCAAACTATCAAATGCTATGCTAATTAATGAAATTCAATAGATGTTTGGCAATTTTTCATGGCATTAACGGTAACAGAAATGCAATTCTGTTATAAATAGCACTGAAGTGCACCAAATGAGCCGCAATATTGATTTATGACTCAATTGTAGTAAATAAAAAATCAATCTTATGAATAATTTTTACCCAGCTTGTAAGGGATTTCCAGGTTTTTGGCAAAATCTGACCAATTCAGAAGGATTTGCAATGAGAGTGAAAAATGATCAATTTTCCTCCACTCATGCATAGAAATGTGTTTTTGCCCCTTTCAAAACCAAAATCAAATGTTTTAGTTGCCCCTTATTTGGTCTGGTTGTGATGAAGAAATCAACACCAATCAGCAATAATACCAAATGACTGGTTTTTCTATCAATTTAGGACCAGCATGGTTATGAGAAAATCCTGGAAAAGCAAAGATATTTGTATGTCACTCAGAAACCACCCTGTTCATGGAATTTATTTATGGGTCACCCTTACTTGTCATTACTCATTTATTCTTGTTTAAAAATCACCCCAACATTCCTGATTTTGATCTTTTTTATAATTGGTTATAATTGCCCTTCTCCATCATTTTGCTACATGTTAAATTTGCCTGGCATTTTAAACTTGCTCATATTAAATAGTTTATGTGCTAGTGTCCAAGGTTTTTCAGAAAATCATTTTATATGCATGTGTGTTACTGTTAAAGGTAAGAAGAGGAAAAAGGTGTCTGAGAATTGTGGATCAGTTGATTCAGAAGAGGACTGTAGTGGGCAGACCTGTCCCATATGCATGGATGAGTGGAGTAATTCTGGGCCGCATCGCCTTTGCTGTCTAAAGTGTGGACACATATATGGTGAATCATGTATCCAGCGATGGCTGACTTCAGCATCTGTTTCCTCAGGGCGTTGCCCACAGTGTAACACCAAAGCAAGAATCAGAGACATTCGACCTCTCTTTGCACGATCTCTCAGAGCTATTGACACTGCTGAAAGAGATCGTCTCGCAGTTCAGTTGGAAGAATCAAAGAGGGAGCGAGAACGATTGGAATTGGAAGTCACAAGATTCACTATGACCAATGAATTGCGCAAAAGACAAGTTGAAAAGCTACAGGTAGGTTGATTGAGGAAAGTTGTTCAAGTAATGTGTAAATCAACAAATTCATATTGGTATCAGTGTTGTATGCAAGTGATGCATATTTATGAACAAATTGGCTGATTACATGCCTCTAGGCTCACAGCTTTTTTTATGCAGAATAACTCTTTTCCTACCCCTAATTGTAAAAAATAGGAAACTGTATTTTAATGATGCATGCAAACATTAGCCTACATGAGAAAATGAAAAGTTGCTCTCATCAAAGAAATGGCCGATGAAAACTTTAATCTAGGGCAGTTTGGCGCAGCAGTTACGTTATTGTGGCAAGAGAATAATTGTAGGCCAGAGGCTTTTGAAGTGTGGGTGTGGAGAAGAGCAGAAGGAGTTATATAGATGGATAGAAAAACAAACAAAGAAGTGCTAGGTATAGTAGGAGAGAAATCTTTTAAAATAAATTCAGAGAAGGTAGGAAATATGAATGCAGGGTATATTAAGTGGCAATGCACTGTTGTTGGATACTGTGGTTATGTTGGGTAAAAGGTAGAATATTGGGTTGATGATTTCAAGGAAAGATAGGCATTGGATGGAATCGAGAGTGGCAGAAAGTATGTCAGTTTGAAGAATGGTTTATTGTAAACCAGGTTTGAGAGTTTTTTTTTAGTGGTCTATTAGTTGGGGCTTAGAATTGTTGCGGAACTTTGGGATTGAATCCATCAAAACATACCTTGACTGTGAGATTACCTTAATCATAATACCTAATGCCAATCAATCAGTTTATTTTTTCAAGGATTTTGTTGTAGAAATATAGGACACATCAAAGAAAATTATAATAGCTGATATTCATCGACAGAGTAGAGCATATGCTATAACAGATATTTGCAAAGTTTTTTTAAATAGTGACTTTTTATTGAGATTCCTCTCATTGTCAGGTAACTTATTAAAAAGAATGAGGTCCATATTTTTGGGCCCAAGTGCTCCATCCAAGCGCCAGTGGTAATTATTCAATGCTTGTGTAAGTTTTCTCAAAAAAATTTAAATTTCAGGGCTTTGTTTCTTTCAGTTTTATTTTAATAGGGGCCCAAAGATGTCCACATCTAATAAATTGACATTAAGGCAAATTGTAAATGTGCGCCTCATTGGCTATGGAGGCAATTATCTAAAAAAAAAATTGCATTACAAATGATTGGTATGGTATGACTTAGAAATGACACATTTTGACACTTTAACTGACAGTTTGTCTTTCACATGACAGAGAAGCCCTGTTATACTACTCGTATTTTTGCATGGCATGTGCTAGATGCTGCTGTTATGCCAGGCAGGAATCAGTATGTCAACCAAGGATTTTGAAGCTATTACAGAGCTTGGAGAAAAGTGTATGCATTAGAACAGTTCAATTCTTTCAAATGACTTTGGCCATCATTTGTACAAATGACATCAATTACAGTGATTGTAAGGGGGAAATTAGTACATCTAACTGAAAATAGGCTACCAGTTACATTTTTAATTGGTGTCACGTTAAAAGCTGTTTTTTTATAAAATTTAATGCACAAGCATCAGTTAAGTACCTTGCTTAGTAGTGTACTGATTATCTTTGTATGTTTTATAATTGTGTGTGGCTGTAGTAACACCATCCTCTTTGCTTTCAAAGGAAGAATTAGAACTACTCCGTAAAGGAAGAATAGGTGCTGTTGTCATCCCTGAGACTGGTGGAATGGCAGGAGGTAACTCTGCATCGGAGGATGGGTGTCAAATTTCAACTCCATTAGAAGGGATTGC